>NW_028301628.1:14375000-15000000 GCF_987345545.1 Pholcus phalangioides
AACACAACAAACACAATCAATATTTTTAAACATCATTCTCAAACACAATCATAAAAATATAAACATGGACTTACTTCACAACATAAAAACAGACGTTTTTTCAGCCAAAAACAAGCATATCATTTGGTTCATTAAAAATAAACTTGATAAATTCACATTCCACACAACGACAATATCAAAGATATAATTCTTGATCTTTTCAAATACAAACTCAACACCTCTCTGTTTCAACAAGATTACTCACAAGCCAATAGAAAACTTTGTTATCACATTCAATAATAAACACTTTAACTCTATTGGCTTCAGGTCTATTCTCTGCACAAACAGCCAATTCTTCCCTCTTCACAAGGAATTTGATATATGTATCACTTTCAAATATGTAAAAACGCCTAAAGTACTATTTGCAACTATAATCACTACAGCCAGAATCTCAATCTCACATGAATGAGGAAGACTGTCAATGCAATAGACAAGGATTCAAAGAATTTGTAGATAGCTTTCATGGACACATCATTACAGGCAACCTTGACATCATAAAAAATAGTAAACTCAAAGAAATCATGTCAAAAGGAGCAGAACTCAGACTTGAAGACAATTTTAATGTGAACGCAATCATAGACCATCTCTTGAAAGAAATAAATATCTTCATCTTGAAAATTGCTAGGAAATATATCTGGTCTATGAAGGCTTCAGAGAATGGAAAATCAAGTTCTTGAAGGATGTAAAAGCCCCCTTTTTGAAACAGCAACACAAACGAACAAAAATTCTTTATGAATGCATCTCTGCGTTCAAGCATAAGAAACCTCAGTCATTTTTATGCACTACAGTTGACAAAGCTAATAACTTCTGCATCATGTGTAAATTTTTCTTCAAAATACTACTACTCCAGGAATATGCAGATACACCTATTCTCTCATAAACAATAGCTCTAACATAATCAAAAAAAGAACTCTTGCATTTGACATAAAACTTGGAACTAAACATGACTTTCACATTTCCATATCTTTTTGCCACAGTTAAATTCCATAACCAACCAATAAAATTCAGATTTGTAACATGTGGGACAGGGAGCTACAACAATGCTGCAGGAAAACTTTTTTTTAAATCGCTGAACAATATACTCTCACTCATCGAAGAAGATAACATCATTAACAACCACAAGGTTGACTGTCAACAACAATTAAACTTCTCACATTTGCACATATGATTTCGAAAACCAGCATACCACACAATAAACTCATTGACATATGTTTTCATCTCTTTCAAAAATATGAAGGTTCCATTAAATTTAATTTCACACACTGTAAAAACCTTGTTAACTTCTGCATTATCGAAAACTTTCTTTTACAATGGAATACATATCCACAAGCAGATTAAAGAAATACCAATGGGGACCTGCTATTTGATTGCCCTTGCCAACCTTTTTTTTACACTTCTATGAACAAAAATCCAAACTGCAATACAACTTTGTTGACTTTTGTTACATTGATGATCTAATCATTTTTAACAAATGTAATTTTAACAGCATTTTCCCCAACATCTATCCTGAAGAGCTTTCTTTGAAGAAAACCACAAAAGAAGACAATGTTCCTGGTTATAAAAATATACAAAAGCAACAATAAATGGGAAACGTGTTTATGACAAAAGAAAAGACTTTGATTTTTCAGTTTACAGTTTAAGCCACTAGCATTCAAACGTGAACACCAAAATATTCAGAAACACTCTCATTTTGCGAATTTGTAGATTCGGACATTTGTGCGGCCATCCAACACAATGCCTGTCCAGACCATTAAGCCTCCTCCGCCATAATGGTCGATTTCGCAGACATTGGAGGGTAGTTAGCGGGTCCCTGGTTTTCTCCATATGAACGTATGGTGAGAATCTGTGCTTAGGCTGAACTAGGACTCATCAGTGAAGAGAACGGTCGCCCCCATTGATCCATACTCCAATCTCCATGCTCTCTGCACCATGATAAACGGATTCTCCTGTCCATAGAAGTGAGCGGGACACAAACAGCAGGTCTTCTTGCAAACAGTCCTCTCTCATGAAGTCTTTTGGAAACAGTCACCCTTGATACACGGGCTCCTGTGGCTGCATACAAGTCACGAGAAGCTGTAGCACTCCTGTTAAGCCTCGCTATAATCGACAAATGGCGATCTTCACTGGCCGTCGTGGCTCTTGGACGACCTTGCCCAGGCTTTCTCTCGATGGATCTGGTATCCTGGAACTGTTTCTATAAGTTACACACGACGCTGGGCGTTAAATTGAATTCTCTACAAATCTGGACTTGAGATTGGCCTACTTCTAGCCTCCCCACAATTCGCCACCTCATTCCATCATCTAAACGATGGTGGTTACTCATTTTTACTTTTACAATTTGAAATTAACCGATTGCTGTAAAATAACACCAAGAAATTCGCCAAGGTGTGCTAGCAAACGAAATGAGTCTTAGCATACGCACGCTTATAAAGCCTGTTTCTCTACTGGCTCCACCTACACACACATTTACGCTTACGTATTTGATGTACAAGATTTGCATTTTTGTCTAGAAGCAGTGGTTTTACATTCAGTTCAGTTCTTTTCATGAAATTCGATAAAATATGCAAATTTTCTTAATTTATTTCACCAGTGTATATGGGTTGAGCTTGAGAACAAAAGATGTCATAAACTTATTGTTGGGGTTTGTTACAATCCACCGAATAGGGATCCAAATTGCATGATGAAATTTCTTACACGTGTAAGCGTAAGAGGGTTCTTATACTAGGAATTTCAATTACCCAGGTATTGATTGGGAGAACCTTTCATCTAGAGATCAGTATGAAAGAGACTTTCTTAAGTTGGTGCTCGAAATTTTTTTGTATCAGCATGTATCAGAAGCCACTAGGGGTACTGCTATTTTGGATTTAGTTTTTACTAGTTCTGAGGATCTTGTTGAACATGTTTCGGTGGGGGAAGAGTTTTTTTCCTGTGATCATCCTATCGTCAGATTTCACTAACTTTTCCTCGGGTAAGGTTGATAACAAAAGATTGGTTTCTTGTTTTTGAAGAACTGACTTTGATGTTTTGAGAGGAAGGTTAGCAGAAGTTTTCAAAGACCGGTTGGAATCACAGTAGGGGTGGTAAGTCAATGGGAAGAAGCTGTCCTCTGTTTTGTACGACGTCATACCCTTTGTTCGAAAAAAGCGTGTTTGTACATCACACCCTCTATGGTTCACGGATAGCGTGCGTAACCTTTATCTTGAAAATAAAAGAGCATTCAGAGAGTATAAAAGTGGACGAGGTGACCTATCATTGTTTACTGATAAAAGAAGAGTGTCGAAGAAAGCGATAAGGGATAGTAGAAAGGAAGTTGAATCTAGGTTGGCAGATAACATTGGCTCTGACCCGAAATCATTTTTTCGATATGTCAATAATGGATGTAAGGACACAGTTGGCTCCCCCCCCCCCCCCAATAGGAGGCTCTAGGTTAGAGAGCAATGTAGGCATGTATAGTGCTTTTAATGACTTTTTCGCTTTGGTTTTTAATGGAGATAATGATATTCGATATACGGGTGTTGCATGGGGTAATAAAACCCTCAACGATATTCAAGTAGAAGACATGGAGGTCCTAAATCTTCTAAGAAATGTATGTGCAAGCAAAGCACCAGGACCAGATGATATCTATCCCAGGTTCCTTAGGGAATGTGGTAATGAATTGTTGGGGCCAGTTGCACTGATATACAGGAGTAGTGTTGCTGAGGGTATCGTCCCAAGGGATTGGAAACTTGCTAATGTTCTGATAGTTAAGAAGGGTAGTAGAGAAGCTGTGTCCAATTATCGTCCAGTGAGTTTGATGAGCTCCCTCTCGAAAATTTTGAAAATTGTCATCGAAAGGCAGTTTGTGAAGTGGATAGACGAGAATAATGTATTGTCGGATAATCAGCGTGGGTTCAGGAAGGGGAAGTCATGTGTAACTAACCTCCTTTGCTTCTATGATCATGTATGTGACTAAGGCTTTGGGTAAGAGCAAAAATGTGGATGCTTGCCTTGATTTCCAGAAGGCATTTGATCGGTTCCAACATGGTAAACACTTGAAGTGTTTACACAAGATTGGAATTGGGGGCAACGTGCTGAATTAGATAGAATCATGGTTAAGAGATAATTCACAAAGAGTTATGGTGAACGGGAAATTCTCTGGTTGGACAGGCGTCACAAGTGGAGTTCCTCAAGGAAGTATCCTTGGCCCCATACTTTTTTCACTTTTTATCGATAAACTCGATCAGGGTATTGATGGGATTACTAGAAAATTCGCAGATGATGTGAAGCTAATGGGGGTAATCGGGAATCAAAGCGATAGGGAGTTGCTCCAGACCAGTGGTTCCCAACGCGGGCGCTGAGAAGTCTGAGGGGGGGGGGCATTTCGTCATATTAGCCCGGTTTGCATGTTCAATATTGCGGTATCACTGAGAGTTCCGGCACTGGCTTGATGACTGTTTTTCCTCGTAGGGAAAGAGTAAAGAAAGAGGAAGGAAAATACTGTGTATTTACATATCCTCTTGGCGATTTTCGCGGTGCATACCTATTTCTCATAATTCGTTGTGATTTTTCACTATTGCGGAATAAGGAGACAGAGTTGCCAGTTTTCCCGGTTCAGCAAAAAATTTTGGTTTGGTGGGTGGGGGTTTCCTTTTATTTTTTCATTTCCCATGTAAGCCAGGCTATTGAGTTGGCGTTGAAGGTGCCGCCCTTTTGAGCATGTGCAGAAAATTCAAGGTCATATAGATCTTGAATTTCTGGGGCAATATTTCCCGGGCGGTACAATAGTACAGTGGACAAAAGTTGAAGATTATTATAAATACTAACCAAATTATTTCGGAATTTCTTCATAGCAAGGGTAAATCGGTGCAATAATTGTTACCACCAAAAGTAAAAATGTTTTTATTACTTTTATTGTTTTGTTTTAAATACAAATACAATGCCACAACAGGCAAAATGCCCAATGAGGTGGCTGAGAAAAAGATGCCCATAAAAATATGGATGTCATATATTTCCAAAAAAATATAGCAACCCAATTAAAAATGCAATTAACAAAAATTGTAAACAATATATACACGTGATAAAGTATTATACAATGTCAATAAAGAATACTTATGGTTGTCTTATTCTAAGTATGGATAGCTTCTCGATTTACCCCAATATCTTTATCGTATTTCTTTTTGAATGTGTCAATTGTATTACTATTTACTACCTCCGGGGGTAAGCTGTTCTATTTATCAACAACCCTATTAGACAAAAATTCCCTGGGACACGATAACCTTGCATTGTCCCTCACCAATCGATACTGTCGATACGATAACCCTCGTAAAATCATAAAGGTATTTCATTGTAATAAACACAATATGTTCCAGTGATATAATCCGGTGAAGGTGAATTAAAAATTAAATATCAACAAATCAAAAGTGTACCGATAGCATAATCAAATTAGTAATTTAATTTTCATGTTTGCATACCTGATGATGGAGGGATCATCCCTTAACAACCCATAAGTGTCTAACTGGCACATTCCCAAATGAATTTACTCGTAAAATTAAGAGTTGCTTACGTTTTCAAAAAAAAAAAACTTTGTAACGAATTCAACTTTGAATTAAAATTCAAACGTAACGAAAAAAAAAGCAACGCAATAACCAATATGTGTCTCTTCGACACACATTGGGAATTAATCATTATTGCATTTTTATTTGGGTTGCTGTATTTTTGAAATATATGACATCCATGTTTGTTATGGGCATCTTTTTCTCAGCCACCTCGTTGGGCATATTGCCTGTTGTGGCATTGTATTTGTATTTGCAGTCAAATTCGAGCTAGAATCTTCTGATTTAAATAGTACGCAGGGAATGTTTAAAATAAGCTAGTTGCTGCTCTGCTGAACATTAAACCTACCCTGTCGGAACCTTTGTCTGTCTCAGTATTGTGTGACGGGACATTGTTTCCTTGCAATTGCAAGAAATATAGAAATAATTCGGTAATGCACTTCGAGAAATCTGTGGAATTTTTTCTTATATTGACTACCAATATTCGAGAAAGCCAACTTCCAGCTAAATTATTGTTGGTCGATAAATTGTGTGAACCACATTACAGAATGAATTGAAATATAACATTAGATAACTACACTGCTGGCCACCGTAAATGCAACACCCTGAAGGAAGCATGCAAATAATATGAAATTTACAACATGCTTTAGCGGAGGTGAGATATGCAAATGATTAGAATTTCAGCGCAGACGCACATCACGCGTGCCTGTGGCGCCACTTCAAAGCGCTATTTAAGGCTTGGAGATTTCGACGATTTGAAGTACGGCAATTGTGTTTTTCTTGTGGTTTTTTCAAAAAAACGATCAATTATGCCTCGTAGAAAACAGTGATCATCTTTTGATCAAGTATCCGAGTTCGACAGAGGAAGGATAGTGGCCTACCGAGATTGTGGATTATCTTCCAGGGAAATCGGTAGTCTTGTTGGACGAAACCAAACAACTGTAATGCGGATATGTGATCGTTGGATGCAGGAGGGTACGACGGACCGACGTGTTTGATCGCATCCACCTCAGTGCACCACTTCACGTGATGACAGGCGTATTGTGCATATGGCAGTGACGGATCGCTCAGCCACGTCGCGAACCACAGCACATTCTGTCTGTACCGCATCATCCAGTGTCTGCGCGTACCATTCGACGCTGTTTACAACAGAGTGGTCTGTCCGCAAGATGTCCATTGCTTCGTCTACCCTTGACGCAGAACCACAGACGTCTCCGCAGCCAATGGTGCGATGAAAGAAGGATGTGGACGGCACAATGAAATGAAATTGTCTTTACTGACGAGTCACGGTTCTGTCTGCAACACCACGATGGTCGGATTCGAGTCTGGAGACACCGTGGAGAGAGGATGCTGAACAGTTGCGTTATGCACCGCCACACTGGTCCTGCACCGGGTATTATGGTATGGGGCGGTATTGGATATCGCACTCCTCTAGTACGCATTGCCGGTACTTTAAAAAGCCAGCACTACATCTCCAAGGTATTGGAGCCAGTTGTCCTTCCTTACCTTCAGGGCTTGCCCACAGCCATATTTCAACAGGATAATGCACGACCATACGTGGCACGCATTGTCCAAAGGTTCTTCGTCAATCGCCAGATTGAATTGCTTCCCTGGCCAGCTCGCTCTCCGGATCTTTCGCCGATAGAAAACATGTGGTCCATGGTTGCTCAACGATTGACCCAGATTACATCCCCAGCTGCAACACCAGATCAACTTTGGCAACGCGTGGAAGCTGCTTGGTCTGCTGTACCCCAAGAACACATCCAAAGTCTCTTTGAATCAATGCCGAGGCGTGTGGCAGCGGTGATCTCCAACAATGGCGGCTACTCTGGCTACTGATTTTGGCAGGAACCACACTTCACAGAAGTCTATAAATTTAATCATTTGATGCTTGGTCAACATGTTATCTACAAAATAAATATTGTTGCGATATCTCTTGTCTTTCTTGGTGTTGCAATCTTTCTTGGTCTCCAAAATATATCATATTTATTACAAAATTTCCGTGCATATGGATCTCTTTCTTAATACTCGTATTATTGTTTAATTTCTGCAGACAGATCCATGATGGAGTCACAGAAAAAATTCAGACAATATAATCTGGAATATTTAAAATATGGTTTTATTCAATCACCCACAAGCAAGACATTACCAATGTGCCTGATTTGCCACAAGGTGTTTTCAAACGAAGCTATGAAACCTTCGCGATTAGCAGAACAATTGAGCAAAATACATCCTGACAGAAAAGATAAAGATTTATCTCACTTTCAAATGCTAAGAGATCAACATTCAAGACGTCCAATTTCGACTAATATGTTTTCGACAACATCGAAGCAAGAAAATGATCGATTACGAGTGTCATACAACATTTCCTTACTCACTGCTAAAGCGGATAAACTGCACACTATTGGCGAAAAATTGATATTGCCAGCTGTGAACGAAGTCCTGCATATACTGTGCTGCATAAGCTACCAGCTGATATTATTAAAACAATTCCATTGAGTAATAATACAGTGCAGAGACGAATTGACGAAATGTCAGAGGATGTGAAGAAATCTCTAACTGATTTTTTGAGGACTACCAAATTTTCTTTACAACTCGATGAATCTACTTTACCAACAAATGGGTATTTACTTCTGGCATACGTTTACTTCATAAAAGATGAAAACATTTGTCAAGAACTATTATTCGCCAGAACATTAGAAACGGACACTAAAGGAAAAATCTATATTTGACGTTTAAGAACACTATTTTGAAGAAAAATGAATTTCTCTGACTAATATTTTGTCCGTCGCAACCGATGGTGTTCCGGCAATGGTTGAACACTACTGTGGATTTATTTCATTCCTTAAAAAAATTCTTACCAAATTTAGTGGCTGTGCAATATATGATTCACCGACAACGTTTGGTCGCAAAAGAATCTTAGCGATCACTTTCATCACTCGCTACAACATGTAATTACAGCAGTTAACAAGATCAGAAGCAATGCTCTCCATGACAGGATATTTAGAAATCTTTGTGATGAAAACGATGACGTCACTTCAGTCGTTTATTATTACATACGGAAGTTTGTTGGTTACTAAAAACTACCTGTCTGAAACGATTTTACGAACTCTTTGAATCAGCCACAAAGTTTTTTGAAAACAATTGAGAGAATTTACTAAATTTAAGAGTGATATTACGTCTATTTGGCCGATTTATATACCAAATTTAATGAAATGAATGTACAACTCCAAGGTAATGATTTGAATTTTATCAAACCAAAACGAATTATTTCAGCGTTTCTGTCAAAACTTGCTTTTTACAAACAAAACTTTGGTAGACGACAATTTTATCAGTTTCCAATGCTTTCTTCAATTGAAACAACTGATGACGACATTTTGGTTTATTGCCAGCATTTGGAAGCACTGACAGAAGATTTTACGAATAGATTTCAGGATGTAGTCAATATGACTATTCCAGAATGGGTCCTAGAACCTTCCTCAAATAACAGAATTATCGCTGCAGGAGGAGTTGATAGGATTTTCAACAAATGAGTTGAAATTAAAATTAAGAAAAGGGTATCAGGAGTTCTGGCTACAAAGTCAAATTCAAACATTATATCCGGCCTTTTGGGCTGCAGCAAAAAAAAATTTCATTGCATTCCCATCATCATATTTAGCCAAGAGAGGATTTACCATAGTCACCAGTCTATTAACGAAGAAAAGAAACCGATTGTCAATAGTGGAACATGGAGATTTAAGATTATTGATGATAAAAATGACACCAAACATCGAGAAATTAGTTTCATCACATCAAGCTCAGATATCTCACTAATGATATTATATTCATTTTTTCCAAATAGCATATATATTTTCAATCAAATACTGTGAGAAAAATACATATTACCTTCTCATAAGTTAATAAATTAATTTAAAAATTTGTCCTTGTTTTCAATATATACTATGTGCAATATAGTTTACCTGGAGAAGGGGGGCGGGCGCTATGTAGTCGTGCACTAAAAAAGGGGGCACTGGTTCCAAAAAGGTTGGGAACCTATGCTCCAGACCAACTTAAACAGGATTGCAGCATGGGCAAATGAATGGAGCATGACGTTTAGCGTTGATAAGTGCATGGTCGCTCATTTTGGTTTGAACAACCCAAGGTTCTCTTACGAGTTGAATGGTGTCACTATCCCAGATGCAACTAGGGTCACCGATTTGAGAATTCTCATTGACAACCGGCTTAGATTTTCTGAACATTGTTCAGTGGTGGTCAGAAAAGTTAATAGAATGCTTGGTCTCATTTTCAAAAAGGTCTCTTCGCATTCTCCTAAAGTCATTCTTCTGCTTTTTCGAGGCTTATTTCGTCCTGGACGAGTATGCTGTAAGGTTTTGGAGACCATACCTACAGAGGGACATAGACTTGGTTGAAGGGGTGCAGAGAAGAGCTGCGTGTGTCCTTATTAGCACGCTGCCTTGAGTTATGAAGAGAGACTTTATTTTTTTGAATATGTTTACATTAGATGAACGCAGGTGTCGAGGAGATATGATCGAAGTGTTTAAAATTTTCAATGGGATGGATAGGATGGACCATAAACTTTTAGTACACCGTCAATCGACTGCTTTTACAAGGGGACACCAGTATCAATTGATGTGGGACAATGCAAGGTTATGGTGTCGGAGGGAATTTTTCTCTAATAGGGTTGTTAATAAATGGAATAGCTTACCCCCGGAGGTAGTAAATTGTAACACAATTGACACGTTTAAAAAGAAATACGATAAACATGTTGGGGTAAATCAAGAAGCTATCCATGCTTAGAATAAGACAACCGTAGGTATTCTTTATGGGCATTGTATAATTTTTATCACGTGTATATATATTGTTTATAATTTTTATTAATTGCATTTTTGATTGGGTTGCTGTATTTTTGAAATATGACATCTATATTTTTATGGGCATCTTTTTCTCAGCCACCTCGTTGGGCATTTTGCTTGTTGTGGCATTGTATTTGTATAACATTTTTTTCATTGTCTTTTTTTGTCCAACATGTTTTTGAGAAGGCAGGCATCGTGGAACAAGTGTTGGCATTTTTAATGCAATTAGGCAAGCCACCCTTCAAAAATGCCTACACTTTTCAAAACATGCATGGGGTTCTCCCTGATGAAGACCCACTGCATAGGTTCTATTTCACACTCATGAAATTTAATTTTTTCCTTTTTCTTAAAATCTACAAAAGAACAAGTGAGCAGCAGTAGCGTTTTTCAAAAGATACTTTTTCACTACCTCTTCATTTTTATCCTACTATATATATATATATATATATATATATATATATATTTTGAATGACGAAAGTGCTAGTGCTGCTCACTTGTTCTCTGAAAAATATATACAAAAAAGAATTATTTTAAGAAAAAGGAAAAAAACTGAATTTTATGAGAGTGAAATAGAACCTATGCAGTGGGTGGTCATCAGGGGAACCACATGCATGGTTCAGAAAGTGTAGGCGTTTCTGAAGGGTGGCTATGCCTAATTGCATTAAAAATGCCAACCCTTGTTCCCCAATGCCTGCCTTCTCAAAAACATGTTGGACAAAAAAAAGACAATGAAAAAATGTTGAAAAATACAATATAAAAAATATATAGAGCTTCTCAGATTATATATAAGCTCAAAGAAGCATGAGAAAAATATATACAAAGTTACAAGAATATAATTACAGTGAATATTTTACAAGGATTATTAAAAATTGTCAAAAAATTAAAAAGGGATGACATTTTTAATGCAATTAAGCATAGCCACCCTTCAGGAATGCCTACACTTTTCGAACCATGCATGGGGTTCCCCCTGATAATGACCCACTGCATATAGGTTCTATTTCACACTCATAAAATTCAATTTTTTTTTCCTTTTTCTTAAAATAATTCTTTTTTTTGTATATATATATATATACATATATATTTGTGTATATATATATAATATGTGTGTGTGTTTGTATATATTTTACCATCTGTTCCTCTAACATTTTCTCCAAGACAAGCTTAGAAGTCCAGAAACATGAAGAAAAAGCAAAATTTAAAAATACAAAAATGAAATCAACTAAAAAAAACACTCAAAAACATCAGTTATGCAAAATTTTAAGGAACTACCATATGAAATGTGTACCATTAAAAGTAAAAAAAAATACAAAACAAAAAATTTTACCTGAAATTTAACTTTTCTGTGTGTGTATGTATGTGTATATATATTGTAACGTGGTACATAGGTAATAGGGTGTATGGTATTTTACTGGCAAACCGCTGATCATAGCGGCATACTTGAATTTTTAACTTTTTATATGGACACCCTGTACTCAATGTGACCGTCATTAACCCGATTACAAAGTTGCTGCCTTGTTTCTCCTGATTCCAATAAAAAGTTCTGTTTCTGAGTGCAATAACCACTGAAATATTTGAAAAACTGCGGCGAATTGGGAAAAAACAGTGTTGAATATTGGTAAACTGCATTTAACACTGTTTTTTTCTATAACTTTCCTCTGTTTTTCAAATTGGAATATCTCGGTTAATATTGCACTTAAAAACATGAATTTTTTTGTTTGCATCAAAAGAGACAAGGCAACAACATTGTAATTGAGCACACTCACTTGATAAAAAAATATCCAAAAAATCAAAACCTTCAAATTACCTGATGCTGTAAAATTCTAAGAAACCTATACAATTTTTTTGTTTATATTTGTAATATAAGGAAGCCAGAGTATATTCACAATGTATCTTATGCCACTAACTTCGATATAATTAGAAAAATTTTCATGAAATTTGTATTTTTAGCTGGAAAAATACAAAACAAACCAGTGTCCGGAATATGCATTGCATAGCAAGTTTCACTTGGAAACTGGGCAACCATTGCCACTCCAGCAATATGGCCATTTACAGGTACGGGTTTTGAGAAATTTGATAAATTGCTTTGTTTATAGAATGATTTTCTTAACAGTTTTCTTGTTCACAATTGCCTGAATATCTGTGCTGCCTAATTTGATAAACTTTAGTGTGATGCCTTTGCTGGGTTTTTTTTGAAAATAAGTGTCTTCAAAAAAAATCATTTTGTATTTAAATAGTATTAAATAGTATTTAATTTTTTTCTTTTCCATCCACAGCTTGATCTTGTCTCGCTCTACCTCTTGTTCCTTTGTCAAATGATCATGTCTGGCTTACAGGTTATATCACTTATCCATTTTTCATTCGTTTTTTCATGATAATACACTTTGGTTATAGTTTTCTAAAGAATGATCATTTGGCTGTATAAATTCGTTCCATTATGGAAGTTCTTTCATAAAATTGTTCCATTGTAATATTTATACAGCAGTCATTTTTATGAAGACAAGTCATTTTGTATATAACTTGAATGTAAATGTTAAGACAGTTTTCCTATTAAAATTATCTTTTAACTTCAAATAAATTCTGAAGTGAAAAAAAAATTATTTCCTTAGGGAGCAAAAATTGATTATGTTTAATTAAATCAAAAATGACTAATCTTCATGCAAGTTGTATTTAACCAGTCAGCTGGCCAATTAATTTCTGCTTTTTCGCAGTTCAATAATAAAATATATTTTCATGATTAAAATTTTTTATGAATACACAGAGACCGACTTCCTCATATTCTTAACTGTTGTTTTTAAATCATCAACACAAAAATTATGATAATTGAGATAATTACTTAGTTTTAAAAAATTAGATTAAAAAATCTGCACATATGCTGGTTAAGCATATTTAAAGGAGAATAATTCTGTTATTGCAAAATACTTGATGTGGGTGATCTCTTGCATTAATTATGAGTTAGTTTAAAAAATATATATTTAAAAAGTTAAATCATTTTCTCTGCCTTACATGGTAGGAGTATTTGCATTCAGTCATTTACGAGTTTTGTTTTCTTTAGATCATATACACAATGGATGAAGTTAGTTTTGTTCAAAACTTGGTATACTATGTTGAAAGAGCATATCGTACACCTGATTTCGGAATGTGGGAGAGAGGTAGCAAATACAATGATGGTACACCTGAAATACATGCTAGGTATTCCTTTAGTATTTTTTAACACAGTAAGCACATTACTTAATTTTTTTATGGCCCATGTGCCCAATTGAGAACATCGGTTTCATTAATTAAAAGAAAGTATTTTTTGTTCGTGCAGTAGTTCTTATTTTCACTGAAGGTGTGAGATTCCAAACTTAATTTCCAAACAAAAATTTCAATCATTTCAACACATATGCTATCAATTTACTTTTTTTCAATCTCCTATTTTTAAGGACAAATGAAATTTAATTTTTTTTTTTAATTTCAATGTTTCTATGAACATGAAGTCCAAAGGAAACATATAGAAAAAAAAATTTCATGAATTTTTTGATACGTCTAAACTGAAAAATCAGAAGGGGAAATAAAAGAAAAAAATTATAAAAACAATATAAATTTCAATCCAGCAGGTAAAAAATTAATATCACTTATGTCCAAGGTCACAACAAAGTACTTTGTCAGCAGGGGCAAACACATATTTTGGTGCCTCTGTAGAAGGAGCAGTTAAAGGGTGAATTTGGCATCCTCTCTAGTCCGGAGTCCAGGGCACCAGATTCGCCTGCTTCCCTCACCTAGTTGCGGCCCTGCTAATATCATTGAATTTATTAACGCCTAACCTGTTTCATGCTTTAATGATCAGTAAAAACTTATACAATTTATGCAAATTGTTTTTCAGAATTTCTTAATTTATTTTTTGTGAAATTCTTATAAACATTCTTCCTTTCTGATAGCTTTATTTAACTTCTAATGAATTTTCTCATTCTAATTTTTAATTTCAGTTGGATATACATTTAAGAAATATTAGTTTATGATTTTGCCAAAAATGGGATATCTTTTTTTCTATTTTATCAGAAGAAAGAGAACTAAGTGTGATGTATATATATTATTTTGGAAGTATAATTTAATAAATTAAATACATTTAAAACTAAACACATTTATTTAACTGATTTATTTTCATTATATTTTCAAACACATTCTCTTGTATATGCCTTGGCCAACAATACTGTATTAGTATAATAAATATTCACATTAATCAAATTTGGTATTATATTTCATCATTCAGCTCTATCGGGATGGCAAAATCAGCTTTAGAAGCAATAAATGGGTGCAACCTCTTTGGTGATAAAGGAGCTTCATGGTCTGTAGTGTATGTTGATATAGATGCACATAGCAGGAATAGGAGCATATTTGAGACCCTTCTCCCTCGAGAATCAAGCACAAAAGTATGTAATTTAAGAGAAATCCCTTTGAGCTGTTTTAGCATTTTCTTATTGTATCAAAACTTTTACATTATTCAATGGATTTTTTTACTGTTGTATGTAGCCCATATGTGCTCAAATTCCTTTATCATTCACTTCTCCAAATTGATAGAAATCTTTGACTTTGCTTGTTTGGGTAAATTCCATCTCAAGCCAATTTATGAGCACTTGGACATGATGAAATTTTAAGTGATCGACTCTTTCCCTACTATATCCCGCTCATCTGAACCGTCATGCAGACTACCAGATCCGGCCGAGCCGGCCCAAGTGGGGGGAGATAAGCAGTTTACGCGCTTTTATTCCATGGGCGGGACACAGTGACAGAATGTTGACGGCCGCTGCGTGGGGTGCTTGTCGGCGAAAGAGTATTATTTTACAACTACACTTACTTATGAAAGAATGGCTATTGACAGTGACAGTACCTCAGATGAGCTTTGAGAAAGATGTGTGGTTACCATTTTTTGAAATTTTGCCAACAGAAGATTTAGATTTTCAATAAAACTAGTAAAAGATCTGTCAGCTAGCTATACGTTTGATTAATAATCGAAGAATTTCTTTCGCAGTACAATAGAAAAAAAAATTTAATTTAATACATCAAAAAATTTTAATTGTTTTTTTTGTTTTGTTATTATTAACCATTATTGTGTAATGTAAAAAAGAGCAACAGAAGAAAGAGTTCAAAGAAAATTTATATCAATCGAAGCTTCCTTCGGCCCTATGCACTGCAATAACTTGCAAACTGAACACAACCTTACATATAAGGTGTTATTATACACAACCTTATATAGGTATTATGAGAAATCTGCATTTAATCATTGGGTCTAATATCTTGATGAGAAATAACACAATATAGTGTACGCATTTCTCTTTTGGTATAATAAAATAAAATTTCATTTGCTGTAATTGTTGCGGGGTCATTAAAAATGGTAATTTGAGTTTTGGTTTCATCGCGTTACATAGTCTAGATGTTGTTATAATTTCACGAGGCATCAAAACTTTTTTTTTGATGTTACAGTCTTGTGATTATGTTTCATATCTTAGTTGCTAGTGCCCTAGAATTGACAATTTTATTCTTATCGGAATTTTTTTTTTTATGAAACACTAGATATATGGCTATATTTAGATGTACTACAGTGAAACCTCGCTACAACGACACTCGATAACGATAAATCCCTCTACAACGATTTTTTTTTTCATGTCTTGTTTACAAATGTCTATACTCTAATGTTAAATCACTGCCTCTCGATATAACGATAATCCCTCTACAATATTTTTTCTTTGTTCGCAGAATATCGTTATATCAAGGTTACACTGTTTATAGATCCCATTAGATTCTGAAGGAATGAATGGCGAAGAAAGAGAACAAAAATATTATTGAATTCGCGCATAACAGTTGTTATTGATTTTAAATGATTTCTATAACTATCGCACTAAGAGCTCTCTGTAACCTTTTTTTCGCAGTTTGTGTATTTTTTAGAAAACATACGCACGCCAATAAAATAAGTTCTCCCAAAAAAAGTAAAACGTGAAAGGAAAAAAAACGTTATTTTTACGGATTTAGTGCAAAACGCTGGCTCCAACAACCAGCTGAGCTTAGAATTAGCGGTAAGGCCACGGTAATAGAGAAAGAGAGATACGATAAACACCACTCCTTGTCTTTTTTCCACATTTTCAGCCTCTGATCCACTTGACAGGCAGGTTTGAAGAATTCACTGTTTAAAAAAGGGACAATAGGTGCAAGAGAACATTAATAAGAGCTTTTGTAAACGTTAGTTCCAAGAAAAATT
Organism: Pholcus phalangioides; assembly: GCF_987345545.1. Lineage (NCBI taxonomy): Eukaryota > Metazoa > Arthropoda > Arachnida > Araneae > Pholcidae > Pholcus > Pholcus phalangioides. The sequence goes on from NW_028301628.1 coordinate 14,391,656, forward strand.
GGCTTGCCACGTACTAGTTCAATACATTGACGCTTACAATAGCTATGTTTTGGCAGTGACTCTCTCACTCTCTTATATGGGTTTACCCCTTGTTTTGTGTCCACGTGTTTGGACTTCTTTCGGTTTTTATAGCTCTCATTCCGTTTGTGTCAAAAACAAGGCGTAGAAAATATTCACACGTGGGAGGACTAAAAATTCATCCCCTCCCTCCGACAGAAAAAAAGTTCTCTTCTAGGAGCCAAATTTTTTTCTTATTATGAGGACTTGAAATATTCGTAAAACGAATACTTTATTGCCACTGAGTTTGTTGTGTGGAGGCTGGACTTGGTTAGTTCATAGACGACAAAAATCCAATGGCCCGACTTGGTGGCAGCAAAAACAACCACCTGATCTCCTGTCATTTAATTCTGTGAATACTGATAAGTCAGGTAATGTAAAGGTCTTAAAACGTACAGGCCTTATAAACACATTGGTATCTTAGCAAGGCCGCACCGAGAGTTGGTTAGGACTTGAGCTTCTGCTCCCCTTCCGAAATGTGTGAAAATGACTAAAATAAAGGGGGGGGGGGAAATGGTCAAATCTACTGTTCAACCACTTTGGTCTCCCTTCCCAAAGTGTAAGTGGTCCCCTTCCGAACATAATTTCTTTCTAGCTCTCTAACGCGGAATTCGTTGAATGAATTTTTTGGCAAAAAATATTTTTTTCACAATTTTTGGGCTAACATATAACAGATACGGATCAGTCCAGCTAATGTTTTTTTGAAAGGGAACGCTAAGAATCAAGGCACTTGTTTCAACATGAACAAGACATGAATATGAATTAGGGAGAGGCAAAGTGCAGTTGCTGGGGGAAGGAGGCGAGCACACAGATTTCTAATTTATAATGCAAAATTTTTTTGTGAAACTGGTAAAATAGCGATGGGCGGCAAACTCAAGTTTCCTCCCTCACAAAAAGTTCTAGTTTGTAGAGGAAGGTGTTCTCATGGTAATGTGACGTGGAACAGTAGGCTAAACTTTTATTTGGCCCATGAGGCTATGTGTAATACTATTGATTTTGATAACGAGAATGAAATTTGTAGTACGCATAGATACTTCTAGCTAGGTAGGGCCCCCCGCCCCCTGAATATTACTTCGCTCTGGCTCATGTTGCTTTTCTAACGGCCATGCATTTAGCTGAATGAATAAATGACACAGAGTCATGTACACGCCGATATTATACCGATGCCGAGATCTCTTCCAGTTCAGCTTCACAGTCTGGAATCTAGGCTGCATTGCAGGCCATTTTATAAGAAATTTAAACTGGAGGGTCACTTAAGTCCCGTCTTAATGCATGGGCCCACCCGGGCACGGCCCGTGAGCCCCAAGAGGAGAGGGGCCTCGCAAAAATGAGAAGTGGTTGAAATTTTCGAGAATTTCCCAGATAGAGCCTCAAAAACATCACTTGGCCCGGGGGCCCATGATGCTCTTAAGACGGCCCTGGGTCACTTTGAAGTATGGGGACATGACTCAGCGTGGCTGGAGTCATAACCGTTCGTAGAAAAAACAATGTAAATTTTTTTTATTTTTAGTAGTGGGCCGAAAAATAAAATTCTTGTGGGATTGCCGTGGACCAGGATGAAGAAACTGGATGAACCGCGAAACATCCAGGCTCTGTCGTAAGAAGCAACGTAAGAACTTCGGCACCCGGGCATCTAAGGCAAAACCAAAATTTATTCAAACGACAAGTACTACATAAGGTGCACCATGATTAATATTACATAAATCGAAGACTCAAGTGAAAATAAAGTGCAACAGCCACTCCTGGACCAAGATGTATCAGCTACCCTAAATGGTATGCCATTGTGCGGCATACCGGTCGATGATGAGTCAGTTGTAGTAATCACAAGTGATATCTACAGAGTTTCTGTGGCAAATTATGATGTGAACCAGCAAAAATGAGACGTTTGAATTGATTATAGTAACGAGAGGCTAGATATATCAAGATCATTCACTGTAAACATTTAGGTATATCAGCGGCACTAGCTGTAACTGGGGGGGGGAGAGAAATGGCAGCTGCCCAGAAGGCAAATTTTCGACTGCAAAAAACACGAACCCAGGGTAGAATCGATGATTTGTTGACAAAGTTACATTCATGCCCCCCCAACAGCAGCAAGGTCCCTAGGATGGGATTTTTTTTAAGCCCCAGCCCAGATATTTCATGGGCTTGGGGCCCTGTATAAATAATTTATAGTGTGAAAAAGTTTTTAAGAATTATTCCGGACTGTAGCCCTGCCAACCCCACCCTTGTGAAGAGCCATGGTCAATTTTGAAAGAAGAAAGACTTCAGATAAGGTCAACTGATAGGCTTCAACATGATTTGAACGATTTCCTACAGCGATTAGGGAGGTCTTTTTCTGAAAACACAATTACTACAAATCCTTTCAAAGTGAGGATTTTTTTTAATTGATTGTTAGATGGGGGGCTCTCTTTGGGAACGTACACATGCCTCTTTAGTCCAACTAGGATAAACATAATACACAATATATTTTACTTGCAAGGAAAACATCTTGTGACTCTCTCGAATAAGTTCTAAGTAGTTCTGAAAAAAGGCTAGGTTTTTCTAGATAATCTGCAGATCTTTATAAGTACAATACTCTGTTAGGGAATGTGGAATTAAAGTGTGGAATTAAGGGAATTAAGGTGTTGAATAGAAAATCTCCCTTTATTTCTCGTGCATTTTTCCAGACACTTTTTCTGACTGCCAACCTATCTGGTATTGAGTTTCATTGTGATAAATACAAATACAAATACAACGCCACAACAGGCAAAATGCCCAACGAGGTGGCTGATAAAAAGATGCCCATAAAAATATGGATGTCATATGTTTCAAAAATACAGCAACCCCATTAAAATGCAATTAACACAAATTATAAACAATATATACACATGATAAAATATTATACAATGCCCATAAAGAATACTTATGGTTGTCTTATTCTAAGAATGGATAGCTTCTCGATTTACCCCAACATGTTTATCGTATTTCTTTTTAAACGTGTCAATTGTGTTACAATTTACTACCTCCGGGGGTAAGCTATTCCATTTATTAACAACCTATTAGAGAAAAATTCCCTGGGACACCATAACCTTGCATTGTCCCTCACCAATCGATACTGGTGTCCCCTTGTAAAAGCAGTTGATTGGCGGTGTACTAAAAGTTCATGGTCCATCCTATCCACCCCATTGAAAATTTTGAACACTTCGATCATATCTCCTCGTCACCTGCGTTCATCCAATGTAAACATATTCAAAAAATGAAGTCTCTCTTCATAACTCAAGCCCTATGTGCCAATAAGGACACGCGTAGCTTTTCTCTGCACCCCTTCAACCAACTCTATGTCCCTCTGTAGGTATGGTCCCCAAAACCTTACAGCATACTCCAGTCCAGGACGAACTAAGCCTCGAAAAAGCAGAAGAACGACTTTAGGAGAACGCGAAGAGACCTTTTTGAAAATGAGACCAAGCATTCTATTCGCTTTTTTAACCACTGCTGAACAATGTTCAGCAAACCTAAGTCGCTCGTCAATGAGAATTCCCAAATCGGTGACTCTAGTTGCATCCGGGATAGTGACACCATTCAACTCGTAAGATAACCATGGGTTGTTCGAACCAAAATGAGCGACCATGCACTTATGTCATTGTATATGATTGGTTTTAGGGATTATCTTTTTAAGCTTTACCTTTCTTTCCTTTTTCCTCGTCTTGTATTGAGCATACGGTACACATTCTGTTTGTTTCAAAACACGAATAGGCCGTAAATTATTTAGTCTCTCACATTTATAAAATTTTTTCGATTGACAATTTTATTTTGATTTCTGTTGTTCCAAAATGCTGAGACCTAGTCGAGGGACGTTGGTTGATGAGGACATCAGACGAATTCTTTTTGAAGATGACGAAGAATCAAATCTTTCGGATGACAGTTCCGAAAACTCAGAGTTGGAGTTGTCAGCCATATCTGATCATCGCAATGATGATTCCTTTGTTTTGAACGTTTCAAGAGATGATCGCGATGATAAATCGACTAATGAACTACAGAACGTAGCTGCAACTACTACTTGGTCATGTAGCATAGCCAATGAGGCGATCAAGGTGAAAGAATATGAGGGAAGCCCAGGCCCACAACATGATTTGGAATGTGGAACTAGAGTTCTTGATTTTTTCAAACTCATATTTTCGAATAAAATGTGTGAGACTGTTCGAAGGAATACTAATTCTTATGCAGCATCAAGAGAAAAGTCGGAACATTGGAATCCCATCGATTCGATTGAAGAGATATGATCCTTCATCTCTATTATGCTGATAATGGGATTGATGAAGCTTCCCGAAATAGCAGATTATTGGTCTGAAAATCCAATTTTGGGAAACACCAAAGTGAAGTCCATAATGACAAGGAATCGGTTTCAGCAGTTGCTCCGCTATTTTCATTTGTCAAACATTGGAGATGAAATCGATAGAGATGAGATGAGTAAATTGGAACCCTTCACTTCAGATTTAAAAAAAAATTTCATGAACTTTTCGCCATATCGAGACGTGGCTATTGATGAAGCTATGGTAAAATTTAAAGGGAGATTGGGCATAATACAGTATATGCCTTTGAAACCTGCGAAACGGGGCATCAAAATGTGGATGCTTTGCTCTTCGTACCTGGGTTACGTTCATGACTTTGAAATGTACTGCGGCAAAAACGACAAAACTGTTCGATCCAGAAAAGGTCTAGGCTATGATGATGTAATGAAATTAGTTAAACTCAACACCATCCATCATGTGTTTTATTTTGACCATTTTTTTTCCAGTGTCACCTTGATGCGAGACCTTCTTTCTCTTGATCATTATGCTTGTGGAACAGCTTTGGCTAATCGGAAATATATGCCACCACAACTTAAAGCATTCATATTGAAAGAAAAGGGGGAAATCCATGTTCATCAATGTCAAGAGATAAAAAATCTCTTGTGTAGTACGTGGTTGGACAAAAAACAAATATCGGTTCTTTCAACACACACCAAGAGTGAGATTCTCCAGGTGAAGAGAAGGCAAGGTGCGAAAGTGATAGACGTCAGTTGCCCGGCATCCATTGCTCGCTACAATAAATACATGGGAGGAGTAGATCTTGAGGATCAGAAAAGAAAATATTACAGCGTCGAGCGCAAGTCTATGAAATGGTGGCTGTACATGTTCAGGTTCATGCTTGATCTGGCCATAAAAAATGCCTTCATCATATACACGGTCACGAACTACCCAATGACGAAATATCCCAAAACCTGGAAAGCTTTCAGACTAGAACTCATAAATGAACTTTCTCAAAATTTCTGTAGCCGAAAACGAACTTTCCACTCTTTGACCCCAGCTCACTCACATATACGAGTGAAAATTGATGGAAGAAAGAGAACATGCTTGAAATGTAGAACAAAGAAGATACGCACTCCATCTGGAAGAGCAGTGGAAAACTCATTGGAGTGCGAAATCTGTCATATTTGTTTGTGTCAAAGTTGTTTCAAAGATTGAAGAAAAAAAAAAAAACACATAGAAGTAAGTTTTTTTTCACTTATTTCTGAAATGCAAATATACAACACACGCAGATATATATACTGCATATCATGGCATGAAAAATCCAAGGCGCCGGGTCGCCATGGCGATTAGAAAATTAGTATTGATGCCTAAAATTTTGTAAATGTATATTGCTGAGTTAGAATCTAAGGATGACAAACAATTTTCTGATTTTATTACATTGTTTTTTTTCTAACCAAGGGAGCCACGGATAAGCGTTGATTAGAGAAAGGGGGGTGTCGCGAGTGAAAAAAGTTTGAGAACCCCCTATTGAGAGTATGCATCATTATACCTTCTTATAATACATTCATTGAAACGGTTTCGTAAGTTATATTCCTAATGAAGTTGAACGTTACATCATTCATGTTTTTATTATAATAAAGCTGGTTTTTTCAGTGTGAAAATTTTTTACATAAAATACCTTAGGGGCTATGCAAGAAAACCTTCGACTGGGTACACTCCCCGTCCCGGCCCTAAGAATATGCAGGTATTGTTGAATAGACGTCGCCATCCCGCTCAGTACTCAATATGCAGTTATTTTTCGTTAAATATTTTTTTCATTTATTTGGGAAAATTTGATATCTGAACAAAATGTTTTGGCTTCTGCATCGTCACTGCATACGTTCTTTCTATATTTTTTTTATCCTTTTTCCTGCTTATAAAAAATGCGTACTGTATGTATTGCAAATACTGTAATACGACCTATATATGTTACGGTAAATGTGATAAATCTGGTTATTAGCATAATCACTGACAATTTTGGTAAGTTTGATATATTTTGCGAATTTATCACATTTACCTGTGATGTATAACCCCCAGCTTTTATTGTTGAACATGATGAACCGTAAATCAATTATTTAAATTTTCCGGACATTATTCATGAACTTTAGTCTAGAACGATTGATTCGATTGGTAATATTGGTTATGTTTGCTTATGTTGATAAAAATGAAGAAAGCCACCTGTAACACAAGACCGGCAAGAGAAATTTATTTTTCTGTTTTCTTCACACATTCATTTTAGCTTTATTTTTAATGATAAAATTTGTGTGCTGTATGCATCAAATACTACTACACCGCACACCAACTCCGGTCATATATCGCCATACGGCAATTTCCTACCAGTGGAGTTGGGTGGGAAATGAAGGCTCCATCCATTGGTGGTCGCCCTAGGCTCGGTAGGTAAAGAACTTGCTTCTAATGTTCTATGCCTGGATTCGAACCCATGGACCTTGACTGTAACCTTCATAGTGGAAGACCACTTTACCATCTTTACCACTGCGCCACTCGGGCTGCATCACGTACTGGAAAAAGTGGTTAAATGAAAACGATATATTCATGTAATTTATTCCATATATTTATCAAAAAACTTACTAACGCCATTCGGAAATCACGCATAATCACCGGTAAAAGGGATGAATGCAATGAAACTTTTCAAAGTTACCAAGAAAATTAGTGATTATGCATAAGAAACGGCAATCATGGATAATTACTGATCCATCTCATTTACCGTAATGTATATATTATTAGTGCAGCATGTATTGTATGTCGTTCATTTTCGTGACACAGTTAATAATATATTTATATATTTCTGTAATTCTGTTCAAGCTTGCGCTTGTAAAGTATGTAAAACGGCTTTCTTTAGACATCGCATAGAGTAATAGATGATGAATTTTATTTACTACATGGCAAAAAAAAAATAAATAAACGTTTGCATAAAATTTTAATCTGAGTCAGTGGTACATGCCTAGAGTGTGGCTAATAATAATAAAAAAAAGATATTTTTCAGTAAAATTTTTCCTATGGTGATGCTAATAAAAATTGTGTACCCGGACGGGGATTTTTACTAAACAACCGTTACGATAATGATCTGAGTTGAAATGAACAGATTGAGATTGAAAAAGATTTGAACACACATATCCAAACGCATCGCAAAAAAAGAAAAAAAAAAGTGAAAAGTTGTGATGAAAACAAAAGACTATCCCAATTTCTTTCTTCATAATTCCTGGATGACAGAAAATATAAAAATTACCGAAAACTAAATTTGGCAAAGTTGGCGATGGCAAACAGGATAAGTAGCCAAAACTTTGCATCACAGATAACTAACTATGTAAAGAAAGACAACATCTTCTTTCCCAAAAATACTCCGTCACACTGTTTGTCAAAGAGGAGGGAGGTGTCATATCCTTTGCTTCCTAACAATAATCTGGTTATTGTGGAAAAGGATCTACAATGCAGTGGAAGAATTGGAGAAAAAAATTAGGGGGGTAAGGAATCTGTCTCGAAGAAGCTCTCCAAGATTACAGGGTACACAGATTTTCACCCCTCTGGTAGGCAAAGAGTTAAGAGAGAAAGCGAGAGAGATATTTATTCGCAGCATAATATCAAGTACTTTGGTTGATCGGATATAATACTATATGGTGCTATATCTGTTGATACTTGTTCAAGCAGGGCTGACTATCCTAATGCTTAATAAAAGTTTATAGTGGCCAAGGGGCCGTTCAGGTATTACGTCATCATTGATGGGGGGGGGGGGTGTTGTTCCGATTTGCTAACTTTTGCTCACAAGGAGGGGGGGAGGAGGTCAAAAATGGCTAAAAATATGCTTAAGTAATACTTGAACGGCCCCTAATGTGTGAATGTTTCTCCCATAGAACACAGATTCGGCATTGCTTCCGACTATAAGCTTCCCATGTTTTGCCACTCATGATGAAGTACTGTATAATCGCACAAAGAACAAAATCATTCGTAAACTGCAAGGCAATTATGGCTTCAAACGTTACTTGAGAGATGGCTATGGTTCTGCAGTAGAAGATATTACACGAAAATATTATGAGCAAGGTGAAACCAAAGTAAGGTATAATTTCTATAAGCTGGTTCATGAAACAGTAATGAACCAGATTTTTTGTCATCCATCTTGTTTTCTTTTTTAAAATTTATGTGATTGGTGTTGAAATCTTTTTTAAGCATTTGTAAATATATAAGTATTATAGCTTTGATAAGCTTAGGACACCCCCTACTACACTAGTGTGCAAAATTTATATGTGCTTACATTTATATTACATAAAATATAATTTATAATAATATCATAATATTTATTCCAGATGTAATTATTATTTGTGATATTTTCATTGGATACAGCATAACCTCCCCTAACGGACACCTCCCGTTAGTAGACACTTTTCTGATCCCCGGTCCTGTGGAATAGGGCTTCAATGTATTTTACTTTCCATTAGCGGACACTCTCGATAGTGAACAGTGAAATCAGCCAAACTAATTTTTTTCCCAAGCTCTAATTTATTTATTTGGTCATTTACCGAGAATTTATCACATTCAACTAAGATTACGTTTAATCCCAAGCTCATGTTAAAATGATAAATCATCAATTTATTAATTAACTGAACATAATTATGGTCCAGGATTGTGAATTTGAATGGTAATGTGTTGGTTTTATTTGTGAAGAAAGCTAGCATTACAAGACTAATAATGTTATGAATATTTTTATCTTCTCTCCGCACTTATTTTAATGTAATTTTCATCACAAAATATATGTGAAGTGCACACATCATGTACGGGCAAAAATTGAATGAAGGGAAGATAAATTAAAGATTTTTCCATGTTTATAAGACTTTACAACTTGATTTGTAAATTATGCATAATGACCATTAAAAATGATATATGGAGTGAAATTTAATCAACCTGTCTTTTTCAACACAATTTGCGATTATGCATAACCATTGGTTTATCACTTTTACAGTAACACACATACATCTTTAACTTTAAGATATATAGGAAGCAATTGCACCTGAAGCTGAATGTCATATAAATGTGAAAGTTGTATAAACGAGGTTCCACTGCATATCATACCTTCCCATTAGCGGACATAATTTTTGGTCCCATGGGTGTCCGTTATCAAAAGGTTCTTCTACTGTATGATGAAAAACATGGTTACCTCATTCCACTGGATGTTGTCTTTCTTATTAGATTGGTTATAGTGAACCTCTAGATATGCAAATTATGTCTTGTCAAACCCTGTAGTAATGCATTTGAACTTTATTTTAATTTGTTACTTATAGTACTTTACCATTTTACTTAGGGGTCATTCAAGTATTACGTCAGCATAGAGTGGGGAGGGGGTTTCGGATTTGCTGACTTTTTATGACAAGGGAGGGGTGTTTGAAGGTTGCTTACATCATCAACCACTCTTTTTTGAAGATATGAAATATTCTAAGCTACTGACAAAATTTTGCTGACAAGGGGGGGGGGGAAAGAGGGGGTCAAAAATGGCTAAAAATCTGCTGACATGATACTTGAATGACCCCTTATGCTATTAGATATATTTGCAGTTGAACTCTTATAACCCTTTTAGACCCGAGTGTCCTTTGTAGAATTTTCAAGATGTTTTTGTATTTTTGATACTCAAAAAATAATTAAAAATATAAATGTCAGCAAATTATGTATTTTTCAAATTTTCAGTTTCCTTTGAATTTTTTTTGTGATGAAATAATTCACTTCATTCAAAAGTTCATATTCACCATATTTCCAACTCAAAACTTTTACACAGTCCTTTAAGTCAGGGCTTAACTCCCTCAGATTAAAAAAAAGTTCTATAGAGAGAAACAACCTGTACATTTTTGCATTCAAGGTCTGAAAGGATTACAGTAAATTTGACATTCCTCTGTAGAATTTCTACTGAATCGGTGTATGCAGGAAGGTGGTGTATGTGCGTATATGCTTGGCCCTACCATATTTTTGTTCTTAGTTATTCTTAAGTGTTCTTCCCAGTGCTGCCATCTGCTTTCCATATTTTGAAGTGAAGATGGTAAATGCTTGAATTTTCATATAAATTTGGTCAACACTTGTTATAACGACTTCCTTCCTTCCACAGAAAACAGATGTTGTATTAGGATACCTCTAAAATTTTTAAAAATCATGCAGTTTAGCTTCTCCAGAAAATTCTGCATTGTATTGATCAAATAAAAAAAACTTTTTTTGTTACAATATTGTAATAAAAGTGTTAAAGGAAAAAACACCATTTCAATTATATAATACAGTATACACATTCCACTTACGAAAATACTATATTATGGCCAAAACCTACATTCATTCTTTACTGCATTCAGCAAACTACATTCAATTACCTCTATATTCTCCTATTGAGAAATGAGTCATGCAATAAAGTTTAGAATAAGATGAAAAAAAATCCATCACGTGGGAAGTAAGATTGAGCCACTGAATGAGGAAATAAAACAGAATAGTAAGTGTCAAGTTTCCAATGATGGCGCCAGATAACTACCGGGTTGTCCTTATCTTTAAACCATCTATGTTTCATATTCTTTCTTTTCCAAGCATCAAATTTCAAGGTCAAACCCATTTGACAATGGATTTTGTCCATTTCTTTAGAGAAAAAAAAAATGGGAGTCGAGATCGGTTGTTGTAATGGATTGAGTGATATTTACCAGTTGTTATATTGGCTAAAAAAATGACAGTAGAACTGGTCGTGCCATTCGTTATAATAGAATGGTCATTATAATGAGCATCGTCTGTATCATGTTGAATGTTTGCCCACTCTCTGCAGAGAGACTTTTTCAAATAAGGGACTGGCTTGTATTCCCACCTTGCAGTTGGGAAAACTGCAAAAAACAAACTTCAGCCAACCGCTTCTCTGCTGTCAGCAGGGTTCAAACCTGGATTTCCCAGATTTCATACTTTCTTTCAAAGATATGCTATGCTATATAAAACCCCCAGAGACTTCCAAACCGCCTGTCTCGTTTTCTGGGGAACCCCTGGTATTGGCAAATCAGCACAAGCTGCACTCAACTATCCTGACGCATACCACAAGATGAGAGGTGACTGGTGGGACGGATACATCAGAGTCCAGAACAATGCCTACACAGCAGCAATTTAAGACTGAAAATTTGGTTTCTTTACCTGAGGTTTGCTTTAAATGATCTAATGAGATTATCCAGTGGACAGGGCCAATTATTTCACTTTTTGTATCCAAAGGTGTGCTACAGCAGAGTTTGACTGCCCTTTATCTATTGTATTTTTAGTTGAGACACTTCAGAAAAATACAACTGATAATATGCCGCATTCTAGTTATCTGATATACTCTTGATTGTTGAATAATCAGGAGTCTACTGTATAGGTGTATATGTAAGGCTTATTGAAATGTTAATTTAATTCTATCCAATTTTTTTTTTGTTTTACATGCTTTACTGGTACATGATATAGAATCACATTCACACACTTGGGACTTAATAGAAAAAAAATTTAAGGGTAAAGAGGGGGAAAGTTTTTCAGGCTGTGAAACTACAATATAGTCATTTAATTTGGTATTGATATGTAAATTTTCAATTTCATCTAAAACTACATTTCAAAGCTTATTATTTATATCTAAGATTTTGCCATTTTTCTCTGGCTTTTTGGGACAACTCACATATTTTTCTGTAGTAAACTATACAAACACCACCATAGGCGTTGGAGGATAGGCGAGATTTAAGCAAGCAATTGTCATTTGTGATTCAATTCTGTGGGTGCACAAACCTGTTCTACAAAATTCAGTGGTACTCGAGCACCCCTGGCTGCAACGCCACTGAATACCACAACTTGCCCTGAAATTTTATTTCTTAATGAATGTTTTAACTCATTTGGGTACAGGAGTATTTTTTCCAAAAAAAATTTCTAACAAGCATTTTTTTAGAGAGATATAGATGGCTTTTTTCTCAGCCAGAGATATCAAGGAAACAGTTATTTTCCGGATATTATGCTGAGGTGAGCTCGGAAAGAAAAGTTATCACGTCTCCACTGGGACTCAAACCCAGGAACTCTTGCATACCGGGCAAGTGGTGTAGATGGTAACATGCTTGCCCGGTATGCAAGAGGGCCTGGGTTCGAGTCCCGGCGGAGACGTGATAACTTTTCTTTCCGAGCTCACCTCAGCATAATATCCGGAAAATAACTGTTTCCTTGATATCTCTGGCTGAGAAAAAAGCCATCTATATCTCTCTAAACCGTCCCACCCGGGGGCCATTTCCTGAAGTTAAGAGAGGCTACTAATGCCTCTACTTCAGCGCCTCACGACACAGTGCGTGAAATTTGGAAGGCAGATTCATGTGTCTCCAGTGGTGTAGATGGTAGCATGCTTGCCCGGTATGCAAGAGGGCCTGGGTTCGAGTCCCGGCGGAGACGTGATAACTTTTCTTGCCGAGCTCACCTCAGCATAATATCCGGAAAATAACTGTTTCCTTGAAGCATTTTTTTGTTCAGCTGTACTCAAATGAGTACAGTGGGTTAAACTACTAGATAATATTGAAATACACATATAGTGAGATAAAAAAAACAAAGATGAATTTTTTTTACCATTTAAAGGGTTAAATATGGGAATAATTTAATATCTAAAAAATTTGGCAAGTATACCATTAGTATACAGTCTAATCCAGTTTTAACAAATACTGCTATAGCGAAAAAAAAATATTGTTTTAACGAACACTTTTCTAATTTTCCCAGGTAAGTTTACATAGGAACAATACTATGTAACCTGGAATTTCTTTATAATGAAATTTCGTTATAACATAGTGATTTCTCCAGTTTCTTGGAGTTCGTTATAACTGGATTTGACTGTAATAAATAGTTTTTAAAAAATAGAGAAAATGCATACACATTATTCTAATACATTCACAAATAGAGTGCATTTTACTGAAAAGTTTTGCACATTCATTCTATGTTGCTTCATTCATGATGATTTTAAAAAAATGTACAGGTATCCCTTGCTTTACGTGGTTTTGCTTTATGAAATTTTTAAAAGTGGATTTTTAGGATTTCCAACCTCAACATTTGGGTTGGAGCAGGGCCGGGCTTAGGAATTTCGCGGCCCGGTGCAGAAAAATTTTTGCGCTCCCCTCCAAAGCATTTTTATGGAGTCGCTCCCCAACTTTTCGAGTTACAAACATAAATCTTATAGGGGAAAGAGTTGTTTAAAAAAAATTAATTACACTTATTTTTTTCATTATTTCAGGAACACGTTGATAGTTGAGATCGTAATCAATAGAGCCCAGAAGTTTAGGCACTAAAAATGGTCAAAATAGGCATTAAAAAAGGCATTTACTATTTATTGAAAAAGAAGGGAAAATAACTAAAAACTTAGGTATTAAGGATCCAAAAACTAGCTTAAAAATTGGTTGTCTGTCTATTGTTTTAATTGGAGTTTATAATAACTGCATTATATTATCCGGGTGAAATTGATTGCAGGCCCATCATACAGGGCCGTAACTGGGGGGGGGGGGAAACAGGAGGGGCAACTGCCCCGGGCGGAAAAATTTAGGGGGGGGGCAATTTTAGGGGGAGCAAAGAACACTGTTATAGAATTATCAAATTTTAAAGTTGTGGGAGGGGCAAAAATCCTAGTTATGGCCTTGCATAATAAAGTATTTGATATATCTCGGGTCAATTTCAGGGCCATCATTAACAGACGCGGAGTTCGAAAAGAAAAAATGATTTGTGGGGCTTCTTCGAGTTGCGAATAATTCTCGTTTGTTTGTTGTATCAGTTGAAATAATTATTATCGTTTCTACAGTAGAAATGTAGGTTCCTTGTTCTATTGTTGTAAAAAATTTAAATTTTTTTTATATTCCCACATATGCGGGACTCCTCCAAGCACGGGGGCCCTGTGTGAAACATCTATTGCACACCTCTGAGAGCGACTCTGGTCAGTTTAATTGAATACCAAAAAATATGCAAAATAAATAGCCATGGTTGTTTGCAGTGCATGTATGGTGCAAAAAAAAAAAAAAGAATCAAAATCAGAACAACATGGGCCCCAGAGCTCTGTCTCATGGTTCATACGGTCCTTGAAAAGTCCTTGAAAAAAAAAAGTTCATTTTCAAGGCCTTGAAAGTATTTGAAAATCAATGAGTCCTTGAAAAAGAAATTTTTTTCAAGAATTCTGTGAGAGTCCTTGAAATATTTGTTTTTTCCGAAATAGCTTTCGCCACTTTTTTTTTTACTCCGTAAGTGACGTCCTATAAGGCTTTTTCACTGTGAAAAGCACAGGAAAAAAGCCTTAGCAGCCAATAACCCTGGATAATTTCACAAGTTTTCTTAAGCCAGGTTTTCGTAGGAGCAGGTTCTCTGTGCCGTGTGCAAAGTGAATCGCCCAGCGTGATACTCCGTCCACTCACCAATAATACAAGTTCGACTGTTTTCCTAGAGAGCGCAACAAGCCTCACTTCTTCTGGAGGAGTCAAATGCGTTGTGCGCCACTCGTTTTACCGATCTTCTCTTCATATTTGTTTTCTTTCACTTCCCTTCATCGAGCTCGATGCTTCCCTTCAAGCCGGAGTATGCGAATGACAGAGTAGCTGCTACGCCACGGTAGAAATACACAAACGCATAGTGTGATTATGTAACACGTTTCTGTCTATGCGAAATGATCCAGTTCGGTTCATGTGGTGCCAAAAACCTATGTTGGAATGTTTTTTCCCTTTTTATTCTCTGTGCACGTGGAACCGCTGGGCCCGACGCAATATGTAAATTGTGGGCGGCGTGCTCTCACCCTCACGGGAGCTCGGCTTTATACTGTAGGCTGCTTTTTTTCCGCGTGTATGTCGGGATTGTTTTTTTTTTCTCCCTGAGATTGCCAATTGTTATTTGTCGGCCGTTTTATTTATTTTTTTTATGATCGTAAATCATCTTGTTTTTTTCCTTGCAACTTTTATGGAATAAAAGCTAGTGTTAAAAATGAACTTCCGATCGCTGTTTTTTTTTCTTCAGCTCAGTCGGCACGCTCTGGCCCCCAACAACCCAATTCTAGGAAAACCCGGCTTTATGGTAGCATGCAGTGGCGTCGGAGCCGGGGGTGCTGTGTATGCTCGAGCACCCACACTCTCTTGTAGAACGGGGCAGAGCACCCACAGAATTGATTCAAGAATAAAAATCTCCCATATGGATTTCTGATTTTTTTTCCCCGGAAATATCGAACACAAAAAAAAATTAAAGGAAAAACTGCCCATTTCCTCTCTATGAGTCTTGAATCTTGCTGGAGTCCTCGTTGCCATCACAATTGATAGAGCCTTTAGGCACCGATACAACAAACATTTTACTTGTAGTGCTCCCACACATCCCTTCCCCCCCGCTTTCTCACATTTCTGCTTGTGTCCCTTTTCCCTGTTTTTCCTAAGGGATGGAGGGTATCCAGATGCATATGTTTTGGTGTGGCGTCAGAACCTGCTGCTGCTTGAGCACCCAGTGTTTTGCAGTAAACAAAAACCTAACAAAAAATGAAAAAATACTTTTTTCTTCATCCTATACGTCTTGTTCTGTCCTGTTGCTCTACTTAGGCAGTGGTTATTTGTGACACACCTTTTCAGGCACCTAGGATGGGTATTTTTGGAGCCCACACCGGCTTTTTTAATAATTCTGTCCACGCAGGCAGGGGTGCAACTGGGGGGGGGGAGCAGGTGGAACTGGTGCCCCTGGCGCTGAACCAGGAGGGGTGCCGAATTCATTCTTTAACTGTTTTCTCTGCATGCAAGGGGGTATCAAAATTCCGGCTTGCCCCGGGTGACAAAGTTGCAGCCTTGCACACAGGCGTACTTCCTTTATCTCAGGGCAAATTATTTTACAATAAATCTGCATTGATGGGGCGATACAGACACACGTTTGAATCGAATAAATGAATGTCTGCAAAGATCTTTTAAGGAAAATTTTCTCCTTGTTTATGACTGATGCCGGCAGACATTGGCGTACGTGGGGGGGTTTCCGGGTTTTAACCCCCCCCCCCCCCCGAGCCAAGATTATAGTGTTATTTTGCAGGAAAAAACCTCCCTGAAGAGAAAAAAATCTGAACCACCCCCCCCCTCGAGAAAATTCATCGTACGCCTATGCCGACAGATATGGGATAATTTGCTTATAAGGTCTTGACAGTGGTGCAATTTTGCGTGCATTTATATCCTTAGACCAGCGGTTCTCAACCGGTGCTCCGCGGAGTCCTTGAGGCTCCATGTACACTTTGGGAAGGGCTCCGCAGTCACTTGAAAAAAATAAAATAAATCAGTGAATTTGATAAATAAATAAAAGAGACGAATCAACGGAGCTCCTTCATAGAAATTATATACTAAAAAGGGCTGCAAGTAGATAAAGGTTAAAATTCGCTGCTTTAGACTGTTCATCAAGGCAAGTCCTCTGAGTATTTGGACCTTCTTTCATTTGAAGCAGCTAGGTAAGTAATATATGTTTCACTTATACAATATCAAGTGGTTCTCAAGTGTTTGCCAACCACTGCTCCCTCGTGCATGGCCCCTCCGGGATGTGGAGGCCATGAGATTGTGAGAGTGAAAAAGATGCCAGACCCTAGAATGGTATCTTTTGCAGGGGGCCGCAACCTGACATTCACGGGCCCCTTTATAATGAATTTATAGCGTGAAAACAAAAACAAAAAAATGACTAGAATCGTCCCGGGCCCAGAGCTGCAGTCCTGTCAGCTCCACCCTTGTGGGGGCCCCTGGTCCTAGCCATCGTTTTTCCTTCGCCTTTTAGAAGTACTGAAAGAAATCAATTTAGAGCACGGAACAGGCACGTGACATCCACTAGGAACCACAACATGAACTTTTTACAACCATCTAAACTTTATATCTAAATTTGTTTATGTAAAAAAACTTCGTTACATTAATGTATAGCAAATTTGTTTTTTCACTTTCCATTTTGTTGAAGCAGACCAGACCTAGGCAGTTACGAAAGGTGCAGTTGCACCTGGCCGCGAAATTTAGGGGGCTGCAATTTTCGTAAAAGAAATTCTTTTCTTCTGAAATTGGAAACATGATTTTTTTTCCCCCTCCTGAAACTTACATTTCGTGGGAGTAGAAACAGATTCCAGTTTCAAACCCTGATGACATCAAAAAGTGCTCGTGGCTATTACAATTAGTGAAGGAATTCCAAAGAGCATATGCAAAGACAGGGTTTTTCAGTTTGACCGACATCCCCTTGGGTGGGGAAGTTGCAGCGGATATATTAGTGTGTACTAAATGGTATGTACGTAGGAGGGAGGTAACTCCAAGTAAGGAAAGGTAATAAAGATTTTGAGACCATTAATATTCCTCTTTCTTTTTTTTCCGAAGTTCTTTTCCCCTGACACTAAAAATGCTATTAAACAATCAGTGAAGTTTGCCAACAACCAGCTGTAGAAGCTTGTGAGATTTTTTTGGTTGTACGATTTTGCCAATGGCCCATTCTTTATGTTATTAGGATGTTATTTGCATGGTTGTGCCTACAGCAACGGCATTGTGCTAATTGCCTTAGTCGTCATCTTTTTTTTTGCATGTTAGATAGCGAATGAAAGTACAGTACTACCTATGTTTATTGCTGGCCAGAATGATTGCCAATAACGGCAGAGTGTTATTTCTCTTAATTACCGGACTTCAATCGATAGATTTACAGATGAAACTGTTGTGCTAGAGTGTGTAAGAAAAGTTTTTCTTCGATGAAAATACATCGGGGTGAGTTTGTGTATTCTAATTTTCATTATTAATCCTATTATTTGAAAAATAAGCGGTGCGTAAGCTGAATCCAATGAAGATTGATGAGAACAGGTTATGTAAAATGCAAATAATTCTATATTGCATGTGAAATTCAATTTCCCCGATGATTTCCTTATATGTATTTAAATTTTTTTATCACTATTCAAAGCAGGGCCGTAACTGGGATATTTGCCGCCCCCACAACTTTAAAATTCGATAATTTTGTAATAATCTTTTTTGTTCCCACCTAAAACTGCGTCCGGAGCAGTTGCTCCCCCCTAGTTACGGCCCTGTTCAAAGTATGAAATGAAATATTTTACTGCGGTATAAATTTTCATGATAATAAATTAATTCATTATCAATGATAAATTAATTAATATAAGTATTCGGTGCCCAAGCTAGTTACTGTCCTGAAGTTGGTGCACCTGACTGCGTGAAAATTGCTAGAATAACCAAACCTCTTTTTCATTACACCCTTAGGAAAAATTTTCAAACTTTTCTCTAATTATTTTTTTCTTTAACCCTGATGTGGTGCCTCTTCTGTGGCTATGGGTCTGCGTGAGTCACACCTCATTTGAGCCACCACTGAAAAAAAAAATTCATTTTAATTGTTTCCCCTCCCTCAATTGTAGAAAATATTTATAACCAGTGCTCTGGCATAACTAAATACTAATTCAATCGGTTATGATTAGCGCCACAATAAATTTGGTTGGTAGTTGCCAAATTATTTGAAATTTATTTTACTCTTTGATAGCTCGACAGTCTGCTTTAAAGACCCTATTTTTAGTTTACCTCTTCACAGTCAACACTTGCAGGTTGTAATTATTGTATGCTATTCCGAAAGTATCCATCTACCTTAACCAGTCTGGTGGTTATGACAGCATATGCCGTCGTGCCAATATTTAATCTAATTATTTCAATTTTTGAAAATTAATTAGTAATTATTAAAATTATCATAATTTTTTTGGTTGGTGATTTAAAAAAAAATGAAGTCAGTTTAAATGTATTCATAAAAAACTTTAATCAGGAAAATTCATTTTATTAGTTTCAAACTTTTAAAAGGGAGAGATTAATTGGTCATCACTGGACTGGTTAATTACCTTACCCTATCATAATTACATCAAGTAACCATTAAAAACATTTTGTATAAAAATTGAGAGATTTACGTAATAAAATATTTTCATAGATTAGGCTCGTAGCAAAAATAATTATAAAGAAAAACCATAACTCTTGTTTATATAAAATTCCAATAATGAATTATTAGAAATTATTACCAAAGTATCTTATCACGGGAAATAAAAAATTAATTTATTAAGTACTGGAGCTGAAGAGTAAATAGATGAGAGATATAATATTGTAGTAGCATATAAACAGGGATGGCTCTTACTGCTTTAGGGAAAAGTGTTAAATCAGGAGTAAAGAGAAATGTAATCGCAGAAAAGTTTAGAGAGAGGGAGAGAATGTGTTTCTTGTCTGTAAAAACACTTGAACTATAATTATGTGCATTAATGACTCTCGGAGAAAACTAAATTTTCATGCATTTTATCTAGCTAGGAACACAGTTGCGAATTTTCGGGATCACTTCGCTGAAGCGGCTTATACGCCAAAGTGACGCGTAACCAATGTCATCTCGCATGGTGAGACTTTTGCCCCGAGGCTTAAGCCACACATGGTTTACAGAATTTATACCAAAAAATATGTTGTTTTTTTTAAACATTTATTTTTGCAAATACGTTTTTAATTTTTAGTATCCTTCAAGTGGGGGGGGGGGCCCGGCGAATGCCTGTGTGAGCACCCACTGGTCAAAGATACTTCCGACGCCCCTGTTAGCATGTATCCTGCGATCGTATGTAGACGTATTTGGAACCGTTGGAAGTCATTAAACTTTTGTACTAGGTATTTTTTCTGGAGGACTTGAGAAATCATTATCTTAGAAAAAAAATTTCCTAATTTTTGCAGAAATAATTTCAGCCTTTCGGTCCGTAAGTGAGCGAAGCTTCCTCTGATTACTGTCAATCATAGGCGGAGATTGACTTGGAAGTCTGGGGGGGGGGGGCACGATGATGATGTCAATTCATATATGCATATATACATTAGATCAGTCAACTTCACCTTTCACGCTAGGGCCCCCCCCTCCCCGTATCTCTGCCCATGCTGTCAAGAAAATATTTATTTAGGAGTGATGTGAAGGGCTAGTACAAGGTTCTTTAAAGAAAGGAAAACAAATGAGTAGCAAGTGTGTGTAGTTTTAATTACTTGTGGCTGAAAAATCACTTCTATCAAGATTGGTTGCTGAGTGTGTCAGACAAAAATGCCTCCAAATGCAAGCTGTGCTTCAATGGGGGAATCGGCGCTGAAATTCATTGAGCTTATATTACCGGGGGGGGGGGGGGGGGAGTATGACGCAGTGCCATAACTAGGATTTTTGTATTGTCTTGCCGCCCCCACCAATTCGGAATTCGATAATTTTATAACAGTGTTCACCTAAAAATTTCCACCCGGGCAGTTGCCCCCTGCACCCTCTAGTACCGGCGCTGTTATGACATGACATCAGTGGGCTACATCATTCCTTGGACGATCATGTGACGCGTTGAATGTCTGTGCATCTCCGTTATTTTCTAATGTCATCCATAGTTGTTTAAAGGAGTTTAAAACAATAAATGAAAGAAATAATTTCAGTATTGATGATAAGATTCCAAAATTAATGAGAGAGAATTCCAAAATTAATGAGAGAGAATTCCAAAATTAATGAAAGAAAAAATTACAGAATTACAATTTCAGCATTGATAAAAGAGATAATTCCAAAATTAATAAAGCAATAATTCCAGAATTAATGAAATAATTTTAGAATCAATGAAATAATTTTAGAATCAATGAAATAATTTTAGAATCAATGAAATAATTTTAGAATCAATGAAATAATTTTAGAATCAATGAAATAATTTTAGAATCAATGAAATAATTTTAGAATCAATGAAATAATTTTAGAATCAATGAAATAATTTTAGAATCAATGAAATAATTTTAGAATCAATGAAATAATTTTAGAATCAATAAAAGAATTCATCATTAATGAAAGAAAGAATTTCAGCTGTAGCGAAAGAAATAATTCCAGAATTGATGAAAACATTCCAGAATTGATGAAAACATTCCAGCATTAACGAAATTTTTTCAGCATTAATGAAATAAATAAATTCAGAATTAATGAAAGAAACAATCTAATCTTTTTCTATCTTTAGAAGAGTTCTTTTTTTTTGTCTGAAAAAAAATTAATTGCAATATTTAGAGACTAAACTACGTTTCAATGAGGAAATTGACAGGCACGAACTGTGTTATTCAATGTGTCATATGTCTTGTATGATATATATGTGTATGTGGCCTCCTTTGTTCATTATGGATGATGTGAATGATGTGTGATAATGATCACCCCTACGCAGAAGAGGGAAGGAAAAAAGATGGTGGACCAGAGTCAGCAGATAGCAAAAATCAGCAGATCGAGGTGAAAACAAACATGTTTGTTCGACTCCCGCACCTCGTTGAGTAGCCTCTTTTTATTCTTTGTCTAGCTCCTCGAGTATGTGCGGTGTACAACATACAATACGATTGTTTTCGTCGCTATTATGCCACTCCAGTACCTCTTGGTCGCCTTACTATGTGTTTGTTCCTCCATCGCGTTTAAATGGAGTTGAAACTGGGGGGGGGGGGTGTTTCAGGGTACTTTCTGATAAAAATTAATACCAAGAATTGGAAAAAATTAAAAAAAAAAAAAAATTCTTTTGTTCTCAATGCTCAAAATGTCCACGCTTTACATATTATGGCCTCTGAAATGCACCAATAAATTAAAACTATGGTAAAATTGGCATTTATGGCAGAAAAAAAAATCCAAAAAGGCATTTTTATAGGACAGCTTGAAAATAGACAAAAAGAGGTTCGAATCATATTGAACAGGCATACATTTCTGACATACATCATATTTATCAAATAAATGTTGGAATTCGATACAAAGTCGTAGCGGAGGGGGGGATGTGAGAAAATGACAGAAAAAGGGGAAAAGGATGGCCAAATCTATTGTTCTATCATTTTAGTCCCCCCTGAAATGAAAGTGGTTCCCCTCCGAACTAAAATTTTAACTACGGGCCTGATTCGATAACTTTGATCATTTTTCAAATCTGTTATTGCTGTTTTTGTTTAATTAATGTAAATTAACAGAAGTAAAGAACTCTGGAATTCACACAAATAAAGAAAAACATTTTTATACACGTTAGAACTGTATTTGAAAATGTAGGTTAATGTAAAATTACTACAGTATATTCTGTTTATAACGTACTCACTGCAAAAGTTTTCTCGCTTAGTATGATTTATTTTCGTGATCCTAACTTTTATTAACACTTATCGAAATTTCCCATTTAAAGCGTTTTCTCTCCTGCAATGCTTTTCATGATGATTTTTTGGAAAACACTGTAAGTGGGATTCACTGTGCATGAGCTCTGCAATGTTATTACTTGTTTAAAAGCAAGAGTTTCTTGCCACAAATAAAATTAAAGATTGCAATCTCAAAATTTGAATATTCAAATTCGAAATTCAAAAAGCCGCTCTGTTATAGGCTGTCGAATATTAACAACACTAGTTAAGAACAGCCTAAACTCATGGATGGAGATACGGAGGGTGGGATAATGCCCCCCCCCCCAGTTCCAATGATGGAGCCGACTGATTTAATGTATATGCATATATATAAATTGGTATCATCATGCCCTCCCCTCGCAGTTCATGTCTATCTCCGCTTATGCCTAAACCTCAGATAAAATTTATTTAATAGTAGGGAAACACACATTGTCTTATCAGAAAATGAACTACTGGGACTGTAAGCAACGTAGCCTACATCCTAAATTTTCAGACCTTTGTGCTCTTAAATGTTTTTATGCATGGACTGTCTATTCATGAAACAAAATATCTCTTTTGTTGGTACTGTACTAGGTGAATAATTAGATTGAGAAAAAAAATTAGAGGAAAATCTTACTTTTTTCTTTCGGAAGTTCAGTAGTGAAAATTGTCAAAATTTAGAATTTATATATTGTATATCCATCTTTCGGAATAGTTCAGATGGGGTGTTTATGGCTTGAAACTGCTAAAAAGTTCTCAAGCCTCCTTAGGGAAACCGTGACATGACAGTTCATAGGTTCAGAGGAAGACATGAAATTAACAGTCCGGATGAGTGTCGAATTGCCTCGCTATGGGGCAGTGATCATCTAGACCTGTTCAGGCTACAGACCAGATGGTAACTCCGAGAGGGGGGGAGGTTTTCAAGGGGAAAAATTACTAGATTTCTTTTGTGGTGCCCCTTTTCGTTTGATGCCCTAAGCATGTTTTCTTTGTTAATATAGCCCTGTTATTCTTTAATGGCAGAAAGAAAGGCCAGACTTTTTTCAGGGGTAAAGAATGCGACCCCCATCTGCATACTCTTTTCCCCCTTTAAAATAAGCTAATGTAATATCTAATAACACTAAAAATGATATTATAAGGTCTTTAAACTGAAAGCGTCCTTTCACAATCAATAGTAGTTTAATGGGAAAAAAATTAAATTTTAATCAAAAATTTCCAAAACATCTGCTGAAAAAGGAAAGGGTTTCGTTTGGAAAAATTGTGGCCCTTGAAATTTGGGGGCACTGGTGCGACCGCACCTTTCGCACCCCTCTAAGTCCGGCCCTGGGTGAAGACTAGTCATTCTATAGAATGACTAGTCATTCTATAGAATGCCTAAACACAATCCAGGCAAAGTATGAAATATCTTCTTCCAACAAATCTCTTTAGGGGCGGTATAAAATATTAAATAAAATTAAAATTTTACTGACTTTTCGTCATTTTTTCCCGGAAACGTTTCCTTTTCGCTCGCGTGAAAAAGGATCTGATGAGAGGCGGTATAAAATATTACAATTTCGTCGCATTAAAATTTCACAGAATTTTCGTCATTTTTCCCCGGAAACGTTTCCGTTTCGCTCTCGTGAAAAAGGATCTGTTGAGGGGTGGTATAAAATATTACAATTTTATCGCATTAAAATTTCACAGAATTTTCGCCATTTTTTCCCGGAAACGTTTCCCTTTCGCTCTCATGGAAAAGGATCTGATGAGGGGTGGTATAAAATATTACAATTTCGTCGCATTAAAATTTCACAGAATTTTCGCCATTTTTTCCCGGAAACGTTTCCCTTTCTCTCTCGTGGAAAAGGATCTGATGAGGGGCGGTATAAAATATTACAATTTCATCGAATTAAAATTTCACAGAAATTTCGTCATTTTTTCCCCGAAACGTTTCCCTTTCGCTCTCGTGGAAAAGGATCTGATGAGGGGCGGTATAAAATATTACAATTTCATCGAATTAAAATTTCACAGAATTTTCGTCATTTTTTCCCCGAAACGTTTCCGTTTCGCTCTCGTGAAAAAGGATCTGTTGAGGGGTGGTATAAAATATTACAATTTCATCGAATTAAAATTTCACAGAAATTTTGTCATTTTTTCCCCGAAACGTTTCCCTTTCGCTCTCGTGAAAAAGGATCTGATGAGGGGCGGTATAAAATATTACAATTTCGTCGCATTAAAATTTCACAGAATTTTCGCCATTTTTTCCCGGAAACGTTTCCCTTTCGCTCTCATGGAAAAGGATCTGATGAGGGGCGGTATAAAATATTACAATTTCATCGAATTAAAATTTCACAGAAATTTCGTCATTTTTTCCCTGAAACGTTTCCGTTTCGCTCTCGTGAAAAAGGATCTGTTGAGGGGTGGTATAAAATATTACAATTTCATCGTATTAAAATTTCACAGAATTTTCGTCATTTTTTCCCGGAAACATTTCCGTTTCGCTCTCTTGAAGGGCGGTGTCGTCAAATTAAACTTTCGCACAGTTTTCAATTTCAAACGTTTTCCTTTAGCTCTCTTGAGATGGAATCCCTTGAGGGACGGTGTCGTCAAATTAAATTTTCAAACAGTTTTCTTCGATTTTTCCGGGAAACGTCTGGCTCTCTGGAAAAGGGATCTGTTTATAGGGGTGGTATAAAATATTCAATTTATACGATTACAATTTAATATAATTTTTCTTAATTTTTTTTCTGTAAACTTTTCCTTTGGCTTTCTTGACAAGGGATCTGTGGATGGACGATATTAAATGTCACATTTTCGTCAAATTAAAATTCATTCGTCAAATTAAAATTCATTCATCAAAATAATTCACAACTGAATTTAACCGGGTAATTTCTTTTTGGAATTTCAAATCGGATACGGACAACATTTTATCGCTTTCGGACGTTTTTCGTGGAATATGTTACTGTAAACAAAATGGCATAAATCTGTAATTACGCATAATCGCCGGATTTATATCGATTACTATGGATAATCACTGATCAAAACGGATGAAATTATTGTGCATAATAACCGGCGATTATGCATAATCACCAGATTTATCATAATTACTGTATTTTATACATGGCATCACCCTGTAAATGCTGTCAAAATTAGTGCTCAATGATAACAATTCTGAAAAGTGCCCCGCGACGTAAAAAATTTTGGAACCAGTTTTCTATCACTTTGGTCCCTCCCCACAAAATGAAAGTGATCCCCCCTTGACCTTGGAATGAAATTTCTGGCTAGGGGCCTGATGAGACACATAACGTCAATTATTTCACCACTGACGTAAGCTCCCAAAGCTGAGGTAAATGATTTCATTGCTATCCAAAGAATTCACGTAATTTTGGTAGATTGTAAAAACCGTGTCACTAAGATTTATTGCACATTTAGGCTAACCAAATTTCTTCGAGAAAAATACCGGAACTCAGGATTTCAAATACGGGTGAAATACGGAACATCGCCAATCATCGCCATAACTGCCGCCGAATGTAAACAAAGTTGCCAACTTTTGCAGAAATCACTAAAAAACACCAATGGCAGGAATAAAAACATTACTCTGAGAGAATTGCAGTGGACAAAACTGGATTCCACGAAGTACATTGTAAAATAACGAAATAAAACGTTTGAAGGGGCAAACAATTAAATCAACGTTTAGTATTTGCCGTCTTGCAGTGGAGTAGTTTGGGAGCTAGCGTTTTACTGTGGAAGTGTTGGTTCGAACCCTGATTCTCTCGGGCATGGATGTTTATTAATATTAACAAATTCCCTGGACAGATCATACAGGATCTCTTGAACATATTTGAGGATCACTTTATCAAGAAAGTAAAAAAGCCATGACGTATGTGAGGTGAATATTCTTATTCATAGTTGTAATTATAGTGATATAATTTATGCGTCGAAATATAATTTCAATAGTTGATTTTAATAAAGTATATCCATAATAAAACTATAACCATCTAAAAGTAGGCTTTGTAGATTCTTCAATGTAGAACATTCGCGACAAACCACGGCATTCTTGCAAAAAAGTCGGGACAGCCAAAATAAAGTGAAAATGTCCCTGGAATGTCCCGGGAAATGCGTGCCATATGTGTCATATGCATAAGGTCACCACAAAACGTTTGCTAAAAAGGCCTATATTTTGCTATTTATCTTTTATTTTCACCGTCCCGAATTTGTTTTTCAAAATGTCCCGTATTTTCGACTAAACTCACTTGACTCACTGAAACTTGACTGAAAACGTGGAGGAAGATAGTTTTAATTTCTTACAAATCACGGTACGATTAATTATGATTGTAAACATAAACGTTTGTGTCGTATATTTGTGACGTGTTTCTTTTTAACATAACAAAAACAAGACATTTAAAAAAAAATATCAATAACATAACATTTATTTCGTGAAATACATTTTTATTTACTGCAATTTATTGTAGTCCTTCTTCGTACATACCCATCAGCATTTCTTTCCCATCAATTTTAACCATAATTAGCAATTTTTCAACATTTGACAATTTTTTGAGAGATAGAATAGCAATAAGCAGGGTGACCATACATCCCGTATTTCTCGGGACAGTCCCGGTTTTTTTCTGTTTTTTTTGCTGTCCCGACTTTTTTGCAGAAATGTCCCGAGTTTTCAAATATTTTCAACGAAGTCAACTTGACTTTTTATTCTTCAAATCAACGATTAAAATTATCTTTCCACCTTAGAAATTACATCACGATAATGAGGCTTTTGGAATAGATATCATAATCATCATCAGCATTGGCGCACTCAAAGGGGGGGAAGGTGTTCTAACCACCCCCCTCCCCTCCCCGAGCCAAGATTATAGTGTTATTTTACAGGAAAAAAGGTAAAACTCCCTCAGAGGGTAAACAAATTTCAAATCCCCCCTCGAGAAAATTCTGCGTACGCCTATGATCATCAGTATCACTTGGAGGGACAAGCACAGCATGTTTTTCCCATGGAAATCAATGTTAAAATTGCCGAATTTACCGTAGAAATGTGGAAATTTAGTAGGGTTTTCCGATTCATCAATAATTTTAAAAGTTGAACTGAATTCTCGATTTTCGAAAAATTGAGTTCGCTTAGAAATATGAAGCACAGAAAATTAAATATAAAATAATTAGCCGGACCTACTTTTGAGTTAGATATTCATGCAATAACATTGACTTATATCTTCTCAAGCACAAAAATGAGAATTAATACTTCTGTATTGTTTTATAATATCCAATATCATCAATCTATATAGTTTAGGATGTTTTGAAGTTAATTATGGGCCCATAAATTACACTGAAGAAATTCCGCAGCTTTAATCAAGCATTTTTTGAAGCAAAAGCAGGCAAATCCATAACTTGAGCTTCAAGAAAATTTTCGAAATATCCAACACCCATCAAAAAGAAAAAAAAAACCAATTCATTTCTATGTTTCTTTAATTTTGATTTATGTCTTTCATGAGTTGCGCAGGAAGTCGCCATATTGGTTACCATGTATGTCTCTCCAGAAAAAGGGAAATATCACGTGATTCAAAAAGCCTCATTAAGAGACTAAAAACAAGAATATTCATCTCACACATTTGTCATGTTTTTTTTTAATTCACTGTAATTTGAAGTGGCACTTTATTTCTCGCGATTGGCGAATTTTCTGTGATTTTAGCACGAGTTAACAACTTCGCTTACTTTTGGCATCATTTAGCGATAATTGACATTGTCCCGCATTTCCCCGTATTTCGAATCCCAATTTCACGTATTTTTCTCGAGCAAATATGGTCGGCCTAACAATAAGCAATTCTTTACTTAGGATCTCTATCTCCCGTATTTCCACCGATAAAATACGGTAAACCTACGTATACCAATTTGTTTTCCGTGACCGACATACCACGGTCACTTTCCCTCGAATAGATGAGTTAACGGGCGCTTTATACATTATATTTTTTGTTCATAAATCCGTAGATGAAAATTTCTGTTACTTCAAGACAAAATGATATCGCATAATCCGCATTTGCAAGTTCCATTTATCAATGATGAAATATTAACAGTAGGAAGACGAAACGGGTGTTTTTTTGACCTTGCACGCTGTTTAAGCTTACATATCTCTGCTAAGAATAAACCGAACCACCTGGAATTTCTGGATTTTTCCTGAATTAGCATGTTCTTATTGTATACCAAAGCTTCCTTTCGTTATCTTTTTTAACAACGAAGCTACGAGCGGATATACGTAGAAAGACCGAGGGGGGTCATAGTGACTCTTTCTTATATTCTAGCACATTATGCGGTAAATACTACTATCGTCGTCACAATTGATTTCTAAGTAGGTTATAATCCTTCTGAAAGTCTTTTTTGCATTTGACCTTGTGTGTGACCTATCTTTTCCTCTCATTCTTATCTGCAAGTGTCGTCAGCAGGTGTGTCATTTTTGGTTTTTGTCAAGCATTCTTGCCATATTATCCGTTAAATTGTTTATTCTTGGACGTAGAAAATTTGAGTGCATGTGATCTTTTCAAACAGTTAGTTTAGAACATAGTTTCCCAAACTTTTTGTTCCACCGCCCCCTTTTTCAGATAAATTTTTCCCTCATCCCCCCCCCCCAACTCAAGTGAACCCATAGGATCCTCTGTTATACCCGTGGCTTCTATCGCCCCCTTGGCCCTTTCTATCGCCCACCAGGAGGCGATATTGCCCACTTTGGGAAACATTGGTTTAAAATGACGAGAAAACGTATATTTACTGAAGAAATACTCCAGGAGATGTAAAGATTAGATGAGAGAAACTCTGGAAGCAGTTATGATGAAAGTGCAGAAGAGCATAGACCTACCCTATGTCGAACTGTAGTGAAGAAAGTAGCGGTTCTGATGACGAAGATTTAAATCAATATAAAATTATTTCTCGGGCGCGGTAGCCCAGGTCGATAAGATACTCGCCTAAAGTACCAAAGGATGTTTAGAGGTGTCGCGAGTTCGATACCCGGTTCGTCTTTGTCAGAAAACTTTCCTGACACAGGGGTACAACAGACACGGCGATTTGACTGCAGAAAAAATTGCTACCGCAGGAAGTTCCCCATTGAGGAGTTAGTGCACCAACTTCTCGATGATGAGCATTGAAACAAGCTTGCCGTTCGGAATCGGCAATAAATTGTAGGTCCCGGTCTAATTAGATCTCGTGTGCAGAAAATGACCGTGGTGTGCCTCATTATAACTCGTTGAAGCCACAGAAATGATCTAAGAAAATGCAGCAGATGGGAGCATATGGAAAATCATAGAACCTTCATCAACTTTAGGATGTCGAGGATCGCAAAATATATTGAGAGAAAATCAAGGCCCCACATTTTATGCGTTCAAAAAACATAAATGAAAGTGTTCTGGGTTCGTGACGCCTTATTTTCTGCGACAAAATGATTCGACATATATATGGGCTTCAGAGGCTTCAGAAGCTGAAGCCCATCGTCGTCTGAATGAAACTTCTTGGTCAGTTTCTTTGCTTGAACTGGATGCAACGATATCCATTATGTATGCAAGAGGTGCAAAAAACTTCCTACTGAATTCATTGTGGTCGTCGAGATTTGGGGTCCCCTATTTTTTCCCCAAACAATGACAAGACATTGTTTCAAAGAAATTTTGAAATTCATGCGATTCGATCTGAAATCTGAAAGGTCTGAAATATTAAAAACTGACCAATTTTCTCTTGCATGTTCACTATGGATTTCATTCATAGAATACAGTGTGACTTGCTACAAACCAGGGCCCAATCTAACTGTGGACGAACAACTTCTACCCTCAAAAGCAAGATGTCCATTTACACAGTATATCCAAAGTAATCCTGATAAATTTGGGATAAAATTCTGGCTTCTTGCCTGCGTTGATTCCAAATATATTCTGAATGGACAGAAAATCAGTTTCGATTACACTGGGGCAGATAATACCAGACCAGCAAATCAACTTGTCTATGAACATGTAATTCGAAACAAAACAACAGATGATTATTTTACATCACTGAGATTATGTGCATTTTTTAAAAGGACAAGCTTGGTTGGGACCCTTCAAAAAGACCGTCGTGAGGTACCTCCAAATGCAAAAACAGGAACTGATATTACACTGACATCTTATCAGAGAAAAAAGATTAAAAATGTTCTAGTTCTGAGTTCACTTCATACTGATGTAACCAGGGCCGGTCTTAGGCCCAGTGGCGCCCGGTGCAAAAAAAAGTAGTCAGCGCCCCCCCCCCCCCCAGGCGTAAATCCAGAGTGATGTGCCAGAGGAGGCAATTTTTGCTAGTCATACGGGATAGATTCATTCTACCATATCATCAGACACTCTTTGTGTTGTGACACCCCCCCCCCATCCCCGGCACACCGCTATTTAACTTGTAAACAAGCATAAAAACCCAACTTGTTTGATTTAATTAAGAGATTTAAAAACATTAAAGAAGCAAAACGTCACACATTTGTGCAGGATACTCATCACGGAGGATCAATCTTCTTCATACTTATGTTAATTGAGTTTTATGGTAAAATTCGTGTAGCGCACGCATCACGTACGGGCTAAGATGATAATAAAAGTGGTTAAATTAGTGATATTTCCGTATGATTTCTTTTCATATTTATAAAACACATGAACTTCATTTGAAATTACCCCTTTCAGAACCAGTACCAAGAAACGGAAGGGACAGGCTAACACCAGCTAAAGCACCGGGCCCTGCAACTTGGGCAGGTCCGTAACTATTCTGAGGCAATTTGGGCGGTGCAACGAGCCGAATGGAGGGGGGGAGGCTTGTAACTCTTCCTTTTTCTGAGCATAACCATTTCAAGGAGACTCCAAGAAAAGACTGCCCCCGAGAAAGCACGCTACAGCCCTGGGGAAGGGGCCATATTATGCACTGCACAACTGCCCATCGATTATTTCCGTTTCGAAAAATAACTAATATTATACACACTCAAATCTTTGTTTTTTTTTAAATTCATCTCGGTCATTTTTTTCATATATATTTTACAGTTTTTTTATAAATACGTATCTTAAAGATATTTTTCTAGTAATGTATATTTAACGCGTTTCGGCGCCCCTTCTCATAACGCGTTTCGCGGCCCGGTGCAATTGCACCTGTCGCACTGCCCTAAGACCACCCTGGATGTAACTATCAACGAAAACGTGAAAAAGACCCCAGAAATAGTTGCCTACAATAAAGAAATTAAATAAGGAGTTTACATCGTGGATCAAATGGTGCGATTATACACCAATAAGAATGGAAGTCGTCGCTGGCCAATGCATGTTTTCGGAAAAAATTACGAACCTCAACAGATCCTTTTTCATGAGAGCGAAAGGGGAAACGTTTCCGGGAAAAAATGACGAAAATTCTGTGAAATTTTAATTCGATGAAATTGTAATATTTTATACCGCCCCTCAACAGATCCTTTTTCACGAGAGCGAAAGGGAAACGTTTCCGGGAACAAATGACGAAAATTCTGTGAAATTTTAATTCGATGAAATTGTAATATTTTATACCGCCCCTCAACAGATCCTTTTTCACGAGAGCGAAAGGGAAACGTTTCCGGGAAAAAATGGCGAAAATTCTGTGAAATTTTAATGGGACGAAATTGTAATATTTTATACCGCCCCTCATCAGATCCTTTTTCACGAGAGCGAAAGGGAAACGTTTCCGGGAATAAATGACGAAAATTCTGTGAAATTTTAATTCGATGAAATTGTAATATTTTATACCGCCCCTCAACAGATCCTTTTTCACGAGAGCGAAACGGAAACGTTTCCGGGAACAAATGACGAAAATTCTGTGAAATTTTAATTCGATGAAATTGTAATATTTTATACCGCCCCTCATCAGATCCTTTTTCACGAGAGCAAAAGGGAACGTTTCCGGGAAAAATTTACGGAAATTCTGTGAAATTTTAATTCGATGAAATTGTAATATTTTATACCGCCCCTCAACAGATCCTTTTTCACGAGAGCGAAAGGGAAACGTTTCCGGGAAAAAATGGCGAAAATTCTGTGAAATTTTAATGGGACGAAATTGTAATATTTTATACCGCCCCTCATCAGATCCTTTTTCACGCGAGCGAAAGGGAAACGTTTCCGGGAATAAATGACGAAAATTCTGTGAAATTTTAATTCGATGAAATTGTAATATTTTATACCGCCCCTCAACAGATCCTTTTTCACGAGAGCGAAACGGAAACGTTTCCGGGAACAAATGACGAAAATTCTGTGAAATTTTAATTCGATGAAATTGTAATATTTTATACCGCCCCTCATCAGATCCTTTTTCACGAGAGCAAAAGGGAACGTTTCCGGGAAAAATTTACGGAAATTCTGTGAAATTTTAATTCGATGAAATTGTAATATTTTATACCGCCCCTCAATAGATCCTTTTTCACGAGAGCGAAAGGGAAACGTTTCCGGGAAAAAATGGCGAAAATTCTGTGAAATTTTAATGGGACGAAATTGTAATATTTTATACCGCCCCTCAACAGATCCTTTTTCACGAGAGCGAAAGGGAAACGTTTCCGGGAACAAATGACGAAAATTCTGTGAAATTTTAATTCGATGAAATTGTAATATTTTATACCGCCCCTCAACAGATCCTTTTTCACGAGAGCGAAACGGAAACGTTTCCGGGAAAAAATGACGAAAATTCTGTGAAATTTTAATTCGATGAAATTGTAATATTTTATACCGCCCCTCATCAGATCCTTTTTCACGAGAGCGAAAGGGAACGTTTCCGGGAAAAATTTACGGAAATTCTGTGAAATTTTAATTCGATGAAATTGTAATATTTTATACCACCCCTCAACAGATCCTTTTTCACGCGAGCGAAAGGGAAACGTTTCCGGGAATAAATGACGAAAATTCTGTGAAATTTTAATTCGATGAAATTGTAATATTTTATACCGCCCCTCAACAGATCCTTTTTCACGAGAGCGAAACGGAAACGTTTCCGGGAACAAATGACGAAAATTCTGTGAAATTTTAATTCGATGAAATTGTAATATTTTATACCGCCCCTCATCAGATCCTTTTTCACGAGAGCAAAAGGGAACGTTTCCGGGAAAAATTTACGGAAATTCTGTGAAATTTTAATTCGATGAAATTGTAATATTTTATACCGCCCCTCAACAGATCCTTTTTCACGAGAGCGAAAGGGAAACGTTTCCGGGAAAAAATGGCGAAAATTCTGTGAAATTTTAATGGGACGAAATTGTAATATTTTATACCGCCCCTCAACAGATCCTTTTTCACGAGAACGAAAGGGAAACGTTTCCGGGAACAAATGACGAAAATTCTGTGAAATTTTAATTCGATGAAATTGTAATATTTTATACCGCCCCTCAACAGATCCTTTTTCACGAGAGCGAAAGGGAAACGTTTCCGGGAAAAAATGGCGAAAATTCTGTGAAATTTTAATGGGACGAAATTGTAATATTTTATACCGCCCCTCATCAGATCCTTTTTCACGCGAGCGAAAGGGAAACGTTTCCGGGAATAAATGACGAAAATTCTGTGAAATTTTAATTCGATGAAATTGTAATATTTTATACCGCCCCTCAACAGATCCTTTTTCACGAGAGCGAAACGGAAACGTTTCCGGGAACAAATGACGAAAATTCTGTGAAATTTTAATTCGATGAAATTGTAATATTTTATACCGCCCCTCATCAGATCCTTTTTCACGAGAGCAAAAGGGAACGTTTCCGGGAAAAATTTACGGAAATTCTGTGAAATTTTAATTCGATGAAATTGTAATATTTTATACCGCCCCTCAACAGATCCTTTTTCACGAGAGCGAAAGGGAAACGTTTCCGGGAAAAAATGGCGAAAATTCTGTGAAATTTTAATGGGACGAAATTGTAATATTTTATACCGCCCCTTATCAGATCCTTTTTCACGCGAGCGAAAGGGAAACGTTTCCGGGAATAAATGACGAAAATTCTGTATAAATTTTAATTCGATGAAATTGTAATATTTTATACCGCCCCTCAACAGATCCTTTTTCACGAGAGCGAAACGGAAACGTTTCCGGGAACAAATGACGAAAATTCTGTGAAATTTTAATTCGATGAAATTGTAATATTTTATACCGCCCCTCATCAGATCCTTTTTCACGAGAGCAAAAGGGAACGTTTCCGGGAAAAATTTACGGAAATTCTGTGAAATTTTAATTCGATGAAATTGTAATATTTTATACCACCCCTCAACAGATCCTTTTTCACGCGAGCGAAAGGGAAACGTTTCCGGGAATAAATGACGAAAATTCTGTGAAATTTTAATTCGATGAAATTGTAATATTTTATACCGCCCCTCAACAGATCCTTTTTCACGAGAGCGAAAGGGAAACGTTTCCGGGAACAAATGACGAAAATTCTGTGAAATTTTAATTCGATGAAATTGTAATATTTTATACCGCCCCTCAACAGATCCTTTTTCACGAGAGCGAAACGGAAACGTTTCCGGGAAAAAATGACGAAAATTCAGTGAAATTTTAATTCGATGAAATTGTAATATTTTATACCGCCCCTCATCAGATCCTTTTTCACGAGAGCGAAAGGGAACGTTTCCGGGAAAAATTTACGGAAATTCTGTGAAATTTTAATTCGATGAAATTGTAATATTTTATACCACCCCTCAACAGATCCTTTTTCACGCGAGCGAAAGGGAAACGTTTCCGGGAATAAATGACGAAAATTCTGTGAAATTTTAATTCGATGAAATTGTAATATTTTATACCGCCCCTCAACAGATCCTTTTTCACGAGAGCGAAAGGGAAACGTTTCCGGGAACAAATGATGAAAATTCTGTGAAATTTTAATTCGATGAAATTGTAATATTTTATACCGCCCCTCATCAGATCCTTTTTCACGAGAGCGAAAGGGAAACGTTTCCGGGAACACATGACGAAAATTCTGTGAAATTTTAATTCGATGAAATTGTAATATTTTATACCGCCCCTCAACAGATCCTTTTTCACGAGAGCGAAAGGGAAACGTTTCCGGGAACAAATGACGAAAATTCTGTGAAATTTTAATTCGATGAAATTGTAATATTTTATACCGCC
The DNA here is from genome assembly GCF_987345545.1 of Pholcus phalangioides. Taxonomy (NCBI): domain Eukaryota; kingdom Metazoa; phylum Arthropoda; class Arachnida; order Araneae; family Pholcidae; genus Pholcus; species Pholcus phalangioides. The sequence continues at coordinate 14,427,195 of NW_028301628.1, forward strand.
CCTAAACAGATCCTTTTTCACGAGAGCGAAAGGGAAACGTTTCCGGGAAAAAATGGCGAAAATTCTGTGAAATTTTAATGCGACGAAATTGTAATATTTTATACCACCCCTCATCAGATCCTTTTTCACGAGAGCGAAACGGAAACGTTTCCGGGAACAAATGACGAAAATTCTGTGAAATTTTAATTCGATGAAATTGTAATATTTTATACCGCCCCTCATCAGATCCTTTTCCACGAGAGCGAAAGGGAAACGTTTCAGGGAAAAAATGACGAAAATTCTGTGAAATTTTAATTCGATGAAATTGCAATATTTTATACCACCCCTCAACAGATCCTTTTTCACGCGAGCGAAAAGGAAACGTTTCCGGGAAAAAATGACGAAAAGTCAGTAAAATTTTAATTTTATGTAATATTTTATACCGCCCCTAAAGAGATTTGTTGGAAGAAGATATTTCATACTTTGCCTGGATTGTGTTTAGGCATTCTATAGAATGACTAGTCATTCTATAGAATGCCTAGGCAAAGTATAGAATAAAACCGGTATTTCATACTTTGCCTGAAACGACCAGGCATTGTATAGAATGCCTAGGCATTCTATACAATGCCTGGATTTCATACTTTGCCGGTAACATATACATAACATAGACTTGCTGATGTAGCTATGACAAATATGAAAAAAATTCTCAGATACAACTCACCAGATCTCACTGATGAAAGTTTGGTAACACATTCACAATGCCATGAGAAATTTAATCAAAAAAAGTAGTTCCAGTGAAACTAGAATTTTTATATTTGTGGAATTCTCTCTGGTGTTGCTACTAAAGTTCTTATAAGGGGATGAAAACTGCTGCTTGTCAGCCGGATCTTGACTGTTTCATTAAAAACTTATCAGCCTATCGTACCAGGCTATTTAGGAAAGAACATCCACACTCATTAGAATCAATTAGAAATAGTGAAGACTGAAAATGTATTAATTTAATTCATTCATATCAGTTGAGTAATTAATTCATTAATGAAAGAGGTTTCTTTGCTGTTGGATTCAATTTTTTTAATCCTTCTGAAGAAAAATAACCCCCCTATTCCTGTCTTCCCCATGTTAAATTCAACTCACTTTACTCAATTCTGTCTTATGCGACTATTTTGTGGAACCAATTAATTGCATAAGGCGAGAGAGACATGTATTCTTATTCATTGTATTTTCAATGCAGGATTTTGAAAACATAGAATGTGAATGGCCTCTGTTTTTCCTCTATATGATTTTAGACGGTAGGTCTTACTTTAACTTATTTCTTCATGGATACTAATTATCTCGCATACATTTTCAAAGTTTTGAAAACTATAATTTTTTAATACCATTATTTTTCCCTTCAAGGAATTTTCAAGGGAAATGATGAGCAGATAAAGAAATACCGGCTCCTACTTCACCCAAGGCTGAAAATGGACAGATTTGGAAGTGAGAATAATATCTTTCTCATAATTATTTTCTATATGCATATTAGATTACAGTTTATTTGAAAGAAAAATTTTTGACTAATTGAGTTTACAAATTCATCCCCCCCCCCATATAATCCATGAGATACAACAGTTAAATATACAGTGAACAGGAGTGAGAACTCTGCCATTTGCACCGCACTGCTCCAAAATTAACATCCTGCACCATCTTGCTCCAATTGTGTATTTTTGTATTTTATTGTGTCAATTTTGTCTCAATATGCACAGACTTTCGGAAAAGGATGCCAAACAATTTTATCACATGCTATGAAACAATTCTTTCCGAGAGAAAGTGTTTTATTCCTCTGTACTCCAGCACCACATTTCCTTTTCCCATATTTCATAGCTGCACTATCTCGTGACCTTGAAAACTAGAGATCTCTGATCCAAAATAGGGAACAACTTTGGTATAAGGGACACGCCAAATTGGCTACTTTTTTTCCGGCGATAAGTTGCCATCGTTGCCGTGCTTTGGTTCATTGTTGTTCTGCTGGGTTGTCGTTGGTCCAGAATGTTCTATCCTATTCTAAAGCTGTTCTGAATTCTGCCAGATGGTGGCGCTGGTTGTTGTTTTTCCGTGTTCCTAGGGCATCTTTCAAACGGGTCTTCTCCCTTTTTTTCCATTCTTGCTTTCTTTGTAGTATGTTCTATTCTCTCTCTTTTTTCTTCCAAATGACGTCACCTTATAGCCGCAGCGTTTTGAAAAGCCATTGGGAGATTAGTTCATTTTCCCTTCCTTCCGTATATAAAATGTAGTGTGTGTCGGATTAATTATTTTGGATATCTTTTCCCTCAGGTTGTACCTTTTAATATTTTCCAATATTTATTCTTTTCTACATACTTAGGATGTCCCTGAATCCTTTTTATTTTATTTAAAAGAATCTGGATACCCGGAAAGTGAGTCCGGGTTTTAGTTTATAATTATGCTTGTTGGTTTTAGCATTTTTATGCTCGCTCAATCCAGCTCTTATTTATGTTTCCATTTCTCTTGTGTTTCATGATATTTATCATATTGTTTTCATTATTGTTTTCTATGCTGGCGATTTTTTTTTTCGGCGCCCGTAATGTGTTTAACAGCCTTGGTGACTTTTGATGTGGTCATCGGACATGTTTGGCGCCGAAAAAAAAGTCGCAGAAAATCGCCCGCCAACCGGTCTTTTATACCAAAGCTGTTCCCAAAAAAGTTTTACTGCAAAGTAAAGTACTGTATTTAAAAAAAAACCTCACGAGCTAGCCATGTGAGCTTTCCACACTTTGCCCAAGCTCTACAAAGATATTTTTCCATTCGAACAAAAATTTTCAATCAGATAATCTGTTGCTTGCAGTCAAGCAGCAGAAATTACTATGGTCGATCGTTGTTGTGTTAAATCCTGATGTTTCATGAAAAAAATGTTCATTCTAAAAGAGCTAGTTCATCAAATCACAAAAGCTAATTTGGCAACTTTGCCAAATAACGAGTGTTAAATCACCAATGTCGCCAAATAATGAGTGTTGAATTGTTAATGTCACCAATTTGTTTAGGAAAAAAAGTAGCTGAATAGCGAATGATGAGTTGCCAATGCTGCCAAATAATGAGTGTTAAATGGCCAAACATATTCTGTCGAAATTTTCTCCCATTTTTCAATTTCTTTCAGAGTATAACAAGAAGCCAGTAGAAATCATGCCCATAAAATTGAAAAAAAAAGAAGAATTGTTTATATTCATCCATCTCAGTTTCTCACTTCTAATTTGGAACATAAGTGGTAGCACCTCCTGAACAAATAAACACTGCTTAATTTACCAAAGAACATTCAAGATTTTATGGTTTCAAAACCATGCTCATTTTCACTTGTCAACAGGGGTAGCTCAAAGGCCAATCTCTACATGTGACAGGTACTACTCTGTGTGGCGCCGAATCTGGAGGGAATAAAGAAAATGATTGTCATAAAGTGTGAAAAAATTGTCTTTAAAGCTCTAACTATTTACATTGTAATGATTCTGTAATATAATTCTAACACAATAAAATATAGGGCATATCAATATATTAAGAGTGTGAAAATCTGCAGTATTTCAAGAACTTTTTAAGGTGCAGCTTGACACCTGCACAGTAGTGGTTGGCTAAATATTACTTTCTATGGTTTTTTTTAAAATTTCAAGTCCACTATTCCTTTCAAAATTAAATAAATGTTGCCACATAGCAGTCATCAGACCTATAACGCCATTGCTGCAGTGGTGGTTGGCTGAAGTTAGTTTTCTGCGGTTCCCAACTTCAAGGCGCGAATGCGAGCCGATCTCCCCATTAAAAAGTCTCGCCACAGAGAGCAACAGGCCTACAACGTTACAATTATTCATTGATTACACTTCACTCACTATGAGTTGAGAGAAACTCGTAGTGTAAAAAATTTTATTGCAGATGGCAGCACTACACATAACAAGAATTACACAGAAACTTGAGAAGGTTCACTATACATACTCACACATTCCAACATGTACAGATTCATTAGAAGTTCCGTAGAGGAATATGGATGAGTGGTTTAGTAGTAGTAGACCTATAACTCAAATATACACCCAGTTACATATCCAAGCATCGTGATTTTAAAGATACTACCTTACACAAAAGTATAAAAATATCAAAAAAATTAATATTTCTCTATTGAATAAATTTCTAATTTAAGGAAGAAAAAATTGAAAACTTACTACAGTCAGCCCCCATATTCACAGTATCTGTATCTGCGGCTTTTTTTAAAATTTTTTGGCAACACACAAATCGTCATTCATGTTATTTTGTTTATAAAATTTGAGTTGTGCATGTTTAGGATGACTCACTTTTGGATGACTCACTTATGCCATGGCAGCTCTTAAGTGAGAAACAGTCTGTGCGCAAACAATGGGAAACAATGTGCGCTTCAGGACACAAACATTTCTACAGAGCTAAATGAAGAGATTATAAAAGACATTGTCACATTTTAGCAAAACAGGTGGGTGGAGAAGGGTTCAATGATATGGATGTAGAAGAAGTCGAACAGTTAAATTAATAGCAATTCAGGGGCATTGACTGAGGAGGAATTAATGCAGCTGACTGTTCCGCAAACTGAAGTGGTACCAGATGAAGATCAAGATAAAGAAGTAGAGGGCAAGTTCACCATGAGAAACAGCAGAAGGGCTTCACAATGTAACGTACTGGTCGTTGTTACATCCCGGATTCTATTTTTATCTTTCCCGAACGTAAAATTAGCTCTTGCGAATGACAATAATAAAACAATTTTTCCACCAATATTATTTATTAACATTAAAGTTTTTTACACTTCTCAAAGTTTTAAACTGGTAAAGAACATAAACAACAATTTGTTAGAGTTTTAGCTTTAGTAAATATTGCACATCAAAACTGATTTGGTCTCACCAATCTGTCAATCTTTTAGAGTTCATTGTACCCATGCGTCAGCTTCTGTTATTGCGTGGACGTCACCGGCCAGTATCCCAAGTAGTCGAGTCTTGAGACGATGTCTACTCAGCATCTCGTGATGGAGGTTCTATGTCGGCATCAGCACTGCTCCTCTATCCCCATCGAGGTCTCACTTCTCCAGGTGGGGCACACTAGACCAGGTTTCGGTGCAGAGTCGACATCCCAAAGAGAAAGCTAATACTCCATCTCTCATCTTCCCACAACTGCTAGGAATAAGAGCCCCTAGGTCCTAGGTTCACCAGAGATGCCTTGCTTAGTGCTGAACTTTGTTTGTTTAGATCTGCCCTTTTCTCTGCACAGTGGTGGTTTTTAAAGAAAAACCTCTATTCCAAGAACCAATCGGACAGCAGAATCTGTAAAAACTTTAACATACTGAACGGTAAAACTCATTTACATATCATACGGAACAAAACTATTTTTAACTTTTGACATATGGAAGTTGGCAACATAGGAAAGGTAAACATTGAAGACCTGGCCAGGGTCTGCAACAATAGGAACACATTGAAACTCTCATGAAATTATTGACCGTGAAGTGGTCCATGGCCCACAGACGGAATGAAGGTAAAACCATTGCACATTTTTCTTGTATAATATATTGTAAAGCATTTACCACGATTTGATATTGCACATTAACATTTATTTTCTTTATATGGAGTTAGACGACGACTCTGCGGGATTCCCACCAGCGATCTGCGGGCCCTAAGATCAGGAGAGGAAGATAATACGACAAGCTCCAGGATCCTTCACACGGGTGTAAACAGAATTTGTGAAGGATTCCAGGTCATCATGTTACAACAAGTTCAAATCAGCAATAGATTATTTTCATGACATAAATCCCTCCATGTTAAGTTTTAACATGTAGAAAAATTGATAGAGGAAGCTTTGTCAACATACTCCAACATACTTGATGTAAAGAGAAGAAATGGCAAACAGAAATCACAATTTTCTTTCAGAAAACATCGCCAACAATATCTGCATCTTCTTTTACATTCCCTTCTACCCTTTGTGTCACCCTGTTCTTCTCATGATGTTCAATAAACGAGATATACCAAAAAAAACCATATGGTTATTTGCATATTTCTTGTATTCGCAGCTACCCCAGAATGCAACCCTGCGGATACGGGGGTTGACTATATATAAAGTTTTCAGCCTATTTAACCTGCAGTTGTTATAAACAACAAATAATGCCCTCATCAAGCAAAATGAGTGAGTCTTCTTAAATAGACATGTGAAAACTTAAAGAAAATATTGGTTTTTTTATATGTATTTTCTTTTTTTCATTTTTGTTATCAATCCTAAATAATGTTGCTTTAATTCATTGTTTTTTTTTCCAATTTATACATCCTTGCTCTAAAATTTAATTTTTACTGCTCTGAAAACTGCTCCAAATCCTGTATTTTACTGCTCCAAAATGAAGCCCTTCCCACCCCTTAGTGAAACATCTGTATAGCAATATTAAAGGGATTAGAGAAATTTCTCATTACATAGAAGTTATCGTTATAGATGGAAGATATTACCACTATGTAAAGTGCATCAGGACCAGATAGTAATATCATTAGGTCTCTCAGGGTTCTCAAACTGTGTGCGACCAACCTGTATTAGGGGTGCCGCAGAACAGTGGCCCAACAAAGGTTTTTGCAAAGAGATTCTTTGTTAAACTTATACAAATACAACGCCACAACAGGCAAAATGCCCAACGAGGTGGCTGACTCTGGGGAGCTGCAGATAAGTGTTGATTATGGGTAAGGGGCACACTGTGGGTGGAGAAAGTTTGAGAACCCTTGCTAGTTCTCAAACTTTTGTTGTGATTGGTGATTGTCGTTATAGGGTATCTTTATTTAGAATTTTCATTGTATGTTCACTCACTGTGTAGGACTAGGATTTTCACTGTACTTATGGGTGTACTATGGGTGATTGGCCAATGTATATGTGGATTGCATGAAAATCCTAAATATTTTCATAAAAATCGAAAGTGAAAGGTATGGTGTGCAATTTGTATGTGTGGAACTATTGGTTCCTATATTTATGAGGATGATGTCAGATAGGCTATAGCTGTTAATGCTGACCATCGATAGCAATTTGACTCAGTCCAATCTGTTACTCAGATTCAACAGCTCTTGACTATTCCTCTGGGATTACCTAGAGAAATTCTCTGCTCATCGTTTGCAGACAATTTATGAATTTTAAGGCATCAGCTGTGAAATAGTCCACAGGATATGAACAGATGTACTAAGAAAACATTCTTGCATCACTTTGCAGGGTTGTTGATTTTTTTTATTTTTTTTTAATAAAATCGATTTTTTTTGATTTAAATCACGATTTTTTTGATTTTTTTAAACAAAATATATAAAATATATATATTACCAACACACTAGTCATTAATCTATGCTTTCTTTAAAGAATATAAAATTAAAGAAATTTAAACTTACAAAAATAATGACTATTTAAAAAATATTTGCATACTAAAGAGAAAAAATCATAACTTGTGAAATATTTCAGAACATTTTATTAAGAAAAGGGGGAAAAAACACTTGTTGAATCTTACATCAAGTATTAAATAATTTTACCCTGTATGAATAATTGTTCATTTGTTTCATTAGAAACACTAGTTTGGGATGCTTTGTCTACTCTTAATCTGTTTTGCTATTTGGAATGAACTGCACCCTTGAAAAAATCCTTTCAACACAGGCATCAGTGATTTGGCTGTAATTAGCATGTTTACAAATCACATATCGCTCTGTGTGTGTAATTGTATCTTTATCCAAAACATTATAAAAACTATTCCACCACTCAAAATCAGATATTGTATCAACAACCTTAGTATGAAAAAAAAAATTTTTTTAGCATGAAATAGCCGCTGTGGTGGTCGAGTGGTTATAGTGCCGGACTCGTGATGCGAGGATCCGGGTTCGAACCCCACAGTGGTGGTCGGCTGAAGTTGGTTTTCTGTGGTTCCCAACTTCAAGGCGCAAATGCGAGCCGACCTCCCCGTTAAAAAGTCTCGCCACAGAGAGCAACAGTCCTACAACGGTAAATCATTCAACCATAACACTTCACTTATAGTTAGTAAAACTGGGGGCAGATGACAGTACTACACATAACAAGCATTACACAATAACAAACTATACGTCAGGTTGCACTACACGTACACGCACATTCCCGCATTTACCGATTCGTTGGGGGGGGATTTTCGTTGGGGGAACGCATTTACCGTTCCGCGGGGGGGGGGTGCATGTGTGGTGTAGCAGTAGTAGGTAGGGGCTCGGGGATCCATGATGTTCTTAAGTCAGCCACCTCGCTGGGCAATTTGCCTGTTGTGGCGTTGTATTTGTATTGTATTTGTATGAAATGATTCCAACTTTCCCAAAAACTAATGTAATTGCCAAGAAACCAGAGCCACATTTTTGTTTGATAAATTCAAGACCATTAATTCCCTATTAGAAGTTAACACTGATGAGCTTAGAATAAATCAGCAAAGTGTGCATCTGTTAATGATTGTTCATACATATTTTTATACTCTGATGACAAAACCTTTTTATTGTTTGATGTTGATGCTGCTTTTATCTTCAATTGCAGCTTTTTCCATCCCAATACACATTCAGCTATGGAGCAGTTGTGTGTGTGTGTGTGTGTTCCTTTGTACTTTGTACAAAATCGTTAATTTCAACTTTTGGTTTCAGAATTGTCATTATGTTCTTGACAATTTTTTTTTAAAATCAATATTTAAGATTTCACTAGAGATGTTACTGAAATCTGTGGTCTTCACAAACTTTGGTAACAACTGCTGAATTTTTAACGTAAGATTCAAGAGAATCAATAAGTATTCCATCATACCACTGCAGGAAGACCAATTCACTTCCACCTTACACATGATACCATGCTTTAGAGAGATGATTGCGGAAGTATCTAAATATACTTGTAACATGCTTTGTTACATAAGTTTTATCCAAATCTTCGGCTAACAAGTTTAAAATGTGGGCGCTGTCCCAATATGTAAGTCCTGAAAAGCCAAGCTTTTCATCCAGAGTCTTTCTGGAAGAAACCATATTTGCAGTAACAAAATTTTGTAACAAAACTTGATATGTTACATTTGAAGTTTTCTTCTGTTGACTTCACTGAACTAAAAACCACATTTGTTAAATAATTTCCAGCATGTGATAAGCTGGATGTGTCAATAGTATCAACATGGATGGCTTTACCACACCATTTGATAAAACACAGAATTTATTCATTATGTATATCCATCCATTGCCATGTAATTTTTGATTTTCTAAGTCACCTTTACAGGGATGCCGGAACATATTTGCTGGTATTGCTAAAGCAATACCAATCATTCGAATGGTATTGCTTAGAAATACCAATTACTTGGCTCACTGGGGTGAGTTTATGTGATGCTCATCTGAACAACAGACATATGTTCAGCTTGAACATTGAGTTTTTTTGTTCCATCCATATTTATCCAAATAAATACACTTTTGCCACTCTTTTCTTCTTCTATGGGTTTTTTTTTTTTTGGTATAATCAGTGGACAACACAAGATTTCTCATTCGTAATGAGACACGTTTGGCAATCATGTGGCCTACGAGACAGTGCTGCACACAGGTTCTGACTGCAAGCGAGACCGATGGACAGAGCATCACCAGCAATACCAATTGGTTCAAATAACAATTACCATTTGAACATAGCTCAAATATTGCACTGAAAGAGCTTTTTTTTTTAATTAACATTTTTGAAGAAATACCCTTTCCTTGTGAGGAGTTGCATAGCTGTAGCTCCTTTTGTTTGCTAGTCATTTCATGTTCGAGGGACGTTCCCATACACCCTGTATATCCATCAAGCATGAGAATGAAATGAGCCTCATAGAATCTGAATACCACAGCGGTACTCACAGCAATAGACTTGAGATAGTATGTTTCATCGCTGATTTCAGACGAATCTAAACCCTTTGAGTGGCATTGACAAGATATATCGCCTTCTTATTTTACCATTGACAAGCCCAAATATTTTGTAAAGTTAATCCCTCCCTCAGTGGAACACTTTTTCCTATACCAATGGTTCACAAACTTCTGTTGACCACTGCTCCCTTGCCTAATTCATGATTCGTCATCGGCTCTTCAAGATAGATTAATAGATATTTTCCTGTATAAACTTTTCCCATAACTTCTTCAAAGCATAAATAGGTGCACAAATCAATATCTCAAGCTCGCCGTGACACCCTACATAAAGGTTAGCGATGCTTCTAGAAACAGTGATGCATACTTTGAAAAAGCTGCTCTATACCCATTACTTTTTTATTACTTTATATACTCATTTAGTGCTGAAAATCATAAGGAAGCTTATTGCTATTATGCCGTGTAAAGGGATAAAAACATCATTCAATAGTCTCATCAATATAGTTGAAAAAAAAGCAAGAAAAAAAAGTCGCTGAGAAAAAATAAAACAGAAAATAAATAAATGCAATAATGACATAGCTTTACTATCTGAAGTTTATACCACCAAAAAAAAAAAATAAATAAAATAAACCATATTGCAGAACCGTTTATTTCATAGCTATTACCAAAATTAAAATTCATAGCTCAACATAAGTATAGATAAACAAATACACACAGACACAGAAACATGTATTTAAAAAAGACATCCTAGTAAAATGAGATGCTGTATATTGAGATTTAGGGACGAAGGAGATGCTTGTTTTTTTTATTTTTCATGACTTCTGAGAGATTTGTGCAGGGGTGCAAGAGCTGCGCCAATTTCGCTAAATTGCGCCGAAACAGTTATCTTGCTACATGGCACGCCAAGATGCCGAATCCCTACGTATTTGCGCTAATTCTTGTTCGTGGTTCGCTGAGGTACCGTGAATGCACTTAGTGCGTCAAATACCCGGAATTTAGGAGAAAGAAGCATCAAAATTTTGTTCACGGGACGCTTTCTTTCCATGGATATGAAAGGGGGAAACTTCAATTTTTTTCACTTCCCACCATCTACCACAATCGTGTCATCTCGTGACCTTGGAAAGTATTTGTACTATATTGAAGTAGTCCATATAACCTTTTGAAGTAGTTGGTATAACCCGCGGGCTATCGAAGTCCCTGAATGAATATGCCGAATTTTCTTATTTCAGAGAGCATTTTTTCTCCATCCTGCAGGTTATATACTAAAAATAATGGTAATTTCTGCGCTAACAACCTGCGTTGAAAAACAGCATATCTACCGCATAAATTCGCTTTATTTCCCACAACATTACACACGCGCCTTTGCGAAGAATCAAAAAGGGGGATTGGTTTACTCGTTTAAATTACCGAAATTTTTCGGAGATCATTGGGAAAAAACTGGATCTGTAAAAACTCCATCTTATATATCCATAGTTTTGTCGTCTAGCCACAATGTGGTCGTGTGGTTATCGTCGACGGTTGCAGATCGTGACAATTTCACACCGTGAAAATCCAGATTTGACGAACAGGGCCGGCTTGAGGAATAAAATCTCTACCCATGCAGAACCTACTTTTTGATGCTACTGACCACGTTTTTTTTGTTCCACAAAGTTTTTTTTCACCCTTTCAACTTCATTTGGCACCCCTCCTAGAGTGGCGCCTAATATGGCCGCAAGGTCCGCCCCTGCGTTGGTGAGGGAGGGGCATGCTCTTAACAATAGTCAAAGGAAGGACTTTGTACTAGGAGCAAGTTCATTTTATATGTACATATCTTCTTTGAGATACCTATATATATAAATGCCCTACCTTTCCAAAACATATTGTTAAAGAGAATGAAATGCTTGCACCCTCTCTTGTTTTTCGCACTCCCTCGTGCATTGCTGCGATGGTACATTACTCCTTCACGTATTGCTAGGATGTTGCTTAACATTGTATCACCAACAGAACTATCAATTATTTTATCATCTACCAAGTGATGAATGGGTTGCACTACAATGCAAAGAATTACAAGAAGTGAAATCAGTTCAGAGAATAGATAGATATTGGGCATACATATTCAAACTTTGTAACCTTGAAAGCAGCCCAAAGTTCAAAATTTTGCCAGTTTTGGTGAAGGCTTTTTTATCTTTAACACATGGTAATGCAGACAGTTAAAGATAGTTCAGTATTAACAAAAGTCTGTTTGAAAAGTGAAAAACCTTTCCATCCAATGCTTTAAAAGAAAGCACACGAAATCTTATGTTCAAGGGCATGAAAAATTCGAAAAAAATTGTCATGAAGATGCCAAACTTCTGAAAGCGACTCGCGATTCATATAGAAAATATTGTAACAGGCTTCAGGCTCAGAAAACAGCAGAAAAACACATTTTAAATTTATTAACATGCTATTATGTTGAGAAATTTTTTAAGTAAAAATGGTATTTATATATATATATATTTTTTTTTTGCATTTCGCTTTTAAATTTCTGATAAGTTAACTTTTTTTCACGACAACCCTTATTCTGCACAATTTGTGAAGGAAATTTAGAATTGTTTGCTCCAACCATTTTTGGCAAAATGTTTGGCATTTCACAGAAAAATTACTCCTTATATTGCAGATACAGTTAGTTTTTAGATCTACTCCAATTTCAAAATTTCTGCTCCAAAATGGATGAGGGGCACTTACACCCCTGATTTGTGAAGAAAAAATAAATGACTGCAAATAAAAAGAAAAGATACACAACGTTTTAATCATCACCATGAACATAGGCGTACATCAATTTTTTTCGAGAAGAAGGGGTGTTTTAGATATTTTTCCCTTCTGTGGGGGTTTACGTTTTTTCCTGCAAAATGACAGTACAATTTTGTCTCAAGGGGGATAGAACCCCGAAACCCCCCTTGCATACGCCAATGACCATGAAGTTATCGTCAAAAACACCAGGAAACCCCTCCGCTACTACTTCCAGAACGCATGTGAATAATCATTTCAGCATTCTATATTTACAAAAGACAAATCTCAACAATGATTCTTGTGCATGAAAGAAAAAATGATTCTTGTGCATGAAAGAAAAAATGATTCGATAAACGAGATCAAACACTGATTGCATGCACCATGAAAATTGAGACAAAAATGTCTCGCGCATCTCTTTTCTGGACATACACGCATACACAAATTATACATCATGTTGTACAATGGAAAAGTGAAGGAAATTTTTTTGAGTAATTGAAAAAAAAGTATTTTAGCTAAATCACTATATTTATTTTAATTTGCATGTTTTTGTTTTTTTTCATTACTTTCCATACTGCCAACGGTAAAAGTCACCATACTTCCCTCACACACGGACAACCCATGAATTCATAGAATCAGTATTTTAAGGTGATGCTTGGCTCTATTTCGGGCCATAAGTTATCAATTAATTCATGTTTGAGAAGTCTGCACACTTTTCCAGACGTCTGACTTGCTCATTATCCCCTAGGGTTGACAAAACAAAATTTTGCTTAAAAAAGGACACCATAAACCAAATTTCGTTATAATTTTCTTCCCACCATTGTGATTTGCGTTGTGGTGTTCAAAATCAAAGCCGGCACCGATGCCCGCGGGCACCACGGGGAATTGCAAATGGATATAGCTTCTTTTTTCCTCGGAACCAAATATTTCTATAGGGAGAGGAAAAAATCGTTTTGCAGACCCATTCAACACATACGTTCAATTAACAATATTTTAGCTGTCGGTCTTTTTACTACTCAGCGAAAAGAGAGCCCCTGATAGCATACAATTAGTGTGCAGCCTGGCTGTTCCTTGAATAGATATGTAGTACACCTACCATATGAAGGGGGAAAAAAACCTTTCTGTTGTACTGCTAGACTTCCTATGGTGTGTAATTTTTTTCCCGCTCATCTGTCGGATGACCAGCTACATGTAGAGAATGGAATAATTCCTTGCCGTTCGTGTAAGATTGAACTATGTCACATAGTAATAATCACAAATTTGCTCTACTGTTGTGGAATAACGAAACGCTCCTAAAAAAAATGCTTAAGATCTGTTTTTTTCAAAGTTCAAAGGATTTCATAGTGACATTAATGAACTAGATTTCACCCCATGTAAGTTTGCTTTTATCTAAATGACATTTTTTTTGCTTTTTTTTTGTGTAATTGTAGAAAAACCATCCGCTGTCGTATAAATTGGGAATGTCACCAATAATTTTGAGTAGTTCAACTCTTAAATTCGGCAGACATCAATTTTTGTTGTGCAGACAACATTAACCAATTTCCAAGTTCGGCATTTGACCCCACAAGGGAAGGGCTGACATGGGAATGGACTTGGAACAATTACCATAATTTTTTGGGGTTTTTCAAGCTGTAAACTAACTACAGAAGATACTGTTTAGCTTGAAAAGGGAATCAGATGCAACAAAAGTAAATACTGGCCCCTTAAATTAGAAAAAAGTGTGTTTGGGTTTTATGCTGCCCAGGGTGTGTGTGCCTTGTGCGCCCGTTTTTAAATCCACCTCCTACTTGGGCCCGCCAGAAATCCCAGCCTACGTGGTGTGAGGGCATAGCCCAGCCAACAAAATTTAAACAACAGATATTCACTGACTAGCCAAGCACCTCTTCACCTTAGTCTCACCCCCTCCCCCTATTCCCCAATTCTTGCTTTTCCCTCAGTGGAGAAAACGGTTGAGGCTGTCAAAAAGAAATGACAGAAGGAGATTTCCAGCCTGAAAGTGAGAGCTGCTCTTAGGAGTGTGTGACAGGAGCGGTCGCACTGGACACCGTGCTTTATTGGTCCCCGTACTCACAGTAAACTATTGGAGGCTTTCATGAATTCTGAAATTACTTCTTGCATTAATTCTGAAATCGCCCTCCTCCTCGTAAATTCTGAAGTTTTATTGATGCTGGAATTATTTTTGATTCAAGTCCAAAATTTTTATCAGTTTCAGAATTTTTTTCTCTCATTAGTTTAAAATTACCTTCAGTGTTGAATTTTTGCCAGTTTTTGTGTTAATTTATTGAATTGTGTATTTAACATTTTCTGTATGGATATTTCACAGCATTCTTGTATATTTTGAAATAATGGATGCCGATTCCTCCTCTCCACCAAATATATAAAATCAGGCAAATATTTTTCGTCTCTGAAACTGTTGAGACGCACCGGACCCCTTAGGTAAGGACCGAAGTGTCGTCAAAAAGAATGGGCCCACCCAGGCACGGCTTGGAGTCTCACACAGATTAGATCTGGTTGAAACTTTCGATAATTTGCCTAATGGGGCCTCGGAAAAATAACTTACCCTGGGGGCCTATGAAAGATCCTAGCGCAGGCAGCGTTGGAGGATGTGTGGGGCATCTTATACACTTATATATGTCAGGGATTCTCAAACTTTTCCCACCCGCAGCACCTTTTTCTCTAATCAACGATTATCCGCAGCTCCCCACGGAGCAGTTTAACAAAGAGTCTCTTCGAAAAACCTTTGCAGGGTGCCGTGGCACACAGTTCGAGAACCCCTGTATTATGTAATCGTATCACTTTCTGTTTTCAATGTAAGCTTCCCCAATACTCTGAAACACTATACTCAAATGTTCCACTCTATGGTGATGGTTGTCAATTTAAATTATTGGAGAAGTTGAAACGGGAATCCAGCTAAATCATCAACAATCCAATCCAAAAAAACGGTAAAATACATACGAAATAATTATTCGATTTCAGAATATGCATTACCATGCAGTGCCGTCTTAACGCATGAGCCCAGGCATCTCAAGAAAAGAGGGGCCTCACAAAAATTAGATTTCTTTGAAATTTTCCATAATTTACCTGGTAGGGCATCAGAAAAATCACTTGGTCCGGGGGCCCACGATGCGCTTAAGATGGCTCTGGGCACAGGGAATCCAGAGACATTTTAAATTAACAGAAATTGAAAAATTTAGCATATAAAAAGGTATTTTCTTTCAATATTTTAATTTATTGAAAAAAATAATTTTAATTTTTAATTGTCTTGGGCAATACCGTCTTCAGAGCGTCATGGGTCCCCGGCCAAGTAATTTTTCTCAGATCCCACCTGGAAAATTCTCGAAAATTTTAACTGGGTCTCATTTTTGTCAGGGCCCGGGTGGGCCCATGCGTTAAGAAGGTACTGGTCTTGGGGCAGACATGGTACCCCTATAGCCCCCCCCCCCTGCATAGGTTTGTTACATTTTACTGTGGTAAAAATCTTGCCACTACTGCAAAAGTAGGTTGAAGAACAGGTCATCGTTGAAATCAAATAGATTCAGAAAAAAAACAGGAGACACTACTTCAAAAAAGGGCGTATGGTCAGTGGAAAATATATGTAAATATCGTAGCCTGTACAGAGAAATGACTCTCATACTTTGAGCAACACCAATCATTTTTGACTTCCGGCGTCCCTGCAACTTTACATCCTCTATCAGCTAAATTAGCAGTACACACTGCTATTTATCAGTACGCACTGCTGCCTAACTGTAATAATGTATTCATTTATTTATATATAACATCCATAAAATATAAATATTACAACAAGCACTCCATTCCTTCCCGTTTTGACTTTAAGTGATGAATACAATATTCACCAACTTGTATATGCCATACTTTTGATTACATTTTTAAAGGGTTTTTTTTTCCAAATTTGCAGATGCTGTTGTTCCTATGTACTTTTATGTACCAACTGAATCTGTAGCAGCTGAACACATGGAACCAGGTTCACAGAAAAGGATAGCAAGTGCCGAAGGTGATGCTGATAACCTCTTCCTCATGGGTCAAGCTCTTTATATTATGAGTGAATTGTTGAGTAAGTTGAGGAGCCATGTTTTTCATATAGTTCTAATGACACCATACTTTGTAACAGTTATTTTTTTTTGCTGTTACAGTAGCAAAAAGTGGTAAAAATATGAAAAACATCAAAAGTATAAAAAAATGTATATCTACTACATTATGGGTGCTATGTAATTATCAATTATTGGAACTTTAATGCTGGTGTGTATATAGTTTTCACTGTTTTTTTTTTACATAAATCGGAGTATGCCATGGACAATGTGGATGTGCTTGCAATTCAGCTTTATAAAACCAAGCGTCCCCCCCCCCCCCGTTAATATTCCTGAGGAACTTGCTGGAGATTACAATTCACCAAAGTTTGCAATCTGACCACTGTTTATAACATTTTGATGTATCCCCACAGCCAGAAGTTGCAAGGGTTAAGGTGCATCCTGTCAAAATGGGTCTTCAGCAGCTGCTTTGCTGGTATTGCAATGTGCATCTTGATAGAAGTTCTATGCACACACTGATGCTGTGGAAGTGCCGAAATGATGTGGTTGCACAAAATATATTATACTGCTGGCCAAGTACAGCATCATCTACTTGCATATTTTGCACTTTTTCTTTTGCGAAAGAAACTTCCATTGCTTCAGGAGTATCCATGCAAATTTTCAAGTCATTCTGATCAGTACCTATTGTATAGTTTTGGAATCAAAACTTAAATTATAATCACCCTGTATATAGCTGATTATTTTTCATAAATCTGTTACTACTATACAGTAGAACCTTGATTAACTGGGCTTAACAGTGTGAAAGTATAAAAAAAACAACTATTGAATATTAAGACTGGGAGATATACAGTAGGAGATGTGCTACTTCTTATGGGAAAGAAAATGAAAATGTATGTGAGGTAATGTACACTGGTCTTTGTCCTTTAAGGACAGCTGGTGTCTTTATTGGATTATAGGACCGCCTGCCCCTAGCATGATGGTGTCACTACTGTTGCTGCTTCTTTGTGAAGGGAAAAAGAAACCTGTGAGATAATACACCACTACATTTAGATGTGTGATGCATTTCTTATTCATGACTTTGTTAAAGATAGAGCATCAGTATGTAGCCAAAGGTTAGAAAATGTTGTAAGAATGAGAAATTTTTTCCTCTGTATATAACTTTAAATAACTAAGATACTTCATATGAAAAATATATATATATTCTGGCCACTTTTATGAGACTTTTTGAAAAAAACCACTTATAAAATGTTGTCATTTAAAGATATACCATCAGAATGTACCCCAAGGATATAAAATGTGGTAAAAATGAAACATTTTGGCTAATAATGAACCAATATCATATTTTTCAAGGAAAAAAAAATTATATTTAGGCAACTTTTATTTGATTTTTTGAAAAAAACCACTTGGTTAAAACCAAGGTTTAAGCCAACGTGGTTTAAACCAAACAACCCTGCTAGGTAGTAAATCATCCATAGATGGTGATGGACCTGAGTTGTGCTCAGTTTGGAAAAAAAAAAGTAATGTTTATCTCAAACCCTTTCATCTGATTGTGAGGAAAATCGTTAATTCCAGAAGTAAAAAAAGAAAATAAAACTAGTTTTAAATGTTTAATCTTTGTAAAAAGTGAATTCAATTCTCATTGACGAGTGGCTTGGGTTTTTTGAACATTGTTCAGTGCGGGTTGAAAAGTAAATAGAAAGAATGCTGTTTCATTTTAAACAGTGTCTTCATGTTCCTCTCAAGTCATTCTACCGTTTTTCTGAGGCTTAGTTCGTCTTGGACAGAAGTATGCTGTAAGGTTTTGGAGACCACACCTACAGAGGGACATAGACTTGTTTGAGAGGGAGCGAAGAAGAGGTAGGCATGTCCTTGTGACACATGGGGCTTGAGTTATGAAGAAATTGTTGTGTTGAATGAAGAAAGACTTCATTTTTTGAGTATGTTTACATTAGAAGAATGCAGGTGTCTGGGGAAGGAGGATATGGTTGAAATGTTAAAAATTTTCAATTGGTTGTGATGTCGCAAGGAATTTTTCTCTAATATGGCTGTGAATAAGTGCAATAGCTTGCCCTGGGGATAGTAAATTCTAACACAATTGACACGTTTAAAAATAAATGATAAACATATTGGAGTAAATCGGGAAGCTATCCATACTTAGATAAGATACAATCATGAATATTTTTATGATAGTAATAGTGATAGAAACCTGAGAGACACCCAGGCTCTGTCACATTCGGTGATATAAGCACATTGTCCCAGGGGACTTGGGTGCCTCCAGGGAACCTAACCGTTTATTGAGCTTGAGAAAGATATATTACATACATGGACAGATGCCATTACGCACCTCGCCAGTAAACAAGTATAGAATTTATGTTTCGAAAAATGGTGATTCATGTAAATAAATCACAATTATAAATCACGAAATCATAATAATAGTCATAATCGAGAATAGTTCTTAATAAAATTTGATTTGATTCTCTTCAGTGATTTTCTTCGAATTAGTAACTATCACATCAATGAAAGATGTCAATCTGCTGCTGGGTTGATCTAATCGCTGCAACGTGTGGTTTGATTTGGTCCAAAGACATTCGTCAGTAATTGCTGCTTGTATCCAGCTTTTCGATAAGCCTGTATGGATCAAATCATTCTCGACTATTCAGGTTCCTCTTCTCTAAACAGATGTATGAGATCGCTGTCTGGGTGTAGTTGACGTCGTATTCTAGTGGATCTAACTGCCATAGGTGGTTTTTGGTTCTGGCTCTGGGACTAGCTCTGATATCCTCAGGATGCTACTCTAGAAAGCAGACCAGTTTACATTTTTTTTTTTTCGAATCTTCCCGCTTCTGGATGCACTCAAGCCAAGGTATTCGCAGATGTTCAGCTGGCTCTCTGAAGTGGAAAGCCATTGTCTTGGGTCATAGAGTTGCGTAGTGAAGAGGCGTGCCTATGGCCGAACACGCGCATTTATCACTGGGGATTGATTTGAACCTATGAAGGTTAGCCAGAAACAGACCCTATGATCGATCTAAAATTGTAGATTTGTATAGAGAACATACAGAGACACACAGACAATCAATTATATATATATAGATGGATATAAGAATGACTACTCTGTGTCATCTTCTCCCCTACGTACCACTCTATATTTTGTGCCAGCACTGGAGAGTTAGTCAGTATTAGATCGGGCCATCCATAGCTTCCTGTGTGGCCATATGTGGGTGTCTTATTATCGGCATTCAACAAAATTAAATCTTTTGCCAGAATGAGATCTAGTATCATCTGACCTCTTTCATTGTTATCATAACCCCATAGATTATTATGACCATTCCAATCAGAAGATATAATGATTCTATGTTTTGAGTTCTTCATGATCATATCCTCCATTTCTTGTATGTCCTTGCATAAGTACTTCAGACGTGTTTATTGGTTACATTTTTCAAGTTTTATAAAAGAAATTTTATCAAAGTTTTATAGTGTAATACCAGCCTTAGGCCGGGATTATATTTAAAATAGCCCCATTATAAAAGTTTTGTAAAAGCTTTGATAAAACGTGAAAAATTCAACCAATAAGATCACGGGTTGCATTTGCTTGAATGCAACCGATGTGCCTATTGGTTGAATTTTTCAACTTTTATAAAAGATATTTTATAAAACTTTATAGAAGTCCGGGATTACACTATAAAAATTTTATAATAATTCTTTTAAAAAAGCAACTAATAAATTTCGAATGCAACCGATAAATTTATTAGTTGCTTTTTTCAAGTTTTATAAAATAACTTTCATAAACCTTTTAGCATGAAATCCCATCCTTAAGGCACGTATACACTATCACGCGGATCATGCAATGCAAGCGTTCGCAATTGGTTGTTCAGTAATTTGTACGGTGTTCCTAACGATTAACAAATCATTCTTGATCTGTTTGAACCGATTCAGTAGGAGTCTGTTTTTTCGACGAACACAAAGGAATTCTTCCTTCTTGTTTGGACGCCATCGTTATCGGTGTGCGTGTTTGTATGTGCTTCTGAGCCTATCTAGAGCCTTCATTTCTTTCCCTCGTCTTATTTCGTGAAAGTTGTTTAATTTAATAGTCATAATAAGTGAAATTCGTAATTTTTGAGTCATTTAAATTTGTCATTAACAGTCATTTAAATTCGTTTATCATGTTCCTCAATAGTCGTTACTGCCGCTCAAAACCTACAGATAGTGTTGAAACAGCTCTCCGATGGAGCCATTGTTGATGATGATGATGATTTGTTTCGGAAATCGTACCCACTCAATACATTGCGAACGCTTGGGAATGCTTGCATTGCACGATCCGCACACGCCTTTAGATTAGTCACTTCTGAAATATAAAATTTCATTTTTTTAAGTTTATAGACTAAATATCGAGTAAAATATACTTGTAGGTATCGGGGGAACCACTAAAAATGTTCAAGTGCTAGGGTCTTCAAACGTCTTAATCCGGCCCTGAGTGAACAATAACTGAGTGATAACATTGTTTAATGAAAGTTTTTTTTTTTTAAGTTTAAAAAAATTAAAATATTAAATATTTAAAATAATTAAAATATTTATATTTTAAACTAATTTTAAAAATTTAAAAGCAAAAATTAAAATTTTTAAATTAAATTCAAAAGTTATTAAAGTATGTAGTCAATTAAATGTTCGTAATGAACAGAACGACTTATAATTTTGGTCCCGTCAGTGGCCGTTTTGTTGGCAGGTTTTATTGTATAAATTGTAAAGTATGGACAAAAAGCAGTTAAAGTTGCTATATCTCCATCTCAGAAGGAAACAGGGATAGACATATGTGGGTACATCCTATTGATGAACAGGGACCTTCATATGGTGTTTTTAAGGGTATTTATGGCAAATAATTAAAAAAATTCCGTTCAAAATCATCTTTAAAAAGTAGCCAAAGATGCGGATGAATTCACTCTGCATCCGCATCGTGTGAATAGCCCCGAATAACCCAATTGTCAAAACTTCTTTGTGCAAATGCGGAGCCCGCACTTAGGTTTTGACACATGCAGACGACGTCCGGACCCGCATGAACATTTCCTAGGTGCAGAGATATTTCAGCTCGTCTGAAAGGCTCAGTATATTCCAATTGTTAAAACTTCTTCCAGACCCGCATCCACTCCATGTGAAAGGCCTCTAATGGCCGTATTCACCGACGGCTGTTAACATGCAAGCGCCTGCTAAAACGATGGTTATTTGGAAAACGGTATTCTCCGCGCTTCACAGACCGGTTAGCAGTCGGTTTTTTCGTTAAAATGTAGCCACTGCTATTTGGGCTGTTAAAAAATGACAGGCATGTTAACGCATGCGCGATTAGTGTGTTTTCGGACTTCACCACTTTTCTTTAATGTTTATTTCGTGGACTTCGATTTTTTTTAGGGTATTTTTCCGAAAATTCGAATTTTATTCGCGCTCTGAAGTTTCGTTTTTTCTTTCTTTTTCTTGGTAATTCAAAGTCCGTTTTGCGGACTAAAAAAATTTTTTTTTCAATATTTTTGAAAATTCTAATGCAGTCGAATCCCGTTTTAACGAATACCGTTATAGCGAAAATCTCGTTTTAATGAACACTTTTCTCATCCCCCAGCTAAGTTTACGTAGGAGCAATGCTAAAACCTGCAATAACTTCATAACGAAATTTCGTTATAACGAAGTGATTTTTCCGGTATCTTGGAGTTCGTTATAACGGGATTCGACTGTACAATTTCAGACTTGAATTTTTTTTTTTTTTTGGTAATTTGTTTTGCGGAATTCAAATTCCATTTTTTCGGTTTCTTTCTTGGGTACTTCATAGTTTCATGAACTCTGAAATGCATATCGCGCTTTTGGGCAATTCGAAGTTAAATTTCACGGACGTTGAATTACCAAATATATATTTATACAGTTGGATCCGCCTATATAACATTTTTCATAAACCATCATGGGAAAACGCTTTAAACGGAAAATCTTATTGTTGAGAATGATTGGGACCGTGGCCCCCACACATAGGCGGAGATAGACTTGGAAGTCTGGGGGGACACGATGTCAATTCATATATACATTAGACCTTTGACGTTAGGGGGGGGGGGGAGGAATCCCTCCCCGCCCATGTTTCCACAACGGCCGGGGCTGACAAGGCTCCTGTCCCGGGACAATTACTATAATTTTTTTCACGCTATAAATGCACTATAGAAGGGCCAGCCAGATCCCAGCCTAAGGGTCCTGCTCCAGGATGTGGGGACATGAAAATAATTAGTCTTAATAATCGAGAAAACGTTGTGGGGATGTTATAAGCGTATCGGCTGTATATGTAATATTAATAATAATGAAGACTTTCAAATTTCATTTTCTGGACTTTGAATCTATTTTCGTATATGTATATACATATATTAGAAACGAATTCTATTTCATTGTCTCTGCATTCAATTTTTTCTGTGCATTTGGTAATTTAAAAATATATACTTTAAACCATCGGTTCTCAACTACTATTTAAAAATATTTATAATCATTTTTTTAAATTTTACTGTTTTTTATTATTTTCCTCGAGCCGCGGAGCCCTGGGGAGTGCCCAAGGGCTCCGCGGAGCACCGGTTGAGAACCGCTGCTTTAAACTATTGAAAGAAAAAGAATTTATCAATAATTTTTTTCCTGTATTTTTGATGATTCGAAGTTCATACACTGATTAAAATTTCTAGGCATTTTTTCAGAGCCACATTATAAATTTCATATGGCACATAACTTCTCATGTGTTTTTCAAATTTTTTGTTCTGTTGCTAATGTCATGATGGAGCAGTGTATTGTAGTTATACTGTGCAATTTCATTATGTATTTGAATATTACACAGCACAGTATATATTTTGCATAACTGCAAAATGTGGGTAACTATATAAATTATGTACTTCTGGATGCTCAATATGTGTATGCATTCATATAGCATTTCGAGCATAACTCTTGATAGAATTCTTTTTTGTCAAACTCAGCTTCTCTCTCAATGCAAAGATAAATGGTGATTCTTGATACAATCTGTTCGTAGTCCAATGTTATTAGTAATCTAATGCACAGATGAGAAAATGTATTTCCATATTTTGTCATTTCCAAGATTTTTTCAGCACACAAATCTCATACGAGGCGGCATGTTTTCGAATACCTTGAACATAGAGACGTTTAAATTTTTCCTGCAAAATGGTCAACATATAAAACATGTTTTTGTAGTATAAAGACACTGTACTCTAAAATAATATTTAAAAATCAATTGAAAAAAAAATTGACAATTTCGAAAAAAAAAGTCAATCAAACTTTCGAAACTATAATTGCTATTTATTGTACTCATAAATGTATTGATAGAATAATTAAAAGGCAGAAAAAAAAATTTGCATGAGCCCGTCTTGTTGTATGATCATCTCAGACAAATTGTCGAATTATCTTTTGTGAAAAGAAGTGCAGAACCCCCAAGAGTGTTGTTGCCTGTAGACTGCTTGCTTAGGAGTTGAGAGGTTTACTTGATTTGATCACAAATTCTGTAATAAAGTACAGTAGCCAGAAATTAATGTGTGTCAACTTTTGAAGTATCAACTATATTTCATACTACTTCAGAAATTTTACTTTACACATGAAACAATGAGTGAAATAATAATGTAGATCACAATTTTTATAGCTTATTTAAAACTAAAAACCAATGAAAATAACTACAAATAAGAAATAATCTAATACTCAAACTCTTAACATATTTTTCTGTTTGCACAACACTTATTTACGTTAAACTCTTTCTAAACGTATTTTTTTATTCCATATAATTTTATTAGAGATGTGAGGTGAGAATATTCATTTTTCTTTTAAATAATTTACATTTTTTTACTAATTTCGTGTATATTGTGAAATATAAGTTGCCTGAAACATTACAACCAAAACAATTTTTGGTATAATCCCCCCCCCCCCCATTAATCCTGTTTATGATGAGAGGTTTTAAAAGTTTGGTTACAGAGATTTTAGAAACCTTTAGATTAAATTCTTATATAAACAATTATTTTAAAATTAGATAAATTTTCAGAAATAAGTTCACAACAAAAGAAATTAAACCAAAGTTGATTGATAAAGGAAGCTATTCTTATATAGTAACCTTCATTCTAAGATACAGAACTGTTTTCTTCAATGCACATACACTTAAATATTCTGTATCACTCACTTTTATTTAAAAGTTGTGCAATTCAGCCCCACGTAAAAATCATAAATTGAAACAAAAATCATTCACGAAAATTAAAGTATTTGTATGCTCGACACTGGGTCATAAAATAAAGGGTAGAATTTATCAAATTATTTCATAATTGCTTTAAATTAACCATGTCATCAATAAGTTGCACAAATTTTTCTCGGAATGTAATTTTTTCTACATTTTTAATAGTAATTATACTCTTGCAAATGATGTTTCACAATTAAATAGCATATTCTCTTCCCATCCCCATTGGCACTGTTTACAAACAATGCAGAGTATTGTTTACAAACTGGCATTTCTTTGATGGCTCAATCGAATACACATACATAAACCTCTGCTTTTGAATAGAAAAGTATTTGTAATTTTATATGGGAAAAATAGAAATCTACTTTTTTTTTTCGTGAAATCGGACATTAATATTGTTTCGTAATTAGTTTTAATTCATAATTAGTCGTCACATGGGAAAATGAAGTGGGGATGTTGACAGAGCTTCAGTCCTGGGATGGATTGATCGTAATTTTTTGTTTTTACATTCTAAATTTACATCAAGGGGCCCACAGAAAATCCTGGCATGGGGCCCGGCTTCAGGATGTGGGGGACCTTGGTTGAGGGATAATCAGGGACCACTCAGCAACATTATATATCACACTTTGGATACTTCAATTTGTTTATATAATAATTTTATAAAAGGAAATATAAATAACTGTTAAATAAAGCTTTACACATACCTCATCAACTGCTTGAGAATCATAATCAGATTCCTCCATCTCCCAGAAATGCGATCGAGCATGTTTCTTGTGACGAGGTCGGAACGGATGAAGAGCTGTACCAACGTTACAAACATCTGTTTCTTGAAATTTCTCTAATTCGTTACTTTATTCAATAAAATAAAACTACCAATAACAAAAATAAATAACATGTTGCGGCGATAGCCAACGCGATCGTCCTCCATCTTGTTTTCAAAAACACTCGCAGCAGCAGAGGAAAAAAGAATAAACACGTGATCGATATTGACGAATCAGCATCAAGATCATCATCATCACTTGTTAAACGCCGTGGCCTTGTCACAGCCACTCACTGGTTAGCCGAGAATACCGATTTTTTCTAACATACGCGATAGCATTCATCCGCATGTTATTCGACCGGCCGTTTAACAGTCGCTCCGTGAATACGGCCATAAGAGGTGTGAGGAGCATTTTTGGCCCATTGCCTTATGATTGATGTCCATTGCCATATGATGTGCAATATTCATCCAACAGTTGATACACCGCCTTGCCTTGCATCCCATCTGCCTATATTCAGTGGAAACATGTGGGTTGGAATGGCGCCACTTGTTTTCTTGGCAGTGCCAATGTGTCTCTCTCTGAATGCAGCTGAATTTAGTCTGTACCACCCTAGGATCTGACATTACATTGGTAGACCCACGAAAATTATTTTTCTGTTCCTGCCATTCGTCTGTTCCGTTAGTCGCTTCACTATCGAGTATAGCATTCCTGTTTCTTCTTACGCACTCACTGCCTGTTCGCAAAAAAGAGCCACCTTCCTTTCGCACATTTAAATATTTTTATGGCCATTGTATTACATATATTTTAGGGGACATTATTTTGAGGGACATACAAACCGTGTCTAAGTTAACCAATATGGTGCCTTCCTGCGCACTCATGAAAGAAACAAATCTAGATTTAAAAAAATGTAGAAATTAATATACAGGGTGTTTCAAAAAGAATCATCCAATTTAAAAAACATAGCTATTCAGCTTTTAATCCATTTTGATCGAATGATGTATAGGTAGAGAGAGGGAAATCTCAAGTTTCACACATGTGCTGACAAGTAGCATTAATGCTCTTCAGCCGCAACTTCAGTGTTTGTCAATATTTTCTTTTCCCACAGTTAAAAACTGATTCAGATGACGTCATTTTCCAGCAGGATAGGGCACCACCACACTGGAGCTTGGACGTTCGAGAATTTTTGAACAATCACATTCCTAAATGATGATCGACCGTACGGGACCTGACGATTCATTTGAACATCACTGGCCTCCAAGATCGCCAGACTTCACAGTGTGCGTTTTCTTCTTGTGGGGGTTTATAAAAGACTGCATTTATGTGCCTCCCCTTCCAGCTACATTAGCTGAACTGAAGATATGTATAACAGTGTTGAACTCGATGAAATACGGCACCAATGTGGTGTCTTACTTTTCCATAGTTACAGCATCAATGTGGTACTAACTATTTCAGCACAACAATATTATTATTTATGAATCGTCCCAAAAAAAAATTGTGATGCAAATTACCAACAAATACAATTACAATTATGAGAACTATGAGCACACATTTTGCTCCTTAACATGAGGATATTTAAACTCTTAGGCCAGTGATCAGAATATGGCTTTACAGAGTGTGGTTTCCTACGTCCACAAAATAACCCTTATCTACGGGGAGTGCTAGAGTTAACCATCTTAATGAAAATTTACCACCACATGAACAACCAATAAAAATAATTCACTATAACCAAATTAATACAAGTCACACACACAGTTATAACAGTTGAAGAACATTAAATTTTAATTACTTTTCTTTCAAAGAGATATCTTATCATTACAATAACACCATTTAGAGACATTTAGTTACTTCACAAGCCTGACATTCAGCAAATTCAAATGCAGTCTCTCCGTGCAGGAAATTGCTTTTTCAACATAATTACTAAACAATTTTTACTTTTAACAGAGAAACTTCGACATACTCAATCAAACCATAAATGTGCATTGTCAACGAGGTCATCAGAATTAAGACATCTTAAAGAACTTTTATTCTTAAACGAAAATTTCGAAGGGGGAGTTGGATCTAACCTCAAAGAATCATGATAATATCAAAATATTAATTTCCAGAACCGCCACGAACACAAAATGGTAAATGAGAGGGGAAAACAGGAAATAATCTCACATACCTTCAAATTCCGAGTAACTTGACGTTCTGTCACTCAGGGGTCAGCATTCCGAATCCTCTAGACGTAACAGGAACAGTTCTAAATTAAGTCCAATGGATACCAGGAAGCAGGTGACTTATCCAAGATAGAACTGAACTCTCGGGAACCCTCTCGGTTGAGATAGACTCGTACTCTGGCTCCGCTCTGGACATGGTGACAAACTC
Organism: Pholcus phalangioides; assembly: GCF_987345545.1. Taxonomy (NCBI): domain Eukaryota; kingdom Metazoa; phylum Arthropoda; class Arachnida; order Araneae; family Pholcidae; genus Pholcus; species Pholcus phalangioides. The sequence goes on from NW_028301628.1 coordinate 14,455,165, forward strand.
CAGGATCAGTATAGACTCGGCGAGTAGCGAACACTTACATTTCACGAGGAAAACTTCATATTTAGAGGGGGGAAAAAGGGGGGACTTCCATCGAAGGGACCGCACTTCTAGTGGGGAGAAAACAGAAGACTGAACCAACCCACTGACGTCTCAAGGGTATAAGTAAACTGAAAAAGTGGGCATGGCTTCGAAATGCGCACACTTTGATTCGTGGCATAAATTTTTACATCACTTTTGACCAATTAAGGTGGAAGGGCAAGTCTAAAACCTGGACAAAACAACGCCCTGAACGAAACTGTCTTCCTATGGGGTGACTCCTCTGACCCCAAGGACAAAGCACTAAATGTTATACAAAAAAGAAAACGCTTAATTACGCTCACACATTTCAAAATAAAAATCAAATTTTACCATTAGATGGGAAATTAAATCAGCGTTCCAATGATAGGTCACATGACATACTTTGATGCATATTCGGCAAAATGATACAGGAAGAATTTTGTCACATGACAAAGAAAATTGAAAAAATTAACACGTGATTTTAAATTCAAGTTGACACATAGAATACATACACAAACACTTTCTTGAAATATCCGTATATTTTTCAATCAAAATTCTAGTTAAACATTAACAATTATCAACGGCACGTGTGTAAGTTTCCTTTTCGAAGAATATGAAATTATTAATAAATTAATGAATCCACAAATAAGTTCAGCGTGCATATCTCATCCTTTAGAAAAACTCTGATGACATGACAAAAAGTTTCAAACACGAAAAGCGGTAATTTTGTGTGTTTCAACAGCAAAAATTAACAAAATAAAAAAAGAAATTCTCTCTCCGCGTCACTTTCGAGATCGGAAACGAAAGTTCGAGAAATGGCCATCTCCTACCTTACTATAGTGGATCAAATTTTTAAATTTTAACAAACTCTTAATTTCTCCAATGAAGATTAGCTCACACTTGACACCAAGGGGACAAAATTGTAGAGGATTAATTTAGACTAATCGGCAAAACTCTCCAATATCGGGATCGTATTCAAAATCAAATATGTTGAAAACACATACAATGTGTACAAAAAATGGGTGTGTAACCTACACGTTTCCAACGAACCCACATTCCCAAACGAACAAGGACAACAAACTAATTTTCCTGAAATACTAAATACACATGTCTACTATTTGACACAAAACATCTCACATAAATACAACATGAATAACTCTCATTACTAAATCTCTATGTTATATGTCAAAAGAGGGGGAAAAGTGTCCTATGACTTTTCCACCTTGGCAACAGTGGATGCAAACATGCTTGCAAAAGTTTGGAATGAATTTCACTACCGTGTATAGACAAATGCCATGCATCCCAAGGTGGACATATTGAGCACCTTTAATTTGGTTTAAACACCCTGTACTTCCCCCCCCCCTCTTTTTAAAAGGGGCACTGTGTATTTCGATTCTCTCCCCCCTTGAATTTCAAGTTATGCATCTGCCTGTTTCTGCTTCAAAAAATGCTTAATTAAAGCTGTGGAATTTCTCTGATGTACTTTACGGGCCCATAATTAATTTTCAAACATACTAAACTATATGAATTTATGCAGTACAATATTAAAAGACAATACACAGACATTTCATTTGTTTCATGCTTGAGAAGATGTAAATAATAAGTTGAAATCGATGTTATCGCATGGATATCCAACTCATAAATAGGTTCAGCCAATTTTGGCTTCATATTTAATTTTCTAGGCTTCGTATCTCAATATTTCAAAAATAACGAATTCAATACAATTTTTAAAATTATTGATGTGGCGGAAAATTCCACTAAATTTCCACATTTGTACAGTGAAATCGTAGTTTTAACAATGGTATCTATGAGGATCATCCTTTTCCTGTCCCTCAAAGTGATGCTAATGATGCCATCTGTTCAAAAATCCTCATTACTGGGCAGATCGAAAAAGTGGCAAACCATTATAAAGGCATATAAACTGACAGGATTAAAGGAGTGACAAATATTGTAAAAGCATGTCTGAAATTTTAGCATCTCCTATAGGCTACATCCCGTGATTTTGTACATCCATAATGTAAGTCATTGGCAAAACTCAAAGAAAATATAGGCAATTTCCAAATTAAATTGTTTATTTCACATCTCCGCATATTATGTTATGTTCGTTAAATAAATAAATTAAAACATAGTTGAACACAATTGCCAAATTCTTGATATATAACATGTAAGACCTCACCTAATTATGTCAGCAAGAATCCACTCAGGCTAAGAGAATCCTGACCACCTCTCTGAGGAATCAGGCGATAATGTCGGCAAGATTGGGATTCACCAATCGGCACATCAATGACACAGCACACAAGATTAGAGGTTAGTTGGCAGGAAGATGACACACCAGAGACACTAGTGAGATCTCATCACATGAAGAAGTTGCCCATCGCTATTCGTTGCAAGAAGCCGTAATCGCATCACGGCTGGACGTATCGCGATAACATACCACCACCTTATCACCTTGTGAACTTAACGTAGATATCTATTAACTATACGTGAGAATTCATCGCCAACTACCCTGACCAGCCGGAATAGCACAAAACACAACACTCGAAAATATTAGTCGAACATGGTTAGAGAACACTGACGTCATCAGATGATGTTGGTGGGTAAGGGTGAGAGCTTCCTGCTCTACACTCAGATCTGCTTGTTGACGAAGCTAGATGAACGGAAGAACGAATGCAATTCTGAAGCTTCAGCCAGGAGTATATATAGCAGCGAAGAACAGGTTTTTTGATGGACCAATCGGCATACTGGATCTACTAAATCTATGACCTCACTCGATAGTTTTGCATATTGATTGAGGAAGTTGATCGGGCTTCTCGCATTGTTTACAAGGCTATGGCAGTTTGAGATCATGGAATTGAGGTGACAGAACGGGAGCCTGCGGGTACCTCCACCCATGAGACAAGGTGATAGAAATATTAAACACATTTCATACAATATATATATATATTTCATTACAGTGAAAATATCGCCAATTAAATATAAACATTATATAAACAAAAATCCTGTGACTCAAACGGGTCCTCTCCCGGGGGGGAACACTCTGTGTTAAGGTTAATATAAAAGGGTTAATGTAACATAAAGCCCTGGGGGCAATATGTTGCAAAATCATTGTCTGAAACACATCACTAGGGAACCATGCTAGCCAAAGTAAGCATTCCGAAAGTGATTGTTGAGGCCCCAAAACCATTGCTGCCTAGCATTTTTAAGTGGCCTATCGTTCAAGTTGGGTTCCGTTCGGCATATATGCAGAATTTGGCGATGATTGATCTAAAATTGTAGATTTGTATAGAGCACACACACACACACACACACACACACAGAAAATCAATTTTATATATATGGATATAGATTTAGTTTTCATAATTGCATTTTTAATTGGGTTGCTGTATTTTTGAAACACACTCGCCTCCAAAAGTTAAGCTTGTGAGGGCTTATATAACATCACGATACACACACCACCATGTCCTTCTGGATTGGACGGTTAAGGGAACACAAATGCATGGTACTTGGGCGCATAGTCCCTTCATGTGTAGCTTTCAGCACACAGTACTAGCAAATATCATTTTACTAAGTGATGCTGCAACAATGGATGTAACAATGATGAAAGTCACTCTGGTATTCCGTTTGATCTATGTTTCTGGTAAGCTGTTTGACTTGCTTGGGAATTGTTTTTGTAATAGGTATATTGTTATAGTAGTTAAGCAGAATCAATGAGCAACTTCCATGACCGTTAATTGCAAGATTGCAATGTCACTTGGTAAGACACTATTTTCTGGTACAGAGTGTCGACGACTCCTAGTAAAGGGGCTGTATGAGTGAGTACCACAAGTTTGTGTTCCACCAACCCATGCGATCTAGAGGGGGCAAGATTAAAGTGGTGTGTCATAATGTTATATAAGCCGTCGCATCCGCAACTTTTAGAGCAAGTGTATATGACATCCATATTTGTTATGGGTATCTTTTTCTCAGCCACCTTTCTTCATGAAAGTAAGAGTTGAAGTTTTAAATTTTTACCACTGGCAAAAATATTTTTTCCCAGGAAATATTTTTTCATTGTTTTACCTTTTTTTTTCCATTATGGCAAAAACTTTCCAATCCTGCTTTGCAGCTTTATAGATTTAGCTACTTAAAAGTATCAATACATTGAATATTATCTAATATATTTTTCAGCTTCAGTGAGTATTATAACAAAATAAAGCATATTTGCACATTTTTATGGAAACCTTCAGTCTAGTTGGAATTTCAAAATTAGCCAGAGGGTGGGATTGTGGCTATGCTTTCCTGATGAGATGTTAGCTACACAAAAATAATTTGAATAGCTGCTGTAAAAAGATTTGACTCAGTTTAACTTGTTTCTCTCAGGTATTACTTATCAATAATTTGTCACATATGCAAGATTAATTGTTGCATTTTATAAATTTTAAATTCCTTTAGTGGGTTATCAATGCAGTCTTGTTAGAATAAATGTATACATAATCTTTTAGAGACTGGTTCTACCTGAAAGGTGAGAAATCAGTGAGGGGTAGTAGATGCTGTAGGTAGAGTCACGTGGTTAAGCTTACCATCTAATAGCTTATTCCTCCCCCACCTTCATCCTGGGGGGAAAAAAATGTGTAACTAGTATAGTAACTGGCAATTTTGTAGTTTTCATAGTATTTTATATTTATGAATTTTCGGATGTTAATATTTTTGTTTTTCTGAATTTTTAATACATTTACAGTGGTGTTAAATTTTTCAAAAAAACCTGTTAAAAATTCTAAAATTATTTCAATGTTATCAAATTTATGGGTTGATTTTAAAAATTATACTATTCCATGCTATTCCACAGTTGATGGCCTTCTACATATAAATGAACTGGATCCTATCAGGAGATACTTACCATCCTATAATAGACCCCGGAAAACGGGTCGATACTCTGCATTTCAGGTAATCTTCAACCACATGAATTTTTTTTGATTCACATGTTTTGCATTTGTGAGCTAAATTATTGCAAGAATTTAGGAAACTTCAATTAAAATTATTGAGTGTTTTTATCTAAACTATCTACTTAATTAAAAAGTCATAAATTGACCATCAAACATATTTCTTTTACTGTCAATTCTTCAGTTATAATGGCACAGCATTTAATAAAAATCTAAATTTTCTTTATGCTAATGTAAATTTCATAAAAAGAACATTCTTTTTTTTTAATTATTACTATTTTTGCATTAAGTTTAGAATTTCTTAGAAATGATAGAGTAAATATAATTTTATTTCTTTTTTGCAGTATTGCTTATACACAAATGATTTATATTTATTTTTTATAAGATATGTGTTTAATTTTTTTTATGCTTGGAATATTTGTTGCTTCGGCAGGGAAAAGCAGTAGTAAGTATGTTAACTTGAATTGAATGGCATGGCTTATTCATTGAGTAGAATTTCAACTCGTATTTTTGTCAAAAAGAAAGCTTGATTTTTCTAATTTTTATGAATTATTAGCATGTGCATGGTATTAATCAACTTCTTCATACCTGCATGTTGAGATATATGTAATATTTATATCTATAACGTTATTCATTAAGCATTTCTTAAGAACTTTTATTTTTTTTTTCAAATGGCATTTCATATTTATATAGACTCATTTAAAGACCTAATGTTAACGTTTCATGCTGCCTACTTGAGGAAATTTTAGTAAAATTTTGTTTGCATTGCCTTTATGAATGTGTGAAAAGCTTCTCATTCCTCTCTTGAAAGCTGGTTTTTTACCTCTCTGTTTAGTGTTGACTGTTGAACAATATTAATTTTAGCATGGAAGAAATCATTGGATGTATATTTGTGTCACATTAAAATTGTTGTAAAGTATTTTATGTTTCTTTTAATTGAATTAAATATGCATTTAAATATATTCTCGGCATGATTTATCAAATCTGTTTGTTATGCCTAAATTCAAAACATGAATATTCCAGAGTATTGTTTACAATAAATGAGCCGATAAAGTATTTAAAAACTATCCAACATTTTGGCTACTAAGCTCTCGTTGATTCTTCTACAAAAATGTTTTACTTTATTCAACAGAGTAACAGTGTAGAAGAGTCCATTACAGGGTCCACGTTTTTTTCAACAAAAAAAGTAACATTATACTGCAACTCTGTAAATGATAGACGGCACTGTAATAACAAAATGAAAGATTTACAGTGGAACCCACTTCTAACATTCAAAAAAATATCATGAAAAAACATTGTAAGTAGAAAATGTTTTAAATGGTAAATCTTAATGAGAATTACTTAGTACTTATTTTTTCATGGCCTCCTCTCTAAGCTGGAATGTTATATACAGAATAGACTGTTTTTAGTAGGTTCCGATCAAGTCTACAAATGGGTAATTACCATATATACTTGTGTATAAGCTGAGTTTTTTTGTAGAAAAATGTGTTTCTCAAGTAGGGGGGGGGGGGGGTCGGCTTATACTCTGGTCAGTTTTTGATGAGAAAATATCGATCCCCGCAATCAGTAGTCATTTTTGTAGCATTGTTTGGAAAACTGGTATTATTGGTATGGGATATGTTCGAACCCCACAGAACCGATAATGTCAAAGCCAAGGCAAAGAAATCGAAAACATCAATGGCTTTGATACCAGGTGGGCTAACATCGATTGTACAGCCTATAGATGTGAGCATCAACAAGCCTCTCAAAGACTATTTGAGGAATTTGTGGATCGAATGGATGAGAGTTCCGATGATAGAGAAACTACAATAAGTGATCCATTGAAGAAACCTGACATTGGACTAGTGTGCCAATGGGTACATGAGGCGTGGAATTCTGTTTCCGCCGATTCTTCAAAAAAGTGTTGCATCAGCAATGCAGTGGACGGAATTGAAGATGATATCCTCTTTGAAAGTGACAATGGCGATGACAGCCCAGATGAGGATAAAAACAAAGATGCGGCACCCCTATGATGATCTGATGGATTACTATCAGCCTGGAGACTCAGGTGAAATGGATTAAAAAGTTTGAATCATTTTCTATTGTAAATTTCCGCAAGCTATTCATTTTGCATGAAAATAATAGTTTATATATAATAGTTTAGAATATAATAGTTTTTTTCTCTAAAATTCACAAATTTTTTGGGGTCGGCTTATACACAGGTTTTCAATTTATTGTGGTTTTGGTGGTCATGAAGTGACTTATATACGAGTATATACGGTAATATATTATGCTAGCCTTGTGGAGCTATATGAGGATTCTACAAATAGCAACATTTACTCATTTAATGTCTATTACATTAACGGATAATTTGGAGTTTCAAGAATTTCATACACAAAAATCTCAGTCAGAATTTAACATAGTTACTACTGTGGGATGCAAGTGACATGGAAGGAAAGCTTAAGGTTTGATAGTCCCCATAGAGTCACTCCTTTGACGGAAGTTGAAAATAGTTTGCAAGCTTTTTCAGAAGTTTCTTCCACAATATATTAAAACTTACATGTGCTTTTCATTATTTTATTCCTTTATCAGGAAAATGCTTTCAATAATTAACTATATGTATATTGAGATTATATACTGTATCCCAAGAAATGCTTATTATCAAACATTATAATTAAATCTTTATGATTTCACATGTGTCAATGTAAATCTGATATAAACATTTTTAAATCTGATTAGGGAACTGCAAGTGACTTAGTGGTGCAAGTTGTACTTATAGCAGAAAGTATGCGACTGCAAGCGATGATGGCGACTTACGGAATCCATACTCAAACACCTCATGAAGTGGAACCTGTTCAGATTTGGTCACCCAATCAGCTTGTAAAGGTATTTGTTCAATGCTATGATTTATTCAAGTCTCCTCTTTAGTTCTGCACATGAAGTTGTTAAATATTCATGAAAAAGATGTGATATTCTTGATCATCTATCTGTGTTGAAAGCTTCAGTTTAAAAATTTTGAGCTCAAATAACTTTTGATATTTTACTGACTTTTCTGATTTTAAATTGATAGCTGTTTCATTTTTACATTTTACAATTATTTTTGTAACTTACTTTACTGTGATATATTTTTTAAATTATGAATTACAGTAAAACCTCTCTACAACGATGCTCAATTTAATGATAAATCCCTCAAAAACGATATTTTTTCCAGTCTTGTTTTTAAATGTCTATACTCTAATGTTAAACTTCTGCTTCTAGATATTATAACAGTACTTTTTCTTAGTCCACAGGGTATCGTTATATCGAGCTTTCACTGTATTCATTTTCTGTTTGCATTAAAATTTCTATTTAAGGTGTACGAATTTCTTGGAGTAAGCAAGAAATTAGGTCTGAAAGGTCGTCCACCAAGACCTATTGGAGCGTTGGGTACAAGCAAAGTGAGTTCAAAGTTTCTCTCCTATGCATGAAAACTGATAAATTTTTTGTAACTATTTTTTTGTTTATTCAGCTAGGATGTTTTTATCATAACTTATCTATGATACCACAATGCATCAAATTTATAAATATCTCTTAACTTTTTGTTTATAGAAAGATATACTATTTTCTCGGCAATTCAACATTACAGCACATTAGAGAAAGGAACTTTCTGGACTGAGATGAACTTTTTGGAAAGAAAATTTATTTTACTCAAATAAGTGTGTGTTTTGGCACTCCTTCCCTCCCTGACGACAGACTTTTCTTTCCAAAGTTAATCTCAGCATGTTCATCCAGTAAGTCTTGTTTTTTAATGTGTTATGTATTAAATTGCTTAGAAAATATTGTAAAACCTCCCACTAACAGCCATGAACAAGACCGTGAGAATGTAGCCACTATCGGGAAGTGGCTGTTATTGGGAATGGCCAAGACCTATTGGAGCATTGGGTTTTGAAAAAAAGACCAACTGAAATTTATGATATATATATTACATGCAAAACTATAGTCCATTCTGTAATTGATTATGTTATAATTATATAATTGATTTTATTGGAATGTATGATTTTTTGAGACTGTAATATAATTGATTAATCGATAGGGCCACAACTAGAGGGGAACAGGTGGTCTGCTACCCCCCAGGTGCCAGACCAGAAGGGGTGCAGATTTCACCCTTTAAACTCCTTCAACATTACAAGGGGGTGCTAAAATGCATGCTTGCCCAGACTGACAAAACATCTAGTTGTCCTGTTAATTGATCTACAGTGCTTAAGGTTTAAATGGCATCCTAAAATTAAGGCTTTTAGTGCTGAGGTAGAACACAACAGAATCGACTTGGCTAAAAAACTGACATGGACCAGATGGTGTACCAGCAACCCCAAATATTTATTCCCACCCATGATGAACTAGACCATGCATACTCAACCCTTGATGCACAGGCCAAATGTAGCATTGGCCCTTGAGTCATCTGTTGTGGCCTTTGAACTCTAACCTAATTTTGTAAAAATGAACTAAGCAGCATATTCTCAGATTACTTCAGTGACCCGATGCACATTTGCAGATCATTTAAGTGGCCCATGGCATAACTCAATCACTTATAAGTTGCCAAGTGGCCCTTTTTCTCTCTCCACTGCCTTCATTTTACCCATCTAGCATTTATACCCAAGAAAAGGGAGCATACATAATTCTCCCCCCCCCCCCATAAAGCTTGAGGGGGAAAACTTTTCCTTCAAAATAATTTTCTCATAAAAGATATGTGTATTTTTTTCACCACTCTGTATCCAAACTGCTGTTATTCAGAGGCCTGTAATCAGTCAGGGACGTATTCAGTTCCCACAAAATGTGGCAGTTGTTCGAAGGAGGCCGTTAGAAGTAGTTTTACGGTAATATATTTCTCTACATTTGAATTTTCTCTTCCGTGAATACTGATTCTGATCATTCATAATGTATCATTACCCACTAAGTGCGAGACTTTTTTTTAATTTTCAGCTTTACCGTATTTGTGGTCAGACAGTGATATGTTATCCCTTGATCTTTGAAGTCAGTGATTTCTATTTGTCTCATGACATGGCTTTACTTATTGATGATATAAAGGTCAGACATTTATCTTCATTTCTTTGCAATACTTCAATTAAAATTTTCCTATATAATCTACAATAATAAGTTATAATGCTGTGATTGATTGCACGGTTTGCGATAAAGAGCTTTATAATTAAATTCTGCTTAGAAGCTATTTTTATTGTTTGAATGTTAACGATTTGATTGCAACCAGTGTCTATAGCAAATACTATCTTCGCATTCTCACATTTTTGTTTTTTCTCTATAAAGAATGAGTTGCATTTTGTTGGGAAATACTGGAGGATGTCTGGCCGTCCAACTGTTTGCATACTTATTAGAGAAGAGCATATGAGGTATAAAGTATATGAGAAAATGCATTTTGTGTTCCATTCAGTCAAATGCCTTAACTATTTTAAATTGCAAAGTGTAATGTAAATAGTTTTTATTTCATGGTACTTTCATTAATTTGGGAAAAGTAACTTACTGTTTTATAATTTCTGCCAAATAATCTGCTGAAATGTATACACCCCATTAAAAGAAATGATGGGATATAACTTATCTGTAGAAACTGCAGCTTTGTATAAGTTGCTTGTAGTTGTTATTCAAGAGCTAAAGAAAAAACATGGATAATCTCGAAATAAAACCTAATTTTGTGAGTTTAATTTACTGTACAAGTTTTCTTCAATACTTTTTATAATCTACCACCACACTAGACATTATTCTGAAGGAAAAAAACATTTTCCAAATGGGTTTGAAGCAAATACATACAGAAATTTTTATAAAAATTAAAATCCCTTGAAGTCAAAAACATCAAATTATAATTATTAAATGAGCTTTGGCCTTAAATTAGTCGCAAGAGCTAAAAATTAATTTTTGAAGCTATAAGAAAGCTGTAACTTTACTATGGGAAATTTCTGTTAATGTTTTAATGAAAATGTTTTTTAATAACACAATTTAATTTTAAAAAATGAAATTTCAATCATTTCATTAAAAAGCTGAGCTACACACATTCAACTGCAATATTTTAGCTTTTTTTTATGCAATTGATATTAGAAAATAGAAATATAGAAAATATGCTTGTATCATTTTTATCTTCTAGGGATGTTCATTTCAAGGAAATGTTGGATTTATTAGCTATGTTGAAGAAGGGTGATTGTGGAGGTTTGAAAATAAGAACTGGGCGCTTACAGGCTAGTTTTTTTTCTATTCTTTATTTGAAACAATGCTTGTCTGTTTTTTTAAAGACATTTAAGATATGACGTTAGATAATTTTTAATAACAAGATAATTTTTTTATTCTACAGAATATTAAGAAATTCAAAAGAGAATAAAAAAAAGATATTTTCACACGCATTATATTTTTGAAGAATTTTAGCACATTCCATATTTCAAGTATCCACATATTTCCTGACATTATGCAAGGGGATTTGGAGTGTGCGAACATCTATTTTTTTCAAAATTATAAACATTTTATGTACAATTCTACTCAAGAGATACATTCACTCAAAAGCTCAGGCTTATTTGGGTTGAACATTCTAATTTCTTGTGTAAAAAAAAAAAGGAAGCGCTATTAGGGGTCATTCAAGTATTACGTCAGCATCGGGGGGGGGGGGTTTCGGATTTGCTGACTTTTGATGACAAGGGTGGGAGGGAGGTTTGAAGGTTGCTCATGTCATCAACCACCTCTTTTTCAAGATATGAAATATTCTAAGCTGCTGAGGAAATTTTGCTGATGGGGCGAGGGGTCAAAAATTGCTGAAAATCTGCTTACGTAATACTTGAATGGCCCCTTACCATTTTTTTACTTAAGTGCTAATTGTTTATGTCAAAACAGTTTTTATATTTCTTATATGAATTGTAATGCCTTTAGTGTTTTTTTTTTTTTTTTTTTTGTTTCAGAGTGTCATGTTTTCAATTCGTTTTCAGAATCTTATATCATCATCATGCATTGAACATCTTGATTTTCTCCATTTGTTGTCCGAGGAAGAGTTGCCAACCATTGAAGCTTTCCAACAACTAGAACATGCTTCGATTGGATATCAAAGTCTCACTGACATCCCGAAAGCTATTGTGTACAGTGAACCAACCTATGATTTCAAGGTTTTCTATATTTAAGATATTTTAGGAAAACTTGTTTTATTGTATTTGAAACTGCATAGTATCCATACTGTCATTAAAGAATCTAACAAGCTGGCAAAATTAATGGTTTGACTGTGTGATGCGGAAACATTTTTAAATCAGTGTTATGTTTGTATTTATGAAAGGATCAAAGTACTTTATTTCTCAGAATATGGGAATTTCTGCTTTGGTGATGTATATGCTGAATTTTTCAAAGTACATTTAGCTCTCCTTTGATAAATGGTTTTAATTTTTTAAATAGAACCTAATTCTAATTTGATAAATAGTTTTGTCAAGATCATTTATGAATACTTGTTATGAACTGGTGTTTGACACTACAAAATAATAATTATATTAGACATTAACTGTCTCTTAAATTCTTTTAAACAGGCCTTTTCAAAAAAAAAATGTGTTTACCACAAATATCTAAATTATTTTTTTCAAAAACATAAATGCTGCATTCCAAAAACTTTTGTATGCAGGATATGTGAAATACTTTGTGTGTAACCACAAAATTTAACCTGAAAAAATCATACAAAAAAAGTTATTTAATGCATAATAGAATGTATAAATCTTTGATATGAGGATATCTTGGTCGAAAAGCCATCTAACTGATTTATACGTTGATTTTATGATTCCTGTCCAAATGTAATGAGGGTTTGTATGTGACTCATTTTCAATCATGCATAGCTTGTAAGAAAGACTTCAACCACTTTTATTAGGTAACTCTTTTGAGCTCTTATTAAAATTTATAATCTTGTAAAAATTCAGGTTATTCAAAACATTCCATAAACATTACAGATCTATAAAAAAAATTTTATGTATAGGCAGTATATATATCTTGTTTATGCATTATAGGAATTCCAAAACAGATCAACAAGGGATATATTAGAAGCACTAAGTCATACAGATACATTACATGGTCAAAGTCAATTATTAGGCATTTTATGGTTTCGAGAAGGACCACAATTTTGGACTGAAAATGGTAAATTTAGCAATTTAAAAAATGTATTTATCATAAATTATTTTTCATCAATTATTATTGTGTGCGTCGTTATCATTGAAGTACAGTAATACCTGTGAACCTGTCTAAGATGGACACTGTATGAGACAAAACCCTTCTGAAACGGAATCAAAAGATATTCTGATGATTAGTGCTTTGATAGGCACTTTATGAAATGGGAATCTGTCTAAAACGAAATATTATATCAGTCTGTTGATGTTCCATTTCATACAGGTTTCACTGTATTTTTATTATTGAATCATGCAGACACTAAATATTTGTGTGTTATTTAGGCTCAACATTTTCATGTGTGTTTGAAAAAAGATTTTAGTAAGATTTTAGTCATGCTACTATCTTGTAATGTAATACCATCCTGGCCGGATTAAGATGTTTGAAGGCCATAAGCACTTAAGGGATTTTGGTGCCCCCCCCCCCCCATAAGTATATTTTACACAATGTTGATCTGTCAATAAAAAAAACCATTAAATAAAATTTTATATTTAAGAAGTAGTTAATCTAAGACCAGCTGCGGATCCAGAAGTATGGGGGTGAGCCACCCTTCTCAAATTCTGGATTATGGTAAAGCTTGGCCTTGTCCGTAATATACAGGACAATCCTACAAAATCATACACAATTAACCACTCTGGGGATGTACCACCTTCTGATTCTTAATAAGAATCCGCTTCTTAACTATGGATTTGATCTTTAGTTAAGAATCGAGAGAGAACTTTGCTACCACATTCTTAACTAAGAATCGTTTTTGTTCCATAGTTAAGAATCGAGTTAAGAACCAAGGCTACCCACTTCTTAACTTGATTTTTAGTAAACAATTTTTTTCTTCTATGCGAGATAACTTAAATTCTTTCTTTAATAGAAGTTTTTTTACGATTCATATTTTAAAAAATGGAGAAAAAAATTTGACAATGCATTTTTATTTCCAAATAAGAAATTAATCAGACTTTTTAAGTTATCAAAAAGTTATCTGAAGGTTGTGTGGGAGAGTTGAATGGAGTGTTGGAGTCTATATACAGCACATATATGTTGATAATAGTGATAAAATATTGGATTATTTCTATAAAGTTGTGATAAATTTAGCAAAATTTATCACATTTACCAGTGATTATGCATAATTCTCAAATTTTCAATCCATAAATATCATGATGGATGAGTCTAAATACAATTTTTTTCATATTATGGGAACTTGTAGATTTGAAAATTTTTATTAGTTTAAAACTTGAGAGAAATTTGAATTTCTTCCACAAAATATGTGAGATAAAGCTCTAATCGGCCGAAATGTAAATCGTACATTAATTAAAAATCATTATTAACCTGCTGCTGCATTTGTTTTTTTTTTCACATGCTTTGGTGTACGTGAAAAAGCCAACATTACAGAAGCGATGACTATTTTTAATTTTGATGTATTATCTGATCACTATTATTGTTATTTGACCACGAAGCAGCTATGCAATACATGTACATCACCACGTTTAATTCACCATGACAATTAATTTAAAGAAACAATTACTAAAAATTATTGTTAGTCTGTTAACTCTAGTCTCTTGGCTTCACTTACATACATAATGTAAACACAACAATGACTCATTTATTGCATTAATCATGGTTTGACAATTATGCATAATGACCTACAAATGTGATAGATTCACGGTATATGAGCAAAATTTATCAAACTTACCGAAATGGGCGGTGATTATTTATATAATAACAGCTCTTTATCACTTTCACCATAACATATATAGCATAGTCCCTCTTCATGGAGGGTGGCAGGGATCCATCCCAGTGAACGTGGGATGAATCTTTTATTCGAATCATATCGGATGATTAAGCATGGATATGTTTGTTTTTTACTGCAACAAGTTAAAAAATATTATGTATTTATCATTTCTTCAAAACCATATTTACGTTTGCTGAAATAATCTGCCATTTTTTCAGGCTAGTGTCGCTCTAAAATTTCTTTCTGCAATATTATTTGGGTCCAAATTTGAAAAAAAAATTTAATTTTGCATAATTTCAAACTCAGAACTCTCACTTCTTTCTTGATTAAAACTGGTAAGCATCAGCGGGAGAAAAATCATTGCAATTTATTATTTTCTTTTACGTACAATTCTGAATGAATCTCATTGAATATTTACCATTGTTTTATGAACATATCAGAAATCTCATTAGATCGTAATGAATTTCATCTTTCACCTCAAACATTGAAAAAAAAAAATTTAGATGAAACCACGCTAATTAAATGTAAAAAATAGTCAAATTCTTTGAAAGAGATATTATTGATAATATATTATATAATTGAGTATAATTCTATTAATATATACTATTACATAGGCATACGCAGAATTTTCTCAAGCAGGGTTTCAGATTTTCTTTCCTTCTGAGGTGAGGGGGTTAAATTTTTTCCTGCAAAATAACACTATAATCTTGGCTCAAATGCGGGGTTACAACCCAACACCCCCCCCCTCTTGCATACGCCAATGTTATTCTTAATGAGTAAATTTTGAATTGAGTTAAATCAATCTTGCAAGGTCACGTGAAAATGCATCGTTTTCTTTCAAGGAAAAACACTACATAAATCACTAAAAAATTTTCAGTTAAAAAAAATATATATTTTTTTATTAAACCAACGCCATCGTGAGGAGAAATGCATCCGATGTTGAAGAAGTGTGTATCCCCTATCCATGTATTCCTTGGAATATTCTGAGGAGAAGCGATGCTTATTTTCAGAGATAGTACCAAAATTTCACTTTTATCCTTTTCAACGTTTTCATTGCATTAAGGGTTTTTTTATGCATCACTGCAAGAGACCAGACAAAGACACATTGACAATGAACAAATAATTTATTAGGTTTTCTAACAAAGAATACTGAACTGAAAAGTTTGATCCATTCCAATGCACGACCTTCTAATGCAGTTACGGCAAAATCTACCTTATTTTCAAGAATATTAGCCACTCGAAAAAAGCTTTCACAACTATTCAAGAAATCTATTACCTGAAAAATGTAACTTAGGGTTCCCAGCTAACCAATCACAAACCTGAATAGGGCGTGTTCTAAATGGCTCAACACTTTGTTCTCTTACAGCATAACCACTCAAATCATGATCACTAGCAAAACTGGGCAATCCATCGAAATAATCTAACAGGGATTAGGTTTTCTAACAAAGAATACTGAACTGAAAAGTTAATCACCTTCACGAGTCTGGGAATTCGAAGGGGTCGAGATAAGTCCACAAACATTCAGTCCTCTTGACAGGTAGTAACGAGTCCGTAGGGTCCGGTTGATAATGAAAAAACCATAGAATCTGATTAGCAGCGACGCGCAGTCAACGGCGATGAGTACGACGACGAGGTTGTAGGGTCATATAGGCGGCGGTGAACGATCGGTGACGAGTCTGTAGGACCCCAGTCGACAAAGGTAAGCGATCAACGACGAATCCGTAGTTTCCAGTCGGTGGCAATGAATGACCAACGGCTAGTCTGTAGGCTCTTAATATTGGATTTAGACCATCTGATGATGACGAAGCAAGAGCGTTCAGGAACGGTAGGTTAGTCCAGCGTAGCAGATCGGGAGGAATCTGACAACTCGGCATAGGCAACTTCAGGTGGAGGTGACCCTCAGTGAAGGGGGAAGTTCAATCCATTGTTTTTCAGAGACCTCAGCAGCGATTTGGCAGATCGCTTCCAAAGATGGAGAACTCCTAGCACACCAGCAGTGCTCACACGCTAACAAATCACAAAAAGCAGCCAGTGAGAAGGAGCTACGCTTTTTTATACGAGTTAAAGTGCTCCAAGCACCACCTAGGCTTATTTGCATACCAGGAAGAAATTCTCTCCGCACTAGTGCAGTGAAGTAGCCAAAAAACTTACATCTATGTGAGGAAGATGACTTCACACTCCCCGGAGATGTACTGTTGTGTTTTCTTTAACACTTTTGTGAGCAGAGTGGATAACACATGGGTATTTATTTTGTTGAGTATTTATTATTACGTTAGACTTAGATAGATTACATACATATATATAGGAAGAATTTATAAAGTGGAAAGAGCAGAACATTTAGGTTTACGCAAAATTCACCGCCAACAATTCACCGCCGGAAAATTCACCGACAACAATTCACCGCCATGCAATTCACCGCTAGGAAAATTCACCGACAAACAATTCACCGACCAACAATTCACCGCCATGCAATTCACCGCTAGGAAAATTCACCGACCAACAATTCACCGCCATTCAATTCACCGCTAGGAAAATTCACCGACCAACAATTAACCGCCATTCAATTCACCGCTAGGAAAATTCACAGACCAACAATTCACCGCCGGAAAATTCACCGACGACAGTTCTATGCGAGTCAGTTAGCGAGGGAATGACCGATTGAGTTACTGAGTGAGTGACCCAGTGAGTAAGTGATTCAGTGAGTCAGTGAGCGAGTGAGTAAGTGATTCAGTGAGTCAGTGAGCGAGTGAGTTACTGATTCAATAAGCGAGTAAGTCAGTCCGTAAGTGAGTGAGCGATCTAGTGAGTGAGTGATCTATTGAGTGAGTAAGTGCCATATCCTAAAGATATGGCGGAAAGTTTAAATAATGACTTTATGATGACATCCATATTTATTGTGGGCATCTTTTTCTCGCTGGGCATTTTGCCTGTTGTGGCCTTGTATTTGTATAAATTACAAATTGCTGTTGCCCAATACAAGATCGTATATTCAACAAAATTCCATTAATTCGGTTTTACTCAGAAACTTCTAATGGAATGTTAAAAGGGATAATAACAGAATTAAAAGATAGTAAAGTAAGTGGATACGCGATAAATCAACCCCCTAAAAATGCTTAAAATCATCTCCTGTTATCACTTTGATATTATAAAAAGCATCGCTGACCAATGGATTTTTTTTATGCTGAACTAGCTGTTACCCGCGATTTCACGTGATGAACTTTCAGGAATCCCGCCTTAGTGCGTATCTATATGTACTCTATATTTACTATATACGTATATATATACTTCCTATGCAACGGAAATTAGTAACGATTTTTTTATTACGGGAGTCGGTGACGTTTTTTGAGTGATGAAAATCTGTTACGTTTTGGTGTTACGGAAGTCGGTTACGATTTTGGGGTCAAGTTTTCATTTAACTCTTGCATATATCGGGACCCATTTGACCCATCGGGACCAAGTTATGTGCATGTACCCAGAGGTTCCCACATCCTACAGCAGGTCCCCTAAGCTGAAATAGATGGCGGGCCCCTCTGTGCTTAATTTATAGTGTGAAAATATCACAAAGGATAAGAAACGTTCCGGCCCCTGTCAGCCCTGCCATCGTGGGGGTCATGCCGAGAGGTATGTATACGTAAAATATACATATATCACCAGTGCTCCCAACATACAGGGTCGGGGTACCCGGGAGATTGCACATACACCTTCATGGGGAAGTTAAAAGGTTTCATTTCCAGGGGTTCTTGATGGAACTCATTGTTTTCTTGCTGGTTTAACATTGACAAATTTGCGATAGCGGAAACCCAATGTATATCCAGTCTGGGGTCCCATAAAATTTGCGAATTCGGTCACGGGTAATTGCGTGGGGGGGGGGGGGGGCTGGATTTTATTCGTTGGTAAAATGAATATTTGCAGTGGCCTTCACAGGGGATGCCCGATTAGCTTCCGAGTCAGGGGTCCCGTTCCATTTTGGGGGCACTGGATGAATCTCATTCTTTTCTGTTGTTTAACATTATAGAATTTTCAACAGCACAAGCCCGAGATAAATCCAGTGTCTGTGTGCCCCACTAAAAATCTGCGTATGGGGTCCCCGTTACTGGATGTGGGCCCTGGATTTTATTCGTTTTAAAATTGATAAAAATTAAAAATTTTCGTGGCCACTCACAGGGGGTATGTCCGACAAGCCTTCAGGTCGGGGCCCCATTTAAAAGTTGATAGGTTTCATTTCGTGTGCTCCTGGATGAATCTCATTGGTTTTTGTTGTTTAACATTGTAAAATTTACAACACATCGGTAGCCCGAGATAAATCCAGTCAGGACACCCCCCCCCCTAAAATTCAACGAATTGGAGTTTGGGGACCCCCATGGGGAAGTTTTCTGGGGTTACTTGATAAATCACATTTGTTTTTTGTTGCTTTATTATTATAAAATTCGCTTCTTCTGTAAGCTGGTGCTTTCACGTGTCCCTTTCCATAGGACGCTGATAAAGTGGGACGAAATAAATAAGATATGTTGTGAAGAGAAAAGGGGGGGGGCAGAGCCCCCCTAGTACTGTATATAAAATAACATGTCATGACTGATTCATCATCGCCGAGCCAAAACCGCTGAAGCTGTAAATATATCAAATTTTGTGAATAGTTTTTTTCACGACGTAAAGACTCACTACTCACTAAGAAATGGTTTTTCCATATTCGACAACACCTAAGGGCGTCATAAGAGTATGGGGTCAACGTTGAAATCATGCCGAGCCGAAACAGCTGAAGCTATAAATATGACATTAGATCAATATTGTAATATAGACTCACCGAGAAGGGATTTTTCCAAATTCAACCCCCTAAGGGGGGTTTCAAAAGTTATATGGAGCAATCAGCACTGGGCCGAAGTCGCTTAAGCCATAAATATGAAATTTAGTTAGTATAATATTTTATAATGCAGATACACACTAAGACAGGATTTCTGAAACTTTATCACCCATGGGGGTTATGAGGTGAGAGTAATTTTGAGATTGCAAAATCCACGCGAGCGAAGCCACGGGTAAGAACTGGTAATAAAATGTAATAAAATATAATGCTTACTAAATTTCATATTTATGGCTTCAGTGATTTCGCTCAGTGATGATTACTCCATATAACCTTCGAACCCCCCCCCCCTTTATTAGGGGGTTGAATTTTGACATTTGATTTACAGTCTTAGACTTAAAACGAACATTGGATTATGTTGATTTAAATATTCTAACAAATAAAAACACGTCTCAACAGGCGTATGAGGTAATGTACTATATTGGTTTAAAAACATATTACTACAACAGGAAAGAAGCTGCCATAATAAATGGTAAAATCAGCACATTTGAAATATAATGAATGGAGGGTCCTTTCGACCACAAGGATCGGCCCTTGGGTCATAATTATTTCTAGTTTATATTAATGATTTATGTAGAATGAAGTAGAACGGTAAAATAATTTCATTCGCAGATGACACAAGTCTATATGTTGAAGACGGGGGTGGATTTAGAGCTCGCTATTGGTAGGGGTGATTTTACAAATCTTTGAAAATCTAAGCATCGGTCACCACATGTCCTGCATTTTGTCTCGTATTTTCCGTGACAGTCCGGTTTTTCTGTTTTTTCTTCTCCATCCAGACTTTTTGAAAAATGTCACGGTTTTACTCGTTTATAGTCGAAGTTTTCTTGAATTTGTTGTTAAATTTTTTGTTGCAATATTACCATATAGAAGTTCCGAAAATTTCATAAAATATCGCATTTCGTTTGAGGGAAAATCTAAGGAGAACACCTACATCCAGCAGTGGATCGAAACTGGTTGTTGATGATGCCACACCTATTAAAACCAGTATTTTAAATACAGTTAAACTCGGTTATAACGACATCGAAGATTCCGCGGGATTTCGGCGTTATAACCGAGTCTGGCTGTATTGCTTTCACTTTTACAATATTGTTCTAGAGCTCTTTTAGTTATTTTCTAACATTTACCGGTGGTTATGTATAATCCCCCATTTCCTATTAGTTCGTTTTGTAGAGGCCATACAATATTATGTCCTACTACTGATGCTGGAAAAAAAATTAATGGAATAAAGTGAATATAAAGATAAGTTTAATTTTCTCCATCAGCAAAACTGGCAAAAGAAAGCCATAGCCTCATATTGTTTAAAGTTATATGCGTGAGTTCAAAAATCGTATGAAATTATCTCGTTTTAAGCATCCAATTCTTGGACATAAAACCTCTTGGGTGACAAATAACATTTTCGAAAACTGAAACTCACGGAACCACAGCTTCAAAAAACGATATAAAACATGGCATTCTTTTTGGGCAATGTTAGAGGAGTATTTTAGAAGGATAATTTTCACACAGTTTTCATTACATACATATTTAATTGGTAATTTTCAATCAAAACCTACAATATTTAATTAGTAATATCTGACATAATTTTCAATCAAAACATACAGTATTTATTTAACAATTTTCGACATGATTTTCTTCCTTACATATTTATAATTAAAGGATTCCAATCTACTAAACTAGAAAAACAGATAACACGCAAATGTAAGAAAAAACGGGAGAAAAATATTCATTTCTCACAAATATTGATATCATAATTAAAATGATACATTATGAGCTATACCTCTCAAATAGTCTTTAATGTCACATCCTTGATGATACGTATCAACTAAATTCTTTAATCTCTGCGCAGAGTCCCAGTATTTCTTTTTCCTAATGTGATGGTTTTGTCCACTTACAATTTGCTCCATCCGAAATTCATTCAAACTCTGTTCTCTTTTTATGGCACCGATGAACTTCCATATATCTGGGTGGTGAGCAGATAATTGCTGTTGGAACGCTCGATGCCATCCTTCTATAGAATTGTTGGTATTAGGGAAATCGTTACGCGCTCCTTGAAAGCAGTTCCAAATGTCGATGTCAAAGCGCGGCTGACGACGACCACCACGACGATGAGGACGCCCGATCCAAGTGTCTTCAAAGTAGTCAAGCACTTCTTGTGCTTCAGTTGGAAATAAATTGCTTCCGCATATCTCCTCGAAAGCATCAATTACCTTTGCTACGGGAACGAAAGCAAGTGCTGATAGTTGTCGCATTACTAACGCAAAATCCACCTCGGTTTCATATTTTTGTTTCAAGCCACTTGTAATTATCTTTCTGAATATACACTGACAAAAGTGGAAAAAACAGCCTCGGATTTGAACATTAGGCAGTTCAAATTGAATTGCCTTTATCATAGAGATTTCGAAATCAACCATTATAGATATGGGCATAATGGACGTCTCCAGTTCTTTTATTTTTTTCAATAGCCGAGCGTAAGATTTTACCTCCTTATCTGGAAGCAAAGCATATACCAATGGTATGGACACGTTTTCTTTTATTCCGTGTATCGTGTATAACTGAGAAAAAATCTCAGGCACAGTTTTAAATGTGCCATCTGCATACCAGTGTTCGGACTGACCCAGTATTTCCAAATTTTTCGTCGTGCTGAATATCAGTATACGATCGTCATTCGATCCGGAATCATAAATTAAAAAATTCTCACCTTTTTCGGTTTTCATGTAGTCCGGGGGCAAAACTATGTCCTTGCGACGACGAGGAATTGCTGGTGCACAATTGTTTCGTTGCCGCACATTTCTGATGGTCCTCTTCAAACTATCTATTGATGGTAGATTCGATGAAGTACTTTGACTTATTTCACTAGACACTGCAGATATTATTAAGTGGGGTGAATCACGTGTTTCGATTGCAGCTGCATGAATTTTGTTGATAAATATGCCTGCTTTGACTTTAGCAGCATCTCCACCATGGTTATGTTCATTTAACTCTCGGATGATGTCATCACCCTGCGTTCTCACGCGAGCTGGGCACTTGATTCTCTGGTATTCCTGGCATTTCCAAAATATTTTCTCCGCCGATTGTTTGTCTTTATAAAATAAATGTCCACCAACAATTAACTTTGGTTTGCGCTTTTCACTACTAGCAAATTCAAGAGGCATTTTTTACGTCCGAATCCAACGAAAAATCAAAAACTTGACTGGAATGAGCAAATCTGAGATAAATAGAATAAAAATATCAACTCCCTACAGTATTCAAGACCACGATCAGTTTGAAATGAACTCCCGACCAAAATGCGTCGTAGAAGGTGGTCTCATGGTCACGTGATTATTTTTTTTTTGTCCTGACTGTTACTGCTAATCAATCAAAATGTCACCAAAAGGAAACCAAAGAACATTCTTACAGGGGAGGGGGTACGAATCACCGCGGATGTATTCCGTGGACAGAAGGGGAAGGGGGAAGGGTAAATATCCACCTCCACACCCTCCACCTGTGCCAATAACACATTCTTTTTTACCATATAATCTTTACACTTCATCATAAATATGTTTTCGGAACAATCGGATTTTTTAATCATTTGTGACACTACTACGTTAAAAAAATTAACTAACTAACCAATTCACTCACTCCCTCACTCACTTACTGAACATTCACTCACTCACTCCCTCCCTCACTAAACAATTTACTCGCTCGCTCAATCACTGACTCGATCACACGCTTAATCACTCACTCGGTCACTCAGTCACTACTGGGTCACTCACTCATCCACTGAATCACTTACTCACTCGGTCACTCAGTCATTACTGGGTCACTCACTCACCCGCTCAATCACTTACTCACTGGGTCACTCACTCACTCGGTCACTCAATCACTGACTCAGTCACTCAATCACTGACTCGGTCACTCGCTCAATTACTTACTCACTTGGTCACTCAATCACTTACTCACTTGGTCACTCAATCACTGACTCAGTCACTCAATCACTTACTCGGTCACTCGCTCAATCACTTACTCACTCGGTCACTCAATCACTGACTCGGTCACTTAATCACTGACTCAGTCACTCAATCACTTACTCGGTCACTCGCTCAATCACTTACTCACTGGGTCACTCAATCACTTACTCACTGGGTCACTCAATCACTTACTCACTGGGTCACTCAATCACTGACTCAGTCACTCAATCACTGACTCGGTCACTCACTCAATCACTGACTCAGTCACTCAATCACTGACTCGGCCACTCGCTCAATCACTGACTCGGTCACTCGCTCAATTACTTACTCACTCGATCACTCACTCAATCACTTACTCACTCGATCACTCGCTCAATCACTTACTCACTGGGTCACTCACTCACTCGGTCACTCAATCACTTACTCACTGGGTCACTCACTCACTCGGTCACTCAATCACTGACTCGGTCACTCAATCACTGACTCGGTCACTCAATCACTGACTCGGTCACTCAATCACTGACTCGGTCACTCAATCACTGACTCGGTCACTCAATCACTGACTCGGTCACTCAATCACTGACTCGGTCACTCAATCACTGACTCGGTCACTCACTCAATCACTGACTCAGTCACTCAATCACTGACTCGGTCACTCGCTCAATCACTGACTCAGTCACTCAATCACTTACTCTGTCACTCGCTCAATCACTTACTCTGTCACTCGCTCAATCACTTACTCACTGGGTCACTCAATCACTTACTCACTGGGTCACTCAATCACTGACTCAGTCACTCAATCACTGACTCGGTCACTCACTCAATCACTGACTCAGTCACTCAATCACTGACTCGGCCACTCGCTCAATCACTGACTCGGTCACTCGCTCAATTACTTACTCACTCGATCACTCACTCAATCACTTACTCACTCGATCACTCGCTCAATCACTTACTCACTGGGTCACTCACTCACTCGGTCACTCAATCACTTACTCACTGGGTCACTCACTCACTCGGTCACTCAATCACAGACTCGGTCACTCGCTCAGACTCGGTCACTCGCTCAATCACTGACTCGGTCACTCAATCACTGACTCAGTCACTCAATCACTGACTCGGTCACTCGCTCAATCACTTACTCACTCGATCACTCGCTCAATCACTTACTCACTCGGCCACTCTCTCAATCACTCGCTCAATCACTTACTCACTCGGTCACTCTCTCAATCACTTGCTCACTCGGTCACTCACTCACTCAGTAACTCAATCGCTCACTCACTCACTCAGTAACTCAATCGCTCACTCCCTCGCTAACTGACTCGCACTAAAACTGTTGTCGGTCGGTGAATTTTCCTAGCGGTGAATTTTCCTAGTGGTGAATTGCATGGCGGTGAATTGTCGGTCGGTGAATTTTCCTAGCGGTGAATTGCATGGCGGTGAATTGTTGGTCGGTGAATTTTCCTAGCGGTGAATTTTCCTAGCGGTGAATTGTTGGTCGGTGAATTTTCCGGCGGTGAATTGTTGTCGGTGAATTGCTGGCGGTGAATTTTCCGGACACGGAACATTTAGACATCTTGTCTACTTGATGTCCAAGGTGGAACTCACTAGTTCCCCTTACACAACACTAGGTGGCGTTGTATGTTCTTATCAGTTTAGTTCTTTTAGTCATTTCTTATAAGGACACCACATTCCTCCCCGCTAATTTAAAGATCCAACCGGGCAGGAGCTTTCCTGGTTCGTTGGGAACGTTGCAAAGAAACGGGAGTACTGGACATTACTGGTGGCTTGCTGGACGTCGCTGGTGCCTTAGCTGGTGTTGGTAGATCGCTACTGATCTCTGCCGGAGTTGTCTGTTCTTCTGGAGCAATCTGTACTTCGGAGTCAGCAGCGACAGGAGTTGATGAAAGTTTGTCTGGAACTCTGGGTATCACCAAGGTTGGCTGGACTTGATTGCCAGCTGCTCTCATCTGATCGATGTGACGTCGGAAGAGAGTTCCATTTGCATCTACAGTGTAGTGTAGAACTCAGTCTTTGTTGAGAACAGTTCCGAACTTCCACTTGTTATTGGCAGATCTGTAATCTCGCACAGCCACACGATCTCCTGGCTCGAAAGTTCGGTCATAGGAGTCTGTGACCCCATTTCTGATTCTTTCTTGAACCCTGTTCTTGATATTTGACAAGACTAGGTCTATCCTAGTTTGGATTTCTCTTTTTAGGAATAACATTCCTGGGCTTTGCTTGGTAGTCACATTTGGTGCTTTTCTGTAATTCAACAGAAACGTGCTCACTTTTTGGTAGATGTTTCCGGGAAATCTTTGCATCGCCCGAAGGGATTGTTTTAAGGTGTGAACGTATCGCTCTGCCTGCCCGTTGCTTGATGGTTTGAAGGGAGCACACGTTTTGTGCTTTATTCCATTATTCCTCATGAATATTTCAAATTCGTGCGATGTGAACGGAGGACCATTGTCACTCACTAACACTAAAGGCAGTCCAAATCGAGAGAAACAGTCCCGTAGGCATTCAACTGTCTTGAACGTGTTTGTTGATTTCATCGGGTATACTTCCATCCATTTAGAATGAGCATCGACTACGATCAAAAACATATGCTCGAATATGGGACCTGCGAAATCCATGTGAATTCTCTCCCACGGAGCACTCGGGTATTCCCAATGGTGTACCCTTGCTTTCACCGGATCGGACTTGAATCTGGAGTAATCTGGACAGTTTTTAGCAGCTTTTTCTATGTCGCTATCAATGTCCCTCCAGTAGACGTAGGATCGAGCAATTGCTTTCATTTTAACAATGCCCAGATGGCCTCGATGGAGTTCATCAAGAATTTGATTTCTAAATTTCTTCGGAATAAAAACTCTTTGGCCATGCATTATACATCCATCCTGCAAGGTGTACTCGGCTTCCTTCCCTCCTAAAGGTTCACCAAATTTCAATTTCCTCAGCAATGGACCCAACTCGTCATCATTTTGTGTCTCTTTTGCTGAATGTTGAGCTTTCACTGGTAGTGTTTCGATTTGATTCAACTGGAAGAGTTCTATGTCATCCTTGACAACTAAGTCTTCCGACCTTAAAGGTAATCGGGAAGGACAATCTACATTACCATGGTTCTGTGTGTTACGATAAATGATATCGAATTGATATGCTTGTAAGATCAAGGCATAATGCAGAAGTCGAGTAGCCGTCAACACTGGTAGACCTTTCTTCGAGCTGAATATCGCTACCAAAGGCTTGTGATCTGTTATGAGAGTAAATCTTCTGCCTTTCAAGTAAAGCATAAATTTCTTTACTGCCCAGATAATTGCCAAAGCTTCTTTGTCAATCTGGGAGTATCTCTGTTCCGTTTTTGTCAGCGTACAAGAAGCGAAGGCAATTGGTCTTTCTGTTCCATCTGGTAAGACATGTGATAGAACTGTTCCTATTCCCACTGGAGAAGCATCCGAAGCAAGAGTAAGAGGTAGTGTAGGATCATAGTGCATCAAGATTCGCTTTGAGCAAATTTCCTTTTTGATCTTCTTGAATGCAGTCTCACACTTTTTAGACCAACGCCACGGAACGTCCTTTTTTGTCAGCTCATTGAGAGGATAGGCAATGGTTGCCAGATTAGGACAAAATTTCCCGTAGAAATTTACCATGCTCAGAAAATTTTTTATTTCCTGAACGTTTTTCGGTGCGGAAACTTTCAGAATTGCTTCAGTTTTCTCATTTGTTTCACTTAGGCCATTTTCATCAATTTTGTGACCTAAGAAATTTATTTCTTTTTGAAAAAATGTGCTCTTTTTCAAATTTAACTTCAGCCCATGCTCCTGACATTTTTTGAAAAAATTTTCCAAAGCCCTGAGATGTGACTCGTCATTTGTTCCGGTCACTCTGGCGTCATCCATAAAAACTTTTACACCATCTATTCCTTGGAATAACCCATCAATGTACCTCTGCCATATTGCTGGAGCTGCATTTAGGCCGTACATTAATCTTTTACAGGCGTATAACCCCTTATGAGTGTTTATGGTTAGAAGTCGTTGACTGTCAGGGTGCACTTTCATTTGCAAATATGCATGACTGAAATCCAATTTTGAAAATCGTTTAGCCCCATTTAAACATGAGAATATTTCTTCAAACGTTGGTAAGGGATGCTGAGGCACCTCTAGCTTAGGATTTAATGTGACAGAATAATCTGCACATAACCCTATGGATCCGTCTGGTTTCACCACGGGAACAACTGGTGTAGCCCAATCTGAAGTTTCAACTCGCTCGATAATGCCTTCTCTTTCAAGCCGGTCTATTTCTTTTTCAACCCGGTCTTTTAATGTGAAGGGCACAGTTCTCGCTCTACGAAACTCTGGGGTAACATTTGGTTTTAGCTTTAGTTCCACTTCATGGTTATTTATCTCACCCAATTTGTTGTCGAAAATTTCTTTATAATCATCCAACAATTTTTTGAGATCCATGTCATTAGCGGTCCTCACAGCCTTAAGAGAGTTCCAGTCTAGATTGATTTTGTATAGCCATTCACCGCCAAAAATCGTGTTTAAATTTTCTCTCACCAAATATAAGTTCAAGTGCAACTTTTGTTTTCCGTACTCCACATTCACAGTGACATATCCCGCTGGGACAATTTTTTCTCCATTGTATGTCCGGAATACTAAATTCGTAGGTTGAACTTTTTTCTTCAAGATTTTTCTGAATCTCTGTAAGCTCATTACTGATATGTTCCACCCGTACCATCATCGGAGGCTTTTTCGGCTCTTCACTCAATACCCACTCTAACCCAAACATGGAAACGTCGTTTTCCTCAACTGAAATCTGTTTCTGTTTGTTAGGTGTCGATTGAGTCTTCTTTGCCGCGTAGCAGGCTTTTTCTATATGCTCAATTTTTTTACAGAAGCGACATTTGCTAGCAATAAATCTGCAGGAGTCTTTATCGTGATTTGTCCCTGTGCATCATATACACGGCGGATATTTGACAGCGGCGGCAGAGTAGTTTCTGTTTTGCGTGGGCAGTTTCGTTTTCCTCTTCCCCGCTTTCACTACCTTCAGTTCTGCCAGCTTCCCGATAATCTCATTCGCCCCCTGAACAGCTTCCTTCATCGCCAGCGCGATCTTTATTGTTTTGTCTAGCTCGATGTCCTCTTCCTCAAATAAACGATCGAGGATCGCTCTATCTCGGAGCCCACTAACGAAAACATCCCGAAGCATGGTGTTCAACATCTCTTGTTTATAATCGCACGCGATTGCGAGATGTCGCAATTCGGTTATATACGAACTGATGCTTTCGCCTTCGTTCTGCTTTCTGTTTATAAACATGTGCCTACTCGGTATAATCAATGCTTTAGGATTCAAATGGTTCTTCAAAACATTCTTTAAAATGGCGAATTCTTTCTCCGCTGGATTGTCCGGAGACAATAAATTTTTTAACAAGTTGTAGAGCTTTGCAGAAATGCTCGAAATTAAGACTTTAGCATGTTTTTCTTCTGGGACATTTTGAATGTCTAAAAACGCCTCGAAACGTTCTATAAACGAATCGAAAGTCTCTGAAGCTTCATCGTATTTATCAAAAGAAACCGTCACTTTTTGGTTTGTTGACGTTGAGTCTCATTGCTCTTTGAGAGCTACCATTAGAGCTTGATTCTGTCTTATCAACTCTTCAACTAAATTTTCCATCGTCAGAGATGTATGAAAAACTTTTTCTCCTCCCTTTTGCAGTCTTCGAGTAAATACTCTATCCAACTTTTAAGATGGGCCTCGTCCCCACTTGTTGTGTTTTCTTTAACACTTTTGTGAGCAGAGTGGATAACACATGGGTATTTATTTTGTTGAGTATTTATTATTACGTTAGACTTAGATAGATTACATACATATAGATAGGAAGAATTTATAAAGTGGAAAGAGCAGAACATTTAGACATCTTGTCTTCTTGATGTCCGAGGTGGAACTCACTCGTTCCCCTTACACAACACTAGGTGGCGTTGTATGTTCTTATCAGTTTAGTTCTTTTAGTCATTTCTTATAAGGACACCACACATACAATCTAGGATCATTGTGCGATCTCGGATTGGAGATCGTCACACCTTATATTGTCATCATCAGTGTGGATACGGATAGCGTTCTTAATAAGCATGAATGGATAGTACCCCCCAAGTGTCTTACTCAAGTCATGAAAATTGGTCATTATAAATTGATTTAATTAACATCAAAATTTTGAAAAAGAAAAAAAAACATTGCACTTACAGTGGGGATTCAATAAAGATCATCTTCCGCATTAGTTTCATTTCTTTTCAGACATCATCGAAATTACAAATACAAACTCAAAGGCCACAACAGGGAAATTTCCCAACGAGGTGGCCAAAATCGTTCTCTATGTTTGAACCATCCATTGTGTCAAAAACACTTTCGATATATGACCTTTTAACACAAAAATTCAATATTACTCATCTGTAAATCATATTTTGGCACTCCTTGGGTTTGAGTAATTCATGAATGTTCACGTATTAATTATAAAATGTTTCCATTATGGCAGTGTTCCTCAAAGTGAGCATTGTGGCTCCTAGGGGCCTCCCTCAATCAGGGGTGTCGTGACGAACCATTGATGATTGCATCTGTGTGTAAACGGTTCTTTTATGAATGCACAATAGCTACTATACTTTTCCTGAAAGCCGCAGATAATAACCAATACTATGAGCCTAAGATGACGAAAGTTTGACGACCATTGCATATGGGGATGACGATGAATGTCATTATGTATAAAAAACAACATACAAAAAGACCATCGCAGTAGGTGAATGAACAGTGATGCTAAAATCATGGCCCCCACACATCCTGCCACAGGGCCCTGTGGCTAGGCTCTTTGACGGTCCGCTGCTGTAGTGATTTTATAACATGAAAAAAATGATGAGAATCGTCTCGGAGCCCTGAAACAAGAACCTACCCCATATTTGTGGGGGGGGGGGGGGCCCATGGCTCCAATGATGACTTAGTCATTAACAAAACCAGTCCCAGGAGGGGTGCTGGACTATCCCCAGATGGTGTTGAAATCTGCAACAATAGGCTTTATCAATCAATTACAGTTAAAAAATCCATCTGGAATGTACAGCGCATATTCAAAGAGAGAAAAACACTTTAGCTCTGTTCAGATGAAATAAGTACAACTATATACAGTGAGTAATATTCTTATTTTTTTTCTCCCCACAGGGCAAGTATATTTATAAAGGCTCCCTTGAAAGAAGGGTCAGAGTTTTCGAAAACTTATTTTTTTTCCCATCGCCCCCTTTATGGCCACTCATAGAGCCCCAATCGTGTCTGAAGCTGGTATCGCCCCCTTGAAGAGTCCGATCGCCCACTTTGGGAAACACTGTTCTATTGGATGGTTGAACTTTAAAAAATGTACATTAAGAAATATAGCTTGATCCATAGGCGGAGATAGACTTGGAAGTCTGGGGGGGGGGCGGCCATTATTGCTGGGGGAGGGCAAGATGATGATGATGTCGATTCATCTATACATATATGCATTAGATCTGTTGACTTTACCTTTGATGCTGCGGGGGCAATGCCCCCCCCCCCCCCCGTATCTCCACCCATGCTTTGATCTTTTCGTGGCACCCCTTTTCTTCTGATGCCCCAAGCACATGCTTATTTTACTTAATGGTCAATCCGGCCCTGAATACTATTAGTACTTTTTATTTATTTGTGTTTAGTAATTATTAATATAATTTAATATATTAATGAGCAATTGATTTCATTGTTTCTTTAGGCACAGTAAAGGAAAGATTAGAAAAATTGACAAGGCAAGCTGGAGCACTGAGGCATTGGTGATGTATCCTATGTTGAATATTAAATTTTTATTTTTATTTTATTAAATAAGTTATTTTCTCTGGTCAATTAGCTGTCTGTCATGATTGATATTGTATAGGGTAGACAGAGTCCTAGACATATTTTAAAAATTAATTATTCAAATCAATCAACTGACATAAAAAATTGTAAATAGTTTGCGCTATAATAATTACCATGGAATAGTTTTTTTATATAAATTTAAATAAAAATTCAAATTTCACTCCCAGGTGGTGCTGTAAAAACATAAAAAAAAAAATTGACAACTCATCAATTGCAGTGCATAATTAATGTTCATGACTATTTGCGTTACATAAAACTGCAGTCGACCTTTGGTTTGTCAGCTCATGAATAACAAGAAATTATTCAGTTTACAAATTAATCTTGATTTACAAAGACACAAAACAGTATAAATACCAAAGGAAACATATTTCAGAAGGCTGAGATAGTTTCATGTTGCACAAATTGTCGTAAATATCAATTATGCACTATTTGTGATGCATTTTATGCATCATTTCGAGTTTTTTGTTTTACAGCGTCATCTGTGAGTGAAATTTAAACTTGATTTTAGTTCATAAAAAAAAACTCTAAGCCATAAGTATTTTAGTGCAAATTGCACCTTTTTACATAACAATATATATTTTTCCTCATTCACTGGCATGTTTTGGAAGCTCAAGAAAGTTGATACAGCCAAAAGTTTTAAAACCCATATTCTGTATGAATATTTGTGTGCCTTGCACATAGTAATTGATGTTTAGATTTTTTTTTAATTATTTAGTTTTGTGCTGCAGTTATTACTAATTTTTTTCATGACGCTTGGCCAGTGCATCATGTGCTTTTAGTTGTGCTATGTACTAAGAAACTCCAGTTTTATTACATTATGCACATATCGCATTTTAGTTGGATTAGTTACTTTGTGATGGATTCAATTTCGAATAAATTTTAGCCCTCGTGTGCAGAAAATGACCGTGGTGTGACAAAAATGATCAAAATGATCAATGATCGAATCAATTTTCAAAAATGTGTTAGTCCAAAGAGCTATCTCAATCTCAATTGTACAAAATTGGGAGGTCTATAATTGAAAAAATTCAGTATTGAAATTAATTTAAAATTGTACAGTGAGAGAAAGATTACTTCATCCATAAGTCTGAAAAGAATATTAAAACATTTCCAGTTTTTTATTAAAAATTTTTACAGTAATCCAAGAGTCATGCAACCCATTATTATTAATTCCTAACCCAAAATGATTTTCTCAAATTCTACTGATTGTAAC
This sequence comes from Pholcus phalangioides, assembly GCF_987345545.1. Lineage (NCBI taxonomy): Eukaryota > Metazoa > Arthropoda > Arachnida > Araneae > Pholcidae > Pholcus > Pholcus phalangioides. The sequence goes on from NW_028301628.1 coordinate 14,487,911, forward strand.
TGCAAAACTTTTTGACAGGCGGCAGCACTATGTTCAAGATGGAAAGTCTTTTTTCTTTAATCTTTTATGCACACTCATGATCTCAGTATTATTTATGCACACTCATGACTCTTTGTTGTGTAATCAAGATGTTTTTTTGCCAGAAACAAAGAATTTATGATTAAACAATATTTTTCAACTCATTCATTCGAAGCTGTTATTGAAACATTTGAAACTGAATTTCCAAATGTTTCTGTGCCAATAAGACTACAATCTTCTGATTGGTGTCCTATTTTTGAGAAACTTGAGATGTTGGAGACCGCAGGCAAAGTGGACATCCGTCTCTACTGAGCCAACATCAAATCTGTTTGGTAAGGAACAAAATGTTGAACTTGCTTTCAAAGACTGTAAGAAAGTTGGCATCACACAGATGGATATGGCGTATGAGACTGCTCACAGAGCCCTGAAGAATTTGAAATTTAATGTCTGTTGTTTTCAGGGTTGTTTGGTTTAAACCTTGGTTTTAACCAAGTGGTTTTTTTCAAAAAATCAAATAAAAGTTGCCTAAATATAATTTTTTTTTCCTTGAAAGATAGCATATTGGTTCATTATTAGCCTAAATGTTTGATTTTTACCACATTTTATATCCTTGGGGTACATTCTGATGGTATATCTTTAAATGACATAACATTTTATAAGTGGTTTTTTTCAAAAAGTCTCATAAAAGTGGCCAGAATATATATATATATTTTTCATATGAAGTATCTTAGTTATTTAAAGTTATATACAGAGGAAAAAATTTCTCATTCTTACAACATTTTCTAACCTTTGGCTACATACTGATGCTCTATCTTTAACAAATTCATGAATAAGGAATGCATCACACATCTAAATGTAGTGGTGTATTATCTCACAGGTTTCTTTTTCCCTTCACAAAGAAGCAGCAACAGTAGTGACACCATCATGCTAGGGGCAGGCGGTCCTATAATCCAATAAAGACACCAGCTGTCCTTAAAGGACAAAGACCAGTGTACATTACCTCACATACATTTTCATTTTCTTTCCCATAAGAAGTAGCACATCTCCTACTGTATATCTCCCAGTCTTAATATTCAATAGTTGTTTTTTTTATACTTTCACACTGTTAAGCCCAGTTAATCAAGGTTCTACTGTATAGTAGTAACAGATTTATGAAAAATAATCAGCTATATACAGGGTGATTATAATTTAAGTTTTGATTCCAAAACTATACAATAGGTACTGATCAGAATGACTTGAAAATTTGCATGGATACTCCTGAAGCAATGGAAGTTTCTTTCGCAAAAGAAAAAGTGCAAAATGTGCAAGTAGATGATGCTGTACTTGGCCAGCAGTATAATCTATTTTGTGTAACCACATCATTTCGGCACTTCCACAGCATCAGTGTGTGCATAGAACTTCTAGCAGCTGCTGAAGACCCATTTTGACAGGATGCACCTTAACCCTTGCAACTTCTGGCTGTGGGGGTACATCAAAATGTTATAAACAGAAAATCAGATTGCAAACTTTGGTGAATTGCAATCTCCAGCACATTCCAGCAAGTTCCTCAGGAATATTAACGGGGGGGGGGGGGGTACGCTTGGTTTTATAAAGCTGAATTGCAAGCACATCCACATTGTCCATGGCATACTCCGATTCTGTTGTTGAACAAGAATTTTTATGATTTCAACCTCGTAGCCAGAACACGCGGTAGACAACATATTTAACATTTCTTAAGTAAGTTGTAGTTATTTGTTCAATTACTTTTTTTTTGTGATGTTTCCATGAATTATGAAATCGTGAAATGCTATAATTAAGGTATTATTCTGCCATGACTGGCTATCGTTTCCATTCTGCGAACAAATTTCCCAAATGTTGGATGATGTTAATCATTTTAAATTTTTAAGTATTTTTTCCCCTTTATCAAATAAAATTGAATTTTTTCAGGAATATTCATGTCAATTTTCGTCATTCTGACAATCGTTCTGTTTTTACAGTGTTTTGAAATCAGAACCTTAGTTATAATCACCCTGTATATCGTAAATCATTGCTAATTAATGTGCATTATTTATGCTTCCTTAAATACATTATATTCACCTAATTTTTATTACTTTTTGCAAAATAGCTTCCTAATTAAGTATACTGAAAGTAACTGGAGAAAAACCTTTATATATTATATGATTAATAATAGCATTAAAAGAATTTTCAAACACACAGTAATACATTGAGTTAAGCAAAAAATAATTAAATTGCAAAAGTTGGTTTTTGTTAAAATGTAATAAATATTTATTGATTAATTAGCATGGGAATAGTGTTCATTACATTAATAAACATTTTATTTTAGTTAATTATTGGAAGTTTGAATGATTTTTCAGAAATTTCATTGTTTTTAATGTTAATAGTATTTAAAACAAAAAACCGGTTTAAACCAAAAAAACCTGGTTTAAACCAAAAAAACCCGGTTTTTTTACCAACCCTGGTTGTTTTCTTGTTGTTCAAGGATTGAAAGCTCCTGATCACATCAAACATTTGCGTTATTTGCTATGGCTAAGATCATTCATTTATGAAAATGGTGTTGAAAATCTTGATTCGGTCTTTACAGATGAAGCCTGGTTTCATCTAACAGGTTATGTTAACAGTCAATACAGCAGAATTTAGTGAACCATAAATCCCCACTTCTATCATGAAAAACCTCGTTATGTGGACAAAATCTTTGTGCATAGTTTCATGCTATAGGATAGTGAGGAAAAAGAGTGGATGGCACATTTACAGGGATATCATCTTTCAACTTTTTGCACTGTTGAACGAAAATGAACATTTTTGCCTTTTGCAACAGGATCAAACAACTTGCCATACCAATGAGGCAGAGACCTACTTCAAAAAGACTGGAAAATCCAAGATTAACAAACTTGTCACCCCGATTTTTTTTCCAGTGGGGCAAATATGTGTACAAGAATAATCCACAATAACCTATCAATTGACTAATTTAAAAAAAATTCAATCAGAAATTGAAAAGGTGAGTGCATTAACCTTGAAAAAAGTGGCCAGAAATCTGGCAAAAAAAATGTGTGCTTGTATTCCCACAAAAAGTTGACATTTTTAACACACAACATTTTGAAAAAAAATAAATTTGTATCCATAAATGTTTCATTCAAGCTTGCATAGTTTTTTTCATTATAGCATTTTAAAAATAAAATATTTTAGAACGAGTTTCGTGGCATTTGGGTCACTCTGTATAATGTTGATGTTTGCCACCAGTAGATATACAAAGATATACAAATACAATGCCACAACAGGCAAAATGCCCAACGAGGTGGCTGAGAACCTCGTATATGCTACCACATATCTTTTACTCTCGCTAATCCAAATTGCAGCAAAGTAATTTAAAGTGTATTTTTCTGTAGGTGGGTGGGTTTGAACCCATCCCATCTGTAACTCCGTATCTTACCAACCCACCACAACAGAACATTAATACATTAATTACATAATAACAGTATATACATAATTTGAAATAAGTGTTTTTTTTAATTAGTCAACAGAAAAATGTGATGAAACAGAGTTGAAGTCCATGATTCTTTTTGCAGATCATATCTTTTTAACTTATATACAGTAAAAGTCTGTTATGAGGAGTACGGCTTATAACAGGAATCTTGCTATAATGAACAATTCGCAAGTGATTGTCAACAGCTAATGTTACAGATGCATGAAATACTCGCTTTTAGGGAGTTGTGTTCTGTGATTTTCATTCATAAATATCACAACAAAACTCTCAAAATACATGTTCTATTTTTCCCATTTCTTTAAGAATTATACATAAAATTAACCGGAAAGTATGGCATTCTTATTTAATCTCTTCACCCTATTCATAGGTGTTTATAAATGGGGTATGTCAGTACTTTCCAATCGATTAGAGGGTCACATGCTGTACTTTATCTTGTTTGTTGGTATAGGAGGTGAAAAAACACAAAATTTTATCTGTAGGTGTGCCTGTGTAAACTAATCTGGGAGGACTAGAAAAGTGTTCATTTAAACGAGATTTTTGCTATAACGGGATTCGACTACAATCAACATTGTGTATGCATAAGCAGTTAACTCTAGATGCTTGTTTTTTCCCCCATTTATATGTTTCTACAGGCAAAAACTCAAATTTGTTTTCATAACGAGAAGTCCATTATGATGACAATTTTCCCTCTGATTGTGTACTGTTGTTATAACACACTTTTGCTGTATATCCATATTATTTTTTTGTTCATTATAGGTCTGTGGTTCGATACTGCTCTAGTGTGCTAAGAAAATTAGTTGATAGCATTAGTCCAAACATAACATCAATACTTGTTTGTGGGAAGCAGGTTAGTAACTTTATTTATATGAAAAACAAGTACTGAGTAATAAAAAATCAATACTGAAAATAAATAGTGAAATTCCATACCTGTAACAGTTTTCAAAGGGCGAGAGAAAATTATCATGAGGGATTTATCGTTATCAATGGAATCTACATTATTGCTATGGAAAATTTCCCAGGTAAAAGAGGTGTATCATTATAGGCCTATGCAAGATCATCTTTGTAGCTCAGTGATGCTTGAACTTATGCCACCCACAACTCCCTAGTCATGGTTTTAATTTATTTGTGGCTCTTCAGAATAATCTAAAAAGAACCATGCAAAGCACTGGACAAGCACATGCTAATATTGCCAGTTTTCTGTAACATTCCAAGCCTCTGGGTGTCATGATGCACACTGTGAGAACCACTGCAGGGTTTCCAGTGACCTAGAAAGTCGGAGAATCGGGGAAAGTCATGGAATCGGAAAATGGTTAGGGAAAATATGAAATATTTGTCAAAAGTCAAGGAGAATTCTAAATACTTAAAAAAACTCAGGGGAAAATCTGAAGGGGAAAAAAAATCAAAGAGGATAAATCTACATTCAAGTGGTATGATCAAAACCTTCACTTTTTTCCATGGAAGATTATTTTTCAGATCCCAGAGAGAAAAAAGTCCTTATCAGCATTTTCCTCCAGATCCCCTACTGAGAATCTTATCAGTTGAAGGGTGGGGTTTTTTATACTGGAAAACAATATTGGCCAAGGAACAATCTGCCCTCTGAGTAAATAGATGAAGGGATCTAAAGTGGACCTTCCTTTCCATTGTTGAAAACAAAGCCAATACCAGCTCTTAACTTAAGCACGTGTACTCAATGTATGTATATATACCATTTTTAATGTATTTTCAAAAGCCAGGCCAGCCCTGACCCCCCAAATGACATGCCTGGCTTCAACCCTGATACACAATTTGATTTTGTAAGGGGTGGTGGTGGCAAAACATTAGCATTCTGTCTATACTGTGCTTTTCAATGGTATATTACCGTGAAATGATATACAGTCTGTCTCCCCTCCCTAAAAAACAAAGACTCTGCAAAAAATTATTGAAGAGAAGGGATATTCACATCTCAGCAGGTGTTTAACGCTGACAAAACTGCACTATATAGGAAGAAAATGACCAGAGAACATTTATCACCCAAGAAGTAAAAAGTTATTCCCTGGTTTTAAGTCAAGTTAAAGTAGACTTACTATGTTGTTTGTGCAAATGCGTATGGGTACATGGTAAAGCCCACCATCACTTTCAAATCTACGAATCCGTGAGCATTGAAATGAAAGGATTAGTCAAAGCTCCTGCACAGTATTTTGGATGAACAATAGAAAAGCTTGGACTATGAAAACACTTTTCCTGGATTGGTTTAAACGATGTTTCGTTCCAAAAGTAAGGAAATACCTTGAGAGTGAAGACATGCCATTCAAAGTTCTTTTGATACTTGGACACCCAGATGTCAATGAGTTCAAAGCTGATGATGTGGAAGTCTGTGATATGTCTTCTAATACATCTATCATTCAGCCCCCTTGATCGGGGGTAATGTGAGCATTCAAGGCTCACTATACATGTCACTTAAAGAAGATGCTTGTGCATGCAATAGAAGAAGATGCAAATGCAGAAAATATCTTGAAGGTATGGAAGAATTACACTATCGCTCATGCCATTACTGTCATCACTAAAACCATGGCAACTCTTAAGAGAGAAACAGTCAACTTGGGTATGATTGACCTTTGGCCACAATGCTCCAGGACACAACCGTTTTACAGAGCCAACTGAAGAGATTATAAGAGACATTGTCATGTTAGTGAAACAGGTGTGTGGGAAAGGGTGGTTCAATGATATGGATATAGAAAAGAAGTTGAACAGCTAATTAATAGCAATTCAGAGGTATTGACCGAGGAGGAATTAATGCAGCTGATTGCTCATGAAACAAGCAGTACCAGACAAAGATCAAAATAAAGAAGTAAAGGACAAGTTCATCATGAGTAACATAAGGGAGTGCTTCGCAAGTTCAAATCAGCAATAGATTGTTTTCATGATATATATCCCTCTATATGGTACTTTCTTCACATGTAGAAAAATTGGTAGAGGGTCTTGTCAACATACTCCAACATACTTGATGATATGAAGAAATGGCTAACAGAAATTATAATGTTCTTTCGGAAAACATCACCAATAATCAATCGCTGCAACCTCTTTTACATTCCCTTATACTTTTGCATCACTTTGCTGTTCTCGTGGTGTTCATTCAATAAACGAGACAAAATAAAAAAAACATTTTTTTGTTCAGATTTCCCATATTTTTCCCACTTCCAGAATGTAACCCCCATGAATACGGGGGAGGGGGGGGGCGACTATAATTTAGAGTGATATTGGATGGTTTAGAATTATATATGCGCATGACAATGTATGTGTTTTTGGTCAGGGAATTTTTGAATTTGGTTAGGAAGAGTTCAGGGAAATGATCAAGCAGATTTTGCTGGGAACCCTGCACTGTTATAAATGTATTATTGTAATAGTAAGAGTTTTTCTGTAGAAAATTACACTTATAAAATGATTATTTGATTTTTTAAAATACATTTTCAGATAACTATTGGTGTATTTGGTCATGAACAAGAAGTCATTGACAAGCCTCTCACCCCAAAAGAGGTGGAAAGCATAATTTACTCAAAATGTCAGCCTCATAATATTTATCAGGCTGTATTACAGCAAGAAATCATCTTGTATATTGGAAGGTTAATATCTACCACACCACGTCTTTTCCAAGGAATTTTAAAAATAAGGGTTGGGTAAGCCTGTTTTTTTTTTCACAAAAAGTAGTTAAAATACAAGATTGTACATAAAATTTAATATCAACTTCTAGTCCATGTTAGAATTATATATGAGAGGATGTATCTTCAATTGCCTTAACCCTGGCAATTCAGGATTTCAAACATTATCTTCTTTTAAATTTTTTTTTTTCTGTCAAAAATTAAATAACTTCTATATTTGGCATAAAAGAACCTTTCCTGAATTTTTTTTGCTTTTTATAACAAAGAGTGAAGTGCAAAAAAACTAAACTGAAGTAATTCATGTTGAAGTAAATGATGTTAAATGTTTTGAGTTTGTGAAATCCTCGGTAGATGGCGCCACATTGTTCATGTTTGTTCTATTTTTCACAGTATTAGTAGTAGTGTGTTGTGTATTTGTCCGGTATGTTCAATAAAGACGTTAACTCCAGTCTGAGCTTTAAAACTGTATCAGGTTATGGGTTTTCCGCACGATAAAATGCTCAGCAGAGATCGGAAATCGGGTTTTTCGTCAAGATAATTCGGCAACGTGATTATTTCTTGGAAGATAGCCATTGTCGCGGCGGGTTTCGTCGATCAGCCTTTTTTTGCGCGGGAAGAAAGCAGCCGCCGGCAGCCATCGTAAACAACCGCTGAAGAAATGGAAAGTGATCGTCGCTCATCCGAGAGGTACTTTCGTTTGCTTAAAGTTCCGGCTATTTTCTGAATTGAACTGTCGCGCAGCCAAATCTTAGTTTTCCGTAAAAGAAAAAAGAAAAGAAAATGGATTTGAGCCGACACATCAAGCCTTTGACTGGAGATGGTGACTGGGTGATATGGAAAAAGAAAATACGAGATTTGCTCAATTATCACGAGGGTGCGATTGATGCGATCGATGGCAAGCTGAGGAAGCCAGAGACTCTTGGTGAAAATGCAAGTGGATCGGAAATTAGGAAGCACAAAGAACTTTGTGACTCGTTCCGGAAAGCAAATAGCTATGCCAAGTCAATGATTGCAAGCACGGTCACCGACAGTGTGTATCAAAAAATCATGGACAATGAGTCGGCCTATGAAACATGGGAAGCTTTGAAGAAGCAGTTTGAGGCAACTGCAAAGGATCAGTTATTCAAGATATGCACCGAATTTTTTGCATTTGGATGGGTTCCAGGAGATGATGTTTCCACACACATAGCAAAGCTAAGGAGTCTGGAATGAACTGAATAATGGCCTTGAAGCAAGAAGTGAAACCAGATTACCGGACCTGATGCTAGTCTGCAAGATTTTGCACATTTTGCCAAGTAAATTCGAGACCTTCAAATCAAGTTGGATGCTATTGGCTAAGGATGACAAGAAGTCATTCGAAGAGCTGTCAGTGCAATTGTGCATGTTTGAGAGAAATTTCACGAAGGCAGAGGATAGCAGCAAATGTGTACAGGAGGCATTAATAGCGGCAAGAGCAGAAAGTCAGAAACACGATAGTAAAAACAAGCCAAAACCTTGGAAAAGAGGAATATGCAACTACTGCAAACGCAAAGGACACTGGGTAAAAGAATGCAGGCTGTGGATTGCTGATGGAAGACCACCAAAGAATAAAGCCAATGAGATACAGGTGAATAAAGCAAGTGATACACCAGTGCATAAAGCTGCAGCAAATATAGCATTGATGTCTGTCTCTGAAGAAATCCATGTTGCAGATAGTTCAACATCATATTGGATCGATAATGGGGCAACGAGACATGTCACAAACTGTTCCAGTTATTTTGTTGATTTTGTGAAATTTGATAATCCTTGTAGCATCAAAGCTGCTGGAAGTGAAACTTTAGTCGCAATAGGGAGAGGCACCATCAGAGTCAAAACAACTGTTGGCAGAAGGAGCCAAGAGATTCTTTTGAAAAATGTTTGGTATGTTCCACAAATTAGTAGAAATTTATTTTCTGTTCTCGCAGCGCAAGATGGGAATAAAAACAGTGAATTTGTGTCAACTCCCACAGAATGCTGGCTAAAAGTTAACAATCAAGTAGTGCTCCATGGATCACGCAGTGTGAATGGTAGCTGAGGGCGTTATTCAAGGCAGCTATTGAACCGATTTTGCCCAGGAAAGAGATAGAAGTGCATACTGCAGTAGACAGCTCCTTGTTACAATTATACCATGAGAGATGGGGGCACCAAGACAAACGGCACATCAAAAGGACACTAGAGAAGGAGTTAGACATCACTGTGAGCCTCGATAAAGAACTGTGTGAGCCATGTGTTTATGGCAAAGCACACCGTTTATCATTTGGAACCAGAAAGAAAACTTCTGAGCCAGGCGAGCTCATTTCCGCTGATGTTTGTGGCCCATTCGAGGAATCTTTCCAAAAGAAACGGTATCTGGTGGTGTTCAAAGACAGCTTCACCAAGTTTCGATATGGCTACCTACTGAAAGAAAAGTCAGAAGTCAAAGATGTGTTGGAACATATGCTTGCACATGCCAATACAACAGGACATTCAGTAAAAGAATTCCTCAGTGATAATGGTGGTGAGTTTGACAATGAAGATGTGCGTGCAATCCTGAAGTCAAGAGGAATTGTCCAAAGACTGACAGCTCCATACACACCTCAGCAGAATGGAGGTAGTGAACGTGAAATGCGCACCATTGTTGAAATGGCCAGAACGTTCAAATATTCAAATCCTGAGGCTAACTTCCCTGCAGCTATCTGGGCTGAGTTAGTAGGCTCTGCCATATATGTATTAAACAGAACAGGCAAGTCATCAGTGGAAGACAAAAGTCCATATGAACTTTGGCTTAATAAGAAACCCAGGTTGAAACACCTACGAGTGATAGGGTCAACATGCTATGCGCATATTCCAAGCCAGAAGAGGAGAAAAATGGAAAAGAAAGCCATCAAAGGTTACCTGGTGGGATATGATGGGGATGAACGCTACAGGATCTGGGTCAAGGAAGATCATCGTGTAATTCTATCAAGAGATGTAGTCTTTCAAGAAAGGCCAAGCAATTGCGACTGGCATGCCAAATTACCATTATCAGATAGACCAGTATATGAAGAACCATGTCAAGACCAGAGTGAAAAGCATGAAATTGAGATTGAATATCCTGAACAAGAAAACGAGAGTCAAGAAAGCATTTTGAGTGATGCTGAAACTGATGATGATGATGATGAATCAGAAAATATCACATCAGACAGGCAATTAAGAAACCGTTCCCTCCTGCATAAGCCTAGACGTTTTGAGCATTACATCATGGAAGCAGAGTCATTCCTGAGTGATGAAGATAATCCCCAAACATATGAAGAAGCAATCAACAGCAAGTGCAGCATAAATTGGAAGAAGGCCATGGACAGTGAGATGAGTTCTCTTAAAGAAAACCAGACATGGGAACTGACTGACCTACCACCTGGAGACAGGGCGATACCCTGCAAATGGGTTTTCAAATTAAAAACAAACCCAGATGGAAGTATCAACAAATATAAAGCCAGACTCGTTGTAAAAGGATTCACTCAACGCCAAGACATTGACTATAGTGAGACATACAGTCCAGTAGTAAAATTAGGCACTATACGAGCAGTGTTGAGCATTGCAGCTGAAGAAGAAATGCATTTAACACAGTTTGACGTATCGACAGCATTCCTTTATGGAGAATTGGAGGAGACAATCTACATGATGCAACCAGAAGGTTTTAATGATAGCACAGGAAGAGTGTGCAGACTCAAACGTAGCCTCTATGGCTTAAAACAATCTCCACGTTGTTGGAATAAGTGCTTTGGGCAGTTTTTAGAAGAACTCAGTTTTCAACCAAGCAAAGCAGATCCATGCTTATATATTCGGGAGAAGAAAGGTAGAAAATTATTGATAGCATTATATGTAGATGACGGGTTAATTGCTGCATCTGATCAACAGGACTCTGAAACATTCATCAAGGAACTGAAAGCAAAATTCAAGGTCTCCGTTGGTGAAGTCTCATGTTTTCTAGGACTTGAAATTGAACGCCATGGTGACAAGTCAATAACAGTTAGTCAGAAAGGATATGCTAGAAAAATCCTTCAGCGTTTTGGTTTTGATGAATGCAAACCTGTTACAACTCCTATGTTGAAGAATTCAGAAGTGCAAAGGACTGAAGATACCAAAGCTATCTTTCCATACAGACAAGCTGTAGGTGCTTTGATGTATCTAATGGTAGGAACTAGACCAGATTTCGCCTACAGTGTAGGTTATTTGTCTCGGTCACTGGAAAATCCATCTGCAGAAGATATAGTGAGAGTAAAGAGAATGTTTCGTTATGTCACTGGCACAGTTCAGTATGGAATCACTTATCGTGCAACTGACACAAAAGGTGTGCTTCAGTGTTACAGTGATTCAGATTTTGGTGGATGTACAAAAACTGGTCGGTCAACATCTGGATATGTGATGATATATGCTGGAGGAGCTATCTCTTGGCGAAGCCAAAGACAAGCTATTGTTGCCACGTCAACAACTGAAGCTGAAGTTGTTGCAGCATCAGAAGCAGCCAAGGAAGTTATTTGGCTCCAGAGGCTTCTCAAAGATATTGTGAACTTAAAGAACATTCCCATCCTTCAAGTGGACAACAGGGCAGCTATAAAATTATCACATAATCCTGAATACCATCGGCGTACTAAACATATCGAACTGAAACACTTCTTTATCCGTGAGAAAGTGCTCCAAGGAAAACTTGATGTTGAACAAGTGTCAACAGAAGAACAGGTGGCAGATATCCTGACTAAACCCCTAATGAAGTCAAGACTATTGACTTTATGTTGTCAAATGGGACTTATAAGATACAAATCAAACAATTAACAGGGGAAAGTGTTGAAGTAAATGATGTTAAATGTTTTGAGTTTGTGAAATCCTCGGTAGATGGCGCCACATTGTTCATGTTTGTTCTATTTTTCACAGTATTAGTAGTAGTGTGTTGTGTATTTGTCCGGTATGTTCAATAAAGACGTTAACTCCAGTCTGAGCTTTAAAACTGTATCAATTCAATTGTGTTTGCTGCGAACTTTTCATTAATCAATATGCCAAAGGGTTGAGTAATGTGAGTTTGAGGTCAATGCATTCTTTCCAAATGTAAATTTTGTTACGTTAATTTTCTGAAACCAAGACCAGCAGTACGGTGTCATGACCACTCACTTTTTTTCATTGCATTCAAGTATTCACTTGCTTCCGCTACTTGAGTAGCTAACTCTCGTTATTCTCGGCTTTGGTTGTGAAACTTCAAAATAATGTTGTGAAACGAATAACTAGTTTTCTTGTTCCCAGTGGGTCCGGTTAAGATGTTGTTTTTATGAAAGCTTAATAACTATATAACGAGTCTTGCAGTTCAATTCGAGACAGGTTGCTCTCTCTAGCTGATGAAACTGTGAATGGTTTTGTTCTTGATGAAACTTCTAGTCTAATGCTATAGAAACGTCCAGTACCTCTACTATCTTCGACGTTCAACTGGCTGAGCTCCTGTGGACTTTCATCGATGAATGCTGGGAGATCTATCTGAAATTGGTTGCTAGCGACTGGCTTTGAACCTTGGGACACTGTTCCAGGGACGCCGGAACATATTTGCTTGTGTTGCTAAAGCAATACCAATCACCATTTGAACATAGCTCAAATATTGCACTGAAAGAGCTTTTTTTTTTTAATTAACATTTTTGAAGAAATACCCTTTCCTTGTGAGGGGTTGCATAGCGGTAGCTCCTTTTGTTTGCTAGTCATTTCACATACACCCTGTATATCCATTAAGCATGAGAATAAAATGAGCATCATAGAATCTGAATACCACAACGGTACCCATAGCAATAGACTTGAGACAGTACTTTTCATCGTTGATTTCAGACAAATCTAAACCCTTTGAGTGGCATTGACAAGATATATCGCCTTCTTATTTTACCATTGACAAGCCCAAATATTTTGTAAAGTTAATCCCTCCCTCAGTGGAACACTTTTTCCTATACCAATGGTTCACAAACTTTTGTCGACCACTGCTTCCTTGCCTAGTTCATGATTTGTCGGCTGCTCTTCAGGATAGATTAATAGATATTTTCCCGTAACTTCTTCAAAGCATAAATAGGTGCACAAATCAATATCTCAAGCTCGACGTGACACCTCACATAAAGGTTGGCGATGCCCCTGGAAGCAGCGACGCATGCTTTGAAAAAGCTGCTCTCTACCATAGGCTGAGATAGACTTGGAAGTCTGGGGGGGGGGGGGGTACGGTCATAATTATGTCAATTCCTATATAAATATATACATTAGATTAGTCTACTCCACCTTTAACGCTGGGGGGGGGGATGGGCATTCCCACCCCGTATCTCGGCCCATGCTTTATACCCATTACTTTTTCATTAATTTATACACATTTACTGCTGAAAATCATAAGGAAGCTTATTGCTATTATGCCGTGTAAAGGGATAAAAACATCAATCACTAGTCTCATCGATGTAGTTAAAAAAAAAAACAGTCGCTGAGAGAATAAAACTTGTAAAATAAAACAAAAAATAATAAATGTAATAATGACATAGCTTTATTATCTGAAGTTTATACCACAAAAAAAAAAGAAAAAAAAAGAAAATCATACTACAGAATCGTTTATTCCAGAGCTATCACCAAAATTACAATTCAAAGCTCAACATAAGTATAAATAAACAAATACACACAGACACATGTATTTAAAAAAGAACATCCTAGTAAAATGAGATGCTGTATATGTATCGAGATTCAGAAACAAAGGAGAAATGGTTCGATGTTTGTTTTCTTATTTTCCATGACTTCTGACAGTGTGAGGGAGAATTTGTGAAGAAAAAAATACATGAATGACTGCAAATAAAAAGAAAAGATACACAACGTTTTGATTATCACCATGGACATAGGCGTACGCAAAATTTTCTCGGGGGGGGGGGGGGTTCAGATTTTTTTCCCTTCTGGGGGGGTTTACGTTTTTTCGTGCAAAATAGCATTACAATTTTGGCTCGGGGGGGGGGGGGGTTTAGAACCCTTTCCCCCCCCCCCCCCCCCCCCCCCCCCCCGCATACACCAATGACCATGAAGTTATCGTCAAAAACCCCAGGAAACCCCCTCCTCTACTACTTCCAGAACGCATGTGAATAACCATTTCAGCATTCTATATTTACAGAAGACAAAGCTCAACAATGATTCTTGTGCATGAAAGAAAAAATGATTCTTGTGCATGAAAGAAAAAATTATTCGATAAACGAGATCAAACACTGATTGCATGCACCATGAAAATTGAGACAAAAATGTCTCGCGCATCTCTTTTCTGGACATACACGCATACACAAATTATACATCATGTTGTACAATGGAAAAGTGAAGGAAATTTTTTTGAGTAATTGAAAAAAAAGTATTTTAGCTAAATCACTATATTTATTTTAATTTGCATGTTTTTGTTTTTTTTCATTACTTTCCATACTGCCAACGGTAAAAGTCACCATACTCCCCTCACACACGGACAACCCATGAATTCATAGAATCAGTATTTTAAGGTGATGCTTGGCTCTATTTCGGGCCATAAGTTATCAATTAATTCATGTTTGAGAAGTCTGCACACTTTTCCAGACGTCTGACTTGCTCATTATCCCCTAGGGTTGACAAAACAAAATTTTGCTTAAAAAAGGACACCATAAACCAAATTTCGTTATAATTTTCTTCCCACCATTGTGATTTGCGTTGTGGTGTTCAAAATCAAAGCCGGCACCGATGCCCGCGGACACCACGGGGAATTGCAAATGGATATAGCTTCTTTTTTCCTCGGAACTAAATATTTCTATAGGGAGAGGAAAAAATCGTTTTGCAGACCCATTCAACACATACGTTCAATTAACAATATTTTAGCTGTCAGTCTTTTTACTACTCAGCGAAAAGAGAGCCGCCGATAGCATACAATTAGTGTGCAGCCTGGCTGTTCCTTGAATAGATACACCTCCACAATAGTACACCTACCATATGAAGGGGAAAAAAAAACCTTTCTGTTGTACTGCTGGACTTCCTATGGTGTGTAATTTTTTTCCCGCTCATCTGTCGGATGACCAGCTACATGTAGAGAATCAAACCATTCCTTGCCGTTCGTGTAAGATTGAACTATGTCGGATAGTAATAATCACAAATTTGCTCTACTATTGTGGAATAACGAAACGCTCCTAAAAAAAATGCTTAAGATCTGTTTTTTTCAAAGTTCAAAGGATTTCATAGTGACATATTGATGAACTAGATTCTACCCCACGTAAGTTTGCTTTTATCTAAATGGCATTTTTTTTGTGTAATTAACTATAGAAAAGCATCCGCTGTCATATAAACTGGGAATGTTGCCAATAATTTGGAGTTGTTCAACTCTTCTCTTAAATTCAGTAAAGTTGTTGTGCAGACATCATTAACCAATTTCCAAGTTTGGCATTTGACCCCACAAGGGAAGGGCTGAATGGGAACAGACCTGGGACAATTACCATAATTTTTTGGGGTTTTTCAAGCTGTAAATTAAGTACAGAAGAGCCCGTGAAAAGTTTTGCTTGGGGGTAAGGCATATGCCGCAATAGTAAATACTGGACCCCTTAAATTAGAAAAAAGTGTAATGTTTGGGTTTCATGCAGCCCAGGGTGTGCACCTTGTGCGTCCGTCCTTAAATCAACCTCCTACTTGGACCCGCCAGAAATCCCAGCCTACGGGATATGAGGGCATATCCCAGCCAAAAAAATTTAAACAACAGATATTCACTGACTAGCCAAGCACTCATAGACTAAAGATATAAATAGACAGCGCACGCTATTCATAAGACTTGTCGAACGTGAAGAAAAGATGAGCAGTATTGTCGGGGAAAGAACAGGTTCTGCGTTATTACATTTGGCTCGTTTTCGCAGAACATAGTGATTTCGTGTTAATGCTAGGATGTTGTTGTAACGAAATTTGACTCGATCGAGTTGATGAAAACTTTCCTTCATTTGTTCAATAAATTTCATTCATTCTTTTGTAAAATATTTAGGGAATGAGGGATTCGGAAAAAAAAAATCAGTTCTATAATATAAACAAATATTGAAAAACTAAATTTTTTTATTTTCCAAAAGGGATAATTCCTAATAATTTAAGACTTTTGAGTTTTTAAATCTTATTATATATATAACCTATCTCTTATATATACAGCCTATTTCATTTATATTTTTAAATATTCTCTTCTCATTCACTTTGTCACTTTTAACATCGAAAATTTATTTTAACTCTAGGGGTTATTAAAACATTGAAATTATCTTCCAAGAACATTAAAATTACTCTAATCATACATTTATTTTGAGTATATAATTATAATGCATCATATTATGTTATGTAATGTAACACATTCACACTCGTACCATATTCAGTCATTAAATATTTAAACAATAAGTAAAAGTCATTCTTGAAAAACCTTTTATAACCTTATCACAAAAAAATTTAAACACTTACATATTTCAGGAATAAAATGAATTTTTCAAGAAAATTGCAATACCTCATCATCAGTACTTCTCTAAATTATAAGAAATGAAATTTTGTGTAGCGTATATATGTATAATTTAGAGTGCGTAAATGTATGTTACATGTGACATATGTGTAACCTCTTCACTCTAGAAGTATACATTTATGAATCTTCATTTTTTTTAGGCATTATGTAGTTTTTAAAATGATTCTTCAAGTTAACATCTGAGGTACACATAGTGACTTCAGATCTTAACTCAGATGGTCCTAATAAATATATTGACTTAAAATTAATTAATTGATTTTTCTTTTTCAGGGCAATTTCACATATACATCACAAACACAAATTAATCA
The DNA here is from genome assembly GCF_987345545.1 of Pholcus phalangioides. NCBI lineage: Eukaryota > Metazoa > Arthropoda > Arachnida > Araneae > Pholcidae > Pholcus > Pholcus phalangioides. The sequence continues at coordinate 14,504,858 of NW_028301628.1, forward strand.
ATAAAAAAATTTCTTTTCTGTAATAGTTTTATCTCAGGCATGAAGAGAGGTAAAAATACTATTTTTAGAGGTAGTTACACATTTTTATGCAAAACTGCCATTGTCTAGAGCATAGTTTCCCAACCTTTTTTGTCCCATCGCCCCCTTCTTCAGAAATTTTTTTTTCCCATTGCCCCCCAACGCAATCTCACCCAGAGGATCCTATGTTATATCCGTAGCTTCTACCGCCCCCCCCTGGAACTTTCCATCGCCCCAAGGGGGCGTTAGCAGCCACGTTGGGAATCACTGGTCTAGAGGGTGCGTTTTCATTACATTCTATTTAAATAAAATATTTGCCATAAATTCCTCATTCTGAAAAGCATATTTTCTTCAAGTTGAGCAAAACTTGAATGCTCGCTAAAACTCGATCACTAGCTCGCCAAATCTTGCGGAGACGTATATTTCAGTTAAAAGTTAATAAAACTCATTACTTCAATCATTTATTACCAAAAATTCTATTAAAACATTTAATAATGGCTCATGACATTTGAATTTTACCAGAACTTGGAACTTTAATTGAATTAAATCCAAAATGGAATCGTTAAAAACTGAGACTACGTTAGAAATCCATTGACTCATCAATTTAATATTGAAATTATTAATTTATTAATATTAAAATTAATATTATATTCTTACTCTATACAAGCACCTCTCAACCTTGGTCTCATCCCCCCCCCCCGTTCCACAATTCTTGCTTTGCCCTCAGTGGAGAAAACAGTTGAGGCTCTCAAAGGGAAATGAGAAAAAGTGATTTCCGCCGTGAAAGTGAGAGCTGCTTTTAGGAGTGTGCGACAGCAGTGGTCGCACTGGGCACCGTGCTTTGTGGGGCCCCGTACTCACGGTAAACTATTGAATTCTTTCATGAATTCTGAAATTACTACCCCCCCCCCCCCCCCCCGTAAATACTGAATTTTTATTGATGCTGGGATTATTTTTGATTCAAGTCCAAAATTTTTATCAGTTTCAAGATTTTTTTTTCTCTCATTAGTTTAAAATTACCCTGAGTGCTGAATTTTTGCCAGTTTTTGTGTTAATTTATTGAATTGTGTATTTTACATTTTCTGTATGGATATTTCATATTTCACAGCATTCTTGTATATTTTGAAATAATGGATGCCGATTCCTTCCCCCCCCCCCCACCAAATATATAAAATCTGGCAAATATTTTTCGTGTCTGAAACTGTTGAGTCGCACCAGGCCCCTTAGGTAAGGACCGAAGTGTCGTCAAAAAGAATGGGCCCACCCAGGCACGGCTCAGAGTCTCACACAGATTAGATCTGGTTGAAACTTTCGATAATTTGCCTAATGGGGCCTCAGAAAAATAACTTACCCTGGGGGCCTATGAAAGATCCTAGCGCAGGCAGCGTTGGAGGATGTGTGGGGAATCTTATACACTTATATATGTCAGGGATTCTCAAACTTTTCCCACCCGCAGCACCCTTTTCTCTAATCAACGATTATCCGCTGCTCCCCACAGAGCAGTTTAACAAAGAGTCTCTTCGAAAAACCTTTGTAGGGTGTCGTGGCACACAGTTCGAGAACCCCTGTATTATGTATTCTCCCCCAATATTCTGAAACACTATACTCAAATGACCAGCAACATTACTGTGTGGTCAATTTAAATTATCGGAGAACTTGAAACGCAAATCCAATTAAATCATCAAAAATACAATCCAATCCAAAAAAACTAAAATACATACAATAGAATTATTCGATTTCAGAATACACATTGGCATGCAGTGCCGTCCTAACTCATGGGGCCTCGAGAGAAAAGGAGCCTCACAAAAATTAGATTTGGTTGAAATTTTCTGTAATTTACCTGGTAGGTCCTCGGAAAAACCACTTGGCCCGGGGGCCCATGATGCTCTTAAGACGGCCCTGTTAGCATGGTTTTAAAGAACTGATGATCAAAACCATCATTGATTGATGATTAAAACTCATTTTCCACCACTTTATCGGTTTGTAATAAAATTTCACAGTTTTATGTGAATATTATGAAGGGGCACAGGCAGTGCCGTCTTAAGGCATGGGCCCACCCTGGTGCGACCTGGGGGCCTCAGGAGAAAAAAAGCCTCACAAAAATGAGATATGGTTGAAATTTTCGAAAATTTGTTTGGTAGGGCCTCAGAAAAATCACTTGATCCAGGGGCCCACGATGCTCTTAAGACGGCTCTGGGCACAGGGCATCTGTCCCAGAGACATTTTAAATTAACAGAAATTGAAAAATATAGCATGTATAAAGGTATTTTCTTTCAATATTTTAATTTATTGAAAAAAAAAAATTAATTTTTGATTGTCTTGGGCAGGGCTGTCTTTAGAGCGTCATAGGTCCCCGGCCAAGTAATTTTTCTGAGATCCCACCTGGCAAATTCTCAAATTTTAACTGGGTCTCATTTTTGTGAGGTGCCCGGGTGGGCCCCTGCGTTAAGACGGCACTGGTCTTCTTGGGGCAGACATGGTACCCCTATACCCCCCTCCTGCATAGGTTTGTTACATTTTACTGTGGTAAAATCTTACCACTACTGCAAAAGTAGGTTGAAGAATGGGTCATCGTTGAAATCAAATAGATTCAGAAAAAAAACAGGAGACACTACTTCAAAAAAGGACGTATGGTCAGTGGAAAATATATGTAAATATCGTAGCCTGTACAGAGAAATGACTCATACTTTGAGCAACACCAATCATTTTTGACTTCCGGTGTCCCTGCACTGTTCTTAAGTTGATTTCAACGATGTGGATGGATCTGCATCGCTATCGTGTCTAATGCATCTTCTTGGTCTGCGAGAAGAAAGGTGATGTCCGGCTAAACGGACAAGGACTTCTATCCAACAGGACTTCTTGATCAACAAATTACTTACATTGATTATTTCTGGTGACAAGAATAATGTTTACTATATTCTCACAATACTACTATTTCAGCACGCATATCTATATATATAAAATTGATTTTCTTTCTGTGTGTGTGTATGTTCTTTATACAAATCTAAAATTTTAGATTGATCGTCACCAAATTTTGCATATATACCAAATGGGACTCGACTTAAACGATGGGCTACTTTAAAATTTCGTCAGAGCAGGGCAAATGCCCCAAATGGGCAAAAAACCGTAGGGCAACAATGGTTTTTGGGCATCAACAATCACTTTCTGAACGTTTACTTTGGTTACCGTGGTTCCCTAGCAATGCATTTCAGACGTGTTGTCTTTACAATGGTTTGCCACTTCTTTGATGCTGCCATTATATATGTATAACAGTTTATGCCTTTATAATGGTTTGCCACATTTTCAATACGCCCAGTAATGAGGTTTTTGAATGACGTCATAATCATCAGCATCACTTTGAGGGTCATTAAAAGGATGATTCCCATAGAAATCAGTGTTAAAATTATCGATTTTAATGTAGAAATGCGGAAATTTGGTGGGGTTTTTTTGTCCCATCAATAATTTTAAAATTGTATTAAATACTTAATTTTTGAAACATTGAGTTCCCTTAGATATATACGAAGCCCAGAAAATTAAATATGAACTAATGAGCCGAACCTACTTTCGAGTTGGATATCCATGCAATAATATTTGATTTCAACTTTTTATTTATATCTTCTGAAGCATGAAAATTAATGTCTCCGTATTGTCTTTTAATATTCAACTGCTGCATAAATTCATGTGGGTTAGGATATTTTGAAATTAATTATGGGCCTGTAAAAGTACATCGAAAAAATTCCACAACTTCAATAAAGCATTTTTGCAGCAGAAGTTCAAAATGGGTGGGGGCGGGGGATTGAAATACCTAGCACCCTTTAAAAAAAGAAAAAATATATATTTATTTTTACGTTTCTTTAAATCTAGATTTGTTTCTTTCATCAGTCGCCATATTGGTGAACTTAGAGACGGTTTGCATGTTCCTCAAAGAAAGAGGGAGATATCATGTGATCCAAGAAAAGCCTCGTTTAAGAAAACCCAGGCCACACCGGGTATCATAGCTAGTTGCTTATAAAGTTTGTTATGGACATTTTTTCACTGGCGACCTGTTTAGTTAAGTTGTCTGTTGTGGCTCCTGTTGAAGTAACTAAATGCATATTTGGTGTTCTCCCTCTCTCTGTTCACTGTGACGAAACTTTTCCAAAGTGAATGCAAACTCACCATGATACTTCAACCTCCACAGACTAGGCTACAGAGGCCCAAGTAATTCAAGGGTAAAAATGTGTTGTATTTGATAGGAGTGTGACATTGACGAGAGAGTTCCACATTCAAATATGATGATTATAATCATTGGAACAAATAATTATTTGTGCATTCATTTCTAAATTTTGCCATGGTGGGTTGTTGACATTTCACTTTTCACCAGACTGGCACTTCAAGCTGAACTTCCGATATTCTGGTTCAAGGAGGTATCTCTCACATAAGAATGCGTGTGTATCTCCAATCTGGTTTCGTGTAATTTTATGGATATACAGAATCAGCGGGCAATATTGTGTGAGAATCTTTTCGTATCTATAGGTAGTTATCCATGCAAAGCTAGTTGATCTTGTCTTATCACCATCATGTGTTTACCCATTCGAGGTGTCCTTGGAGGATGGTAAATATGATCCAGGTGACTGGCTTTTTAGCACGCTTTTCATCCCAATAATAAAACTTCTCTCAAAGTCTACTGCTGCCTTAATCAATTCTTCATGCAGGTATATTATTTGCATGTGGTTAAACAATGTTAGTAAAACTTGCAAAGTGTAGCCGTCCATGGCTTACATATTTTTTTCAATTACAATCACAAAAAGCTTAGGGTAGTTGAACTTTGAGAGTTTCACTAATGTTTTACCGCGTACGAATAACAACTGTTAAAATTTCAAGGCAAACTTGATAATTTAACTGATATTAGTTAAATTTTTATAAGCAATAATATCGTATCATATTACGTTTTTTTATGTGGCACGTTAATCAAAATCGGGTGGCTTATTTCATTCGAAGAATTTTAAGTTTTATTCAATAGGTGGTGGAAGGGGTTCTGATTCATTGATGTTTCGCTCGTGTAACATAATTTTGTACTGTATAATCATTTTCAATATTTTCTAGAATGCATATTTTTGCTGATGAAATTTTATTTGACCCATTTTATTGATTATGGACAAAAGTGCCTAAAAAGACACCACTTTGTCATGGTGAAAAAGTGTACAAAATATGGACTTTTAGAGTCTCAGAATTGTTCTGTGTATTTTTTGCTGCACAAAGGGAAAAAAATCCCTATATTGCATAAGACAGTCTTATTTTGTCATTCCACACAAGATATATATTGAAATTCTGCGAGCAGAGAAACAAGTCAGTGCAGGTGAAATAAAAGGTGATGTGTCCCCTTTCTGGAAAAAAAAGTTTAAGGGCACATTCATGTAAGAATAAAATTTTTCCTTTTTACCACAAACATCTCAGTGCTCATTCATGTAAGAATAAAATTTTTCCTTTTTACCACAAACATCTCAGTGCTCATCATGCCCCCTGGACTCCTTTCCCCCCCCCCCCTCCCTCAAGACTGAGATTTTTGGTTAGTGCATTTATAGGCTGCAGACACACAGGAGAGTTTTCAAGCTGGATGTCAAACCTGTTTTCGAGCAGCTTCCACCCCCCTGGTCACACGAGAGTACATTTCGCACATGAACGAAGTTTTGTGACATAAAAGTGCCAGCTCTTAATTGGCTGTCTATTATAATGCAGAATACATCCAGAGCACTTCACTTTTTCCTTTTTTTCTTGTATATATGCATTAATATATAAACTAAAATATGCATTAAAAATCATGATGGAAAAATAGCAAGATATGCTCTTAAAATGCATATTTTCCTTTTTCTCAATTCATGTTCATTTGCAGAAAATATCCTACATATGTATATGTTGTGATAAAAGCGCGAAGACTGGTAAGACCTATGTTTTACCAAAGCAAGTTGGTAAAAGCCCGAAAAGCGCTTGTAAAAACTTCTTTATTTCGGACGTTTACCAAGTCAAAGTCCATTTTTAATGAACAAATTAACCATTATGAAAGTTCCTGACTCATTAGTCAGTTAATAATTACATTTATTTCGTAATTATTAAATTATTAACTATTGCATTAATCAACCACCTAGAGCTCAATACTTCCTGATGCTAATGAAATAATGATCAATTATCATTAATTTATTGATTTAAACTTCATACTGTTTGGTTAACATTAATTAATTTGAACAGTTAAAATCTGTTTTGAACAAACCAATTGACCACTGATGGTCATGATTATTGATGGTGGGAGTAGATTAATTAGGTAATTAATAATTACTACTGATAGTCTAACAGCATCAGGAGTACAGTAACAAATTTCACAATTTTTTAGTTAGTGCCAGTAACAAATAAGTCCATGGCAGTTGATTTGTTATTATTAATTAGCTATAATTACTAAGTAATTATTAATAAGGAACTAATGAGTTCCATGTGGATTCGACTTTGTAAATGTCTGAAATGAAAATGTTTTTACAAGCTTATTTTGGGCTTTTACCTTAACATACACACTGCAAAACAAATAGCTTCTAAGTATTTTTAATCAGTCATTTTTTATTTCTAGTTCATTGTAGCTACTCTGTAACAAAATAACAATAAAAAAAAAAAATTTGACACTATTTTCTAAAACAAACTTTTTGACATGTCTCTAGAAATAACCTCGCAATAAAATAGTTGATATTTTGAAAATACTGTATTATACAAACATCTCTAATAATTCAGTAAATCCTACCTCTGTGAAAAAAATGTTATGAATTATCTTTTTTTGGCAATGTCGCAAATGTAAACAAACATGCTGAAAAAGATATTTTATTATATTTGGCAGAAAATATATGAATGGGAAATTTTAAATCAACGAACCACCCTAATGTTTAAATAGAGCTAATAATTCGTAAAACATTCTTTAAAACTAATATATGTGGCATAAAATATAATCATGAAGTTGTAACAAAGAAATATTGTGGTGACATCTAGTGTAGAAATTTGAAAGTACAAACTGAAAATTAATATGGATGAACGTAAAACCTGTAATGGTCTGGTGTATAAGCGTGAATTTTTCTGTTGTGTGCAGTGTAAGTAATTTTTTCATCCCAAGTGTATTGAAACGACAGAATCGAGCTTTAAGAAGATGGCAAAGGAAAAAAGAATGAATATAAGTACAAAGGTTTTTAACAGCTGGCTGATGTGTAGATATATTTTGGAAAAAAAGAAAATTCTGTGGTGGAGTTTCCCCAACGCTTGGTGTTAAAAGTGACTTACGCGCGGCAAGCGATCGGAAGAAGAAAAAAATATACAGTTGTGAGTGTAAATAACATGTTGATGTCTTTTCATGTGTGTGAATTTTTGTAAATAAATTAATGCGGTGATTTTGACAAGTTGTCTTAAAATCAGATCAGAGTTGAGTCAGATATGTGTTATCAAATCAACTCGATCGGCATACCAGATGTGGTGATGCGGTGTGGAATGACGCAAAAACATTAATTGACACGTGGCTGAATAAAGGTTGGCCGGAGTCTTATGTTCACTTTCTCGTGTGTCCTCTGGGGTATTAACAGTGCAATTCCGTTTGTATTGGTATTGAAGTTGTCAAACTCTCATAATGACAGATTCAAAACCTGGAAATTCAGGAGATGAGAAAGTTGAATCACAATGTAGTCGTGTGTCAAAGTACCAAATTTTTGGCCAAACAATGTGAAACTTTTTTGTACAACTCGAGTCTAGTTTCAGGGTGTCTGGTATTAATGTTGAGCAGACAAAATTTGACACATTAGTTGCTTTGTTAGACCCTGAAGCGCTGTCGCATGTTACTGACGTAGTTTGCAACCCTCCTTCAGGTCGGCCTTATTCTCAGCTAAAAGCCTATTTGCTTTCAGAATTTGAAATTTCTCACACAAAAAAAATTCAAACATTACTTGAGGATGTTGAGTTAGGGCAGAGGTCGGCAAACCGCAGCTCGTGAGCCACATGCGGCTCTTTGGCCCCTTGAGTGTGGCTCTTCCACAAAACACGTGTGGGCGCACAAAAATTCCAGATTTTTGCAAAGTCATGTTTAGACATGCATTTTGGTCATGTTGTTTTCGCTCCCTCCCCTCCCAATTGAGTCATCTTTTTCACGGGTTTTTGCTGAAAAAAAGAGTGAAAAGCCTGACACTGCTGTCATGTGAGACTTCCGCAATCAATCAAAACGGGAAAGTTTGGGAAAAAGCTGTTGAAAACGAGGCTTTTTCCTAAGGTACTCTGGGTAGATAGATGTGAAAGACATCTCTTCTCAGAACATGGGGGGGGGGGTGAGACATGCATGTTTTCCATACTAAGGAATGTCAACCTCTACCCTACCAGATCATGGAAGACGATGCTCTTGGGCCACCACCTCTAATGACGGCTCTTCCGAGACCTCCTTTCTCCATCCAACATCTGTCAACACTGCTAGAAGCGATCCAACAGGGGCCACACATCTGAAGATGACACTCCTGGACCACCACCGCCTTTCATGGCGACTCTCCCATGGCCACCTCTCTCCATCCGCATCCAACATCAGCCAACACTGGTAGGAGCCATCCACCATGGGCCACACCTCTGAAGACGACTTTCCTAGGCCATCAAATCTCATGACAACTCTCCCGTGGCCACCTCTCTCCATCTGCATCCAACATCGGTCATCGCTGCTGAAGCAATCTACCAGGGGCGGCCATCCGAAGATGATGCTCCTGGGGCCTCTGCCCCACAAGACGGCCCGCCTTGGGCTTTCATCGATGACGTCCTCAGACTAACATCTCGTGCATCTTTATGGCATTACCTGACATCTTGTCCATATACAAAATAAAATTCATTTTGGTGCTATCCCAGAGAACGCGGTCGACTGTGTTTCAAACGGAGAGTTTTGAAGAGCCCTATGAGCCTTGCTCGGGTGCGGTGGATCATATTGTTCCTTGATAACATTCACCGCATACATGCTAAGAAGACTGGCAGTGCGCGTCTGAGCGGTGGGAGCGATGACTAGTTCAAACTGGCAAGAGCCCCAGGGATTGATCTTAAAAGGAAATATGATCTTTGACCACGTCGGCGTCAACACAAGTAACCAATAAATAGAAAATCTAAGTAAGTTCACCTGTAAGGAGGAGATAAATCAAGTCATTGATGGCAAGGACAAATTAAATGTGATTTACTCGGCTATATAGTGAATTGTGCTGATTTTAGTTCACCCTATGACGATTCCGGTAACGACTTGCGGCTTAGAAGACGACGATCTGCGACTAATTCACTGTGATTGAAAATTTTATATTCCAAGATTATTGCCAATCAATTGATGATTACTAGATTCTTATGGGATGTACGGCTATACACCACCATCTTATAACACCGTTTATGATTTTGATTGCCCATTGGCGTTGATTTATCTGTCATATGACTTTTCAAGTTGACAATCAATTTTTATGTAATTTATTTTATTTTTTGCTGCCTTCGTCTGAGGTGGTCATGTTACGTTGTTTTTAATAAAACTTTCTGGATACACCCACTCTTCGAGAATGCTTCGATATCTCTCCGAGATGCAAAGCAGGGTGTGTCCTGTCTTCAAAGGTCAAAAGCTAACATCTCATCGGACGAGCTTACAGTGAACCTGTCATCTGTACATTTCCCAGAGAAGGGAGCTAGATATCCGTAAGACAATAAAAAAGTTGAATAATAACTTAATAAACTTTAAAGTTTATAAAGTTAATTTTAGGGAGCGTTATGGAGTGAAAGAAGATGTAGTGTCGAGGATTGAAAAAGGTTAGAAAAACTGGTGGCGCAGCACTACACATAACAAAGATTACACAGAAACAAACTTTACGTCAGGTTGCACTACACGCACATTCCCGCATGTACCGATTCGTTGGGGGGGGGGGGTTCATTTGTGGTGTAAATGTAGCAGTAGTAGGTAGGGCCTCTAAAAAATGGTTCAGGGATCCATGATGTTCTTAAGTCAGCCACCTCGTTGGGCAATTTGCCTGTTGTGGCGTTGTATTTGTATGTTGAGATGGTTTGGATATATATATAGAGAGAGAGGGTGAACGAGAAAGGAAATAGACGAAACAAGTATACAAGACGAGTGTAGATGGGCTAGTTGGAAGGGGTCAACCTCAGCGAACGTACCTCAATCAGATTGAGGACGTTTTTAGCAAAGGCCAGCGCAACAATGTACTTACCTATATAGTTTAAGTTTGAAAAAAATTTGGCTCTCAAAATAAATATCAATCGTTGTACTGTTGATATTTGGCTCTTTTGACTAATGAGTTTGTCTACCACTGAGTTAGAGGATCATTCACCCTCAATGTTGTTAAGGCAAATGAGAGATCTCAGCAAAGGTCACATTGATGATAATTTTTTGAAAAATTTATGGTTGCATAGATTGCCGATCACAGTGCAAACCGTCCTGGCCATTATTTTGGAAAATTTGGACAAAATGGCATAGATGGCAGATAAAATTTGCGAATGCACTGCTGTCTCAGTTGCTTCCATAAATGCCTCTCATTTGACTGCTGGTAAAAGTGACGAAAGCACAGCACTGGTTGATTTCAAACATCAGGAAAATGAATTAACAAAACAAGTAGAGAATTTGACAGAGTTGAATCACCTTCGATCTAACAATAATTGAGGTCGATATCGCTCTAATTCTAGAAATCGTAATGGAGTAAAAAAAAAAGAAAATTGGTTTTGTTGGTACAGGAGAAGAGGTAACTAAGTGCATTTCGTCCTGTTCCTATGGGTCAAGAAAACAAGTTAAGCCATCAGAAGTAGATGCGGCTTCTGGGAATTTGGTTTTAAGTCGCAGGCTTTATGTGAAAGATGACTTAAATAAGTCTGAATATTTGGTAGATACAGGTAGCAATGTTTCATGTTATCTCAGATCATTTATGAGTAATTGCTGCGAATGGAACATGTATAAAAACATACGGTGTCAAATTGCTTTAGATTTGGGATTACGCTGTACATTGCAGTGGCTATTTATCGTTGCCGATATCAGCAAACCTATTATAGGGGATTATTTTTTACAACATTTCGGTTTGCTTGTTGACATTAAAAAACGCAACTTAATTGACCCCTTGACAAATCTTGTCTCATTGTCATACCGGTTTATGTGACATTCAGGCAGTAAAAACAATCTCGGACAAATCTGTGTATGCCGATCTTTTGCTCAAGTATAAAGAGATCACATAGTTAAATACTGCACCTCAAAATACTGTAAAGCATAACACGTTACATTTTATACCAACCATAGGCTTTCCTGTTTCAGCCAAAGCATGCAGATTAAATATAGCCAGTTGAATATAGCCAAGCGAGAATTTGATTATATGTTAGATAAAGGTATTTGCAGGCCTTCAAAAAGTATTTGGGCCAGCCCTCACATGGTTCCCAAGGGTTCATCTGACTGGCGACCCACAGGTGACTACAGAGCTCTGTACCGGATAAGTACCCTGTACTACACATGAGAGAAATCGTGAATATGATCAATGGAAATTGCATATTTTCTAAAATTGATTTGGTTCATGCCTACCACCAAATTCCAGTTAATACACCTGATATACCCAAGACTGCCATAATAACACCATTTGGGTTATTTGAATTTCCATTTCTAAATTTTGGCCTCTGTTCAGCAACGCAAACTTTCCAAAGATTTATCAATGAGGTTATGCGTTGTTTGGACTATGTTTTTTCATACATTGATTTTTTTTTTTGCTAGAGTGAGAATTCAGAGCAGCATAAACAGCATTTGGAAGAAATTTTTAAACTTTTTTTGGAATATGATATTGTCATTAACAAATCTAAATGTGAATTTGGCACAGAACAAATTGAATTTTTAGGTAACACAATCAATCAAAATGGTGGTTTTACTAAAGAAAAAGTTGATGCAATCTTGAATTTTCCCAAATCTAGTGATATTAGCCAACTTAGACCCGATTTTTGGGAATGATAAATTTCTATTACCGCTTCATTCCAGAAAGTGCAGTCATTCTTGCACCTTCAAATAAGTTTGCTGGTTGGGGCAAAAAAGAATGACAAGCAGAAAATCAAATGGAATTTGGACTTAGACACAACTTTCGAAAAAGCAAAAAATGCCATGGCTGAGGCAACTTTATTGTACCATCCTTCAGCAAATGCTGAAATGGCTTTAGTCACTGATTGCAGTGGTTTTGCAATGGGTGCTGTATTACATGAAGTAACATCTGATGGCCCAAAACCTCTTGGTTATTTTTGAAAAAAGTTGTCACCTACACAATGCAATTGTAGTGCGTTCTTATCTGTATAGATGGCGCGCCCTCCTCACGCTCCTGGTGATTGTAAAAAAAAAGAAAAATGCCAGTTGGAATTATACCACCGATTTGTATACACGTGTCATCCTCCTCGTTATGTTTCTTTCGTATATTAAATCGTTAAGTTTTCATTACGTTTTATGTCGTCACTACAAGCATCGGATCACTGGTGACCTATAGGACGCATCTGATTTTGGACATTGAAGTTAATTTCTCCATCGTTTAAATTTCGTTTTCGCGCCTTGTGCTTTCCGTTCGTACGCTCTTCAAAGATGAAACTTGTCTAATCTCCTAGTCTTTTGGATATACTATATATTTTTTTTTTCAAGCCAAGTCTACTCGTTTCTACCCAATATAGAGACGTTCCTGGAAATTCAAGGTGAGGAATAAACTTTCTACTCTTGATTTGCCGGTCTCCATACTTGCATTTGTCATGGCTCAACCTATTGCATCAGCTGAAGTTTCACGTGTTGCCTTTCGAGCCCCTCCGTTCTGGGAAGCAAATCCAGAGATTTGGTTTCTTCAAATTGAGTCACAATTCAAAACGGCAGGCATAACCGCCGATGAAACTAAATTTCACGCCGTTGTAGGAGCTCTTGATTGCAAAGTTTTGAACTATGTTTCTAATATCGTTCGCAATCCTCCCCAACAGCACATGTACGAGACTCTCAAAACTCGCGTGCTGGAGCAGTTTCAACAATCAGAATCTTCCAAATTGCGAATGTTACTCCAGGAGCTTCAACTAGGCGACAAACGCCCGTCCCAGCTTTTGCACGAAATGCAAACGTTAGCTGAGGGTAAAATGGAAAGTGACATTTTGAGAAATCTCTGGATGCAGAGATTACCTTTGCACTCCCAACAAATATTACAAGCTTCTAGTGAACCGTTAATTGGGTTAGCGAAAATAGCCGACAAAATATGTGAGGTTTCTAATGTGTCATCTAATACTTCAGCTGTGTCTCACACTTCAGAGTTTGATGATTTGAAAAACGAAATTGCTTCGCTACGGCAATCATTTGAAAGGCTTTCGCGATCTCCTAGACCATCTCGCGGTTATCGCAAACGATCTCAATCTCGTAGCCGAAATAAATTCGGCGATGCTTTGAAAAACGGAAGGCTTTGCTGGTACCATGAGCAGTTTGGAGAAAAAGCTCATAAATGTATTCCTCCATGTCAGTTTCAGGAAAACTAGTGGGCTCGTCTGTTTCGGCGACAGCTGACGAAAGCCTTCTCCATAGTCGCCTATTTGTCATCGACGTTAATACGGGTTTCCGATTTCTAATTGACACTGGCGCATCAATCAGTTGTTTTCCGAAACGCCTGACTAACTTGACAAAACCTCACAAACTCTCACTGTATGCTGCAAATGGATCCGAAATCCAAACGTTTGGCAACAAAAATCTAGTTCTGAATCTTGGACTAAGGAGGGACTTTCCTTTCGTTTTCACTGTGGCAGATGTTTCACATCCCATTATTGGAGCCGACTTTTTGGAAAGATTTGGTTTGCTTATAGATGTTAAAAATTCTCGTTTGATCGATAATGAAACATCGCTATCAGTGAATGGTTTAGAATCCCAAAACGGCTCTTTTGGTTTAACGCCGATCTCTGGTGATTCTCCATACCACCGCATATTAGCCAAATTTCCTCAGCTTACCAGCTCAGTTCTAAATGCAGTTCCAAAGAAACACTCTGTCATGCACTTCATCGAGACTACGGGACCACCGGTTTTCGCAAAAGCTAGAAGATTGTCTTCTGAAAAACTTGCAGCTGTTAAAAAACAATTCAATGAACTGTTGCAACAAGGTATAATTCGGCCCTCAAAAAGCCCTTGGTCGAGTCCCATCCATTTTGTACCCAAAAAAAGCAACGAATGGAGAATTTGTGGGGACTTCCGCGGACTCAATGCAATAACCATCCCAGATAGATACCCGCTTCCAAATATACAGGATTTTTCCATCAACTTGAGTGGTAAAAAGATTTTTTCAAAAATCGATTTAATAAAAGCATATCACCAAATACCAATCAATCCTAAAGACATTCCCAAAACCGCCATAATTACGCCCATTGGGCTATACGAATATGTTTATATGTGCTTCGGCCTGAAAAATGCAGCTCAAACGTTTCAGCGTTTTATTGACGAAGCATTTCGTGACTTAGATTGTTGTTACGCATATCTCGATGATTTGTTAATCGCTTCCATTGACGAAAAATCTCATGAAGCTGACTTAAAACGTGTTTTTCAAAGACTAAATGACTATGGTATCGTGATCAATCCATCTAAATGTGTATTCGGTCAACGTCAAATTAATTTTCTGGGTTTTCTTGTTTCTCCCGATGGGATTGCACCTTTACCAGATCGAGTACAAACATTGCTCGATTATCCATTGCCATCAACAGTGACTGAATTGAAGCGTTTTTTGGCAATTGTAAATTTCTATCACAGATTCCTTAAAGATGCCGCCAGGGTGCAAGCTCCTTTGCATGAATTAGCAAAAAGCAAGATAAAAAAAGATAAAACTGAAATAGTTTGGTCTGAGGAGGCCAAGTCCGCTTTTTTGTCATGCAAGCAATCAATTGCCAACGCTGCACTTCTCGCCCATCCTGTTCCGAATGCAAAATTGTTTTTGACTGCTGATGCTTCCGACACTTCATTGGGTGCAGTCCTTCAACAGCAAATAGGAAACAAAACCCAACCATTGTCATTTTTTTCACGCAAGCTCAGTTCGACTGAAAAAAAGTACAGTACATATGACAGAGAGCTCTTAGCAATATATTCGGCTGTTAAGCATTTCAAGCACATTTTGGAGGGACGCAACTTCATAATTTTCAGTGATCATCGTCCTCTCACGTATGCCTTCAAACAACGTAACGATAAATGTTCTCCCCGGCAACTTAGACATCTTGAATATATTAGTCAGTTTTCGACAGATTTACGATATTTGCCTGGGGATAGTAACGTCATAGCTGATGCTTTCTCAAGAATTTGTGAAATCCACACTCCTTGTACAATCGATTATGCAGAATTGGCACGGGCGCAGGCAGATGATGATGAATTGCATACCTTGCTTCAAAGTGAAACTGGGCTTCAGCTAAAACGCTTCGATATCTCCGGTGTTAATATCTACTGCGATGTGTCTACTGACGATATACGCCCGTATGTACCCGTTTCAGTGCGACGTCTAGCGTTCGACTCTGTGCATAATCTGTCCCATCCTGGGATAAAAGCCACTCTAGGTATGGTACGCAAACGATTTATTTGGAAATCGATTGCGAGAGACTGCAAAGATTGGTGTCGTACTTGCATCGCTTGCCAGAAGTCGAAGGTTATCAAACATACCAAGTCTCCTTTAGGCTCTTTCCAGGTTCCTGATTCTCGTTTTGCACACGTTCATCTGGACATTGTCGGACCCTTGCCTCCCTCTAAAGGATACACGTATCTCTTGACGTGCGTTGATCGGTACACACGGTGGCCCGAAGCGGTACCAATGTCTAACCAAACCGCTGAAACTACAGCTGAGACATTCTTTTCTACCTGGGTGTGTCGGTTTGGCGTTCCTGAAAAGTTGACCACAGATCAAGGTCGTCAGTTTGAGAGTGATCTATTTCGCTCTCTTGCACGGCTGTGCGGCATCGAAAAATCCCGCACCACTGCCTACAATCCAAAGTGTAACGGCCAGGTTGAGAGATTCCACCGCGATCTCAAAGCCTCTCTGATGTGTGTCCTCAAAGGTAACGAGCACTGGACAGAGGTTCTACCTACAGTCCTGTTGGGGTTACGTTCCAGCATCAAAGAAGACCTCCAAGTATCAACCGCTGAGTTGGTATACGGCACAGCCCTACGCCTTCCCGGTGAACTCTTTCGGCACTCGAATGAGCGAGACGTCCTACCTCGATATGACTTCTTGCAGAGACTGAGAGACCATTTCTCCCGTGTGAGACCAGTACCAACCTCTCATCACAATTCGTCTAAGCCCTTCGTCTCGACAGACTTGCTAACTTCTCCATCAGTATTCGTTCGACAAGACTGTGTACGCAAACCTCTACAACAACCATACACCGGACCATTTGAAGTTATTTCAAGAACTGATAAGTATTTTATGTTGAACATTAATGGCAATCATAAAAATGTATCCATAGATCGCCTTAAGCCATGTTTTATGTTAAATAATAATTTATGTGACACGTTCAAAAATCAGTACATTTCCAGGTCTGGCCGAAGAGTGCGATTTCGTATTGACCCTTCGAAATTAGCTATATGATTCGTAATTATGTATGGTGTATATATATATATATTGCAATTTTTTCTATTATTTGTATGATTATTATTCAAATTGTCTTCTCTTAAATGTTTCGTCTTCGACTGGAGGGGGAGTGCTGTAGTGCGTTCTTATCTGTATAGATGGCGCGCCCTCCTCACGCTCCTGGTGATTGTAAAAAAAAAGAAAAATGCCAGTTGGAATTATACCACCGATTTGTATACACGTGTCATCCTCCTCGTTATGTTTCTTTCGTATATTAAATCGTTAAGTTTTCATTACGTTTTATGTCGTCACTACAAGCATCGGATCACAATTATTCAGCTTATAATAGGGAATTGCTTGCTGCATATTCAGTATTTTAGGTATTTGTTAGAGGCCAGGCCTTTTACTTTATTTGTGGACCATAAACCCCTCATATTTGCTTTTCAGCAAAAACAGGGTAAATGCTCACCTCATAGGCTTAGGCAGCTTGACTTCATTTCACAATTTACCACCGATATTCTGTATTTACCAGGTAAAAGTAATATTGTAGCGGATAGTTTATCTCACATTTGTGAAATCCAATCCTCCTCATTAGCAGACATGCAGTTATATAGCAAAATGCAATCTGATAGATAAGGAAATGAAAAATATCTTGGATGATAATATTGATCGTAGTGTAGAATTAACAAAACTGAGGATGCCTTCTTCCGATATTCACCTCTATTGTGATAGTTCTACTGGGGAAAATAGATTTTATGTCCCCCAAACCTTAAGAAAAAATGTTTTCGAACAGGTGCATGGCTTATCTCATGCTGTCATCAAGGCCACTAAACAATTAATCAATAGCCATTATTTTTGGCCTAATCAAAACAGACACAACTGTTTGGTGTAGAGCATGTGTGCTATGTCAGAAAACCGAGGTGCATAAGCATACAAATTCGCCCTTGACAAAATTTTTAGTCCCTGATGAACGTTCTTCTCATGTTCATATAGACTTTATAGGACCACTTCCTCCGTGTCATGGCTTCCGTTAGTGTCTAACGATGGTAGATAGATTCATGAGATGGCAAGAGGTAGTGCCACTATCCGATATGACAGCTGAAAGTGTCGCCAGAGCGTTGGTTCATGGGTGGATCGTACGATTTGGTACACCTCAGGGTAACATGCAACAGGGGTGGACAGTTTGAATCTGGTCTTTTTCAGGCTCTTTCCCGAATCCTTGGCATCCAAATTGCAAGGACGGCTGCATATACTCCACAGTGCAATACAATGGTAGAAAGGTTCAATTGGCCACTCAAGCAAGCATTGATGTAAAACAATTCCTGGAAGGCCTGAACTCAGACTGGTATGAAGCTCTCCCATTGGTTCTTGGGTTAAGGTCAGCATACAGGAGTGACCTTGATGCCTCAATGGCCCAGCTGACTCATGGCTCCTCACTTCGTCTTCCTGGTCAGCTGTATGACAATCAGCCATTGTCTAACCCTCCCGACTACATTGCCCAATTGCAGAGGATCATGAGCTCTCTGAAACCAACGAATCCTGTGCTGCATGGACTTCCAAAGATCTACGTTCTGAAGGAGCTCACCACCTGCACTTATGTCTTCATCCGCCATGGTCCCTTCAAGAAGTCTCTCTAGTGTCCGTATGAAGGTCCATTCTGTGTTGTGCGTAGATTGACAAAGGACTTCGTGGTGGAAGTAAATGACGAAGAAAAGGTGGTCAACATCGACAGATTAAAGCTGGCATTTTTGCTGTTGGATGTGTTAGGATGAGTCTGTAGATAAATGAAGATATAGTTTTGTTACAGAAACATTACTACAAACTATGCGACGACGACGGTTACAAGAGGAATGGTGACAACAGTACACCGAACAGGGTATATCAACATGTGTTACAAGTGCTGCCATCAGGCATTATTTACACTAACAGGATGAAGCCATTCAGAATGACTCATCACATTCCAGTGACAAGAACAAAACTTATATCTCCCAAAAAGGTTGCAAAGTTCGGTTTCGTCTCACAAATGAAGTGAGAGACTGGCAGGGGAGTTGTGTGGCGGAGTTTTGCCAATGCTTGGCGTTAAAAGTGACTACGCAGATTACGCACGCAAAGTGATCGGATGTATACAAAGCAATTATATTACTGCCAAGTGACCAAAAAATATACAGTGACTTTTTGTGTGTGGGAATTTTTATAAATAAATTAATGTGGTGATTGTTGACAAGTCTTATTATCAGATCAGAGTGGAGTCAGATATGCGTTATCAAATCAACTCGGTCAGTATACCAGAATTAAAGTAGGAAAGCAGTTGAGTTTTCTCTTTCCAAAATATATCTTTGCATCAGCCAGCTGTTAAAAACCTTCATATGGATAGCAGAGAGTAAATCATCCTCGGATAAGTTGCCATCTGGTGGCATTGTCAGCAGTTGTGAGCTTTGGCTTGAGTTAAATCTGACCATCCTTGTACGCAGGGACGCCGGAAGTCAAAAATGATTGGCATTGCTCGCTGCGTCCAACTAACTTTCGGTTTCGATATATAGTGCAACCATGCGTCCTGCTTTCAACAAAAATGTCCTGTTTTTGGGCTTTTTTGTCGAATTCAAATTCCACATATTTTTCGCCATTCCTCGCGTAGATATCTCTGAGGTTCCAAAGAAAATTGGAATTCTCCGTCTGAATGATTTATTCATGGAACCCACACCCTAAAGCAGGCGACTTGAGCTGGGATCTTAGACAGGCCGCAGACTAGAATTTTCACGGGCCCCTCTATAGTGAATTGATGCAAACCAGCAGCTTCAGAATCCCAACCAAGGCCTTATCCTTAACACCAGGGATGTCTGGAGCATTTTGAACTTGTGGATTCTTATCTTGTTCTTATAGAGGAAATTTTGATTTCTGAATCATAGTTCGGGGGTTGCTCTGACCTATGCCACAAACTACCACGGTTGATCGAGCACCCACAGAACACCCAATTCTGACGGATCTGTTCAATACGGCTTTGACCCCCTCCCCCCCAACCAATCCAATCACACAGTTGGTTTGTTTTTCAAGAAGAGCATATAAATGACCTTTTCTTTAATTTTCTTATTTAGATATTAATTTTTTAGTCGATAAAGGTTAAAAAATAAAGTTTATTTTTTTTCCTTTTCGGATCAAATGTTATTTAGAAAAATAGGTGGCAATGTAGGTAAAATTTTACTGGGGAGCTGTAGCCCCACATCCTGGAGGAGGGCCCCTAGACTGGGATCTTTTTCAATTTCTCAAGCCACACTTTTCACGGGCTCTTTTGTAGTGAATTGTCCTGGGCCCCAGAACTACAGCCTTGCCAGCCACACCCTTGTGGGAACCACTGCTGAATTAAAAAAAAAACATTGGAAAAACAAATTTCTGTCATTTAAACAGAGTTATTCATACAAATAAAATTCTAAGAACCCATTTAGATAAAAGTGGACTTACCCCCTTGAAGTGAAGCAGAATCTACTTCATCAATGTGTCACTACGAAATTCTTTGAGGCAACAAATATTATGTAATTGTCCTTTTTTTCCTCAGAATGATGTTTCATCATTCTAATACTGCAAATTTGAGATCACTTTTAGGAGCGGCAAGTAGGAAACGGTCGCATTCCCTATATGCAACTGATTATTCAACAGAGATGGGAAAAATTTGCTACACACACACGCCATGGAAAGTTCTTGGAAAAAAGGTATATGGCTGTGCAGCAGTAGAAACGAGTTTTTTCCTCATGTGGCAAATACTATAACTAAAAATCTAAAAAAATAGCAAGGGACTTGAATCACTGACATTCACTCATTGTATGCTTTTATCAGCGGCTCCCTTTTTACTGAGTAAAGAAAAGGCAGACAGATCCAATTATTGTTAATTGAATGCACGTGTTCACAGTATGTACAGTCTGCGAAAAATGATTTTTCTTTTTTGTATAGAAACGTTTGATTTCGTGAAAAAAAAGCCGGTAAGTTGCTAACAATATCCATTGTAGTCATTTCCAGGGCCATGGTGCCCTCGGGCATCGCGTTTAGGACCACCGAGAATTTCAACAACAGGAAGCAAATCACAGGAGGGAGTGTTGAGTACATGAAATGGCGGGAAGATGACAATGACATTCTGTCAGGGAGGTGTTCATTTTAAGCATAACCCGGTTTTGTTATTAATGACTGATGAAATACTGATATTCAAATAAAACTTAATTTCTTTCAAATTAATTCCCTGGAACGACAGAGCCATTTGAAGCCCCAAATAAATTTTGTGAGGGGGCTGAGCCCTATCCCCCCCCCCAATAATTTCTGATAAAAACAATACAATACACCCTCTCTCCTGCGTACGCGCTTGAGTCTCGAATATACGGGACGACCAGCAACTTTCAGCCCCCAATGTTTTTTTCATGTGGGCACCTCTGCATGCTCCCTCCCAACATTGGTGGGGCTGACAGGGCTCCGGCCCAGGGGTCGAGGATGATTCTTGTCATTTTTTACACTGTAAATTTACTATGTAGAGGCCCGTCAAAAGTCTGGCTAGGCACCCTACTACAGGATGTGAGGGCGATGCCACAATTAAGCTCTTCACGAGGGCAATATATACAAATGAATTTTATTTATCAATTAATAAATTAAATAATTTTTGTGGTGAATAAATACTCAAAAGCGCATTTTTTTGGTGGTACTAACAATGCCGATTCAGAAAAGATGCCAACAGCAACAGAAAGTTTAAGGCTTGTGATGATAATGTTGCCTCTCGATATAACGATAATTTTTCTACAACATTTTTTCTTGGTCCGCAATCGTTATATTGAGGTTTCATTGCATTTCGTTTAGCTATTGTTTATTTCTCTCAGTGTTGTTAGTCATTTAGTATTTTGTGAAAATTTTTTTGTGTGTGTGTGTGGCCCGGGCTTCCGAACTCGATAAGTAAAATATGGCTCTCAGAGTGTACTTTTTTTGGTTTCAATCATTATTGGCCTATTTTTTAACCTTTCTTTTCCTTCTGCTGCATCGTCTGAAGCCTCCTTCCCACAAGGGTCACGTTCAAACAAAAGAAGAAGAGATGGAGTTTTCCGACAGCGGGAGAACACACACGAGAAAGGACCAAAGCACCTCCACCCCATATCGTCTCTAGATCCTATCCTGAGATGCATGCCTTTGGGACAGCTACAATTGGCACAGAGGGAGAGTAATGATAATTGGAGATCGAGTGTCGTTGTTGACCGTGAGAAAAATACCACAAATTGTTACAAAAAAAAAAAAAGCCAAGTACAAGTTGATTGTGATTTTAAAAAGTATTAAAATAAAATTTCGAGCAGATTTTTTTACTAAACTTTTTTTTGGGACAATTTTTTTAATCATAAAAATTGTTTTTCCGAGCCAAATATGGGAAACATATCCACTTGAATTTTTTTTTTGGGGGGGCTGAGCCGTCCTTCAAAATTAGTGGAGGGGTTTGGTCCCATTGGCCGGATACAAGTTTACGCCTATGAGAGGGTGGATGGTGGCTTTTATCATTGGCAGTGTGGAAAAGTAATTTAAAAAAAAACACGCAAACTAAAATATATAGCTATTTAAAATACTTTTTTAATTACTTTTAATTACTTACTTTTTTAATTACAAAAAATTTCTTTCACTTTTATATTATACAACATGATGTATAATTTGTGTATGTGCAGAAAAGAGATGCACGAGACATTTTTGTCTCAATTTTCATGGTACATGCAATAAATGTTTGATCTCATTTATCGAATCAACTTTTCTTTCATGCACAAGAATCATCGTTGAGATTTGTCTTCTGTAAATATAGAATGCTGAAATGATTATTCACATGCGTTCTGGAAGTAGTAGCGGAGAGGTTTCCTGGTGTTTTCGACGATAATTTCATGGTGATAATTAAAACATTGTGTACCCTTTTCTTTTTATTTGAAGTAATTTATGAATTTTTTTCACAAATTCTTCCTCACATTGCCAGAAGTCGAGAAAAATTGAAAAACAAACGTTGAACCATTTTTCCTTCTTCTTTGAATTTCAATATACAGCATATCATTTTACTAGGATGTTTTTTTTAATACATGTTTCTGTGTGTGTGTTTGTTTATTTATATTTATGTTGAGCTTTGAATTTTAATTTTTTTAATAGCGCTGGAATAAACAATCCTGTCGTCTGATTTATTTTTGCGGTATAAACTTTAGGTAACAAAGCTAGGCCATTATTTATTATTTTTTATTCTATTTTACAAGTTTTATTTTCTCAGCGACTTTTTTTTTGTATTTTTTAAGTACATCGATGAGACTATTCATTGATGTTTTTTAACCCTTTGCACGGCATAATAGCAATAAGCTTCCTTAGGATGTTCAGCAGTAAATGAGTATAAAGTAATGAAAAAGTAATGGATATAGAGCAGCTTTTTCAAAGTGTGCGTCGCTTTTTCTAGAAGCATCGCCAACCTTTATGTGGGGTGTCACGGTGAGCTTGGAATATTTATTTGTGCACCTATTTATGCTTTGAAGTTCTTTTATGCGGAAAAATGTCTATTAATCTATCCTGAAGAGCCGCTGAAGAATCATGAATTAAGCAAGGGAGCCGTGGTTCACAAAATTTTGTGAACCATTGGTATAGGGAAAAGTGTTCCACTGAGAGAGGGATTAACTTAACAAAATATTTGGGCTTGCCAATGCTAAAATAAGGAGGCGAGATATCTTGTCAGTGCCACTCAAAGGGTTGAGATTCATCTGAAATCAGCTATGAAATGTACCGTTTCAAGTCTATTGCTATGACTACCGTTGTGGTATTCAGATTCTATGATACTCATTTTATTCTCACGCTTAATGAATACAGGGTGTATGGGATAGTCCCTTGGACCTGAAATGACTTGCATTCTGTAGCTCTTTTTGTTTGCAACTCCTCGCACAGAAAAAGTCCCAAGGATATGTCTTCAAAAATTTTAATTAAAAAAAAGCGCTTTCAGTGTAATATTTGAGCTATATTCAAATGGTGATTGGTATGATTGGTATTGCTTTAGCAACTCGAGTAAATATGTTCCGGCGTCCCTGCTTGTACGGTCTTGTTCAGTGCACACGAGCTCCAAGGAAAGATTGAGATATTCATTGCTTCTGTAGTGTAGTGGTCTAAGGCAGTGGTTCTGAATCAGGGCTCCTTGTGCACTCTCCAGAGGCTCCATGGCCATTCGAGGAATATATTAAAGAAATAGTAAAATTAAAAAAAAATTATATTATTACATATTTTTAGATAGTAAAAATAAATCAGCAAC
This sequence comes from Pholcus phalangioides, assembly GCF_987345545.1. Lineage (NCBI taxonomy): Eukaryota > Metazoa > Arthropoda > Arachnida > Araneae > Pholcidae > Pholcus > Pholcus phalangioides. The sequence goes on from NW_028301628.1 coordinate 14,528,711, forward strand.
TTCGATGAATAATTAAAAAATTGGGCATAGAATTTTTTACTTAAAGGGTTCTGCGAGTCAAAAAAGGTTGAGAACCGCTAGTCTAAGGCATTCACCTGGAAAGTGAAAGAGGACGTGGGTTTGATTTCCCGCAGGGGCACTTGAATTTGCTATTTACAAAATATATCTTCACATCAGCCAGCTGTTAAAAACTTTTGTTTGGATAGTGGAGTGACATCATGACCTCGGATGAATATAAGTGTGAGGACTGTAAAAAAGCTGAAAGGGGTTTCTGTTGATGAAAATAGGCATGAAACAGGCATGTTGGGCCTCTAGAGATGAAGAGGATATGGAAAACCATTGGAAAAAATGTAAAAAAATGCTTGAGGTTTTAAAAATCAAAATGCAAAGCACCATATGGAACAAGCAGTAAATAAAATCGCCCCAACGCAAGATCAACTTACTAAAGATGTGTAGGAGGCATAGGCGTAAACTTGTATCTGGCCCATGGGCCCGAGCCCTCACCAATATTTTTGAAGAGCCAGCTCAGCTCCTCCAAAAATTTAGGTGGATTTTTGAAGAGCCTAAATATATCTGTAAAAAGTAGCGATTTTTCCCAGCCATTTTTCAGGATGCGACTTATTTATCGGAAATTACTGTGATTTTTTTTTTATGTTCCATTGTAAATTAAATTGGGGAATTTCTAAAAAGTATGTAGTATTTCTTATGTTATTCAAAATTGCGTTTATTTCAAAATGAAGAATTATTCTCTCAAGGTTTTATTAGGGTTACTCCTTTTACGGTCACCTCTTTTCATGGACAAATTTCTTTTTCTCCCACCGGTGACCACAAAGAGGGGGTTCACATACCCTGTTTATGTTCACAGAACTCTTAGAAATTTTAAATATCTTGTGGCATCTCAGTCGATCTCGAGGAGTCATTTCGATGCTTTCCCCCACAACAAAAAGATGATCTTCACTCCTAGTTGCAGCCCATCCATGGCATCTAGTGCATGTTTACCGGGGGAAGCGCTCAGCATGTTATAAGCAGGGTCATAGCATCCCACATACTGGAGAAGGGCTTCTAACCTGGGATCTTTAGCAGGGCCCCCGAAGCCAGAATTTCCACAGGTTTTTTTATAATGGATTCATAGCATAAAAAACTAAACATTATGGTAATTGTTCTAGGCTGGTAACTAGGCTGGGGCAACCGGGACAATGCTCCAGGAACCTGAGCCAAATGGGTGGCAAAAAAAATGTACACTTATTTTGCACATTTTTTAAAGTCTTTGACAGTTTCTTATTCTACAAAATGAGAAGAGAAGGAGGGGGCGAACCCCTCCTTTCTTAGCATAACCCTTTCAAGGGAGCCCCCCCATGAAAGTATGCACTGGGGCCTCAGGTCTGGAGCCCTGTCAATTCCACCCTTGGGGGTCATACTGAGGGTGAAAATTTTTGGGAGAAAAAAAGCGGGAGGAGAAAAGGAAAAACAGTTTCCGAAATTCTTTGAAACATTTGAAAAAAAATTTATTTCATGTGTATTTGAGTCTTTTTTTTCTTTTCACGATAAAGGTGGCCGCACCCTCCACAGCTGACAAAGAGCATTTCAATAGGGTTCAGTTTCGGCTTTTTCATTCTAAGTTTTCTGAATACAAGCACCATTTCCTAATTAGCGGCCATTCAAGTATTACATCAGTAAATGTTTAGCCATTTTTGACCAACTTTCCCCCGTCAGCAAAATTTCGACAGCACTGCCCCTACCTCTTAATGCATATTGGTGGGACTAGAAACGTAAGGGGGCATAGGGGGATAATGCGCCTCCCCTGACGAAAAAAAAAAAAATGTTTAATGCAAAATTATTTTTTTTAAATTAAACTTTTGAAAGAAAATACCTTTATATGTGTTATTATAATCAATTTATGTTAATTCCAATTCTATTTGAAGGGTAAGAACTCAATTTCTCTAAGAATTTCATTGCGACCCACCCTTCAAGCCATAGTTTCCCAAATTTTATGTGCCATCTCTCCTCTTCATCAGATTTTTTTTCCTCTCATCACCCCGAACTCAAGTGAACCTATAGGATCCTCTGTTAAATCTGTAGCTTTCAGCACCCCCCTGGACCATTCCATTGGTCTGTTCAAGTATTACGTGAGCAAATTTTTAGCCATTTTTTACCCCCTTCCCCCCCCCCTTGCAAGCAAAACGCTGACCCCATCCCCCCCCCTTGTCAGCAAAATTTCGTCATCAGTTCTGCCCCTCTGAAACCTAATGCATATTGGTGGGAGTACACAGAGATGTACACGTGGGGGGGGGGGCCTTAGGGGGCTCGTGCCCCCCCCCCCCCCAAACAATCAAAAAATTTTTTTAATGCAAAAACAATTTTTTTTTAAAATTGAAATTTCGGAAGAAAATACCTTTCTGTGTTGTTATAATCAATTTCTGTTAATTTCAATGTTATTTGAAGGCTATGAACTCAAAATTTATCTTTAATAAATTCATTGCGACACACCCTCTTAGCCATATAATGATGAATCACATAAAGTTCCTTGGCCTGCGGATCAAATTTGGCCCTGGGGGTTACTTGATGCGGCCTGCCCTCTTCAAACCTAATTTTGTAAAAATGAACTAAGTGGCACATTTATAGATCGCTTAAGTGTCCTGTGGTACAATTCCGGAACATTTAAGTGGCCCGTGGCATATTTTCAGATCACTTAAATGACCCGAGACACAGTTCTAGAACACTTAAGCGATCCATGACACATTTAGAGATCCCTTGAGTGACATGTGACGTAGTTTTAGAGCACTTAACTGGCCCCCAGTGCGGGTCTACATCACTCAAATTACCAGCGGCACATTCTCAGATTATTTAAGTGATGTGTGGCACAGTTCCAGAGCACTTAAGCGGCCTGGACACATTTCCAGATCACTTGGGTCCGCGAAACATTGAGATCACTAAAGTGGCTCTGTAGGGCACTTATCAATAGGAGGAATGCTACTTCAATTGCCCACATATTATCGAAAGGTTTTTTCTTGTTTTTGGCACACCGAGTAAGATGCCATTAAAAATATTTCATATTTTCATAAAAATTGGTTCATGACATAAGCATTATCCAACCCCCCCCCCCTCTTGTCATCCAAAAGTCAGCAAATCGGAACCCCCCCCCCCCCCCATCGATGATGACTTAATACTTGAACGGCCCCCTACCAGGGAGTGATATTTCCCTTTTTGGAAACTGCTTTAGGCCATATATGGTAAACCTTTGACCCGGAGATCAAATGTGTGGCCCTGAAGGTTATCTGATGTGGCTTGACCCCTCAAACCTAATTTTATAAAAATTACCTAAGCGGTACATTTACAAATTGCTTAAATGACCCGTGGCACAATTCCAGACTTTAAGTGGCCTGTGGCACATTTCAGATCACTGAGTAGGCCTCAAAGATCACTTTCACATTCAAATATCAATTAAGTAACCCGCGACACAGTTCCAGAACACTTAAATGATCCGTGGCACATTTATAGATCTCGTGAGTGACACGTGGCACAGTTTTAGAGCACTTAAGTGGCCCCTGGTGTGGTTCTACATAACTCAAGTTACCAGCGGAACATTCCCAGATTACTTAAGTGATCCGTGGCATAATTATGGGTCACTTGATATGTGGCACAGTTTGAGAGTACTTAAGTGGTCCGAACACATTTCCAGAGCACTTGAAGGATCTGTGAAACGTTTAGAGATCACTAAAGTGGCTCTGTAGGGGACTTACCAATAGGTAAAATGATAGTTCTAGTGCCCAATAACTATTGAAAGGTTTTTCATATTTGGTGCATTGAATAGGATGTCATTAAGAATATTTCATATCTTAATAAAGGGTGGTTGATGACGTAAGCATCATCCAAACCCCCTCCCTTGTCATCAAAAGTCAGCAAATCGGAAACCCCTTCCCCATCGATGCTGACGTAATACTTGAATGGCCCTTTAGAACAGTGGTTCCCAACTGGAGTATGCATACCACTGGATCCGGAAATTTCACCCCTAACATTTTGCCTCAACATTTCGTCCCCGTCACATTTCACCCCTGGAAATTTTGCCCCGGTACATTTGGCCCCTGGGACATTTCGCCCCGAAATTTTCGCACCTGATATTTCACCTGCCAAAAGTCACCTGTGCAAACAGTCACGCATGAGTGACTGTTTGAGTGATTAAGCGAGTGTGAAATCGGCTTTAAGAGTGAGTTAGTGACCGTGCAAATGACTAAATGAGTGATGACAGAATGACTGACCACGTGAGCGACAGTATCTATGCATGTGGAATTGACTGTATCAGTGAGTGACCGTGTGTGTGCCCAAGTTACTGATTGACCATATGAATGATTGTATGAGTGATCATGTGAGTGGGGATATGAGTATCCAAGCGAGTGATTGAGTGGTTGACTGTATGAGTGTCCAATAGAGTTACTAAGTGATTGACCGTATGAGTGACCGACTGAATGCTTGTATGAGTTTCCAAGTGAGTGACTGATTGATTGATCATATGAGTGACCAAATGATTGATCACATGAATGATCGAGTGATTTACTGTATGAGTGACCAAGTCAGTGACTGAGTGATTGACCGTATGAATAGTTGTATGAGTGACCGGGTGAGTGGCGGAATGAGTGTCCAAGGAGGTTACTGAGTGATTAACCATATAGGTGACAGAGTGAGTGCTTATTTCAGTTCCCAAGCGAGTGACTGTGTGGTTCACTGTATGAGTGATATAGTGTATGACCATATGAGTAACCGTAATAATGACCAAACTAGTGACCATAAGAGTAACCGTAATGACCAAATGAATGACCTAGCAAGTTACCGTAATAATAACCAAACAAGTGACCATAAGAGTAACCGTAATGACCAAACAAGTGAATGATGGACTAAGTGAATGATTGTATCAGTGACCAAGCAATTGACCGTATGAGTGACTGTAATAATGACCAAGTGACCATATGAGTTATCACATGAGTGACTGAGTGACCAAGTTAGTGCTTGTGAAGATGATCCCTCTCTTCATTCTCCCCCCCCCCTCGTTATGGGTGGTTATGTAGTATTTTAATGGGCTCTAAAAATTTAGAATTTGCTGTGAAGCATATATAAAATAATTGTTTCCAAATTTACGTTGCAGCAAAATTATTTTAACATAAGCTGGAGTACAACAGTCCTGAAGAAAAACATTAAAATCCCCCACCTTGTCCTGCTTAATACGTACGGTAATGTATTTGTGACAGCAATAGACATATTATGCTTAGTGAAAATTTCTGCCACATACTCCCCTAACATTTACATAAGAGGCAGAATGTCGGGTGTGAAATGAGATATCCGGTCCAACTGAAGTAGTCGGTCACTTGATCACTCATGTGGTCACTCGATGATTCATACGATCACTTACTTTGTTACTCACTTTGCTACTTCTGCAATCATTTCTACAGTCACTCATATGGTCAGGTGAAATGTCAAGAAGTATATGTTCAACTCACTTGATCATTCACAGGGTCAATCACTTCGTCAGGGCAGGCAAAGTGTCACAAGTAGATGTCAACTCATTTTATCAGTCATACGGTCACTTACATGGTCATTCTTACCATCGCTCATCTGTTCACACATACGGTCATTCATACGGTCAAGGCAGGTGAAATGCAAAGGAAGTAAATTTCCAGTTCACTTGATCACTCATAGGTTCACTCACACGGTCAGGGCAGGCAAAATACCATCGGGGGGGGGGGGGCTAAATGTCCAACTTGATCATTCATATAGTCACTCGCACCATCATTAACATGTTTACTCGTACGGTTAGGACAGGTTAATTGCCACAGATAAATGTCCAGCTCACTTGGTTACTCATAAACTCACTTGTATCATCATTCATATGTTCTCTCATATGGTTAGGGCAGGTGAAATATCGGGGGGTAAATGTCCAACTCGAACACTGATAGGGTCACTCACCAGGTCCCTCATATGGTCAGGGCAGGCGAAATGTCAGGGGTGAAATTTCTGGGGGGCCAAATGTAATGGGGATGAAACGTGCTAGGGGCGAGATGTCGAGGACGGAATGTTGGAGGTGAAATGTCTGGGGCAAAGATTCTGTGAACCACGTACCACAGGGGGTATGCGAGAGGCCGTTAGGGGGTACACGAAAAGAAAATAGTAATGCCGTCTAATCACACACACATCTAAAAAAGATTTAAGAAATTTTAAAAGTAAGTAGAGGCTTTTACTAATATTGTCAGTAGCAATATATTGACCTACCTATATCAATAAAATCATCTATGAAAGAGGGGTTGCGTCCGATGGAAGGATCTGCTTTCTCACCCGCGCCGAACCTATGATCCGGATTTGCACACTCCTTTCTCTCAGCTCATTTTTCATCAGCGGTTCAGATTTGATCCTTTTTGTTGCGCCACTGTCATTTTCTGCATATGAGGGCTAATTAGACGGTACCTAATTTTATATTTGATTGTTGACACATACTGGGCTATGCATAAAAATGAAGGATTAATTCTTGGCGTGTTTAACTTTTGTTGTGGATGCTTGTATTAAGGCGTGTGCGTGCATAGGTGGTTCAATTTTTTTTTTCTCAGAAGGTATTTTTTAAGCTTTTCCCTGCAAAATAACACTGTAATCTCAGCTTGGGGGGTGGGGGTTTAGAACCCCAACCCCCTTTGCATACGCCAATGTGTGCGTGTTATTCCTACATTTTTTTACGTCAACTTTTCTACCAAGCACCTACTACTCACGTGATTTATGCTATAGATCAGTAAAAACTGGATCTGTGCGGAAGTGGAAGTTGTCTGAAACACCAAAATGAAATACTGTGCACCTGTAAACATGGAAACATATTTTGAATCTGCCAAAAGTGATTCTGTGAAAGCTGCTGAGCCTCTGACCCATAGGCATAAGCAAAATTTTCTCGGAGGGGGGGGGGGGTACGTTTTTTTTTGCAAAATAACATTATCTTGTCTCAAGGGAGGGTTAAAACCTTAAAACCCCTTTTGCTTATGCCAGTGCTCCTACTACATTTGCTATCATATTGCAAGACGAGGAAAAAAGACCATTGGTGAAAATTTAGTTTCACCGTGCATCAAAGATTCTGTCAGATGCATGTTTGCAGAAGAAAGTACTCTTGTAATGAGTTTAATACCTCTGTCAAATAATACGGTTTCTCAAAGAAAGAGGACATGTCAGATGATGTTGATACCACAGTCATAAGTTGCGTCAAAGGTTGTGAATTTTTTTCCATCCAAGTTGACGAAAGTACCAACGTTGCACAATATTCCGTGCTACTTGTAATTGCTAAGTACTTGAAAGAGAGTTCAAGAAAAATATTTTTATTTGTCACCCATTAAAGGGGTCATACGACTGTTAAAGACTTATTTGAAGCAATTGATCGTTATTTTATTGAAAAAAGAATTCAATGGTCAAAATGCATTAGGCTCACCACAGATGGAGGAAAATCCACAGAAGGTTGCTACTCGGTCCTTCGTGTATGCGTGGCAAGAGTTGCCCAAAATGAAATGGACTCGCTGCTATATTCATAGAGCCCTGCATCAAAACTTATGCTTCCAAATTTGCAAAACGTTCTTGATGAAACGGCCAAAGTTGTCAATTTTAGCAAGGTGAATCCTATCTACTACAGGTTTTTTAAATTGTGTGAAGACATGGACAGCCTTCACAATGCTTTGCTTTTGCGCACTGAAGTCAGGTGATTGTTCCGTGGTTAAGTCCTGATGCATCTGTTTGAACTTCAGCACGAGGTAGCTTTTTTTTTTTTTGGAAGTGTTCGACACTTCACGATTTCTTGTCACAGGCCAAGCTAAATTTAAAGGTTTGTCAATTGGAAGAATTGAAATTCTCATTTGGAAATTATTTTTCAGAGTCTGAAATGGGTGGTCGGTAGATATCTAATCTTTTCAAAGAAGAGTATTTTGAACCGGCTTTCATTGGCGATTCCAGAAAAGGAGAAATTGCTAGAACTCTCATCGGATACCACTCTGAAGATTCCCTTTAATAGTGGAATGGTGAACCTAGTCAGTTTTTATGTTAGAATGTGTTTATGTTAGAATATTATGTTAATGGACAAACAATTTATTTAATTCTGTTTTTGGTATCTGGCAACACATTATTAGTCAAGTATTTAGTTTCAGAGTTTTGGCAACAGTACAAAAAACATGGCTGTTCAAGTCCAAAGCCGCTTGAAAGATAAGCGTATCCACTCAATGTTAAAGAATGGACGCGTAATTGATAGCAGCACCATCTGAAGTGCGGAAGGAGAAACTTTCAGACTGATGGGCGTGGCTTCCACGCCCCTTTACTTTCGTTAGTCCGATTTCATCCTTGACATTTTTATTATTGTAGTCTATTGCTACAAAATCGAGAAATTTCTCAGAGAAGCAGCAAATTTTTTCTTAGGAGACATTTATGTTAAAAAACACAGATCAGTCAATTTGCAATCGATACTCTATTTATTATCTTCATACCCCCCCCCCCCCGATCAACTTTAATATTTCGCGATTGTGTAATGAGCTAATTTTTTAAAAAAGCAAAGAAAATTTACGTTGTTTTTAATGCATGTAAATTGTATCACTATCCAAATTCATTCAGACAAAATGCTTCAAGCACAAAAACAATTTTCAAACAAAACTTTTATTTCAATATAAGTTGAAAATTATGCTAACGGAAATACAATAATTCTTTTAGATCATATTTCGTGATTCTCTCTAGGAAAATGTTTAGTTTCATTCATTTTTAGTTTTTTCCAGCATGAAAATCTTAGCCCTATTCATCGATAAATTCAGATGAAGACAAAAATTATCTGCCCTTTTTACTAGAACAGTATACCAAACCATTCGGTAATGAAAATATCTGGCCATTCTATGATACTTCCAGCCCACTATTAACTGAAAATTCTGTCCATGCTCGACTAAAAAATATCAGTTCATTCTCCAATGAAAATATCAAGCCATGCTCTGATTACAGCCAATGCTCCACTGTGAAATATCAGTCTATTCTGTACTAACATACTAAGCTATTTTTTAATTTGATGTTCATGAAATGTTCACCAATCCTGGAAATGTCTCTCACAAACACGACCATTGGCATGTAGTTTTTCAGCAGAAACTCCTATGAGTTTCGGATTGTTACAGGCAGCTACTCATTTTTGACACCTGCAAAGAAAAAAAAATTGTACATGAGAAATATATTTTTCATTAAGGAAAGTAAAAAAAAAATAAATAAATAAAAATGAAAACTTATGATTACAACAGTAGGGCATGAAAAAAATCATGATTTTTTTTCAAACTATTATTTTGATTTGAATTAATTATTTTGTGAACTAAAAATCAACTGATTGTTTACCAAGAAAATCTTGATATTTATTGAGAACTTTTATTTCCTCATCTTATTTTTCAAATTTAACTAATTAGTTTTTCTTATATTATTCTCTATATATATTTAGCACATCTTCTATATTTCTTTTAATTGAGAAGTTTCTGACTATCACATTCCCATATCGTCTCCTGAAGCCAGAACCACGAATGTCCAAAATTCACCCTCTTTTTGTTATCAGAAAGTTTGATAGGTTATTTTGCTTTCTAATCACATTTCAGGCAAAACTGAAATGCATATGTGTATACTATCGAAACACACCACAAAAAGCATTTTAGGAAAATAAATTCTGTGGAGTAACATGAGCAGAGTGAACATTAAAATGTCATTTCTTACATTTTTTTCCCATGGACTTTCATGCTTTGACGACAAAATTTTACATATATACCACTAGGTTATTTTTACTTAAACTATTCAACTAAATTCCGTTGTTCAAATCACCGAAATTTTACGTCATAATTTTAACCAGTCTACTCTGCAGAACAGTATGAGACTATTGCCATTCCTCGATAGTATTTTTATGTAAGCAAGAATTTTTTTGAACAGATTTTTTTTCAGAGAAATGTAGCTTGGTTGACTAAGTATTACCGCCATAGCAATTTATAGTTAACATATTTTGTTAAAATAGTTTCATAAAAATAAATGTGAATTTTAAACAAATCTTAACTCACTTCACAAATGTGAACAATTTTTTTTATAATCTAAATCAGTTGTTTTCCTCTTTGATCAGATGAAATGATTAGGAGTTAGGACACCACAGAATTTGAAATAGGGTCGACATGCCCTGGAAAAGTGAAAGAAACATTATTATTGGACCTGGTTTTCCAGGTACAGAAATAGCTTCTACAAAATTTATGAGGTCTACATAGCTTTGTGATTCAGGGCTTGACTGACAAACTATAACTATACTCCACATGAATGAAATTACAATGTTTTGAAATTAAAAAATTTCAATGAGTACCATAGTATTTTTTAAAATTTGTGTACAAAAGAATTTCAATTTTTTATGTCTTTCCAAGCAAAACTTTTGGAAAATTTATCCTTTTTTTAGAAAAATTATCCTGTTCCAGATTGAAAATCTGGGACATTTTTTTCACGACCATGAACAGATTTTCTTCCAGAAATAGGAAATATTTTTTCCTTACATTTGTTTGTCACATTATACATGAGCTTTCCCAGTATCATTATCACCAATTATTTTATTTAAATTAACATTAACTAGGGAGTTTATTAATTGTGAATTTACATTAATTACAAGTAAAAACGTGCTGCCCTGACATGTCTACCCCCTCAACGTCCGTGAAAATGAATTGAAATATTACAATTATATATATATATGTGAAAGTGCAGTGGAACATCGATTACCTTCTATCATCAAAGCACGTTATTATTACCCCTACCAATGTTGGGCTCTTTCCCCTTCAGTGAAATTTCGCGCATTTTTACGGTTCTAATGTGGTGAAATGAAAATTACGGGTGAGAATGACTGACTATAGCCCTGATAAATCAATTCTTTTATCATGTCCTAGAAAATAATATAAAATATAAAATGAAGGAAATTTTTCACTTACCTGTTGCTGTCTTTCGGAAATTTATACATGTGAAGACCAGTTTTCGAGTTCATTTTGCAACCATCTAAACAAAATGGCGTGAAGGGGAAAAAAAACGATTCCTTCCCGACGCAAGCAGCCAATCACAGGCCAGCAGTAGGAGTTTGTCCTTCCTCAACAGAGAGGGCGCTGATGTCATGTGTGGATTTCGGTTTTCCCATAGGACTGTTCACGCTTACTCTTAATGCAGCTTTGGCTCAAGTCTGAACAGCAGCAGATGTTGTCTCTCACTTTAAGTATTTAAATCTCTATTAAATATGTGTCTGTCTTCAATTGAATATTCTGGTTATAATTACTTACACTCACACACATCATTAGTAATAAGAATATATCAACAGATCCAAAATAATAAGAGAACTTGTTGTATTACAAGAAAAAAATGGAAAAGTTGAAGTTCCTTATGATTCCGCACAGTTTCCTGACAGAAAAAGTAAGCAATATTAAATATAGTTACAAATTTTTGATAAATTCATACATTTTGCATTTTAAGCATTTTCTTCAATGATAATTTATTCAGAATCTTCAAAAATAATCTAGATGCAGTATTTTGCAGCTCTCTCATATATAGTCAATAAAATGTAGTAAAAGAATTTTTTTTCTGTTAGACACATCAATAAATTAATGAAACTTACCACGTTTTATTTTTTTTCAATCATATTTTAAATTTATTTAAGAAACACTTAAACTCCATTTGACTTGTGTGCTTCAGACAGTAACAATATTCAAATCGAGTTTTATTAAGAAATTTATACAACTAAAAAGTTTTTTTTTTCTCATTTAAAACCTGATATATGACTCAATATATGAGAGTAATAAATCTTAGCTAAGTGAAATGTAATTTCATTTTGCACTGTATCATAAAATATAAATAAATACAGGACTTGACAAATCGGAAAAATTTAGGCTCCAGCTAAATTCTGTAGGAGCCAAGCATGTGGTTTTTCGCAAGAAAAGTGTCTTAAATAATCTTTTTTCGACCTTCCTGGGAATTGATGACCCCTTCCCAGGGCCGCAACTGGATACTTTGTCACCTGGTGCAAGCTGGAATTTTGGCACCCCTTGCACGTAGAAGCAGCAGTTAAAGGGTGAATTCTACTTCCATTCTGGTCCACCATCCGAAGCACCAGACCCGCCTGCTCTCCCTGCTCTTTTCCATGTTGGAAGACAATTATGAAATCAGAAAATTTTGAGCCATCCATAGATTCTTATTTAGCAATCACATACACAAAATTTTAGGTGCCAATACAGATTTTCTAGTCACCATTGCGACCTGGCACCAGGGATTTGTCCAGCCCTGGAATAAAGATGTATATACTGTATATATTTTTACTTGCATTCTTTGTATATAATTGTTTTTGTGACGCTGGCCAGGGATTTTAGGATTTATGAGATCTGGGAGACATACTCAGATTTACGGCACAACTCAGTCTGTAATAAATTGCCTATGGTGATAGACTGGAGTTGTACTTGGTTTTAATGAGAGAGAGAATGAATGTATATTTTTACTTGGACCGTGATCAAACTAGAATGGGGCTCAAGGGCAGAGGCGTACGCTCTCAACAATTAAATAAATTTTTGTTAATTAAATACTTTTGAAAAATTGGTACCAACCGGAAGAAATTTTGTGTCCCCCATAGATTGGTCTTGGGTACGTTCCTGCTCAGGGGCAGGCCCATTCACTTTGGTAACAATAGGTGAAATGATTGTTGTAATTAGAGCCCGAATTTTCCATTAAAAAATGGCAAGATATGCATTAAAACTGAGAAATTATATGTTAAAGAACAAATAACCACGGTTACGAAATACACAAATACGTTTTTAAATGCATCTTTTCTATTTGACTCTGTGCATATTCATTTGCAGAAAAATATTCTTTTAAAAATGACTTCTACATGTATTTTATTCAGGAATTTCTAGTTACCAGTACTGTAGCTGCTCACTCTTAGAAAGAAAAAGTTGCTAGAAGAAGAACAAACAACGTGTGCATGCAAGTAACAAAACATGAATGTCAAAAATGGGCGGATTTTTTTTTCCTGAGAGATTTTACTTTTTACTTGAAAAAAAAAAACAAGCAAATAAAGCACCCAGGCTTCAGGTATGGCCCATTGTAGCTAGAAGTTCCTTGGAGTTGAGCAGCCAAACATGTTGAATTTCGGATTTGATGGAAAATGTTGGCAGATCCATGGAAGTGAGCATCAATGTAATAGTTTAGATTTAATTGTTCAGTTGGTCATCTAAACTGCTTTGATGATACGAAATTCTATGAAAAACTTATATTATTAGAGAATCAACTGCTTTGAGATCAAAAATCAATTTTATGACCGATGTTCTGTTCATTCGTTGATATTGGAACAAAATAATCTTGAAGATGTTTCAGTGCAGATCAAGCAGCAGTTTTCAATAATTTTATGTCCTTACATACTAAAAAGTGAACTAGTTTATAATGAGAAGTACGTTACAACAAAAAAATTCTCTTGTGGTTGTGAGCTGTCGTTATAATGTACTTTTATTGTATTACGAGCAATATTAATTTGAAAAATTATGAAAATGTAATTAATCTTCCGCACAACTTGAAAATATGCACTTATTCTGAAAATTTTTCAATTATATGCATTTATACACACATTAATGCTAAAAAGAGGTTAAAATATGTAAATGCAAAAAACAGGACTAATCATAACAAATTTATAAATAGTGCAAAAAAATCAAAAATAAAAAGGTCTATTTTTCACGTCCCCCACTGGGTGACCTTTCATTAAATCAAGCTGTATAGTAACCAAGAAATGCCATTAAAGCAGTGTTTTCCGAAGTGTGAAATATTGCCCCTGGGGGAAAGGGGCGATGCAGTAGTCCAGAGGGTTGGTAAAAGCTATGGGTTTAGTGTAGCTATATGGGTGGGCTTGAGTTAGGAGCAATGAGAAAGAACATTTTTTTGAAAAAATGGCTATGGAACAAAAAGTTTGGTAAACTTTTCACTGAAGCAGTGGTTCTCAACTGGTGCTCCGTGTGCACTTCCCGGGGGGGGGGGGGACGCCACAGCCACTTGAAAATAAAATGAATCAGTAAATTTGATAAATAAAAGAGGAACCTAAGGGGCTTCGCCATAGAAATTTTATGCCGAATAGAGATGACCACTGATGCATATTTGTCTTTGAGTACAGGTGATCATTTGTGGAGATTTTACTGCATTTAGGAAAATGTAGTGGAACCCTTTCTATTCGTCTCTCCATTACGTTTCTGACTTTACTCATTCGTACGACGTTTGGCTTCAGTTGCTATACATTCCTATACATTATCCCTGTATACAGTGCCTAATTTCTGCATGGACAAATATGGCCTTTATAACTTTGAGCCCCCGAAATTCAAACATACATTCACTGACCAATTAACATCTTTGACTCATGTCTCAAGAGCCTCCTAATTCCTGCTTTATCCAGGACCTTACCTGTATACACTTCAATTAATCAACGTTTTCACTTTGATTCAATCTTTGGAAAACAACGCCATTTCTATCAATCGAATCACATAATTTTTTAATTGGGAAAAATGCATTACTGAAACACAGTGCATCCCGTTTTTCAAAAACCCATCATGAAGAAACGTTGTAAGCGGAAAAATGCTTTAAATGGGAAATCTCGATGAATATTAGTGATAGATGGAGCATGACAGTAAATCGTACTAAGCAGAAAAACCTTCCAAGCTAAGCAGGATCAACTGTAGTTTCTCATGCATATTTTTTACTGAAAAAGCCATAAAATTTAAGATGATTTACCAATTCAATGGCTTTTGACCAGCACTGAAATAATTATTGAATGGGCTATTGTAGGGTATGCTTAGTCAGGGCCGCAACTAGGATTTTTGCCAACCGGGGCAAACATGATTTTGCTGCCCCCACATTCGATAATTATATAATAGTGTTCTCTATTCCCACCTAAAACTGTTGCCCCCTAAATTTTGCCATTTCAGGCAGCAGATTTTTGACTTTCTCCCTGCCCCCTTGTCAGCTAAAGTCAGCAAAACGCTGACCCTCCTCCCTGGGTTTAAGCTGCAGTCACATTTTTTGCAAAAGGAAATCGTAGAATGCAAAAAAAAAAACAGTAGCCACTTTCGTAAAAATACGTACAGGAGGTACGAAACGAGTAGATATCCAACCATCAATCATTACATTAGCATTGTAGCATTTTGCTAAAGCTTCCCCCCCCCCCCTTTTCGCTTTTTTGCAAAAGGAATTTTTTATCCAGCTTAAACCCGGCCTCCTCCCCCCTTGTCAGCAGCTTAGAATATTTCATATCTTCAAAAAAAGAGTGGTTGATGAAGTAAGCAACCTTCAAAACCCACTCCCCCTTGCCATCAAAAGTCAGCAAATCTGAAAACCCTGATGTTGACATAAATGACCTCGAATGACCCCCAAGTATAGAACGTTTTGCATAAGGGTTAAATAACACTTTTTTTCTGTCAAATCTTGAAATGAATACCGTAAGGTTGCTTGAGACTATAACAACAGTAATGTTGTGATTGTATAATATTTATTCTCAAGCATAATTTTGAATCAAAGCGACAGATTTTTCATAAAAACTTTTTTTGGGATACGTCTGTAGAAAAAGTGCGGGGTGGGGGGTAATTTCCGTTAAAAAAAATCCAGTTGTACGGTTTTTATATTTATACAACACATCATGTAAACAAGGTTCCATTATTTGAGCCTGAGGCACCCCAACATTTTCAATAAGATTATGCCTATGGTAGGAGGTTGTGAAAGCAGTTTTAAAAATAGAATTCCAATCTAAATCGATGGAAGACATTGGAAATATTCGAAGGTCAATGGAACAGATTAATATTGATGTTAAGCAAATAAAAATTCAAAATGGAAAGTTGAAAATGGAAGTAAGATTTGAGACAGAGATTGAATTACGTGGAAACAAAAATAGGAGAAATAACATAGAGATAAATGGAATCCCAGAAACAAAGCATGAAAATATAAATGAAATAATGAACACAATCCTGGAAATACGAAAATCAACAGAGATAGAAAATACCCACAGAGTGCCAACGAGAAACACTAGCAAGCCAAAATCAATCATCGTTAGGATTGATACTGAGAAATCAAAGATCTGGATGGAAAAAGCCAAGCGACAGCTGATAAAATAAATCCAGATTTTCAAGACAGAATATGCATAAACGAACATCTCACACCAGAAAATAAACTGTTCTATGAAGCAAGACAGGTGAAAAACAGACTTGGTTATAAATTTACATGGGCAAAAGATGGAAAGATATTCCTCTGAAGAGAACCTAAAGCATTAAGAATATATTCAGAAGAGCAACTGTGCAGAGACTAAAACCAATCTTTAAAGACAATGGGAAGTGAAGAAACAGGCAAAACAGACATGATTGAGGAAAAAATTGACATAGTTTAAGTGAAATATGGATTCATGAAAATGAAGAATTCAGTTATTACACTGCAAATTATGAACATATCAGTGATTGTTATTGTTATACAAACTGTGTAGAAGTTGCAATAGACTGGGGGGGGGGGGGAGAATTATTTTGTATATAAATAAATTGAATCAACACAGAAAAATATTAATCTCACTACAGCAGATTTGTTTGTACACGTAACAGAATATGATAATAATCTGCTTTTATATCATTCACACTCATATACAATCAGTGGCGGATTACCGCACAGGCGCATGAGGCGCCGGCAGAGCGGGGGGCCTCCAAATAGTTGTGTGCTTCATCCTACATATGAATTTACATGCGCATCAACAAATCTCTTGAACTAAGTACAGTATCTGCTCTCCCTTTTTTTTTTTTAACTGCAATTTTTTTTTTTAATGTATACTGTACGTATAAGAGTTATGGAAGAAAAACTGGAACTGAAAGAAAAGAACAATTTACAAGACGCAGCTCTCAATGGCCAGTTCTTCCCCGACAAAGAAAGAAGAGACATTGTAAAGCGATCATTCAGGGAGGGTCATTTTCAAACAGTATTTCCCTAAGGGCACAAGCAGGAGGAGTGGTGAGAACAGCAGGTCCTAATGTCTGTCTGAAATTAAAATTGGAGTGAAGGCATAAACAGATGTCTCATTCCACAGTATTAAATGCTTTTATGGGCGCCGATAATACAACAGCTTTGGTGTAAGCTTTTGTATACAGTATAATGGATGGCAAGATGGCTATCGGCAAGCGGTGACATCGACAGGAAGAGACACTCGTACTAATTAAAATGAATGTAGTAGAGCTCTTATTGTGATTTTGTCTCCCACTTGTTTGAATGAAATACTATAAGCTGGTTCAAACAACATATACATTTGCAATCTATGACTGGAACCATACGACCATATGACAAAAAAAAAGTGGGGTTTGAAATGAATGCTGAATGACATGCATTCTGAATCACGTGATTTTTCTGTTTCTCTTTTAACACTCCCTCCCCGGCTGAAAAAAATCAAGGGGGTTTCTTTTCCTTCTTTCTAAAAAAAAGAGCTACATTTTTGGATTGGTCAAGGAGGCTTGGGTAGACAACATCTTTGTGTCAGACCGAAACGTGTTTATTGTTAATGTAATTGTAATGTGTGTTATTGTAATGAAAAAAATTTTCATGCCGATCCTCAAGATTTCCTTTAGGATTTAGATTGCAGAATCTCCAAAAATAACGGTAAGCAAAACTAAAAATATATAAATTATCTGATAAATTTTTATTTGAGCATTTCAATTCAACTACAGTAGTCTCTCGAGAATTCGGTCGTGCTCTAATCCAGCACGTCCAGTAGTCCAGGATATTTAGGTGGTGTGGTGTCGCTTTTCTCCTGATGCCCTAACCCCTTAACACGTTCTAATATTTCTTAATTGCTGATCAAGTCCTGACTATGTCTTTGCACAAAATTTCATATATTATTTCAATGGGTTTCTTCAAAGTTAATCCAGCAATTTCGGTAAAATCTGGCACACCGTGGTCTAATACGTACCGGATTAGCGAGAGTCTACTGCAGGGGTCTTCAACCTTTGAGGCATAGCAGGCCATATTGAAACATTTTATAAAGTACGCGGGCCACAATGTTATACTGTGGCATTTTTCATTATTAAACGAAACGGGGGGCATAATATAGAAGATTTTTATTCACTCTGAATACAAATAATACAAAGGCAAAGGCCACAACAGGCAGAGTGCCCAATGAAGTGGCTGAAAGAGAAAATAATAATTAATATAATAATAGTAAAAATAAGATAGAATAAACAAATAAAAAATAATAATTTCTAAAAAAAATTTTTAAATAATTTTTCATTGACAATAATTTTAATTCATTCTGAAATAATTTCTTTCATTAAATTTTATTCATTCTGAAATAATTTCTTTCATTAAATTTAATTCATTCTGAAATAATTTCTTTCATTAAATTTTATTCATTCTGAAATAATTTCTTTCATTAAATTTAATTCATTCTGTAATAATTTCTTTCATTAAATTTAATTCATTCTGTAATAATTTATTTCATTAAATTTAATTCATTCTGTAATAATTTCTTCCATTAAAAATATAATTCTTATATTTACTCTGATATAATTTCTTCCCTCTATTCCCTCTATTGAAGAAATGTTTTTCTATTAAATATTATCAGTATCTTTATATCAAATCAAATATATTATATTTGAGATATTATCAAATCTTTATTAACAGTAATATTAAATTACTAAAACTATGACAGATCTCCATTTTTGCCATGTGGCTGAAGGCACCAGGACGGACATCTTAGATTACTAAAAATATGATGCAGAATTTTACTGTGATTTTTTTTTTTTAATGGGAGTGTGATTATTTTTCATCTAGTACCAGAGAATATCATTATATTTCCTTATCTTATTTTTGTGTTTATGGTTTTGGTGATGCAAAAAGAAAAAAAAAGTTATGATTTTCATAATATTGAAACCATCTCGTTCTTATTAGGGCCAAAAGGGTGCAGTGGTGGATAAACACAAATTTGTGGGTGGGGGGCGGTGGTTGTGACCATGTGTTCAATTTTTCAGGACAGTTCTGATTTTTTTTGGAAAAAATTCTGAATTTTCCCCCTTTTTTAAGCAAATTTATTTTCTTGGTTTGTTATTTAGTCAAAAACGTAGAAAACATTTTTTTTCCATTTAATTTTTCTGCTCTCGGGGGGGGGGGTGACAGCCCCTACCTTTAATCCGCCCCTGATAGGGGGGCCTCCAGATCAGGTTGCGCCTGGGGCCTCCCAAAATCATGATCCGCCACTGTATACAATTAGTCAGTTTAATGAAGAACTAGAAATCAATATGAAAAAATTAAAAAGTAACATATTGTTCTGGATAATTTTCCACAAGTCTTCGAGATTGCAAAACAAGAAGCGGTTGGACGGACAAACACAGATTTATTTACAGAACAGCAATTTACACATATTTACAGGCTAATCAGAGAGCTAACAACTTTCTCTCAATGTTCAAACACATCTGACTGAATCTCCTTGTGCCTGTCTAGCCTCTCCCAGTCTTGTGAGCGCCGCACTATTTATAACCCCGACAGAAACTTCGAGAAATAGAACATTCCACAAAATTCTATCTTACAGTTTCCTAGTTGGCGGCGCTACTGTACGGAGGGGTTGGACCACTGTCTGGAGGGGCGAGCTTTCTAGAATGTTCCTGCCAATTCTCCGGTAATCGCATGCCTATGCGCTAGACCGAAACCGGTATCAAGGGATTTCGACATTTTGAGAGCCATCGGAAGAAATCGCGCCATCTATCGTCGATAGTTCGTAACATTGCCGGTCAGGCTTTCGTGCAGTTCTTTCACACGGCTCCTTGGCAGGACGAGTTGCCACCTGAACGTCTTCGCATCCTCCAATTCCCATCTGCGCTACAGCACGCCATCTGTCATCGCCAGAGAGTCCCACAGCACCCAGTATCTCTTGGTCGTTGGACTGAAATAGGCGACGTCTTGCCATGTCGGTTTACTACCGGTGGATTCTTTCAAGTCCATTATCGGCAGTATGTCGGGATCTTCTAGTTGGGCCTTCCTGGTGTTCTCGTCGCTCCAAGGATCGTCACTTGAGACTTGAGATGTTATGTCTCACTAGAGGGTTCACCGGTCCGCACTCCTCTTCTGCCTTGGGACAACGACGACGGTTCTGTGGACCCGGTCCTCTCGTCAGGGCGTCTGCATTTCCATGCGCTTTCTCTTTACGAGGCTGGATCGTCCTCTTCATGCCATCTGACCCTCGTGAGAGAACAGTTCCGGTCCTGCCATTGGTCTTCTTTGCATCGGCGATGCACTCTTTTTCCACCTTTGCACTGTCCATCACTTTCCTTGGAGGTACTTCGTTACGATTACATCCGAACAGGGCGATACGTTCCCTCGGCGTGTGCTACTGGTCATTCCTCATGTCCACGGAAAAAAGCAGTGGAGGTGTTGACATCTTCTTTCATGGCTGCGCTCGTGGTCTCTATCTTGTTGATCACGACAGCGAATGATTTCTTTATCTCTTCGACGATGTCCAACTCCATCTGGCCCACAAATTTTATCAACTGGTTCAGCTGTTCTCGCACCTCGTCCATGTCCATTCTTCTCGTTTTCATTCAAGTCTTGAATTACCCCACTCCTGACACCAAATTGTTCCGGATAATTTTCCACAAGACTTCAGGATTGCAAAAACAAGAAGTGGTTTGACGGACAAACACAGATTTATTTACAGAACAGCAATTTACACGTATTTACAGGCTAATCAGAGAGCTAACAACTTTCTCTCAACGTTCAAACACATCTGACTGAATCTCCTTGTGCCTGTCTAGCCTCTCCTAGTCTTGAGCTTTCTAGAATGTTCCCGCCAATTCACCGCCAATCGCATGCCTATGCGCTAGACCGAAACCGGTATCAACGGATTTCGACATTTTGAGAGCCATCAGAAGAAATCGCGCCATCTATCGTCAATAGTTTGTAACAATATTAATAGCTGCTGATATGAACGTTGATCTATATAGTAAAACTAATGGATCATCACAATATTTAGACATAATGGCCATAAATGGATTCGAACCACTGCACAAAAAATAGCACAAGAAACAAAGGAAAGTCACACATGCATAGATCACATCTTTTACAGAACAAAACAGAATAAAACTTCACACACAAAACTTCACGGTATTTAACACTGACCACTATTAGGAATAGTTGTCAGTGTTATCAGAATTCCAATGGCCATAAATGGATTCGAACCACTGCACAAAAAATTAACGCAATAAAAAGGAAAGTCGCATATGCATAGATCACATCTTTTACCTCACAAAACTTCATGGTATTTATCACTGACCACTATTAGGAATAGTTCACTATCAGAATTCCAATATTAGGAATTATAATTTTTTCGATAAACAAGAAGGGAATTTAAATCATAATGAAATTCGTACCAAAAATAAATTTCAATTGCATACGAGAAAATGATTCGGTGCAAAGTAAATAGACATTTCTTGTATATTATAACAATGAATACTAATCTCTGGATTAAATCTACAAAAAAATACTCTGAGAAAAATAAAAAACAATGGATAACTAAAGAAATACTTGACAGAATAAAACATAAGGTAAAATTATGCTAAAAACAAAAAAAATCCACTCATAATTTTATATGAAAATGAGTACAAAAGTTATAACAAAAATTTAAAAATGTATATACATAAAAAAAAAAGGTAAAACAAAAATACTTCCAGGAGAGCTTTAAAGCTTGCGAAAACAATAAAAGATTACAATGGCAAATTATTAGAAAAAATGAATTAAATAAAGATGAAAAAAAGACTACATTTTTTCAAAATCCAACAGAATTTGCAGATAAATTTAATCATGAATTTATTACAAAAAATGATGAAAATGTGTGTGTATAGAACAAGAAGGTCCTTCAGATACCTCTATAAATTCCATGCTCTTAAATTATGAAAAATTATTAAAAAAAAGTAATTGAGTTATTTTATTATATATTATATTGAGTTATATATATAAAAAAAATTAATCTTCAATAATATGTAGTTCTGAAAATTTTTTGATTTTATGCATTAATGCTAAAAAGGGCCAAAATATACAAATGCATATGCACATATGTATTTGTATATAATCTGGGATCTAGTTATAATAATCGACTCGTTATCCAAATGCCCATTTCTGGCAGGAAGAAAAAAAATGGAGGGAATAATAAAAAAAAGAACGGCAGCATGCAACTTTCTCGTGTGTCCACCGAACTGACAAAAAACATGAGAAAAAATGGAACCAGTTGCATTTTTGTGTGTGCGACCTTGAAGACACATGTTGTGTGCAACTGATCCTATACCATCTCTATTGTCCATTTTTCTGCAGTTATTTGCCTCTCCTGCTTCATGCTTGTGTGTCTGTAACCATAGTGTAAAAAAAAACAAAGGTTTGTCCTGGGCCTCCATACTAGAGCCCTATCCTTGTAGGGATCATAATGCTCACTTACACCATTGAAGATAGATGCTTGATTTTATGCTCAGAAGATATCCACAGACAACTGAGATGAACGCCCTATGACTTCATGATTAGCATCATGATTTTTTCTGTTAAAGCGTGTGTCAGTTCTTGTGCGGTTGCTTTTCTTCTAGTGATGATTATAATCAAATCTCTTGATTTGTGAATATGCCTCCCAATACTCTGACAGGGTTCCAACCTCGTGAGTTCAACCAGGCACAGCAATGAAGATCAATGACCCCACACCCCGCAGTAGGGCCCTTACCTAGGCTGAGATCCGGGCTCTCAGGTCAGGTTCTTCACAGGCCCCTTTATTATGAATTTATAGTGTGGAAGAAAATAGAATCACATTTGAGATGAATCATCTCGGGTCCCCAGGCAGGAGCCCTGTTAGACACACTCCCTTTGGGCAGGGGGCATGCTGGGAGCTCATTTGAATAGGAGTTTCAATGATAAGATCTGGCACAGTGATTTATGGCAATAAATATGTAAATTAAGTTGTTGTTGCCTAGGCCCTCTACTACTTCACCAAACACCAACTCTAGCCATATCGCTATATTGCAATTTACTGCCATTAGTGATATGGGTTAGAAGTGAAGGTGCTGTCTATCGGTGGTCACCTCGAGTTCGTTTGGGAAAATATCTTATTTATATCCTCTCTTGGGGGGGGCCTAGGCCCTCTGTCATTTTGCCTTGGGGCTATTGGGATGGCAGTAGGGACACATGTTTTGGATGAATATTCTGAAATTTGTTTTGAGTTCTCTGTAGAGCAGTGTCATTATCATCAGCAGGGCCGGGCTTAGGAATTTTGCGGCCCGGTGCAAAAAAATTTTTTGCGGCCCCTCCAAAAAAAAAGTTTATCAGTCACTCTCCAACTTGTAAATTTTTAGACTTACGAACATAAATCTTGAAAGGGAAAAAATTGTTCAGGAAAAGAACTCATTTTATTACACTTATTTTTTAATTATTTCAGGAACGCATTGATAGTTAAGATCATAATCAAACACAATATATTGAATGGAAATCACGTTTTAATTAATTTGACAAAATTTATAAATGACTAATAATAATTGGCGTGGTCCATCTGCTTACACTTCTTCGTGGCTCGAATCATATTAAACAGACATACATTTCTGACATACTTTTAAAGCGTTGCATCATGTTTAGCAAAGATATGTTACAATTCGATAACTTTGATCATTTTTCGAATCTTTTATTTATTTATTTATTTATTTATTTATTTATTTTATTTTTTTTTTTTTTTTTTTTTTTATATAAATCAAATTTATTGTTATCATATAACAGTACAAAAAGAAAAAATTTACCAAGGAGTCAATCAAAAAAATGACCCATTCTGGTAAATGCTAGTAAAGATTAGTATGGAAAACAGAATAGTCAACTAAAAAAAAAAATCAAAATTATTCAAATTAAAATAAAAATTAATGGCAACAGAGGAGTGCAATTTAAAAACAGTTCTACATGCTGCAACTAAAAATATAATTTTTTTTAGATGTTGGAATGAAAGCAAAAACGACTAGATGCAGCATGTAGTTAAATTAAACTGTTACGTTATTTAAGGATTATATGAGCAAGTGAAAAAAAACATTAAAACAAATTTTCTATACCATCTAGTGAGAATATATATTGCTTGACACACTTTTTAAAGGATGATAAATTAGTATTGTGAGTGATTTCTGGTGGTAATGTATTGTAGAATTTTGGGATAAGGTAAGTAAAATGTTTCTTCAACAGTGTTTTATGAGGCAGCGGAAGTGAATACATATTATTTAATCGATTTGAAGATCGAGATGTATTTAAAGGCAAGGAGAATTGACCTTTGAATAGGAGGAGAATAGATTTATAGAAATATAATTGACGTAATGTAAGTATTCCAAGATGTTGATGAAGTTGTATTGATGGTGTAGTAAAGTTATTTGTGATGATTCTAATTATTCTCTTATGGAGGCTGATTATAGGGTAAAGGGTTGAAAGGTAGTCAGAACCCCAGACAGTTAGACCATATAGTAGGAGTGAGTGAAACAAGGAATAATAAAGGGTTAATAAAAACGACTGATTCAAGTAGGATTTGAGATAGTAAAATTTATAAATTGCTAGTCGTAGTCTTTTTTGCAAGTACTTGATATGACTCTTCCATTTAAGATTGTGATCAATATATACTCCAAGGTATTTAATTGTAGTAACTTGTTCGAGACATGAACAATTACAATCAGAATTAATAGTACAATTGCAATTATGGAAACTTTTTTGCTGAACTAATGTATATAATAGTAGTAAAGGAATCAAGAGTACTGGGATTCACTGGTATTCACAGAAATAAAGTGTATTCCGTTTAACATTCCCACTTGAAAAGTTCTCGCTGTGAGTACGACTTTTATTTTCGTAATTCTACCTTTTACTAACATATAAAATTTCCCGTTTAGAGCATTTTCCTGCCTACAACGTTTTTTATGATGAGTTTTTGAAAAACGCTTTAAGTGGGATTTATTATATATATGAGCACTCCAATGTTATTACTTTAAAACCAATTGCCACAAATAATATCCAAGATTGTAATCTCAATATTTGAATATTCAAACTTGAAATTCAAAAATTCAATTAATACATTGTATATCCGCCTTCCGGAATGTATGAGAGAATGATTCTCAGATGGTGGTGTTAAAAAATTTCGAAAAAGTTTTCAAGCCTCCCTAGCAGGGCCGTAACTAGGTTGGGGCAACCGGGGCACTGCTCCAGGGCCACGAGCGTAATAGGGGGAACTCCAAAAAATTTAAATTCTTTTTGCTTAATAGAAACCCTTTCCGAAGGGCTCCAAGGAAAAGTCTGCCCCGGAAAGGCACAGTTCCCAGGAAGGTATGCAATTAACACTCTGAAGTTACCTCACTCCGGGGCCGTCATCATTTAGAGATGTCCATGCCACATGCTACTATGGCTAATGGAAGCACCACCGGCTGAAACTACACATTGTGCGCACTATTGGTACCTTTAGACCAGATGGTAACTCCAATGAGGGAAGGATAAAATTACTAGATTTCTTTTCTGGCGTCCCTTTCGTTTGATGCCCTAAGCATGTTTTTTTTTTCTTGGTTGATGTAGCCGTTATATCTTTAATCAGCGTTTTTCAACATTTCAGAACCCAAGGACCATTAAACTGTCTGAAACAAATTGGTGGACTACTTTTGTCCCGTATTACGGGACATTCCTGTAATTTTGGTTGTACCGGTTTTTTTATACATATTGTCTCGTTTTTCCAGTTTATTTGAATTTGTAATATTCACTGCAGTAATGCATACACATCATTTTCATTATATATAAATTATATTATGATAATTATTGCAAAAAATATAAATTTATATTTTAAATATAAATACGTGTCACATATTTGTCAAGTTGAACGTTTTTCCACAATTTTTCAGCGATTATTACTACACGATATTTTATTAGATGTTTATACGTTATTACGTGCAACGCATGAAGGCATAATTTTTAGATAACTCCATATCGTTATTAGGCCTATCAACCACAATGGTTGAATAATTTTTCATTCAGTCAGAATTCCACCTTTTGCATCCCCCTAAGTCCGGCTCTGATCATCAGGGTACTGCAGAACAGCCTTATAACTATCAAAGGTTTTGCAAGAAACTTGATATTGGAAACCCTTTATATAGAAAAAGGATATAGGTACGCATGGACAGCCAGAAAATTCCAGAGCCAAACAGCACCACACTAAAGATTCTTCTAGTATGGTGTTGTCTGATAGGCATTTGTCAGAAGGTGAACAAGGCATCCAAACTTGTGCTGGGGAATTTGAATAAAGAAATGAAAGTTAATTAAAAAATATTGCTTAAGAGTGAAAGATCCTTAACAAAAAAAAGGAGAAAGAACCTAATATTTTCTAGAGATAGGTGGCACTTTTTGGAAGAGCAAGAGAGGTGTGTTGAGATGAATTAAATAGCATTTCAAAATATTGTATTTTCCTGTGCTTACTTAGCCACTTGCACTTCCCCTTTATAATTATTTTGATGTGTAAAAATTTGCGAGAGTGGAAACACTGTCATAATTATATCATAAAAAAGTGTCGTCCCAGTAATTATGCCGCCTTGTTGCCTGGTGCCAGCCTTGCTTCTCCAGGTACAGTTTCCAGAAGCTAAGTGAATTTTACAAATCGTATTGGATTCCACTTGTCCCAGTGTATCAAACAGCATGAGCAGTTTTTTTAATATCTTCAATTTTTATATATTATATATATTTTGGCCCATTGTATATAATGAGACAATATAATAATATATATAATATATATTTTTTTCTTTGTGTAAGTAATCTTTTCATTGTGAAAAATAACATTCTACAATTTTAAACATGCATATGTTTTGACAGGTGGGTAATTCATGCGATGATGCTTTTTATGAAGTTTCTGAATGCAAACCCTCCTGTAAGTTGAATGTGTTTTTTCTTATGGCAAAAAGATTTTTCAAATTCATTAATAAAATTTTTTATTATTGTTGAATTTTAGCATTCATTTTTTTTTTCAAATTTTTCCCCCTTTCAATACTTAATTAGCCTTAAGCTTGGGTAGTTAAAGTGGTTACTTTTTCTGATAATTTTCTGTTGAGACATGATTAAATCAGCCATAATAGCTTTTAAATTCACGTGTTGTTTTTGGACAATTTTCTTGAATCTTTTTTTTCATTGGACTTGAAGCCTCTTGAAAGCTTATCTCCAAGTGAGTTGCGGAAAGTTTTGAACAAAGTCTTGACACTGTCTGAAAGCAAAGATGACAAAAAGTATGATTTCCTATTTTACATTCATTAGAATAGGTTTAGAATATGAACAGATATTTTTTTATAAATGTGTGCCGAAGGTTAAGTTATTAGATTTGATTTCAATAAATTGTTACTCAACAGCATGTATTGTATCATAATATATAGACTGAGTATTCTGGTCTTGATATTGGTATTCTCAGCTGTCTGCTGCTTAGAACATGCAAAAACACTGTTCAAACTATTTTTTTTTCTGCTCTACTAAGTTTAAACATTTACCAGTAGAGTTCTTTATCAATAAGTTTTCTATGAGAATTGTAGCACAAATGCTATTTTTTTTTTGTAAATATATGAGTTCAAACTGTTCAACCTTCATTGCAGGATGTTTAACATCTCCAGCAGAGACATTTCCTTTCAAGACGCATGTTTTTCTGGTGAAACTTTTTCACAAACACAGTGATTCCCTCACTAGAAGCTATGCTGAGATTTTTGGTTTTTAAAATAGCTTCAAAAATGCTCCCCATCATTTAGACATGCGAAGTTTCATAATTTCTTCAAGGGTAGTTAGGAAGTAAACAGCTCTGAACATGCTAACTTTAATTATAGACGTCTATTGAATTATGACAATGCTATATGAATAATATATGTCGATCACTTCAAAGAATTTGGTATTAAACATTCAGAGAAGAAAACCAACAAAAACAAATAACGTAACCTTTGTGTCTTTTTTGTTTGGTTTCCTTCTCTGATTATATTAGGTGAGAGATGATTTACTCTTCCATACATCTATTTGCTTCACTTTGTACTTGATTGCCACCAAGGTATTTCTCATTCAATTTTCTTCCTTTACAATTAATTTCAATTTCAGAGCTTTCACCTAATAAGTAAATCAAAAAATATATCCATGATATATTTTAGGATTATAATATCCAAAAACATATCCTAACAGAATTCAAACTTAGATTAGAATATGAAGAACTTGCGTTTTATTTACATCTTGCATCTTCAAACATCAATTAGAACTTGCATCTAATAGATGTTTGGTTAGCAATTTAAAAGAAACGTAAATTTTAGTAACTGTTAGAAATAAAATTGCAGACCATCACAAATTCCAATATTAAAAATAATTTTAAATTGTTTAGGTTAACAATTCATCAGCGCAGACAGATAGAAGGTGCTCTTGGGCGTGCACCAAAAAATTTTTATGATTATGTCTGGGATGTCATGACCAGGGCAAGGGAAGGCATCATAGTTGAAGGATTCCACCTTCCACAGGTATGCTGTGGTTTTTTTGTTTGTATTGAAAGTGTTTTGATAAATATAATCTGCGGATTATACCTAGAAAAACCCATCAAAATTGCAATGTGTGGACAGGGTATGCTGATTTACACTCATGTCCATAAATTGAGGATAATGCCAGCTCCGGCAAATAAAGGTTCAGAAACAAAACAAACGTTACTTATTCATAAAGCCCATTTATTAAACAAAAGATAAATAACAAAAACGATGGTGTATGTATGATACCATTTATAAAAACTACAATTTTTGCTCCCTGGAGCAATTGTAAAAAATATCTCCTTTACAAAAACTTACTATTACATGGTTGGTATGATGGTTAATACATTGTATGTCTCCCATGCGATGAAATACAGTCCATACAACGCCTAGGCATGCTGAGTATCAAATTATCGATCTGATCTTGGGGAAGATCACTCCACTCAGCAAGCAATGCTCTCCGAAGTTCCGGTACACATGTAGGAGGTGGTTGACGGGCTGCAACTCGTCGGCTAAGCATGTCCCACACATGCTCTATCGGATTCAAGTCAGGTGAGAATGCTGGCCATTCCATACGGGTTATATCCTCAGATTCAAGGCATTCATTTACGATGTTTGCTCGGTGAGGACGGGCGTTGTCATCCATAAACCCAAATTCTGCGCCCATGGCACCCCTAAACAAACGTACATGTTGTTCCAGAATGATGTCCCGATAAATTTGGGCTTTCATGGTTCTGGTTTGAACATGCAGATCTGTTCTGGAACCCAGTATAATTCCACCCCGAACGAGCAATGCTGCACCACCGTAACGGTGTCATTCAATGATGTTGTATTGGTGGTAACGTGTACCTGGCGTTCTCTATATGAAAGTCTGACGTGAATCACGTGACTCATCGGAAAAAATCACACAAGCCCACTGTGACGATGTCCACATTGCATGTTCTCTACTCCAGGCTAATCGCTGCCGACAGTGAGTTGCCGTGAGCGGAACACATCTGACAGGCCTGCGAGCATATAGCCCAATATCTCCCAAACGTCTGTACACAGTTTGCCTTGAAACTGTGGTACCTGTGGCTGCAGATAGCTGATGAGACAGGTCGGATGCTTTGCTCCGTCTGCTTCTTTTGGTAGTTACTGCCAAATACCGGTCTTCATTCGGCATTGTAACTCAGGGGCGACCTGTACTGTAACTTCTGACATTTCCGTTATCTTGGACTCGATAAAAAAAGAGAAATTAAAATTCAATACTTTATACAAAACTATGTCCCTAATTGCAATTTTAAGTAATATGTAATGCAATGCAGTAGGGTAAGCAAATTTTTTCTCTTATTTTTCTAATTTCTAAATGAATTTTCTCTTAGCTTAATCAGTCATTATGCATGAAATGGCCCAAAATCTCGTTCTCAAAGAGAGGTATACATATCTGGAAAATGATTCACAGAGTTGGAAATAAATTAACCTAGCTTGAGTAACAATTACTCAATGGATTCATTTCAATTGGCATGAAAATTCAGCCCATGATACGGCTGTTTTATATTGGTGCATGCACGCACATCAACTAAAATTTTCATTAGCCAAAACAGAAAGGGGGCGCGATAGCCTGGTCGATAAGATGCTCGCCTAAAGTACCAAAGGATGTTTAGAGATGTCTCGAGTTCGATACCCGGTTCGTCCTTGTCAGAAAATTTTCCTGACACAGGGGTACAAAAAAAAACAAAAAACTGAGACTTGACCGCAGCAAAAAAATTGCTACCGCAAGGAGTCCCCTATTTAGGGGTTAGCTCACCAACCTCTCGATGAGTATAAAAGACAAGCCTGCCGTTTGGAATCGGCAATAAATAGTAGGTCTGTCTAATTAGCCCTCGTGTGCAGAAAATGACCGTGGTGCGACAAAAATGATCAATGATCAAAACAGAAAGTGGTTAAGAAAAAATATTTTTTAGCCAAAAAGTTCGAATTGAGGTATGACTGCATGACCTATACATCTGTATCTTATAGATTACTATCTTATACTACTATCATTCAATCTCATATTTTCTTCGTGATCGTGGGAATAATGTTTACTGATATATAAAATATACTAGATTATATTTCTGAAGTAAAATACAGTAGACGCTCATTATAATGACCCCGGGTTTATATAGCACTTTCTATTAACTGGCAGGATAAGTTCCAAAAGATTTCCTTGATTATCCTTTGTTTTCCTTTTGATATAACGACTATCCAATATAACATCTATTTTTTCTGATGGAACAATAGGGGTTATAATGAGCATCTCTCAACTGTATAATTTTTATTTCATCACTTTCTGTAAAAACAATTATAATGCATTATTAAGTAATTGCAACCTTTTATCTTTCAGCAACCTACCCTTACAGAAATGACTGTATACGATCTTAAATTCTCAACTGAAGTTGAAATGTTCTTGAGCAGAATTGCAAAACCAGAATATCGCCAAATTTTAGTAGAGGTAACCTTTCATCAATGTTTTGAAATAACTCAATACATGAGGATCACTATTAAAAAAAAATAGTGTCGAAATTCTTTTTATTAATTAAATTAAAATTAAATTAATTAACTTGAACAGTTGTCAGATGACTTACTTCTACATGTACTTTTTATAAAATCGAAAGTTTCTGGCAGATTTATCTATGACCAACTCGTTAGCATAATGATTAATTATAATAAAAAACCATTGAACTGTTCAATACATTTCTCTCATAACAAATGCTAGTTATGCCACTCCTGAGGAATGAACAATTTTTAATATTGCAATTTGTTATCTTGTTTGGTAAAAGAAAGAAGAGAGAGTTATTTAGGTAAAAAGAATGCCATGATTTTAATTAAAGAATTTTGTAAGCAGAATACACCAATTTTCAAACTTTGTAATAGACTCATTAAAACTTCCACTTGTTACATCAGGAAAAAAATAGTTTAAATTTTGACATTTAAAATTTATTTTATTGTATTACTTTTCATGATAGTGGATCAAGTTAAATATAAGAACAATTTAAATTATCATGCTCTTTAAAGTTTTAAATGTTGTATGTTGGTGCATGAAAGAGTGGTGGTGAAGTTTTTTGGATACATTAAGGTCCTCAAATCCTGTTTTATTTCTTAGCTTAGGAGAAAAAACATTGTGCTCATAAAATTTTAATCACTTGAAAAACTGGTCCTAATTAAAACCAAATGTTTTCTGAAGATGAGTTCAATTGCCAGGAACATACAGTCAACGCTCGGTTTTACGAGTTTGTAAAAACAAGTGTCAACTTGTATTCTTCAAAATGTGAAAGGAAAACTGATTCAAAACTCATAGAAGAAAGAAATTTGTATTTGTTAAATACCTTATTTTTTTTAATTGATTAAATTTATTATCATTCATTTATTATGATTCATTTATTCCTTTTTGCTAATGAAACTCTCATTTATGTAATTATTTGAATGATGAGTGAATTTCATTTTTTCTGATGGTTGCAAAGACTGATTCATAAACAATAGGAATTATGTATTCTTATAACTGAATTAGGTTATTTTACTATATTTTTATTCTGTAAAAATTAATTATATATTTTTAATATATAATTAATATATTAAAAGAAGCATATTTAAAAGAAGCATTTTTGCTAATGTGTATCATCAAATTAAATTGATATAAAATGAAGTAGAGAAAAATATATAGATTAATAAAATGTTTTTTAATTTTTTCTCTTCAGTTAATTATGGTTGTGTATTTGATTTTGCAAAGAAATCCTGAACTTTCTTTTGATACTGTGATAGACATGAACAAGGTAATGTTTCTTTTATTTACTTTCTGTTCTATTTTACTTTATATACTTTATTTTATTTTGTATGATATAAACTGTCCTTGAAATACAGTTGAACCTCCTTAAGACAAAGTAGAAGAAACACCAAAAATATCTTGTATCAACTGACAAAATAGTGATTCGATTATGCCCAATGTGAAAAATTTCATTTGTATTAAGTTCATAACAAGATTCGACCTTTTTTTTGCTGTAATTTAATTTAGTTAAAATTTTTAATTAAAAATTTGTTTCTTAGTTAAGCATTAAAATATTTCATATTATTTATATGGTAAAATTTCAAATGAGTTTGATAGAAATATAATTATATTGCTACAGTGAGACTGACTTATAATGAAATCAAAGGAGAAATCAAAATATTTATTACTTTCAAATTTGATTGCACTCATATTAGCTTGAGAAAGTATGTTAGACCAAATTGAATAAAATTTACATGCAGGAGGCATTGTTTCCCCAACATAAGCATTTTAAAACAGATAGAATTTAATTGATAAAACATTTAAAAATTATTTGGTATGGGATTATCAAGTATGTTGTGTGTATAGTCTTCAAAGAGGTACACTGGGAGGAGTGTAGTGCCCTGTATATTAGTTATTAAGGGATCCTTAACTCTCCTCTCAATTCTTTGTGTTGTTGCTCAACCTCTATATTCCTGCTTCTATGAGTTAAGAGAGAAAATGATAAAGTAAAGGGGATTCAAAAAAGTTATTTGAAAACACCAAAGAAACATAATCAGTTAATCAAAACCAGAATTATGCTAGTGCATATTTTCTGGGAAAACAAAATGTATTATCAAAGAGAGAGAGACTTTTTCTCAGCCTATAACATATCTAAGAAAGATACTCATTATAAGAAATGTTGAGGCTAACTTTGGAAGGAAAAGTTAGTTGCCTCTACTGGAAATTGAATTATGATTCTTCTGCAATCTGGGAAAGTACGGTAAAAGATCTGTGGGTAAGATTAAGGAGAATTCAATGAAAAAATATCAATGTTGTTTGCATATAATTAAATATTTCTGTTTTTCATACTTTTCAGAATTACTTTTTTGTTATAAGTGATGAAAATAACATAGAACAGGGTGTCTACCAACATGGGAAAGTCACGGAATGAGAAAAAAGGTCATGGAAGTAAAAAAATTTCAGTGAAGGTCATGGATTTTTTTAATTCTCCATAGATTTTTTTTTTCAATTTTCTTCCTTAAAATCTAGGCTTTGGAGAAGCTGCAACATTCAATATTTTTTTCTTCTTTCTGAGGTTCTATTCATTTTTTTTTTTTTTTGCTCCAGAGGGATGGATGGGTGAGTAGCAACAGAAAAGAACAATGCCAATATGTAGCTACCCTACATTGGGGCAGACATTGTATGGGTGGGGCAAAAAAAATATTTAGACTGGATGAACAAAAAATAACTTTTCTTTCTTTGCTTGTCTGAACCTCTCAACATCTGTAATATTCCCCCTAAAGCAGTGTTCTCAGGATCATCTGATAATTCCTAGAGGAGTGGGGAATGTAATAGACCAGGACAGTAAGTAGGAGTCCTCTTGGGAACAATATTGGTTTTCCGTAGAAAGGACATGATCTTCCCCCACATCATGGAGCAAGGCTGTTGTATCTTTGGCTGGTTCATAAGCCAGAGTTTTAACTGAGGGTGGGAGCTCTGTAGTAAATTTATAGCATGAAAAAACAATGATGGTGATTGTCCCGAGCCTTAGGGCTGCAGCCCTGTCAGCCCCATCCTTGTGGGAGACAAGTGAAAGGGCACCAATTTTTTCTCCATGAAAGAATTTTTTTTTAATTATCATCCATTTTTTAATTTTTTATTTTGATCATGTCAATCTTTACCAACTAGCTATAGCAAATACGCATGCAACATATATAGTATACACATGTGACAGAATGAGAGAGTTCAAGAGAAGACTGACATCTGACTCGTTCACCATTAATTGTGTTGCGACATAACTTTTAGGCAGAATTTAAAGGCCACAGAATTTTAATACCACAGTGCTTCCAAAAGTGTGCATCATGGCTCCTAGGAGCGTCGTGGCGAGCTCTAAATATGGATTTGTTCACCTATTTATGCTTTAAAGTGGTTCTTTTATGTTGCTAAAAAAACTGCCAAACTTATTGGGAAGCCGCTGATGAACCATGAATTACGCAAAGGATGCAGCTGACAAAAGAGAACCATTGAAATGCAGTAACAAGCTTGCGATATAGACCCCCCACAGGTCTAGTCCTAACCTTTTTCCAGTCGCGAGCGCTGCCTGTACCAATCATCAAAAGAAGAGCACTCTTACGTCATGTTTGACGTATGAATGCATGAAATCCGGATGATTTTAATAATTGAATGAAGTTTGCACAAGTGTTCGAATGAAACATTGATCAAGTGCTCGCGAGCACTAAATCGGACATGAGCACCAAGCACTCTGGATGCTTTGGGGAGCACCATGGTACTCGCGAGCAACGGATTGAAGGTGCCTGGTCTAGACAGACACTTAAGCATGACGATAGAGCAAATAACAAGTGTCTAACATTGGACTTCAAAAAATGTAAATAAGAAAAGGAATATGTTAAATCCGTCCTTTGAAAGGGCCCTTGGGTGGTCTAGTGCAGTGTTCCTCAACCACCTGGCCCTGGCATACGCCAAACTGGCCCGTGAGTAGTTTAATTCTTCATTTTTTACCCATTTATTTC
Organism: Pholcus phalangioides; assembly: GCF_987345545.1. NCBI lineage: Eukaryota > Metazoa > Arthropoda > Arachnida > Araneae > Pholcidae > Pholcus > Pholcus phalangioides. The sequence goes on from NW_028301628.1 coordinate 14,563,759, forward strand.
CCATTAATGTGTATGCACAGGCCTTCCTATCAGGAAAAAGAAATCAAACGTGCTGCGGGATTCCAACGAGGTTGAGAAACACTGGTCTGGTGACCCCACATCTTGCAGTAGGGCCCCCCAAAGCTTAGATCTTTGGCGGGTTTAGGTCAAATTTTTCACAGCCTCATATAGTGAATTTATAGTGTGAAAAAACAAAAGAGAATTATCATATTTATAGAGTCCCGGGCCCTGTACTTCCCTTCCCTCCGAATTGGAAATGCGACTGCACTATGTTTATACCCTTAAATGATGGTTTCGGCTGTCATATATAAGAAGTGTTTCGTCTAATTTTTTATTTTACCCTGTTTGCCTGTGCGCGTTAATGCAATCACTAAAGAAATTTTCTCATTTTCGTGCACACTCTATTAAGATGGCATTTTCTTCTGATGCACATCCCTGTCTGGCAATGCGCGTCGGTTCTGATGGCAAACTGCCGATTTTTACAGTTGGCGCCAATCATTGAACTGACTAAACAAACTGCTCGATCTATCACACCCATGTCCCCCACATGTTACTGCTGGGCTCCCAGACCAGGATTTTTCACGGGCCTCTCTCACCCCCAAAAATTTTTCAACCCCCCCCCCCCCCCCCCCCCAGCTGAGATTATGGTTTAATTTTTGCAGTAAAAAAAAGTGAAACCTCTTTCGGGAAATGAAACAAAATGCTGAGTGAATGCCCCCATGAGAAAATCCTACGTACGCTGCAGAGTTTGTATATACAGTAAAACCTCGCTACAACAACGACACTAGATGATAAACCTACAATTATATTTTTTAAATCTTGTTTGGAATTGCCTAGTTATAATGTTCAATCATCGATACAGTGATATCCTTTACTAGAATAAATCCCTTCTGTAATGATATTGTTTTATAGAATTTGAAACTAGTATACAAAGATATTTTTTTATATTTTGCTCGAAATTTCCCCACTATATATTTTTAAATTCTTCAAAATTTTTGTTCTTTCGAGCGCATTTGATAAACATATATTATACTGATGCACACAAGATCCCGCCGCTTCTGAGTGACATTGTTAATTAATTAATTTGCTTTTATTATTGCATAATGTTCCATTCAATGTAGTTCGGGTCTTTTGCTCTGTTTTGAGCCCACTATTGCTATGCGTTGCAGCGTAATGCTGCTGTTGTGCACACGGCTTAGTTCAGTAGTTTTGCATTGGCAGGACACATTTTCAATGAGTGCGGTAGCACCCACTGAGCTTGCTTTGGAAAGTTTTGTCGTAGGTGGCAAAGAAACTCTGATACGTCAAAAAACATTGAGGGGTGGAGGTCTAGGGTTGCTAGATGATAGTATATATGACTCACAAGGGCGTATGCAGGAATGGATTGCATTGAATACTCATGATAACCTAAGGGCTTAGGTGAATTTGGAAAGTTGATTGAAAATATGAGTTGGGGTACGGGGGGGAGGGGGGGCAATGAAGATGATAGTCCCCCCCCCCCCATAAAAAAAAGTTATTGGCTTAGGCAGAAAAGGTGGGCATTAGCCTCCCCCAACTTGTTAGGGAAACAACCTGTATCCACTTATACGTTTTTTTTTGGGGGGGGGGGCTTATGTGGCTTAAGCCCTTAGGGTCCAGTTTCTATGAGGTGTTGTATTTAAATATCAACTGTAAATTTAAAAATTTGACACAAAATTTCATTTTTTTTTTGTTAATTTACTTGTGTTCCCCCTTTTATTAAGACCCTTAATTTATTAACCCAAACCTCCCTACATGGTCGCTACTCACAGTTTGACAACAACTCAAGTAAGAAAACAGTCCAGCATGACTCATTTTGTCAAATGCAGGGCTCCCATTCGTCTTACTTTTTGGTAAAATGTCCCACTTTGTCCTACTTTTCTTAATTTTTAATGAAATCCTATTAATGAAATTCATATAATTGATTTTAATTGAGAAGGGATTCATGGACATAATGTCAAATAATACAAATGTAGAAGATTGCAATTAATCATTCTGCCAAAGCAGAAATTGTTTTGTTTTTAAGGTTATTTGGGTGGTAGGGTGTATGTGGACCATTTGGTGGTTTCTTAATTTTTTTATTTGTTTAGTTTGAGGATTTTACAAATATAGTAGTCAATAAAAACTTCTGCCTGGTTGAAAAAAAATAATTTTGTATTTAACCACTTCATGATCTTGGACAATAACTAACATTCATCGTTCAAAATTATAGTGCACATTTTGTGTATAGGTGAAACAACAGTTTGCGTAACAAAGCAGTTGGGTACATAGACCTATTCTAGGTTTTGTGACTTTGATGATACCTAATAGCATTCAATTTTCTTCTGTGCTTTTAGGGCATGCAGAGGCACAAACAATATTTACAATGCTCAAGTAAAGAGCTAGAAATAGAGATGTGAGGTGAGAATATTCTGGAGAATATTCTCGGAGAACGAGAATATTCTCCTTGATGTAAAAATTGGAGAATAATTGAGAATATTCATTTTTCTTTTAAATAATTTAATTTTTTTTAATAATTTTGTTTATATTGTGAGATATAAATCAGTTTTCATTGCCCGAAACATTTACAACAAAACAATTTTTGGTATAATCACCCCCCCCCCCCCAATGACTACTTTAGTTCGAGAATATTCTCCAGGTCATGATGAGAGGTTTTAAAAGTTTGGTTATAAAGATTTTATAAACCATTAAATTAAAACATTAAAAAATTATTTTAAAATTAGATAAATTTTCAGAAATAAGTTCACAACAAAAGAAATTAAATCAAAGTTTATTGATAAAGGAAGCAATTATTATACAATCACCTTCATTCTAAGAAGATACATAACTGTTGTTTTTTCAATGCACATACACTTAAATTCTGTATCACTCGCATTTCTTTAAAAGTTGTGTAATTCAGCTGTTGGTTTAATTACCTTGCTTTCAAACTTTAATATTGTAGTCTACAAATTTCAATATACCCATCTTCTTGACGGGAAGAGAGACAGGGACATTCTCCAGAGAATATTCTCTCAAAGGACTATTATAAATTACTAGAGAATATTCTTATCAAAAATAATTACTATACAAAAATAATAATTATTCTCAAGTTCTTTATCGAGATTATTTATTATAATGCTTGTTATTGCATATATTCTTGATAATACTCTCTGGGAAGATTTCGGTAACTGAAGAATATTCTCATCGAGGAGAATATTCTCTGGAAGGACTATTATTAATAACTTCAGAATAATTATTATTATTTTCTATAATAATTTCACCAGTAATTTATGAAAATAGTCCTTCCAGAGAATATTCTCTAGGATATTGTATGTAACCATGTTATAAATAAGAGAATGTTCTCCAAAAGATTATTCTCGAGAATTTTACATCTCCAGCTAGAAATGAAAGTGCTTCATTTGTCAAAAACAATTACTGGCATTGAACACTAAAATTTAAAAAAAATCTTGTTTTAAAAGGGATGGACAACGCAGTAAAACCATCTGGTCCACCTTGACTTATTTATATCAGACCTTTTAATTTACACATTTTGTTTTTGGAAGTGGTATCGAAAGAGCGTCATTCTTAAAAAACTTACATATTTTCATAATTTGACATGTGTATTGTCGAAGAGAGTTGACAGACTGGGCTGTGGAAGACTAAAAAAAAGAATGTAATATATATATTGTGAGGAGAAAAAAATTACCTGTGGTTGCTAAGACCCTATTTTGGCCAAAATGTTTTTTGTAACCAAGACATTTCTGTCATTTTGCTTTGGCTTGAGTCAATCTTACAGGATATTGAAATAGTGTGCTATGAAAAAGAAAATTAATTTTAAAATTTAAAAAAAATGTCTAGGGATTTTTTTAATTATGCCATGATTGTTGTCTGGGGGGGGGGGGGAATACCCTCCCTCCATCCTCTTTTTTCTAAGTTTTTGAGAGGGAGTCCTGCGAATGAAAAAAGGTCACAGAAAAGTCACCAAATTTTACTTTTGGTATTTGGTAGACACCCTGTAGAATGTAGTCCTAGGGACATCTGTATTTATTACAAATGTGTGCAACTTCATATTTTGCTTTTTTTGCGTATTTCTTTGTATAAAATTATAATTAGCTAATAGTAATTTTACTCGTAGTTACTTTCAGAGAAATATGCAACAAGATGCATTCTATTAGTTAGTGTGGGTTTTTCATGATTTAAATACTCTTTTTTTTCTATAAACAGCTTGTGGGAGAAGCATTTGAAATGTATAAAAATGACTATGGTTTGAACAACAGCAATGATATGACACCATTCTACGAGTCTCCTACATCAATCACAGCAAGCTACTTGGCAAGGGCTGTCATGAATCATTTGCTGAAGTGTGGCCCCACAACAAAGTATTCTACTGAACTTTGCCAAATATCCTAGAATACCATTTCTTGTGTGGAATGTTGTTAATTCAGGCGTAGCCTGTTCATGCTGTGTGTTCGACAACTATTTGTAAGAAAAACTCAGACGAAATGAAAAATAGTCTAAATTCAGTTGCTTTGCATTTATCACCAAAAATTATACAATTATAAAATATGGAATTTTTATAATTTTTAATGAACATACATATTTTATTTTCAAATTAAATAAAAATGTTTGTTTGTTAAATGTTTTAAATTTTAATGAGCTTTAGTGTATCCCTTTAAGACTAGGGAATTTTTGAAAACGTGAATGTTTAAGTATTTTGCCTGCACAATCAACCAAGCTCGATCTTAAAGGGATAAATATACCAAGTTAATTTAAAACATTCAATTTTAAACAAACATTTATATTATGAAGAACGTTGCCAATACAGTGCATGCCACTTAATGTGATCACATCAGGACTGGGGGTTTCTGATAACAATAACCGATTGACAGTTATATCTGAAAAAAAACCTGGTTGTAAGTGCGATGACCATATGTGTTGTTTGGTCAGACAGGACATATGGAAACCGGACTACTGCGTTTTTCTTCCCAACATAAGTTTTCAAAAGGTTAAATCTTACATATTTTTTAATTGTGGTAAAACAGGATGTTTTCCCTCTATATTTTTTATTTAGAAATTGTGAGTACGTAGAATGGAATTGTGTGATGTGTATTACGAATTACTTTTTATAATGTACTGTACATTCTATTTCCATTCCCTTGTGAAAGTCTTTTGGCTGAGGAGCTGGCTGTGGATAGTCAGTGGAAGGAAACACCATGAACTGAATAAAAGGACTTAATTTTTACCTTACACATGGCTTCACCATAGGAAAACCACCTACAGCTGCTATTATGGCCCAATTAAGACTTTGTGAATCTGAGTACAAAAATTTTTGTCAATAAGACAGCCTTTTGATTTCCTCCATAATCTTGTAGATGGAACCACTCATTTTTCCTTTTTAGTTGCCATTACCGATCTCTTAAAATTAAAATATGTAAAACAAAAACATTTTTGATGAAAAAATTTTAGACATAATCGAAAGTCCTGATAACTATAAACTAATTTTTTCCCATGTTATGATATTGGTTCATTCCTTAATTGGTGAAAGTGATAGTACCTGAATGGCAAGATTATCCATGATTTTAATAAGCGGGTGTATTAAATAGTGTGAAAATTATTGGGTTATTGGTCTGAGATGTGGGATTAACAGAGCTATCTCAAGAGCATCATGTACCCTTGGACAAGTGATGTTCGGGTATCTTTATCTGGCTGAAATTACCAGCCTGCCAGTTTACGCGTTTACAATCGAAAACCATATTCGCAGATCTCGTAATAACAAGGCCCTCCTATGCACTTGAGACCCCCCTCCCCAGATCGTGCTCAGGTGGGTCCATGAATTAAGACAGCACTGGTGATGAATTTTTCTTGACATTTCATTATCTTGAATGACAATATCTTTGGTTGTGATGTGAAGTAGTCAGCGGAGCTGAGCTTGTATTCATGTACATCTTCTCTACTTAGAGAACTTCTCTACTTTCTCTCTTTACACTGTGTTAACACTCAAACTTTAATTTTCAAATTGTTACTGTTATTTGATTGATTGCTGCTAGTGTTATTCATTTCCTGATTGAGCCGAGGCTTGACTTGTTTTTTACAGTGCTAGAATCCAGATGCCATTTATTTTAATTTTTTTCCCCCTTCATAGCAGTTATGGTGCTCGTGTATTTTTGATGCTTCTATTTTTTGTGTTAGACTTAAGTGTCGCTGAACAGAACTGGGCTGATGTGATTGACAGGGCTATCTCTAGAGCATCATGGGGCCCCTGGGCAAGGGATGTTTAGGGGTCTTTATCTGGCTGAAATTACCAGTCTGCCAGTTTATCGGTTTCAGTTAATGTGCTAAGGGGTGATGGTAGTGCATCTGACTCTGTATTGATGAGACATAGTTCTAGATACATGATATTTAGTTATGAGGTTATAAAGAAGATATTTACAGGTACATATTTACATTAGATTAAAAGAGGGAAAGAGGACGTGGATGCATCTCGTGCGAGAGCTGGAGCTGATCTGGTCTCTCACACAATGGCCTTTTGGACCCTCTGAAGGGGCATCTGGTCATGTGATCATCTCGTGTGTCAGTACAGAATGTACTGAGATTCTTTCACATGACCAGAGCATGCTTGGTAAGACAGCCAAATGTGCAAAGTATAACAATAATACAAGAATATTAAGGCTCTACAGTACCCCTTCCCCAATGTCAATGTTGGACACAATAAAAATCTGTGAACCGGACTCGCCGTCCAGATCGTGTGGTCACTGGTGGTTTTGATTTCGTGGTTGAGTTCTCTGACGTAGAATCATTAGTTTGCGTTTGTACCACCAGCGCTGTTGTATCTTCCAAGAGGAAAAATGCTAGTTTTAAGTGATCAATGGAAACTGAAACTGTTTTGCCATTGATGTCAAGTTTGAACACTTTTTCGTTTTTGTCAATGACAAGAAAGGAATCATCATATGGTCTCTGGAGGGGTCGATGGACACTATCACGACGTAATAATACCTAAGTAGCATTCATCAGTTCTGGATACACTGTTTTGTTGGCGTACAACGGAGCTGCTGCATGTGGCCCTGTAACTTTTTTACGTAGTTACAAAGGTCAATGTTGACATTCGTTGAGTCGAAATGGCCGGGAAGACATAAGGGTGCACCAAACATGAGTTCGGTTGCCGTACACTGCAGGTCGGCTTCGAGAGCGGCTCGGTAGCCCTGAAGTATCGTTGGTAGTACTTCGGTCCAACGTTTGGTGTTATGGTATTTTATGGCTTTTTTAACACTCGATGAAATTCCTCAATCAAACCATTCGCTCGAGGATGGAAAGCGGTAGTTCTAGCTTGTTCAGTGCCTAGAAGTTGTAGGAGGGAGTGTAAAAGGTGGGACTCAAATTGTTGACTTTGATGCCCATTTTGTTATTTCCTTATTGATACCCGGCCACACAAAGTGACAACGGATTTGGTGAATCCTTCTTCTGATGTCTGGGTGCGCTAAGTTATGAACATGATCGAACAGTGTTTTCCTATACTGCACAGGAATGTAAGAACGTGCACTTCCAGTGGAGATATCACAAATTAAATCTGTCAGATTTGGGAAATTTAATTTTTTCAGTTCACAATTTAAATCACCCATCAGTTTTGATAATTCATCATCTGTTGCTTCAGCTTCAGCAATTCCATCATAATTAATTGGGCTTGGCATTGAAATAGCATATATGTGGGATATTATATCGGCTGCTATGTTTTCTGAGCCAGGAATATGGCAAATATCACTCGTGAATTGGGAAATTAAATCCAAGTGCCGGGTTTGGCGAGGCAAGCATTTGTCATGCTTCTGCTGAAAAGCATAGACTAAATGTTTTGATCTGTAAATAGCGTGAACTGACATGCTTTGAGCATGTGTCAAATATTTGATAGAAGAATATGCAGCCAATAGTTCTGTCATATGCGCTATAGCGTGTTTCCCCAAGAGTGAGTCTGAGAGAAAAATCCAAGCGGTTGCAAAGAATTGTTCACTACCTAGTGTAATGCACCACCAATTGAAAAATCAGATGCATCAACATGAAGTGCAAGTTTTGCAGATGTGGAAGGATGAGCTAATAGAGCAGGGTTTCCCAACTGGTGTTGGTGTTCTGCGGAACCCTAGGGTTCCATGAGAGTATTTTTGGGGTTCCGAGGAATCCCAAAAATCCCGGAACCCTGACAGCTTCAAAAATTTGATTGTTACTGTTTCACCTTAAGCAATTTTTTATTTTGATTTTTGTTGTGAGAATGTGTACCTACTTTAAAAAAATTTGGAATAATCTACCAGTAGGAGAAAAACGATATTTGCGTTGACTCCTTTCTTTTCCCATTTTCACACACAAGTCCTTCATACAATGACAGAGTCAAGAAGACTTCCTTGGAATTTGTATTCACGAAACTCAAGCCCTATATGCGGTTGTATGTGGGTCTTCCTCCAAAGTTGCAGAACTTTTGAATTGTTTCTATGCAAGGGCATAGCAAAGGGGGGGAGCCCCGAAATGTGAGAAAATGACCGAAAAAAGGGAAAAGATCGCCAAATCTATTGTTCTGTCACTTTGGTCCCCCCCCCCGAACGAAATTTCTGGCTACGTCCCTGTTTCTATGCATTCTGTGTCCCCCGTCTCCCTTTCTTTTAGGATCGCCCATAGAGTTTCAGGATGTCACATTCTTATAGCTTTTCTGAATAGCAAATTCCAAATATCAATTGTGAGATAGAAAGTAAGCTTTTCCTTTTCTCTAACTTGCCTAAGGTTATCGAGTAGCAGCCTTGATCAACACCATCTACATAACAAGGCCTCAGCACGAAGCTTGTGACGTCACTGAAGGCCATTTCTCCTATTGCCATTGGATATATGGCAACAAAAAAGATAAATATATCGTATGCGTTGGCCTGCTAGGAAAACTGGCCGCCTTAAGTGACGTCACAAGCTTCGTGTGGAGGCCTCGTTCTGTAGGTGGTGTTGCCTTGACACTGTATCTCTCAACAATTAGTCAATCACCAAAGTTTAGGGCTTTTGAGGTGATAATTCGCAATGAAAAACTGTTATAGCGACACATTTTTGTAATCCCCAATAATTACATAAATTGAATATATAGGAATGTTAATTTTCAAACATTTGGAGATCCAGTTGAAAACGTCGAGTTAATTGAAGTTTTTGTGACTTGTAAATGTCTCGTCGTCTCTTTTTTTGCTCCCGTCCTCCTCCATGCGAGACTAGGGTCATATGAACTACATGAAAAGAACTGGAAGAAGACATTGGCATATATTGGCATTAATACCACTGCATTTTTTCCATCATTGTATGTGGCGAATTCCCCGAAAATTTCAAGATTCTGCACCCCAATAACACAATCGTTCTGAATGTCCAACCAGTGCTGGTCGTGAGGCATCATGTGACAAGCAAACATTTTTCATGTTCCAGAAAAATACCTAGATGGGGTCAGTTGCCCCTGTCATTTCACTTCATGTTTTTGCTCAAATTGGAATTTTTTGCTCCTCTGAGATCTCGATTTCAGTTGGTGCTGAAATCTGAATAATTTAATCTTCATATTCACTATAGCTGGTGTTGGTTTGGTACACTGGGGGGGGGGGGGGAATTCACGCTTTTTCTTTTGACCACTCATTTTACAGTTTGGATGACAATGGAAATATGAATGAAAAGCAAAGCAACAGTAGTTGGGGTGTACGCACGTGTTTGTTTTTGCTCCTCTAAAAAAAAAGGGGAAAAAAAAGGGCAAATTTTTTTTTTTTCGTTACATTCTTTAAAAACGTATAATATATACAATTTACAGCATATTTAATTCGCATGGTTCGTTACTAATCCTTTTAATGTGCAATATTTATTTTAGTTAAATCCCACGTTAATTATCTAATCACGAGCTACGTAGCTGTTATCAGTCAGCCGTCAATATGTCTAAGTGTAAGTTGTGCTCCGAAGATATTCTAACAATGGATGATGGATTAACATGTGTCGTATGCAGGAACATATTTCATTTTTACTGTGGTGGGCTAAGTGAAAGATCGTTCCGAAAACTCAAACGAGATGAAAGTTCGTGGTACTGTTTTACATGCAAAAATTCAGGAAATCATAGTGCACCATCAATAACTTCAGCTTCATCGATGCCGACATTAACGACTATAACAACAACATCGACATCAATAATTACACCAGTCACAGCTTCATCAGGTGTCGCCAGCACAAGTCTATCAAATATCTCGATCTCAACAAACGCAGCACCTACTACCTCGACAGCATCAATCGCTGATAACTCCTTAGTCTCTACATCATCAATTCCGCTCATCCAACCGCCAACAGTGACTGAAAACACAGATTGCTCAATTTCAGTGAATACCCAAATGGCCTTGCCATCTAGCGATGAACAGTATTTACAAAACTTACCATCCGATCTAAAACAAATAGTTGACATAATCAACAAGTCTTTCGAAAACCAAATTACGGCACTGAAATCATACATTTCTACTCAGTTCCTAACACTGACAGAACAGAACCATCAATATCAAATTCAAATAGCTGACCTCCAAAACAAACACCAGGAAATAATATCCGAAAACTCAGTTTTGAAAACCGAAATCACAAAACTACAAAGTGAAATTGGTGGTCTGCAACAATACTCAAGAAGATGCAACATCGAAATACAAGGATTGCCAGAGACACCAGAGGAAAATATCGACAATTTGAAAATGACTATTGTTTCTCTAATAGATCCCGAGATGTCAAATACCATCACAGCCATTCACCGCGTCCCAACGAAGATAAAGGACAAAATTAAGCCCATAATTGTCCAGTTTGATGGGAAATCCAGCAGAGACAAATTTTTAAAAGAAGCAAAGACAAAGAAATTGTTAGCGTCATCAATTGATAACAGACTTAAATCGGTGCCTGTATATTTTAATTGCCACTTATGTCCATATATGAAAAACGTTTATTATCACTGTAAACAATTCAAGCAACAGAGGAATTTCAATCACTGCTGGATCAGAGATGGTAAGGTATTTTTGCGTCAATACGATGATTCCAGGGTGTTCAGTATTACTCATGTAAATGACTTAAATAATGTCTATTAATTATTAATCCCAATCTAAACTACACTGACCTGAACACCCTGGATGAACTGAAAACATACTTCTCTACCAGCAATTCAAATTTAAATAATACTAACATTACATTTTCCTCATTCAACGTTTTCCATATAAATATACGCAGTGTTAGATCGAATTTTAATCAACTGCTAACAACTTTAGGTACCAATATTCAAAACATACATATTTTAGTCCTCTCAGAAGTCTGGATTTTTGACAACGAAATAAACTTTTTCAATATTTCCGGATTCGAAATATTTCATTGTTGTAGACAATATAATAATTCGGGTGGTATACTGGTATATGTTAACGATTTCCTAAGCCTAAAACATTTAACTTCAATCACCATGCAAACAGCTGAGATTGTTGTATTGTTTCACCAATCTTTGAAGTTTACTATTTTATCTGTTTATCGATCTCATTCATTTCTATCTACCGATTTCATTAACGAATTGAAAACTACTATTGATCGAATCAAATGTAAAAATGTTCTAATTATTGGTGATATCAATATTGACCTTCTTGACTCTAACTCTAATATTACTACTGAATACTTAAACTTATTGTGTAGTAAAGGATTTCAGCCATATATCGAAGGCATAACTAGACCTCGATCAAACACATGTCTTGATCACATATTCATACGGAATTCATCTGATATTTCTGATATATATTCTTCTATTTTTTTCTCTGATTTGACAGATCATTATGCAATAATTTGTAAGCTATGTTTTAGTATATCCACTTCAACTATCAGATCAAAACTAACTAACCGTCAGTTTAAAAAACTTGATTATCGGAAACTTCATATTTTTCTTCAAAATTACAATTTTTCATTCAATAATATTGACCCTTCTAATAATTTTGAAGAATTTTTACTTAAACTTGAAACAATAGTACACAATCACGCTAGATATATCAATTGTAAAAACAATAGATCGCAGCTGAATCCTTGGATCACTCATGAATTACGACACCTGACAAAAATTAAGCAAAAACTGTATTATAAAACACGAAAATTTCCATTCGATATCCCATTAAATATAGCCTATAAAAATGTTGTAAAGCTGGTCAAATCCAAAATAAAATCTGCTAAACTTGAATATTTTTCCTACCAATTTTCAAAATGTAACACTCCCACAAAACGCTGGAGATTCATTGATGGTATAATTAAAAAAACTGATGGTCATAATAAACTGTTTTCCTCCGATTCTGATCCTATTTCTCTGGCTCAAAACTTTAATTCCCATTTTGTTAATATTTCCACACTCAATATCAACATAAATGAAGATTTTAAGCAATACATGAAATCGAATTCTCACTCAATATACCTTTTTCCAACAACTGCTGATGAAATCTTGACAATTATTAAAAAATTACCCACTTCTGGATCCTTTGCAGAAACAATCAATAACAAGGTCTTGAAAATTCTACCATATAATATTTTGAATACTCTCTCAGATTTAATAAATATATGTATGGCTAATGGTAAATTCCCAAGGTCTTTAAAATCAGCTATCGTAACACCTATTTATAAATCTGAAGATCCCAATGATTTTAACAACTTCAGACCAATCTCAGTTCTACCCTCTATCTCAAAAATATTTGAAACAATTATCAAAAATAGAATTTTTTCTTTCTTATCACATTTCAGTTTCTTTTCTAACAACCAGTTTGGATTCCTTCCTAATAAAAACACAGAAACTGCTCTACTAACATTTACTAAATTTATCGCTGAAAATATTGATAAATCTAAAAAAACCATTGCAATATTTCTTGATATAAGAAAAGCATTTGATAGCGTGAATCATCATATATTACTCAATAAGTTGTCATATATCGGAATCAGAGGTAATACTCTGAATCTAATTGCTTCTTTTTTAACTCATAGAACACAATCAGTCAAAATTCACAATAGCCTTAGCACCCCATTGGAAATAGTGAAAGGCGTCCCTCAGGGATCTGTATTGGGACCATTATTATTTTTAATATTCATAAATGATTTATGTAATTTAAACATAAATGGCAATATCATAACTTTCGCCGATGACACAGTATTACTTTACTCATCTGATGATTTTCAATCTCTTACTAACCTAATCAATACTGATTTAATTAAAATCCGAAAGTGGTTTGTTGCTAACGACCTTCAGATAAATACATCAAAAACTAAGTTTATAAATTTCTCTTCCCAATCTAACACTCACTTTCACCCTAATTTAATTTTCCATAATTGCAATTGTACTATTAATTCTGATTGTAATTGTTCATGTCTCGAACAAGTTACTACAATTAAATACCTTGGAGTATATATTGATCACAATCTTAAATGGAAGAGTCATATCAAGTACTTGCAAAAAAGACTACGACTAGCAATTTATAAATTTTACTATCTCAAATCCTACTTGAATCAGTCGTTTTTATTAACCCTTTATTATTCCTTGTTTCATTCACTTCTACTATATGGTCTAACTGTCTGGGGTTCTGACTACCTTTCAACCCTTTACCCTATAATCAGCCTCCATAAGAGAATAATTAGAATCATCACAAATAACTTTACTACACCATCAATACAACTTCATCAACATCTTGGAATACTTACATTACGTCAATTATATTTCTATAAATCTATTCTCCTCCTATTCAAAGGTCAATTCTCCTTGCCTTTAAATACATCTCGATCTTCAAATCGATTAAATAATATATATTCACTTCCGCTGCCTCATAAAACACTGTTGAAGAAACATTTTACTTACCTTATCCCAAAATTCTACAATACATTACCACCAGAAATCACTCACAATACTAATTTATCATCCTTTAAAAAGTGTGTCAAGCAATACATATTCTCACTAGATGGTATAGAAAATTTGTTTTAATGTTTTTTTTCACTTGCTCATATAATCCTTAAATAACGTAACAGTTTAATTTAACTACATGCTGCATCTAGTCGTTTTTGCTTTCACTCCAACATCTAAAAAAAATTATATTTTTAGTTGCAGCATGTAGAACTGTTTTTAAATTGCACTCCTCTGTTGCCATTAACTTTTATTTTAATTTGAATAATTTTGATTTTTTTTTTTTAGTTGACTATTCTGTTTTCCATATTAATCTTTACTAGCATTTACCAGAATGGGTCATTTTTTGATTGACTCCTTGGTAAATTTTTTCTTTTTGTACTGTTATATGATAACAATAAATTTGATTTATATATATTAAAAAAAAAAAAAAAATTATTTTTTCAAAAAAAAAAAAAAAAAAAAAATGGTGTATGTAAAATTCACACTCAACCCAGCTGACCAAGTATTTTTTTATCTTGTTCTGTATTTTACTATTGATATTATCTATTAATCGTTGAAGACCATTTCATCCAGGGTTGTAGCTAAGTTTTTATGAGGAGGGACAAACATGATTTTGCCGCCCCCTTCACTTCAAATTTCAATGATTTTGTAATGGTATTTTTGTTTTTTCCTGGTATTTGCCGCCCCCCTAAAATTTTGGTACCCGGGGCAGTTGCCCTTTCTCCTCCCCCCCCCCCCCCCCCAGTTCCGGCCCAGATTCCATCAAACATTTTTTAAATTATTTTCTTGTTCTTTTGACAGCTTCTTGCATTTCGTGAATTTTAATGTGAATACTTGAACAAAAGTGATACTTGTGTATCAGTTGTCATGATTATAAAACCGTGGGTATTTGTGGAATACCACTTACATAGCAGTGGATTATAGTAGCCCAATTATATAAGATAGTCGCGAACTGTGCCACAAGATGCTCAGAGATGTTGTGTGTTCAATACCCTCTTCTATCCTTGCCAGTACCTTTTCTGATACAAGGGACAATTGCAGAAACAGCATCATGATGATCAAACAGCACATTGTTGTTGAAGAAAGTGTGCACACCAAATGTTTGGCGTACGAACCTCTCTGTGAAAAACATAAAAAAGCCATTCTGAATCAGCTGTGAACTGTATAAGTAATGGTCTAATTAGTCCTATTACGCACAAAATGAAGGTGGTAGAGAAAAAAAAAGATTAAATTAGCATGTTTTTCATTATTCTGAAGCTGTGTATAACTAGTATGACCAAATGGAAAAAAAAACGGAAATTTTTATGTAGGGCCTACAGCTCAAAACGAATTCACTATTTCAAAGTGGTTTTTTAAGCAAGCTTGACAAAAACATTTTTATTAAACCTACGAAATAACGAAATATTATGAAAAATTCAGTCCCGTAAAATATGGGACATATGGTCACACAATAATGGAACCTCGTTTATACGACACGTCGTATAAATGCAAAAGCAGTATAACGATATTTTTCGAAAATTATCCACCCCCTCCTTTTTTTACAGATGTTTCCCAAAAAACATTTTTGTTAAAAATCTGTCCTTATGGCTCAAAATCTTATGCTTGAGAAGAAATATGCTATAATAACATTACTGTTGCTCAAGTCTCAAGCAATTTTACGGTATTCATTTCAAGATTTAACAGAAAAAAAAAGTGTTATTTAAACCTTATGTAAAACGTCCTATACTTGTTTGTTTTGCTTTCTATATCTAAACAAAAAGTAGATGATGTATTGAGTTCTGTTGTTGAAATATTTTTCTCTTAGGGGCCGTTCAAGTATTACATAAGCAAATTTTCAGCCATTTTTGACCCCTCCCTTGTCAGCAAAAGATAAAAAAACTCTGATCCCCTCCCCCCCGTCACCAAAATTTCGTCATCAGCTCTGCTCCTCTGAATCGTAACGCATATTGGTGGGATCAGAGACATACACAGTGGGGGGGGGCATAGGGGGCTAGTGCCCCCTCCCCACAATCAATAATTTATTTTTTTAATGCAGAAAAATATTATTTTTAAATTTTAATTTTGGAAGAAAATACCTTTATATGTTATTATAATCAATTTCTGTTAATTTCAATATTATTTGAAAACTATGAACTCAAAATTTATCTAATAAATTCATTGCGACACACCCTCTAAGCCATATAATGATAAATCACATTAACGGCCCTTGGCCTATGGACCAAATATGGGGTTATCTGATGCAGCCTGCCCGCCTCAAACCTAATTTTGTAAAAATGAACTAAGCGGCACATTTACAGATCGCTTAAGTGTCCTGTGGTACAATTCCAGAACATTTAAGCGGCCTGTGGCACATTTAGATATCCCTTGAGTGACATGTGATGTAGTTTTAGAGCACTTAAGTGGCCCCCAGTGCAGTTCTACATCACTCAAGTTACACGCAGCACATTCTCAGATTATTTAAGTGATCTGCGGTGTATAATTACAGATCAGTAGAGTGATGCGGGGCACAGTTCCAGAGCACTTGAATCCGCGAAAAATTTTGAGATCACTAAAGTGGCTCTGTAGGGCACTTATCAATAGTGGAGGGGGGAAATGTTGCTTCAAGTGCCCACAAACCATCGAAAGGGTTTTCTCGTTTTCGGCTCACAGAGTAAGATACCATTAAGAATATTTCATATTTTCATAAACGGTGGTTTATGACATAAGCATTATCCAAACTCCCCTTTCCATTGTCATCAAAAGTCAGCAAATCGGAAACCCCTCCCCCCCCCATCGATTATGACGTAATACTTGAATGGCCCTTTAAGAAAGAACTAATAGTGGACATGTTTGCTATCAGCAGGGCCGGAACTAGGGGGCAGACGAGGCAACTGCCCCGGGCATCAAAATTTAGGTGAGGATTGTAAACTATTGAATGGGTGGGGGGCGGCAAAATCATGTTTGCCCAGATTGGCAAAAATTGTAGTTACAGCCCTGGCTATGAGGATACGATAGCCTGTTCAATAATTAATTCAGTACCTGACAAAAGCCATTGAATCAGTCAATCATCTTAAATTTTATGGCTTTTTCAGTAAAAAATATGCATGAGAAACTACAGTCGATCCCGCTTAGTCTTCCCACCTACAACGTTTCTTCATGATGTGTTTTTGAAAACCGGAAAATACTGTATATCAGTGATGCGTTTTTACCAATTGAAAAATTGACTTGAGAGTTCGAATCGAAGTGAAAACATTCATTATATGAAGTGTGTACAGGCAGGGCCCTTGGTAAAGCAGGAATTAGGAAGCTCTCGCGACGAGAGTCAAAGATGTTAATTGGTCAGTGAATGAATGTTGTTTGAATTTCGTAGGGCTCAAAGTATGTAGGCTTCATTTGCCCATGCAGAAATTAGGCCCTGTATACAGGGATAATGTATAGGAATGTATAGCAACTGAAGCCAAACGTCGTACAAATGATTAAGATCAGAAACGTAATGGAGAGACATATAAAAAGGGTTCCATTACATTTTCCTAAATGCAGCAAAATCTCCGCAGTTGATCACCTGTACTAAAACACAAATATGCTTCAGTGGTTGTCCCTATTCGCCGTAAAATTTCTATGGCGGAGCCCCATAGTCTCCTCTTTTATTTACTTATCAAATTTACTGATTTATTTTCTTCAAGTGGCTGCAGAGCTCCCGGGAAGGGCACACGTAGCGCCGATTGAGAACCGTTGCTTCAGTGAAAAGTTTCCCAAACTTTTTGTTCCATACCTCTTTTTCAAGAAATGTCTTTTTCATCGCTCCTAACTCAAGCTCACCCATAGGATCCTATACTAAGCCCATAGCTTCTACCGACCCTCTGGACTATTGCATTGCCAATTATTGTGAAATATCGCCCCCTGGGGGAAGGGGGCGATATTTCACACTTCGGAAAACACTGCTTTAGTGACTATTCTTGGTTAATATGCAACTTAATTTAATGAAAGGTCACCCAGTGGGGGACGGGAAGTTGACCTTTTTATTTTTGATTTTTTTTGCACTATTTATAAATTTATTAGTCCTTTTTTTTGCATTTACATATTTTAACCTCTTTTTAGCATTAATGTGTGTGCATAAATGTATGTAATTGAAAAATTTTCAGAACAAGTGCATATTTTAAAATTGTGCGGAAGATTAATTACATTTTTATAATTTTTCAAATTAATATTGCTCATAATACAATAAACATTCGTTATAACGACAGCTCACAACCACGAGAAAATTTTTTGTTGTAATTTACTTCTCATTATAAACGAGTTTTCACTTATTAGTCTGTCGGGACATAAAATTATTGAAAATTGCTGCTTTATCTGCATTGGAACATCTTTGAGATCATTTCGTTCATGTTGAACAATTAGAAGTCTGAACTTATTACATTCATGCTCACTTCCATGACATGGATGGATCGGTCAGCATTTTCCATTCCACATTTTAAAATAGTTTGATGTTTGGCTGCTAAAACTCCAGGAATTTTTAACTATATATCCGAAATTTGTCCATACCCGAAGCCTGGGTTTATTTGCATGTCTTTTCTTTTTTTTTCAAGTAAAATCTCTCGGGAGAAAAAATCCGCCCATTTTTGACATTCATGTTTTGTTACTTGTGTGCACGTGTAGTTTGCTTCTTTTTTGAGCATCTGTTTCTTTGTATTAGTGAGCAGATACAGTACTAGTAATAGAAATTCCTAAATGAAATACATGTAGAAGTCATTTGCATGAGAATATATTTTTGCAAATGAATATGCACCATGAGCATAGGCGTAAACTTATCGAAAATGTTGGAGGGCTTATTCTCAAATAATGGACATAGTTTATACGATACGTCGTATAATTGCAAAAACTGTTTAACAAACTTTTTCGAAAATTACACCCCTCCCTTTTCCACAAATGCTTCCCAAAAAAAGTTTTTGTAAAAAATCTGTCGTTTTGATTCAAAATTATGCTTGAGAAGAAATATTATACTATCATAACATTACTGTTGCTAAAGTCTCAAGCAATGTTACGGTATTCATTTCAAGATTTAACAGGGGGAAAAAAAGTGTTATTTAAACCTTACGTAAAACATATACTTTGTTGTGCTTTTGGTTTCTATATCTAAGCAAAAAAGTAGATATGTATTGAGTTCCGTTGTTGAAAGATTTTTCTCTTAAAAAAAGAACTGATAGTGAACATGTTTGCCATCAGCAGGGCCGGAACTAGAGGGGGCAAAATTTAGGAGGCGTCAATCTTAGGTTGGAACAGGGAACACTGTTATGAAATTATCAAATGTGGGGCGGCCAAAACCATGTTTGTCTCAGTCGGCAAAAACCTAGTTACGGTTCTGGCTATCAGCATACCATAGCCCATTCAATAATTATTTTAGTACCTGTCAAAAGCCATCTGGTCAATCATCTTAAATTTTATGGCTTTTTCAGTAAAAAATATACATGAGAAATTACAGTCAATGCCGCTTAGCTTGGAACGTTTTTCAGTTTAGTACGATTCAGGGGCGTAGCCAGAAATTTCGTTCGGGGGGGGGACCAAAGTGACAGAACAATGGATTTGGCCATCTTTTTCCCTTTTTTCGGTCATTTTCTCACATTTCGGGGGGGGGGGACCAGACCCCCAAAAGTCCCCCCCCCCCCCTGGCTACGCCCTTGGTACGATTTACTTACATGTTCCATCTATCACTAATAACCATCAAGATTTTCAATTTGAAGCGTTTTTCCCTTTACAACGTTTCTTCATGATGGGGTTTTGGAAAAACGGAATGCGCTGTATTTCAGTGACGCGTTTTTACCAATTAAAAAATTTCGATGCGATTGATAGAAATAGTGTTGTTTTCCAGACTTGAGAGTTAGAATCGAAGTGAAAACATAGATTAATTGAAGTGTATACAGGCAGGGCCCTGAGTAAAGCAGGAATTATATGAGGCTCTTGCGACAAGAGTCAAAGATGTTAATTGGTCAGTGAATGTATGTTTGAATTTAGGGTGCTCAAAGTTATAAAGGTCCCATTTGCCCATACAGAAATCAGGCTCTGTATACAAGGATAATGTATAGGAATGTATAGCAACTGAAGCCAAACGTCGTACAAATGATTAAGATCAGAAACGTAATGGAGAGACATATAAAAACGGTTCCATTACATTTTCCTAAATGCAGTAAAATCTCCACAGATGATCACCTGTACTCTACTCAAACACAAATATTCTTCAGTGGCCCCCTCTATTATCAAATTTACTAATTTATTTTCTTTTCTTCGAGTGGCTGCAGAGTTCCCGGGAAGTGCTCACGGAGCATCGGTTGAGAACCGCTGCTTCAGTGAAAAGTTTCCTAAACTCTTTGTTCCATAGCCCTTTTTTTTGAAAAAAAAAAAAAAAATTCTCATCTCTCCGATCTCAAATCCACCCATAGGATCCTATACTAAACCCATAGCTTCTAACGCCCCTCTGGAGTATTGCATCGACCCCTTCCCCCAGGGGGGCGATATTTCACACTTTGGAAATTACTGCTTTAGTAGCCATTCTTGGTTATCATACAACTTAATTTAATGAAAGATCACCTATTGGTAAATGGGAAATTGACCTTTTTATTTATTTATTTTTGCACTATTTATAAAACGAGGGAAAACGTCCAGGACCTGGCCGAGCCACGCGGAGGCTCACCCGAGCCAACAAGCCAATGAAGGAAAACGTAGTTCAGGACCTGGCGCTTCCCACAGAAAAAAACAACGGGTTCAAGCTCAATAGAGCTAAAAATACATCAGAAGAACTCATCGCAATAAATTGTATATTGTATAATAGAAATATTTAAAAATCTGTATGTACTTTTTTTTAATAATATGTTTTTATATTCATGTTCATGTATTTTATATGCACAACAAAGCACCCAACACCGCCCAGCCCCCTCATCCGGAGCAATGGCTAAAATTAACAATGATCGATAGAGTCTGGGCAGTGCACGGTATGAAATGAAATGCACTATTTATAAATTTATTATGATTAGTCCTGTTTGTTGCATTTACATATTTTAACCTCTTTTTAGCATTAATGTGTGTATAAATGTATGTAATTAAAGAATTTTCAGAATAAGTGCATATTTTTAAGTTGTGCAGAAGATTAATTAAATTTTTCAAATTAATATTGCTCATTATACAATAAAAGTTCATTATAATGACAGCTCACAACCACGAGAAATATTTTCATTGTAACGTACTTCTCATTATAAACGAATTTTCACTTTTTAGTCTGTAAGGACATAGAATTATTGAAAATTGCTGCTTCATCTGCATCGGAACGTCTTTGAGATCATTTCGTTCTAATATTAATGATTGAACAGAACTCTAGCCATTAACAAAATTTTTTGATCTCAAAGCAGTTGATTGTGTAAGAGTATAAGCATAGAGAATTAATATAAGTAGAGAGTGAAAGCCCATTCACGCGCTGTTCCGAACAGGTGCTCAGAGTGTACCACGTGACTTATATCAGCAAAGCTGCCATGTTTGGCGGTGATCTTACGCACTTCGTAATTTGGCGAGTTCGTAATCCCACACTGTCAGGCATTTTGCCCGAGGAGCTTTTTGTCGTGGTATGCAGAGTACCTTCAGAAAATGGATGAAAACTATGAAAGACGATTAATTCCAGAATGAAAAATAATTTCGGAATTGAAAAATATTTGATTTAATGAAAGAATTCTAGAACAAATTGATGAAAATTCAGAATGTCTGAAAGAAAAAATTTTAAGTTTACTGGTTTTTAAAATAATTTTTCAGAAGTTAAAATACACTGCTGGCCACCGTAAATGCAACACCCTGAAGGAAGCATGCAAATAATACGAAATTTACAACATGCATTAGCGGAGGTGAGATATGCAAATGATTAGAATTTCAGCGCAGACGCACATCACGCGCGCCTGTGGCGCCACTTCAAAGCGCTATTTAAGGCTTGGAGATTTCGACGATTTGAAGTACGGCAATTGTGTTTTTCTTGTGGTTTTTTAATAAAAACGATCGATTATGCCTCGTAGAAAACAGCAATCATCTTTTGATCAAGTATCCGAGTTCGACAGAGGAAGGATAGTGGTCTACCGAGATTGTGGAGAGTGTGGATTATCTTTCAGGGAAATCGGTAGTCGTGTTGGACGAAACCAAACAACTGTAATGCGGATATGTGATCGTTGGATGCAGGAGGGTACGACGGACCGACGTGTTCGATCGCATCCACCTCAGTGCACCGATTCACGTGATGACAGGCGTATTGTGCGTATGGCAGTGACGGATCGCTCAGCCACATCACGAACCATAGCACAGCACATTCAGTCTGTACTGCATCATCCAGTGTCTGTGCGTACCATTCGACGCCGTTTACAGCAGAGTGGTCTGTCCACAAGACGTCCATTGCTTCGTCTACCCTTGACGCAGAACCACAGACGTCTCCGCCGCCAATGGTGCGATGAAAGAAGGATGTGGATGGCACAATGGAATGAAATTGTCTTTACTGACGAGTCACGCTTCTGTCTGCAACACCACGATGGTCGGATTCGAGTCTGGAGACACCGTGGAGAGAGGATGCTGAGCAGCTGCGTTATGCACCGCCACACTGGTACTGCACCGGGTATTATGGTATGGGGCGGTATTGGATATCACTCTCGCACTCCTCTAGTACGCATTGCCGGTACTTTAAAAAGCCAGCGCTACATCTCCGAGGTGTTGGAGCCAGTTGTCCTTCCTTACCTTCAGGGCTTGCCCACAGCCATATTTCAACAGGATAATGCGCGACCACACGTGGCACGCATTGTCCAAAGGTTCTTCGTCAATCGCCAGATTGAATTGCTTCCCTGGCCAGCTCGCTCCCCGGATCTTTCGCCGATAGAAAACATGTGGTCCATGGTTGCTCAACGATTGACCCAGATTACATCCCCAGTTGCCACACCAGATCAACTTTGGCAACGCGTGGAAGCTGCTTGGTCTGCTGTACCCCAAGAACACTAAAAAAAAAGTCTCTTTGAATCAATGCCGAGGCGTGTGGCAGCGGTGATCTCCAACAATGGCGGCTACTCTGGCTACTGATTTTGGCAGGAACCACACTTCACAGAAGTCTATAAATTTAATCATTTGATGCTTGGTCAACATGTTATCTACAAAATAAATATTGTTGCGATATGTCTTGTCTTTCTTGGTGTTGCAATTTGGGTGGCCAGCAGTGTATTATCCTAATTTACAATAATGTTTTTGTCCTGAAAATATTTTTTCGTTACATACAAGATTTCCCCCAATCACAGTGTTAAATTATTTTAAGTGGACACTGTTAATTAATTTGTATTGGTTAAAAAGTTAAATTAAAACCTTCACAGATTGTTTACAAAGATTAAGTTACATTAAGTAAACTTTGAATACTTATGAAACATAATACCTCAAGAGTGATATAATAAAGCAAACACAGTGAGGAGTACTTTATTAGATATTGTGTGCGTGTGGACACCAACTTTTATTTCACAAATAATCATCCATTCAAAATTCAACTCAAAAATTTTCAAAAGTGGAACATCAAATGGTTTATTCAATAGTTTTGATGATATACGATGCAAATTACTGATGTATAAACACTATGTAAATAAGATGCAAAAGCGGATGTTTATTTTCAACATTTCAGGAATTGGTTCTGAAAATTTTTATATGGCACTGAACTATGTGTATACAACATATACAGTTGTAAGTTGTATACAAATTGATTTGTTAATCAAAATTTTGTCTATCTTTCAGTTTATGAGGAACCAGGGAAGGCAAATTGCAATAAGTTAAAAAGCCAATATCACATTTTTACAAAATATTGTTTACAAATTTGCCCTCATGAAATTTTGAAAAAGTGATATTTTGCCATCTGAGCACAGAAATGAGAATATTGAAAAAAAATTCAACGTGGACATACATAAAATATAAATGATAAACAAAAAAATTAATTGCACATATACCTTCAATACTTGTATAAATTTCTATAGTGATTTCAGCAATTTTTAATTGCCTCTCTTTTCATTCATATTTGCAGTCTTGCAATATGAATACGAATAATTACCATGCTTTACAATGTCTGTAAAAATAATATTCAGGAAAAAAATTTAACGTACAAACTTTTGAGATTTGGATTTCTTTCCATTTCATTAAGCTAATAATTTTTTTTTGTTTCAAATCTAAAACTTTACTACTTTGACATTTTCAAGAAAAGTCTACACACAATGAAGATGTGTTCTGGCATTTGTGCATTACTCACAACTGAGCTAAAAACTACTGACATGACCATACATGCAACAAGAGATTTGCAAGCACTGTTGACCAAGTTGATTGTCATTGGTTAGTTTATTTACAAAACTAGAGAAGGAAAGTAGGAAATAAAAAAAACATGTCTTAAATATATGCCGTATCTAAATTCTTTACTCTGACAATGAACTTAATTTATTTAAAACCAAACACTTCGGCTTAAAGGAAGAAAGCTTCAACTCAAGCAGATATTTGAGTCATCAGAGTTCAACTGATAGAAAATTGACTGTAGGTCTATATAAAATAACCTCATGAAAAATGCAACCATACCTCTAACATATTAGAAGCAGCATCAGAGATTGAAGACTTTTACCTCATGATTTCTTGAAGAGAACTGACTTTTATCTCAACTTTCTTTTTTTTCTGCCCAATATTGTAATTTAGCTATTATTAGCTTATCCTGTGGTTAGCTATTTTCAAAGCTTCAGTAGCTTATGGGCTTGATACCATCAGAACCAAAATCTCCAAGATAGTATTTCTTTCTTTTTTTGGTAACTGCAAAATATGTTAACAGTAAAATTAGTGACAAGCATCAGTTTCATGTCAATCAACATGAAAACATAAAACAAAGTTTTGTGTAAAGAGAAAAATGTCGAGTTTTCGCATCTGTATTTTGAGATTCTTATGACAGACTAGAATAAAATTCATCTATGAAAAAATAGTTTAAGCTGGATTACAACAGAAAACTAAATGTGTTTTGTTACCTGCATTACTCGTACTAGGCACATTGAATTTTCATCACTTTTCCGCTTCTTTGATGACTTTCTAACAAGCTTTTTTTAGCCATGAACTTCTCTCGATCAAAACTGTCTTCTGTAAAATGCTTAGAGCAAATTTTGGAGTAATCGGAGGCCTTTTCTCCAAAGACAGATTTCCCAAAGATTTTCTGCCTTTCATGATCTTTAGGAAAATTGAAAAATAAAAATATTTGTGTCAGAGGCAAAAAGAAAAAACGAGACTGTTGGAATACAAATCCAAATAACATGTTAAAATTGTTATAATTATTAACAAATTATATTTTATGAGCAATATTTTTTTTTTTGTCATCCAGCTACTACTTTGAAAATTGTTTTACTGTGGCCTCTGATCCATATTTTTTAAACCCATTTTTGACTGATTTGGATATGTTTAAAAAATTTTTCAAGTAATTTTCAGGAACAGCTTTGGTATAAGGGACACGCCAAATTGGCGACTTTTTTCCGGCGATAAGGTGCCATCGTTGGCGCACTCTGGTTCGGTGTTGTTCTGCTGGGTTGTCGCTGTTCTGAAAAATTCTGCCAGGCGGCGTTAATTGTTGTAGCGCGTCTTTTCAAATAGCCGTTCAGCCATTTTGTCGTTTGTGCTTGTCCTAGTGGATTACATTTTCGTCGCTGGTCAGGTTGTATTGTTCCCTTTTTTTTTCCTGTATTTAAACAGTGCTCGTATTTTATTTATACCCTGATCGCTTTAATATTTAAACAATGCCCGGGTTTTATTTAAACCCTGATCGATTTATTATTTAAACAATGGCCCGGTTTGATTTAAAAAACGGTTCGGGCTTCATTTGGACAATGTCCGGGTTTTATTTAAACCCTGATCGATTTATTATTTAAACAACGGTCCGGGCTTTATTTTAAACAATGGCCGGGTTTTATTTAAACCCTGATCGATTTATTATTTAAACAACGGTCCGGGCTTTATTTTAAACAATGACCGGGTTTTATTTAAACCCTGATTGATTTATTTTTATCCACAGCTTTATTTTTTAAACAATCCAGAGCTTATTTTTGTTTATACCATTTGTTTTTATTGTTTTCTATGCTGGCGATTTTTTTTTTCTGGCGCAAGTAGTGTCTGGCGGTTTTTTCTCGGACCGTCGGACATATTTGGCGTCGAAAAAAAGTCGCCAAAATCGCCAACCTGTCCCTTATAGCAAAGCTGGTTCCCTTTTTAAATTTTTGTAAAAGCTGGGGGTGGGGAAATCACCCTCTCCAAGAAATTATCATTTTAGGAAATAGAAAAGTATGATGAAAAGGTCATACTATTTCAAAAAAAAAGGTACAATGAAATTCACTTAGGCATTTTAATTTTTGAAAAATCAATTTTTTCCATTTTTTTGAAACTGCTCAGGTATGGTTATTATTAAAAAAAAGGGTCCGGGTTTTAGTTTTAATGCATGGATCTGTTTATTATTAATGAAATGTTCCGGATATAATTTTTTTTAACTTATATTTTTTCAATATTCATGCTTGGTGATTTCTATTAGGCCGAACACATACTGGGGAGTCAACAAAGAGAGCGATTTCAAAAGAGAAAATACATCGATGCTCATCTCGATGTCCCCTCACATACTGGCGAGGCGGAGAGAGCGAAAATGACCGCAGGCGTTCAGGGTAAAGAAGAAAAGCCTTTGAGCGGGAAAAGTGACATCTCGCCAGCCTACCAGCCTGTTCATGCCAAATCAATCAGTTTGGCAATATTGGAGAATTCCAATAAACCAGCGGTTCTCAACCAGTGCTCCGTGGCCACTCGTGGAAAATAAATAAAAAAACCAGTAAATTTGAAAAAAATAATTAATATTTTTGAATAATAAAAATAGGTCAGAAACTTTGATGAATAAATAAAAAATAGGCGTCCGGGGCGCCGCCATAGAAATTACATACCGGGAAGGGCTCCGTGGGTCAAAAAAGGTTGAGAAGCGCTGCAATAAACCCATTAATCCTCAAAAGACTACAAGTCCTGATATATGTTTTTAATGACTTCTTGTATCAAACCGTTGTTTCGAATATTATTGCATAATGTTATATTATAATATTATTGCATAAAGATTTAAATAATTATACTTCAATCAAGATAGAGAGACAACAGAATTAGTTAGACACTGAATAAAAATACATGCCTATAATCCGCAGAAGCTAATTTCGATACTTTCTAAAGAAAATATCACCGTTAATGAGATGAAGCGAGAAGTTATCCATACACCTCGATGACGCAACTGTAATTTTTTTATGGCCACCGTATCATTATGAAAATTATTGTTATTAGCGATAAATGTATACGTGGTCGTTAATCACAAATTATCAGAGTGGATCCATTATTTATGACATCCCAGAATTATAGATTCCTCCTATATGCAGGGTCGTCTTAAGAGCATCATGGGCCAAATTATTTTTCTGAGGCCCTACCTACCAGGCAAATTCTCGAAAATCTCAACCAGATCTCTCTTTTGCGAAGCCTTTTTTATCTTGAGGTCTTCCGGGCAGTGCCGTCTTAAGGCATGGACCCACCCGGGCACGGCCCAGGGGCCTCACAAAAATGAGATCTGGTTGAAATTTTAAAGAATTTGCCTGGTACTGCATCAGAAAAATCACTTGACCCGGGGGCCCATGATGCTCTTAAGACGGCCCTGCTCCCTGGGCGTGCCCTGGTGGGCCCATGCCTTAAGACGGCACTGCTTTTGGCAGTGTTCTATACATAACCAATTTCAATGAACGCGCGGATGATGCAATAAACTGGTTTTGATTTTGTAAGAAATACAGAAATATGTATTGTGTGTGAGATGTTCATTATTTGTATCAGAAAAAAGCTCGTGTCTCTTTCATAACACACGGCATTCCAATTCAAGTCCACGGAAATAACAGATATTCAGTACAATAAAATAAAAGAGAAAAAAACAGAAACCGTGTTTCGACAATGTTAGTAAGCGATGAGCAATCATCACGGTGTTTATCCGTTTTCCTAAAAAACGGGATCTCAAACATTTTCCACCCGCGCCGCCCATTTCTCTTAAGGGGCCTACACACGTTCAGTTATGCCTGTACAGGCATGACTGAACGGTTCGATGCATCCACACCATTCAGTTATACCTGTGCAGGCGAAGCTTCTGGAACCGGTTCTAGGCAATCTGTGGGGATATTTTCGTTCTTCGATATCTGTCTTCGAGGTCTTTTGATCAGTTCGGATTTTTTCACATAGTCTACAAAGTTCGGAATTTTCTAGTATGATTTCCACAGATGATGCTTTGGGTGTAGTTGGATTGGTTATGGCACTGAAAGTTATTAGTAGTCTTGGGGGTCACTTCATTGGGATTTACGCCAATTTCCGCCGCTAGATGGCGCCACCGGAAATGTTTTCTATTTTTCGCGCGTTTTTGACCGACTTCCTTTTTTAGCCGGACTTCGAACCGGATTACCTGTCGACCGTATTTATTTTCAAAATGGCGGTTGGTCTTATTTATTTGGAAAAAAACTATTTTAGTGTCCTATCGGGATTCGAACCCATGACAACCGATAGAGTATATCGTTCTCCAGGCTAGTGTGTTAACCACTGAACCAAACAGACTTGCTAGACGAATGCCTTATGAAATAAGTATATAAAAATAATAAAACGTAGAACGTTTAAGGAAGTGTATTAAAGAACGTCGCTCCTAATTTTGATGTGCCTATGATCGACGATCGTCCACGGAGTTATTGGTGAAAAGTGCGCATATTGTGAACCATATCTACTGTTTTTCAATTATTTTCCACGAACCATTTTTATTTAAATACATTTTTAAAAATTTTCTCAAGATGGTCGATCACGTGACCCACGTTGATGACGATACTAGATGGCAGCACTACCGATATTTAACTTATTAGTGAAAATTATTCACTATGTCGTTATATAAAAAAAACTTTTTCAATGTCCTATCGGGATTCGAACCCATGACAACCGATAAACTATTTCGTTCTCCAGGATAGTGTGCTAACCACTGAACCCAATAGACTTGCTAGACAGAGGCCTTATGAAATAAGTATATAAAAATAATAACACGTAGAACGTTTAAGGAAGTGTATTAAAGAACGTCGCTCCTAAGTTTGATGTGCCTATGATCGACGATCGGCCACGGAGTTATTGGTGAAAAGTGCGCATATTGTGAACCATATCTACTGTTTTTCAATTATTTTCCACGAACCATTTTTATTTAAATAAATTTTTAAAAATTTTCTCAAGATGGTCGATCACGTGACCCACGTTGATGACGATACTAGATGGCAGCACTACCGATATTTAACTTCCGTGAAAATTATTCACTATGTCGTTATATAAAAAAATTTATGAAATGTCGTCCCGATTTTCTCTTTGGACATGAAGCTGTATTAGAAATGAATTTAAAAGAGAAAAAATTAAGTCGCCAAATTACGGCGAAAATGTCAATTTTGGCACCAAACTCTCTAGCTGTTTTCAAATCTCAAGTTTGAAAAGATATAGTTCGTTTGTGGTTGATGATGATGCTAATTAACCACTAGTGTTCAAATTATGCTGCTTCGAGAAGAGCCTTTTTATTAAAAAAATATCCAAGTTAATCAAACATGATTCAAAAAAAACGCTCACTTTCCAAGCGTTATTATTTTTACCCATCGTCTTTGGATCTTTAAGAGATTAGATACCAAAAATATGCACAAAAAAAACC
The DNA here is from genome assembly GCF_987345545.1 of Pholcus phalangioides. NCBI lineage: Eukaryota > Metazoa > Arthropoda > Arachnida > Araneae > Pholcidae > Pholcus > Pholcus phalangioides. The sequence continues at coordinate 14,593,407 of NW_028301628.1, forward strand.
ACACACACAAGTTTTCATTGTCAACATTTCTATATTTCCTTCCATAACGAAACGAGATTTGTAACTACACCCTTAGAAAGCTTATTCTTTAGACATCACTTCTTATACCACATAAATAAGAAAGATATTGTGTCTTCCCGCACTTTATTATTTTATTTCTATTTTAGTTTTTCATTATGTCACTTTATTCATGGCTTTTATTTTATTCACTTCAAACACTTAAAAATTTATTTATTTCACTTTATCAAACTTATTCTATATTTAATTATTCAAACTTTTATTCAAAAATTTTTAATATTTTCTTTATTTTATTATCTTTTTCATCGCGTTTATTTTTAATCATTCAAAATTTTATTTTTTAATGTTTCATCGTTTATCTATTTGATTTTATTATCTTTGTGTGAACATTTTATTTTCATTGATATTATTTTTTTTAAATTTAAACCTACTTTTAGTTTTTCATTATGTCACTTTATTCATGGCTTTTATTTTATTTTTTATTCACTTCAAACACTTAAAAATTTATTTATTTCACTTTATCCAATTATTCTCTATTTAATTATTCAAACTTATATTCGAAAATTTAATTTTTTCTTTATTTTATCTATTTGATTTTATTATCTTAGTGTCATAATTTTATTTTCAGTGCTAGCTTATTTTTTCATTTTTAGTTTATTTTTATATTACATTCACAACCACTTAAAAATTATTTATTTCACTTGTTTTAGTTCACTTTATTTCCATTGATATATATATATTTTTTTTAATTCAAGCCTTTCCAACTTATTCTATATTTAATTATTCAAACTTTTATTCAAAAATTTTAATTTTTATTTATTTTATCTATTTGATTTTTATTATCTTAGTGTCATCATATTATTTTCATTTCGTTTATTTTTCAATCATTCAAAATTTTTTTTTTTAATGTTTCATCGTTTATCTATTTGATTTTTATTATCTTTGTGTCAACATTTTATTTTCTTTATGTTTTTATCGTTACTATCCATCTATATATCGTTTTTTCATTATCTTCGTTATTTTATTTTTATTTACTTAAAAGTGTTTATTTTGTCGTTTGAAGATTTTACATTTCTTAAATAATATATTTTTTAAATTGAAATGTCATGTGAATAAATTTCACGCGTAGTTCAAAAAATGAGACAGACTACAAGTTTATACAGTTCAAATATTTATTCATATCAAGATATCGATAGCATGCTCGATAAGTTTATACATTTGTCTGGAATTTAAATTAATTCCTTTTATCGTCGGTGTGTTATTGACAAAAACACGAATGTCATAAATTGTATTACATTTCGTGAAAAAAACACCATCACCAAGAGGTTGGGAACGAGAACAGTTTCCTCTAAATTTGAAGCTGGGGTCGTCGTACACATTCAACGCAAGGCTAGATAACGTGATAATCACGGACACAACGATGATCCCGATCAAGGCTTTCCCGGTCTCTTCACGGCTAAAAAATTTTCTCTGGGCCGTCACAGCGCTATCCTTTGATACGTCTTGCATAACTCTGCACGTATCACGATCTCCACTGGAAGTGACAAATGCTAGCGGGATTTCAGCAATTAATATGCTTCAGTATGAAAAATCGACGTGGTCTTTCTAGTGTTAAATTATATTTACGTTGAATTGGGTGTGAAAACCGTGTCTCTGACATGTCTCAATGAATAAAATTTTCATAACTTAAGAAAATATTCATTTCCTGGCGTTTTATGAAATATGAATGTTTCTTACATTTCTGCTGAAAATATTTCTAATGTTTATCAATCCGGAAGGTTACTTCGGCTTACGTACTATGAAATATTATATCTGTATGTTTATTCGAGTTTTTTTTTTCATGAATTTTATGTTCCTTAGCAGACATTGTTATAACGAGAGGCATGTTTTTTCGAATAGTGATGAGAATAACAAAAGGCTAAAAATAAACTACGGTATCCGATATGATGGGTGTCAACTAAAGAGTGGACACGACATTTTAACTTTTATTCTTTCTCGCACCATTTTTCTCAGAAGCATGTGTGTATTCAATAAAATAATAATACTTTTATAAAAAAAGGGGGGTAAATAACACGAAAAAATGTTAAAACTCATAAAAATGATAGAAATGTTAAAATTCATAAAAATGATAGAAATGTTAAAACTCATAAAAATGATAGAAATGTTAAAACTTATAAAAATGATTCCAAAAAAAATCCACAAGGAATTTTTAGCCAGCAAGACTTCAAAATGAAAGTCCTTTTTTACTGTTTCTAAATCGCATGTTATATCGTGACTTAGAACGTGACCTACGTGAGTGACACTTAGAATGACCAACTGAACATTATTCCTCCCTAACTATTCAGTGTGAATCCATTGTTTCTTTCATAAAAGTTCTCACAGTGAATGCTTTCCAAAAACAGTTTTTGGTTTCCAGTCCTTAATTCCGACATATTCAATTTCTCGAGATGAACGAATTCTCAGCGGTTTTCTCTCATTCAATTTACTATCTTTTACTAATTTTAACAAACTCTTATTTCAAATGAAATTAAATTTATTCTTTTTATACATACAAAAAAAAAAAAAAATTGAAGGGTATTTATGAGAAACATAACCGAGACAAATGCCTGTACCGACGATTAAAAAATTACATTGCAATTAAGGGATAAATAAAATATTTATAAAATAAACAAAATAATAATAAAAAAATACGTATATAGCTTTCATGTCAACGACTTGGTACTTATAGCGGCTTACCCTCCTTACGATAAAAAACATATTTTCCCCCCTTGACATTATTTTTCCCTGTTGAAATCGATTCAGTAAAAATACGAGTGATTTTTAAAAATGTTACTACATACACCACACACTACATAGTGTTAAATACCTAGATAAAAAACACAAAATAACACTAAAGACCATTTTTAGAGAAAGGTAATAAAAATTTATTCATAAAAAAAGGGGGGTATATACATGGGGGAAGAGCGACTGATATACGGCAAGATAAAAAAAAAACAATAAACAGATTAAAAAAAAGAAAAAAAAGGAAGCAAGCTTTCTCTCCGACCGAGGGAAGCAGCCGTCATGACCAGGGTAGTAGTTCTACAGCGACACAAGAAAAAATAATATCAGGTTAGCAGGCGACGCTTGTGTATTTAAGTTTAATATTTTTAAAACAGATATATTAACAGCTGAAAGACAGGGCCGTAATAACCCATTTTCTGACCGAAAATCTCATATGCATGAGAAGACTACTCAATTTTAAAAATGTATATTGATTTACATTCTATATAGGTGAAATCAATATTAAAATATATATATATATATATATATATACTATTACGAGTGAAAAACTCGATAAACAATCGTTTTAAAAAAATTTTGAAACAATACGTCATACAAATTCAGTCAAAGCTTCTACTGTTTTAATTTAAGAAGACGTTCGATTTTTTTTTTTTTCAAAGCTTATTGAGAGCGTTCTGATAAGACTAAAATTTAAAGCCGTTATTTCTGTGTATGATATATTTTAAAATATATCTTTTCTTGAAATAGAACTAATTAACAATTAAAAAAAAAACTTAATAATATGACTCACCATGCTTTCATAGGCTGATTTCATACAGCGTCCTATACTTCACACCCAGGGCTGATGCTATCCAGGATTTATACAAATAAACCTCATCCAAAGGGTTCGTTTTCGCCTCATGAACTATCAACGCCTTCCAACAACTTCATAAAAAAAAACATACACGGGCTTAGTTACTTTCCTAGGCCTTGGGAGTATGACAGTGGTCACTTACTCCATTTTCAGCAGGTGCCCTCCGAGATTCTCCGTATCTATGACACGGAAAAAACATCTGAAAAGACACTAGTGGGTTATAAAGGAGGTACCTGTGAGGCACAGCTCTTAAACGGTTTAGGGATACCGGCCCTTAACATTGAGAGATTCGGCTGTCCAAAGGCCACCCTGCTGAAAAAGAAGGTTATGAATATCGAGACCGGTGAACCCTGGCGTCTGGCAACATCGATGAGCTGTGGTCATCACATCGACGGGGAGCGACATCACTGCCCTTTGGATGAGGTTTATTTGTATAAATCCTGGATAGCATCAGCCCTGGGTGTGAAGTATAGGACGCTGTATGAAATCAGCCTATGAAAGCATGGTGAGTCATATTATTAAGTTTTTTTTTTAATTGTTAATTAGTTCTATTTCAAGAAAAGATATATTTTAAAATATATCATACACAGAAATAACGGCTTTAAATTTTAGTCTTATCAGAACGCTCTCAATAAGCTTTGAAAAAAAAAAAAATCGAACGTCTTCTTAAATTAAAACAGTAGAAGCTTTGACTGAATTTGTATGACGTATTGTTTCAAAATTTTTTTAAAACGATTGTTTATCGAGTTTTTCACTCGTAATAGTATATATATATATATATATATATATTTTAATATTGATTTCACCTATATAGAATGTAAATCAATATACATTTTTAAAATTGAGTAGTCTTCTCATGCATATGAGATTTTCGGTCAGAAAATGGGTTATTACGGCCCTGTCTTTCAGCTGTTAATATATCTGTTTTAAAAATATTAAACTTAAATACACAAGCGTCGCCTGCTAACCTGATATTATTTTTTCTTGTGTCGCTGTAGAACTACTACCCTGGTCATGACGGCTGCTTCCCTCGGTCGGAGAGAAAGCTTGCTTCCTTTTTTTTCTTTTTTTTAATCTGTTTATTGTTTTTTTTTTATCTTGCCGTATATCAGTCGCTCTTCCCCCATGTATATACCCCCCTTTTTTTATGAATAAATTTTTATTACCTTTCTCTAAAAATGGTCTTTAGTGTTATTTTGTGTTTTTTATCTAGGTATTTAACACTATGTAGTGTGTGGTGTATGTAGTAACATTTTTAAAAATCACTCGTATTTTTACTGAATCGATTTCAACAGGGAAAAATAATGTCAAGGGGGGAAAATATGTTTTTTATCGTAAGGAGGGTAAGCCGCTATAAGTACCAAGTCGTTGACATGAAAGCTATATACGTATTTTTTTATTATTATTTTGTTTATTTTATAAATATTTTATTTATCCCTTAATTGCAATGTAATTTTTTAATCGTCGGTACAGGCATTTGTCTCGGTTATGTTTCTCATAAATACCCTTCAATTTTTTTTTTTTTTGTATGTATAAAAAGAATAAATTTAATTTCATTTGAAATAAGAGTTTGTTAAAATTAGTAAAAGATAGTAAATTGAATGAGAGAAAACCGCTGAGAATTCGTTCATCTCGAGAAATTGAATATGTCGGAATTAAGGACTGGAAACCAAAAACTGTTTTTGGAAAGCATTCACTGTGAGAACTTTTATGAAAGAAACAATGGATTCACACTGAATAGTTAGGGAGGAATAATGTTCAGTTGGTCATTCTAAGTGTCACTCACGTAGGTCACGTTCTAAGTCACGATATAACATGCGATTTAGAAACAGTAAAAAAGGACTTTCATTTTGAAGTCTTGCTGGCTAAAAATTCCTTGTGGATTTTTTTTGGAATCATTTTTATAAGTTTTAACATTTCTATCATTTTTATGAGTTTTAACATTTCTATCATTTTTATGAATTTTAACATTTCTATCATTTTTATGAGTTTTAACATTTTTTCGTGTTATTTACCCCCCTTTTTTTATAAAAGTATTATTATTTTATTGAATACACACATGCTTCTGAGAAAAATGGTGCGAGAAAGAATAAAAGTTAAAATGTCGTGTCCACTCTTTAGTTGACACCCATCATATCGGATACCGTAGTTTATTTTTAGCCTTTTGTTATTCTCATCACTATTCGAAAAAACATGCCTCTCGTTATAACAATGTCTGCTAAGGAACATAAAATTCATGAAAAAAAAAACTCGAATAAACATACAGATATAATATTTCATAGTACGTAAGCCGAAGTAACCTTCCGGATTGATAAACATTAGAAATATTTTCAGCAGAAATGTAAGAAACATTCATATTTCATAAAACGCCAGGAAATGAATATTTTCTTAAGTTATGAAAATTTTATTCATTGAGACATGTCAGAGACACGGTTTTCACACCCAATTCAACGTAAATATAATTTAACACTAGAAAGACCACGTCGATTTTTCATACTGAAGCATATTAATTGCTGAAATCCCGCTAGCATTTGTCACTTCCAGTGGAGATCGTGATACGTGCAGAGTTATGCAAGACGTATCAAAGGATAGCGCTGTGACGGCCCAGAGAAAATTTTTTAGCCGTGAAGAGACCGGGAAAGCCTTGATCGGGATCATCGTTGTGTCCGTGATTATCACGTTATCTAGCCTTGCGTTGAATGTGTACGACGACCCCAGCTTCAAATTTAGAGGAAACTGTTCTCGTTCCCAACCTCTTGGTGATGGTGTTTTTTTCACGAAATGTAATACAATTTATGACATTCGTGTTTTTGTCAATAACACACCGACGATAAAAGGAATTAATTTAAATTCCAGACAAATGTATAAACTTATCGAGCATGCTATCGATATCTTGATATGAATAAATATTTGAACTGTATAAACTTGTAGTCTGTCTCATTTTTTGAACTACGCGTGAAATTTATTCACATGACATTTCAATTTAAAAAATATATTATTTAAGAAATGTAAAATCTTCAAACGACAAAATAAACACTTTTAAGTAAATAAAAATAAAATAACGAAGATAATGAAAAAACGATATATAGATGGATAGTAACGATAAAAACATAAAGAAAATAAAATGTTGACACAAAGATAATAAAAATCAAATAGATAAACGATGAAACATTAAAAAAAAAAATTTTGAATGATTGAAAAATAAACGAAATGAAAATAATATGATGACACTAAGATAATAAAAATCAAATAGATAAAATAAATAAAAATTAAAATTTTTGAATAAAAGTTTGAATAATTAAATATAGAATAAGTTGGAAAGGCTTGAATTAAAAAAAATATATATATATCAATGGAAATAAAGTGAACTAAAACAAGTGAAATAAATAATTTTTAAGTGGTTGTGAATGTAATATAAAAATAAACTAAAAATGAAAAAATAAGCTAGCACTGAAAATAAAATTATGACACTAAGATAATAAAATCAAATAGATAAAATAAAGAAAAAATTAAATTTTCGAATATAAGTTTGAATAATTAAATAGAGAATAATTGGATAAAGTGAAATAAATAAATTTTTAAGTGTTTGAAGTGAATAAAAAATAAAATAAAAGCCATGAATAAAGTGACATAATGAAAAACTAAAAGTAGGTTTAAATTTAAAAAAAATAATATCAATGAAAATAAAATGTTCACACAAAGATAATAAAATCAAATAGATAAACGATGAAACATTAAAAAATAAAATTTTGAATGATTAAAAATAAACGCGATGAAAAAGATAATAAAATAAAGAAAATATTAAAAATTTTTGAATAAAAGTTTGAATAATTAAATATAGAATAAGTTTGATAAAGTGAAATAAATAAATTTTTAAGTGTTTGAAGTGAATAAAATAAAAGCCATGAATAAAGTGACATAATGAAAAACTAAAATAGAAATAAAATAATAAAGTGCGGGAAGACACAATATCTTTCTTATTTATGTGGTATAAGAAGTGATGTCTAAAGAATAAGCTTTCTAAGGGTGTAGTTACAAATCTCGTTTCGTTATGGAAGGAAATATAGAAATGTTGACAATGAAAACTTGTGTGTGTGGTTTTTTTTGTGCATATTTTTGGTATCTAATCTCTTAAAGATCCAAAGACGATGGGTAAAAATAATAACGCTTGGAAAGTGAGCGTTTTTTTTGAATCATGTTTGATTAACTTGGATATTTTTTTAATAAAAAGGCTCTTCTCGAAGCAGCATAATTTGAACACTAGTGGTTAATTAGCATCATCATCAACCACAAACGAACTATATCTTTTCCAACTTGAGATTTGAAAACAGCTAGAGAGTTTGGTGCCAAAATTGACATTTTCGCCGTAATTTGGCGACTTAATTTTTTCTCTTTTAAATTCATTTCTAATACAGCTTCATGTCCAAAGAGAAAATCGGGACGACATTTCATAAATTTTTTTATATAACGACATAGTGAATAATTTTCACGGAAGTTAAATATCGGTAGTGCTGCCATCTAGTATCGTCATCAACGTGGGTCACGTGATCGACCATCTTGAGAAAATTTTTAAAAATTTATTTAAATAAAAATGGTTCGTGGAAAATAATTGAAAAACAGTAGATATGGTTCACAATATGCGCACTTTTCACCAATAACTCCGTGGCCGATCGTCGATCATAGGCACATCAAACTTAGGAGCGACGTTCTTTAATACACTTCCTTAAACGTTCTACGTGTTATTATTTTTATATACTTATTTCATAAGGCCTCTGTCTAGCAAGTCTATTGGGTTCAGTGGTTAGCACACTATCCTGGAGAACGAAATAGTTTATCGGTTGTCATGGGTTCGAATCCCGATAGGACATTGAAAAAGTTTTTTTTATATAACGACATAGTGAATAATTTTCACTAATAAGTTAAATATCGGTAGTGCTGCCATCTAGTATCGTCATCAACGTGGGTCACGTGATCGACCATCTTGAGAAAATTTTTAAAAATGTATTTAAATAAAAATGGTTCGTGGAAAATAATTGAAAAACAGTAGATATGGTTCACAATATGCGCACTTTTCACCAATAACTCCGTGGACGATCGTCGATCATAGGCACATCAAAATTAGGAGCGACGTTCTTTAATACACTTCCTTAAACGTTCTACGTTTTATTATTTTTATATACTTATTTCATAAGGCATTCGTCTAGCAAGTCTGTTTGGTTCAGTGGTTAACACACTAGCCTGGAGAACGATATACTCTATCGGTTGTCATGGGTTCGAATCCCGATAGGACACTAAAATAGTTTTTTTCCAAATAAATAAGACCAACCGCCATTTTGAAAATAAATACGGTCGACAGGTAATCCGGTTCGAAGTCCGGCTAAAAAAGGAAGTCGGTCAAAAACGCGCGAAAAATAGAAAACATTTCCGGTGGCGCCATCTAGCGGCAGAAATTGGCGTAAATCCCAATGAAGTGACCCCCCAAGACTACTGTTATTGACTCGAAAAAAACGGGTAACGTGGTGCAAAGATTGGTGAATAATCGCTATAACGTGAGGTTGTTGTAACGAGCGTCAACTGTCTACGAAAACAAGCATAGTTTCTCCTCTGAATATACGGATAAGGGATACATGCTCCTCCAGCATCGTTTGATAGCATTTTTTTCCCGCGATAGCGTCGATTTAAAAAAAAAAAAAATTTGACTTGGAAAATTTTTATGGTAACTCACGTAGTGTTTTTCTTTGAAAGAAAACAATGCATTTTTCACGCGACCTCTTAAGATTAATTCAAGTCAATTCGAAATTGACTTATGGTATGTATATTAATAGTATTACTCAATATATGATATAATTATATTATCAATCGCATCTCTCTCTCTCTCTCAGATTTTGCGATTGTTTTCTTACGTTTAAAACTAGCGTAATTTCATCTGAATTTTTTCTTTCAATGTTTGAGCTGAAAGTCGAAATTCGTTGCAATCTGACGAGATGTGCTCAAAAAACAAATTCAATGAGATTCATTAAGAATTACATGTAAAAGAAAATAATAAATTTATTATTTTCCCGTGAGTGATTTTTGTCCCGTTGATGCTTGCTGGTTTTCGGTCAAGAAAGGAGTGGGAATCCGGCGTTTGAAATTGCAAACATTAACTGACTCGTATAAACACCTGCTTGATTTCTAGGAATCTTGATTTCTAAAGGAACTACATGTGAAAGAATACTAAAATAATCTGACGTTATATACGGGGCCTCTAAAATCTCCAAGAACCCTGGTTAAAAACCTCTTCTCTAAATAATCAATAAACAATTAATAGTCATAGCACATTATTTGAATACAGAGTTTGTGTGTTTCGGTGCATAATTTCGGGCAAATTTATTGAAAATAGTGATTTCAGAAACAAAATTGCGAATTTTAACAATGGTCGAAATATTTCTAAAATTTTATTTCGATTTTTTTATTCGATATGAAATTGTAAGAAAATATCGTGAAAATTAGGCCATTAGAAGATTTTCTTCTAATTAAATGGAATCCCTCTCCAAAACATGCTATTCAGTTATTATTGTTCTATTACATTATCAGTGAAAAAAGAAGAGGGAAGAAAGTAGGGCGAATATAAGAAAGCGGGAAAAAATAACTGCACAGTTATACCTGATGGCCCATACACACGCTCAGTTATACCTGCGCAGGCATAACTGTACAGTTATACCGAATCGAAAAACCATTCCCTTCAGGTCGCCTGCGCAGGTCAACTGACGGCCCCTACACACGCTCAGTTATGCCTGCACAGTTGGACTGTACAGGCATAACTGCGCGTGTGTAGGGACCTTTATGAAGAGCCATTGGCGTACGCAAAGGGGGGATTTGGGGTTCTAACACTCCCCCTCTTAAGCCAAGATTATAGTGTTATTTTGCCGGAAAAAACGTAAACCCCCCCAGAAGGAAAAACATATCTGAACCCCCACCCCCCTGTCGGAAAGGGACTTACTGAAGAAGCGAATTTTATAATAAGAAAACAACAAAAAATAAATGTGATTCATCAAGTACCCCCAGAAAACTTGCCCATGGGGGTCCCCAGACTCCAATTCGCTGAATTTTAGTGGGGCCCAGACTGGATTTATCTCGGGCTACCGATGTGTTGCAAATTTTACATTGTTAAAGAAGAAAAATTAATGAGATTCATCAAAGGACACCCAAAATGAAACCTGTCAACATTTCCATGGGGCCCCGGCCTGGAGACTTGTCGGACATCTCCCCGGTGAGGGGCCACGAAAATTTTAAATTTTTATCAATTTTACAAGGAATGAAATCCAGGGCCCCCATCCAGCAGCAGGGACCCAATACTCAGATTTTTAGTGGGGGACGCAGACTGAATTCTGGATTTATCTCGGGCTTCCACTGTTGCAAATTGTACAATGTTAAACAACAGAAAAGAATGAGATTCATCCAGGGCCCCCAAAGGAGAACCTGTAAACATGGGGCCCCCGACTTGGAAGCTTGTCGGTCATCCCCGGTGCGATCGCCATGAAAATTTCCATTTGTATTCATTTTACCAACGAATAAAATCCAGGGTCCCCAACCAATTACCTGGGACACCAATTCGCATACTTTTAGTGAGGCCCCCAGATTGGCTTTATCTTGTGCTTTCGTTGTTGCAAATTCTAAAACGTTAAATAACAGAAAAGAATGTCATTCATCCAGGGCCCCCAAAATGAAACGGTCCCCTGGCTCGGAGCTTGTCATACATCCCCCCTGTGAGTGCCACGTCAAATGTTCATTTGTATTCATTTTACCAACGAATAAATTCTATGGCCCCCCCTCCTCAATTACCCGTGACCGAATTCGCAAATTTTATGGGGTCCGCAGACTGGATATAGCTTGAGCTTCCGCTATCGCAAATTTTTCAATGTTAAAGCAGCAAGAAAACAACGAGATCCATCAAGGGCCCTGGAAATCAAACCTTTTAACTTCCCCCATTAAGGTATACGTGCAATCCCCCGGGTACCCCGACCCTGTGTGTTGGGAGCACTGGTGTTATATGTATATGATACATATACATACCTCTCAGCATGACCCCTTCCCCCACAAGGGCAGGGCTGACAGGGGCCGGAACGATTCTTATCACTTTTTGATTTTTCACACTATAAATTAACCACAGAGGGCCCCGAAAAGCTGGTTTGGGGGCTCGCCATCTATTCCAGACTAGGGGCCCTGCTGTAGGATGTGGGAGCCTCTCAGTACATGCACGTAACTTGGTCCCGATGGGTTAAATGGGTCCCGAATATGCTAGAGTTAAATGAATACAAAATCGTAACCGATTTCCATCACCCAAAAAACGTCACTCACTTCCGTAACATAAAATCGTCACTAATTTCGGTTGCTTAGAAACAGGCCCTTTTCGAGTTTGTGTTTTATATTATAGAGTAGATATACATACATTGAGTTCATGTGTGTTTTCTTTCTTTGCCTTCCCCTCTACCCTGGAAAACGTTGAAATGACGTTCCTGGAAAAATCTCTACAATTTTTTTGTTGTAATTCTAAGAACATGTTCAGTATTGATTAGAAAATTAATGTCGACCAGCAATTCTCAACCTTTTTTCTGAGTCACGGAGCCCTTTTTAGTATATAATTTCTACGACGGGGTCCCGTACGCTACGTTTTTTTTTTTTCATTTGGTCATAAAATTTATTGATTCACTTTACTTTAATTGAGTGAACGTGGAGTACTGGTTGAGAACCGCTGGTGTAGACAGTACAAGGATAAAGTTTTCTTTCTAAAATATTTTTGATGTGTTTGTGGGGAGGACAGTTTTTTTCCGCCCCAGCGACTGCATAATGATTTGTAGTGGTATATAACTTATGATTTTATAGTGGTTTTCCAGTTTCCGACAGAAATTTGCCACCCTTTACATTTTGCAGCCCAGAGCAAAGGCGTGGGCATGAAAAAACATTGAGAGGGCTGAAAGTTGCCAGTCGTCCCGTGACGAGCCTCGAGCCCGTATGTAGAAGGATGCAGTGCCCCGCTTTATTTATTCATTAATTGGGGAAGGGGGTTCTCAGCCCCCCAACACAAAATTTATTGGGGGGGTTGAAATAGCCCCCCCCCCCGCCATGTTTTGGTGCCTACGTCCCATGGCAGTACGGCAGTACGTTTCTTATTAAAAGCTATTCAGAGACAATTGAAAAGATGAAATTTGAAGGATGGAATTTGCGCCCCTCCTGATACTACGCCCAGGAAACCAGACCAAACCCCCCCCCCCCTAGTTGCAGCACTGCCCGTTCGTCAGAAGGAAGTTCTCTTGCACATAGTGCAGTTTTCCATGCAAAAAGCGCAATGGGATGGGCGGAAATTTGCGAAATATCTATCTCGTTAGTCCCAGTAAAATTTTGAAAAATATTCACGTCTAAAAGAATGACGGAGGGAATTAATGCGTAAAATGCTACCACAACAATCGTCAAACTTTTAAATTAGGATAGACTGGGTTAAGCACAAAAAATGGGAATCGAAAAGAAGAGAGAGCGCCAAAAGTGGAAAAACATCCGAAACACCCCCTCCAAACCAAATGGGTGATGATGATCCCCCCTCAGAAGTTCTTTTTTTTTTCCAAGAGAGTGAGGAGAAAACTGACCAATCCCCAAATAGCGTCTGATTTTACCTCGCGATGAAAACAAACCGGCTTGAAAGAGTCGCGTACCTCTTGAGCTGCCTCTTTCTCCTCCTTGTCTCGCTGCCCGAGTATGTGAGGCGCAGAACAAAACAGTACATTTGTTTTCGCCGCTATTTCGTACCTCTCCGCTCACATCTCCAGTATGTGTTCGGCCTTATGTTTTGCACGCTGATTTTTTTTTTCGGCGTCCGTAGTGTCTGACGGCCATGGCGACTTGTCGTCGGGCCATCAGACATGTTTCGCACTAAAAAATCGATGATGGCAATGGATGAATAAATAATAAATAGAACGAAATAATAAAACGGTATGATACAACCTGACCAGATAGTAATCCAAATATCATGAGCTACAGAAGGGAGGAATAATAATAATCCAAGAGACCCGCTGGAAATGTAACAACGGCTGTTTTGAATTTTTGAAAAAACGCGGGTGAACAAAAGAAAAAAAAAAATAATAATAATCCTGTTTGGCAGCGCCATCTGGTATCACCCAGCGAAAACTGAAAAGATGTTAAAAAATAAGGCAACCCAGAGCCCCGTTATGACGGTCTTGGCGACTTATCACGAGGAAAAAGTCGCCAAAGTCGTGGTGGACCATAATGCATCTGTTCCTTAAAGGAAAACTGAATTTCACTATTTATCTAAAAATTAGCAAGAATGTGCACCTTATTTAACGAAAAGTTTTAATGAATGCACTTTTGCATGGCAAACTTTAGTGACTGATATATATTTGAAAAAATTAAAATAAAGAACGATTTTACGTACCTGTGAAACGTTATTCATCCCCCTTCCACTCTCTTCTCATCACAAGCGTGAGCACAGCACATTAGCACCATTATTAACAAAAATAACGCGCGAGAGCAGACGACGCTTCTAAGAGTCTATGGTAAACGATGGAGGAAAGAAAATTGAAGCCGTTGTGGCAACCCTATGGGCTGACGAGTAAGCCCAAACATACCGCTCCTTTCCCTATACTTAACATGTGTTTTGCCGGATCGAATTCTTTTAAAATATTGATAACTAAATAAATTTAAGCACCATGACCATTTAATGCGTCTTCAGGTAATCTACATGATCTAATAAAGGGGAAAAATAAAATCTTATCCTTATATAAGGGGTTGTTATATTTTTAATTTATTTTTGAAAAAGGGGAAGATCTTTTTCACTCTCGACTCGTCATAAGTTTTTAGTTCAGTGCTTCAATTTATTTTAAAAATTTTATGCATCTCATTAATGTCTATGGGAATATGATTAATTAAAATAATATGAAGCTGCAATAAAATGCAATTTAAGAATTTTTTATTTTAACTGTTTATCTTGCCTTTTTGTTTCGTTCATCATTATGATAAATCCGGGACTTTTCGAAAGTGTTTCAGGCCCGTGGGCGCTCGTCTTAAGCTTTACATGAGGAATTTTGATTTCTGAATCAGTTCTGAGGTGCTCGAGCACCTTCTGACAGGGCCGTAGCTAGGATTTTTGCCACCCGGGCAAACATGATTCATCCGTCCGGGGCAAACAGCATTTTGCCGCCCCCGTGCCTCAAAGTACTGGAAGTGCTCGAACGTCGTCCGCCACCGTGTATTTATGGTTTTGCTGCCTGTATGCTGTACAAATTTCGCCACCCTTCTTCCGTTCCACTCTCATATTCTTGAATACGTATTACTGGAAATATATGCCGCCCGTCCGAACCTTCCGCTATGTAGATGTAGTATTGAGAAAAAAAAAAATTTTAATTTAAAACTTATTTTACGAGCCGCGAGAGAGATAAGTCATCTCTCTGGCCTTTAGTATTTAATAAAATAATCACTTGGGCTGTTTTTTTTCCCTCTTCATTTTGTAGCTATTACTTTGCTTTTAAAGTGGTATGTGTACGAAAATTTGACAAAAAAGTTTCGAATTGAATTTGAAATTTAAAATTGTGTCTGTATTCGAGTTTTTGCCTGGAATGGAGAAATATTTCTACAATATTTTAATATAAACAGCTGGAAGGCATTATATATGCTAATGTTTTGCATATATAATGTTTAAATATTGAAAAAAAGTCTGATTTTTTTCAAACACCGCTTGTTCAAGTGTCTTTAAACATTGTCCTTCTCTCAACACTGAGGTGTTACATACTTTGGCATAATTTTTTTAAAATTAAAATGCCGAGAGGAAATTTTGTTTCACAAGATATGGGTAAATTTTGGTTATTTTTGCAAAAGGTTCCACGTTGTTGAAATTAATATTCGAAAACAAATAATAACTAAAATTGTAAAAGCTCTCGTTCAATTGTATAAATATATCCAAAGAATTTGAGGATAAGAAATCGAGTACCTAAAGTGGATAGTAAATTTTTAAATTATTTTTAAAAACGGGGATGTTTCTCATAGGAAAGCATGGGAAGCCATGGTTTGCTTGGGCTTACTTGGTCCCTTTAATAGAGCGATCACTGGCTTCATCTGGAAACCCAGATTCCCTTTGCTTTCTCAATGGAGGCGCTGGTCGCGTCACCTCCTGTTATTCTTTCCTCCATGATGGTAAACACATAGAAAATGGCCGCGGGAAGGGGAAAATCGTTTATAAGTCACATGACCTTTACTGTCTGCACCCGAAAAATAGGGTTTCCCTCACTCTACTTTATTTCTCCTCTAAGAGTATAAGACGTTTTTTCATAGAATTTCGTATCATCAAAGCTGTTTAGACGACCAACTGAACAAGTAAAAGTCTGAACTTATTACATTCATGCTCACTTCCATGGATATATATACATATGAATCTGTCAGCATTTTCCATTCCACATTTTAAGGCTGCCGGCACACTACGGTTCGGCTGGCGCGGTTGATCTTATCAGCAACCGTGAAATTTTGCGTGAAAAACACACTGCTGTTAGCAACCGGGTTTTTTTTATTTTTTTATGTCACGTGACATCTCGGGATTGGCTAAATTTTTTTCGCCAAGCTGAAGTTGGCTCCAGTTAGCATGCAAATTCGTGCTCATAAGCTGCATTGCAGTAAAACCCCGTCTTAACGGATACTCCCTCTTTTACGGACAAATAATAATTTACAGATGTATAATATAAAAACACATGAATTTCAAACCTCTTTTTAACGGTCACCCATTTTACATGTATTTAATTTTTTTGTCCTGTCCGTGTTCACAAAAAGGAGGGGGTTTTATTGTATATACTAATAAAAATATTCATGTAATGAAATTTAATTTTCTGTAACAATATTTGCCATTTGAAATTAATTCAGAGTTGAAAGACAGCCTACAAGTTGACCCATTTTTGATGCTTTTACGATTCGTGACCAAATCGCACAAATTTTTTTATATATGATGACTGGAATCATCATAATTAATTCAAATAACATATATATTAAAAAACTATTTAAGTAACATATTTTTGAAGTTTTGGCTTGAAGAAAATTATTGGCCATGAATTTAGCACGTTTTTCTTTGTAATTAAAGTAAATTTCCAATTAATTAAATTTCTAATTAATGGAAATTAAGCACAATAATTGTGATTTTGGGAAACCCCATATGACCAAAAGAAAGTCAAGGAAAAAATGATTTTCTCCTGTTTAAAAAAAATATATATTTCTTTTGATGGTCAGGAAAAAAAAATTCAGATAGGAAATCAGAATGAAATTTCTGAATTTCATGTTTTAAAAACTGTAAAAAATCAAATTTTTTTAAAAAAACATTCTGATACTCATTAGACCTTTTAGTTCCCAAAAATGTTCATTTGGTGTGATTCAAGTATTACGTCAGCATGGAGGGGCGGGGGCGGGGTTTCGGATTTGCGGACATTTGATGACAAAGGGGCGAGGGGGGTTTGAAGGTCACTTACATCATCAACCACCCCCTTATACGAAATTATTTACATGCTTCACACTAAATCTCTTTCCAGACACAGATTTATGGCTTCGCCACGTGCTGGCTATTCGAATTGCTCTGCCCCCTATTCACGTTATAATTTAAAGTTCTTGACCACGAATTACTCAAATTTGCCGCCCCTCTGAACTTGCTACCCCGGCCCGCTTTACACCCTGTACATACGACATCAGGGCCGCAACTAGAGAGGAGCAGGTGGGACTGGTGCCAGGGTCGTCTTAAGAGTATTATGGGGCCCCCGGGCCAAGTGGTTTTTAGGAGGCCCTACATGGTATATCCTTGAAAATTTCAATCGTATCTCATTTTTGGAAGGCCCCTCTTCTCTTGAGGCACCCGGGCCGTGCTCGGGTGGGCCCATGCGTTAAGACGACACTGACTGATGCTCCGAACTCCGAGCCAGACAGGAGCGCAAATGTTAACCTTTCATCTCTCCTTCAATATTAAAAGGGGGCGCCAAAATGCGTGCTTGCCCCGGCTGACCACGCATGTCGTTGTGGCCCTGTACATCAGTATGTATGTTGCAAGGTTTAAGGTACATACAGGGCCGCAGCTGGATACTTTTTTAACTGGAGCTAGCAAGCTTTTGGCGTCCCCGTGTAAGGAAAGGTTAGGAGTGGTGTTAAAGGGGCAATTCGGCGCCCCCTCTAGTTCAGCACTCGATACAGTGGACCCGCTCTCCCTAGTTGCGGCTTTGTAAATCAAAAACTGCTTGAAAAGAACGGTAGGTGTGAAAATTGTCTTAGTGCACTCTTCGATATTACCCGCATACAACGTTTTGCCTAGATCAGCGGTTCTCAATCTTTTTTGACCCACGGAGCCCTTTCCAGTATATAATTTCTATGGTGGAGCCCCGTAGGCCTATTTTTTATTTATTCATCAAAGTTACTGATTTATTTTTATTCAAAAATATTAATAATTATTTTTTTCAAATTTACTGGTTCTTTTTTTAATTTCCTCGAGGGCCGCGGAGCCCTTGGGAGTTCACACGGAGCACCGGTTGAGAACCGCTGGACTAGATGGTTTTTTTTTCATTGCAAAAACAACAGATAGACAGCCACATTCATATACGATACAAAAATTAATACCAAAAAGACAGAATAATGAAAGCAAAACACACACAATGCAGCTCTTAGGCACATATTTCATCCCCGGTTCATACTTAGGCTTTTAATAAATGTTTCAAAAGTTTGATATGGAGAATTTGCAAATATAAAAATATATTCCTTCAGATGTCTGATTATTTTTACTTCTAATTTTTTATGAATTTATTATAAATGGTTGGGCCCCGTGGTAATTTGTACTCTTTTGGATGAGGTAACTAATTGGTTTTTTGCTAACACGTTATAATCGGGATCCAATGCATTTCATTTAAGTGTTCTAAAATATACATCTCGGTTTTAGCGTAATCACGTTAGTTTATGAATGTCATTATAACCGAGTTTTAATGTGTGCTCATGTAGAGCAAAAAAATTTCACTAGTTAGAAAATTTTTTTTTCTTCATTGGTTTTTTTTATTGTTATCAGTGCAAAAGCGCCAAACAAAGAATTAGCTTCTGTCGAATAGAACTTCACCATACAGTTCTTCGAATTTGTCTTTTCCCCTCATTTTTATGGCAACCTGAGGAGAGCAATTCCTTTGTCCAGTGCATCCGAAATCCCGTCACCCTCCTTGTCAAACCACTTAATAGACAATGGAAGAGAGCAACCGCAGGTCCAGCCGAACCGTCATCAGGGAGCGCAAGCCTTTGCAATACATGATGGCAGCTTTCCGGTTACCCCAACCGTCCCAAAAAATGTGGATTTTCTCGGTTGAAAAAACCGCGCTCAGCGGTTGCAGTTGTATCTGTGCGTTGACAGAATAAAACTATAGATGATGCCTTGCCCCCCAACCTCAACCGCGTCCAACCGCGCCGTAGTCAGGTCCCAGCCTAAAACAGTTTGATGTTTGGCTGTTTGACTCCAAGGAATTTCTAACTACAATGGGCCATACCTGAAGCCTGGGTGCTTTATTTTTGCTTGTCATTTTTTTTTTTTTTTTCAAGTAAAACGTAAAATCTCTCGCGGGAGAAAAATCCACCCTTTTTTGACATTATTCATGTTTTGTTACTTGTGTGCACGTGTAGTTTGCTTCTTTTTCGAGCAACGTTTTCTTTCTATTAGTGAGCAGATACAGTACTAGAAATTCCGAAATAAAATAAATGTAGAAGTCATTTGCATGAGAATATTTTTTTGCAAATGAATATGCACAGAGTCAAATAGAAAAGATGCATTCACAAACATTATTTTCGTGGTTATTTCTTCTTTAACATATATTTTCTCAGTTTTAGTGGAAAATTCTGGCTCTAATTATTACAATCTCATTTCACGTATTGCTACCAAAGTGAATGGGGCTGCCCCTGAGCAGGAGCGTACCCTAGACCGATCTATTTGGGGGGGGGGCGCGGCACAGAATTTTTCCAGGGAAATTTATTTTGAGTTGGTGCGAATTTTCCAAAACAAAAATTTATTTAATTGTTGGGGACGTACGCCTCTGCCCATACGTCTCCAAGTAAAAATATACATTCATTCTCCCTCCCTATCTCTCATTAAAACCGAGTACAACTCGGGTCTAATAATCTAATACGTCGTATAATCCCCTGGGGCCCGGAACAGTTCTCATCTTTTTTTGCTTTTTCACGCTATAAATTAACTACAGAAGTGGCCCGTGAAAGATCCCAGCCTAGGGTTCCGCTCCAGGATGTGGGGGGCCATGGCCATAGGCAATTTACATATTATAGATCGAGTTGTGCCGTAAATCTGAGTATATCTCCCTGGGTCCCCCAGATCTCACGAAATCCGTGGGCGGGGTCACAAAAACGATTATCTACAAAGAATGCAAGTAAAAATATATACAGTATGTACATCTTTATTTATTCCAGGGCTGGACAAGATGCATCGCCCAGGTGACGCCAAAAATTGTGTATATGTATTAGTGCCTAAAATTTTGTATACGGCTCAAAATTTTTTGATTTCATAATTAATTGTCTTCAAACATAGAAAGGAGCAGGGCCGCAACGAGGGAGCGGGGCTGGTGCTCCGTACGCTGGACCATGGGCATTGCCCCCACCCCCAGCGTCAAAAGTGGAGCCGGCTGTATATGTTACGGTAAAAGTCCGAAGAGTGGTAAAACCTAGGTCGAGTTGATAAAAGCCCGAAATACGCTTGAAAACGTATACATTTCGGGCTAAACCCTTTGGTAAAAGCTGACAGTTAGTAACTTTCATGAAAATTACTAAAAAAATGCGAATTTTCTAATTTTCTTAAATTTGAAAGCTTTTCATTTATCAATCACAACGATCCTGATGCTAATCAAGATCATAATTAATTAACTAATTAGTCATTCAAATTAGTGAAAAGTACTAAAAAATTTCGAATTTACTGATTTTCATAAATTTAAAAGCTTTTCATTTATCAATCACAACGATCCTGATGTTAATTAAGATCATAATTAATTAACTCATTAGTGATTCGAATTCGTGAAAATTACTAAAAATGTCATTTTTCTAATTTTCATAAATTTGAAAGCTTCTCATTTATCAATCACAACGATCCTGATGCTAATTAAGATCATAATTAATTAACTAATTAGTCATTCGAATTCGTGAAAATTACTAAAATTGCGAATTTACTAATTTTCATAAATTTGAAAGCTTTTCATTTATTAATTACAACGATCCTGATGCTAATTAAGATCATAAGTAATTAACTCATTAGTCATTCAAATTCGTGAAAATTAGCAAAAATTCAATTTCTATAATTTTCATGAATTTGAAAGCTTGTCATTTATTATTCTTTACGATCCCGATGCTGAAGTCCAGAATGCTTGCTTGGAAGATGAGAATTCTAGACAGCCTTCTGAACTTTCAACGTTTGCAGAGGTTGATTCGATTCCTGGACCGCAACCTACATCTACTCCACAATAAGACACGAGCTGCGGGATCAAGGGGGACGGCATTCGCGCTCGTAGGACCCGTCTTACGTGCCAACGAGAGAGGTAACACGGTTACCTATTAAAAAGTATAATTTACGGCCAAGAAGACATGCATCGGTTGTTTCACCGACACCTACTAATCGATACAATTTACGCCCAATGAAGACAAGTGTCAACTGTTTCATCCTTTTTCCGGTGGGTGTGAATGAAATGGAGATGCCGGACATATAGACGTCAATTTATATCTTACTAGCTGACCCTTGCGCGTTGCTGCGATCTCAGAAGAAAGGAAATTCAAGGAAACTCTCTCGTTATGATAATATTCAATTTACATTGTGTCATTTTTATTGAAACATTCATTTTCATATGGAAAACATTTCAAAGCGTCGTTTTAATTCTATTTATTTATTAGAAAGCTTGTGGATACACGATATTTTTTGTTTTTCCGTCTGGTGCGTACACGAATAAATCAGAAGGTTTTCCGACGCGTGAGCTGGCCACATACAGTTGTTCATGTAAGAAGCACGGATTCTCCAAATCTAGCCCACACACTTGCAGCGATTGTGCTTTGTTGAGGGTCATTGAAAAAGCGAGTCGCACCGGAAACTGTAAACGTTTGAATTCAAATGGCATATCTGTTGGGATCATTGGAATACGTGGCAACAATACATCTTCCCCCTTGAATTTCCCATTCAAAATTGTAGCTTCGATGACATTGTTCATCATCTTTTTCACCGAAAGTCTTGTACCGTTGCAAAGTCGTGGTGGATCGATGTTTCGGAAAAGAATGATAGGCACGCCAATTTTCAATGTTAAAATGTGCGGTGGCATACCTGGCAAATCGAGTGAATTCAAGAATTCCGTTGGGTAATTGACAACTTCGTCTTGATTCATCACAGGATCGATCACAGTATCGATGGACTTCGCCTGGTATTCCGTTTTAAATGCTGAAATTCATGGCATTTACATCGTTGTTCGTAGCTGCTAATATAGCACGTGCACTGAGTCGCTGATGATTTTTGTAATTCCGCGCGATATTTGGGAAAACCTTTTGAATCAATTCGTCTTTGGTTGATGTCGTCTTACAAAAGTTTGTTGGCAATGTGATACATTGTGTAGATCTGTCGATTGTCATCTTCCCATTTTCAATATCCAGCAATTGTTTTGCGAAACGTTCGGTGGATGCATCATTTTGTAGTTGAACACGTATATTGGTTTTCAAAGTCAATTTCTTTACATGTCGCCATAGAACTGAAGATTTGAGACATGCATTAAGTTTATCAGCGGGTGTTGAACGTGGTATGACTTGCAGAGTTTGTCGAAAATCACCAGACAATAAAATGAGTGCACCGAAGTGCTGTCCATTTCCCCTCAAATCTTGCAGTGTACGATCAAGCGCTTCCAATGCTTTTTTGTGAGCCATTGTGCATTCGTCCCATATGATAAGTTCACATGTGTGGAGAACTTTGCCCATTCCGGAATTTTTGGTGATATTGCATGTTGGCGTCTCAGTGGTTTGCAATTCAACGGCAATGTCAGTGCTGAATGCGCTGTTCGACCACCATCCAAAAGTGATGCAATTGCCAGTATAAAATATATAAATCGCCGTTGTCTAGCACCCGCTACACAACTATGCCAGAAACCTTCAACACGCGCGCCACCTAGGATAGATGTACTATGTCAGAAACCTTCGCGGGAGTGTACTCAACAACTTCCCGAAATTTCGTGGCGATCGGATGAATGGTGTAGTAATGCATAAAGGACAGACAGACATACATTCATTTATATATATATATATATATATATAGATAGATTACAGCTTGATTGCTGAGATTGGTATATTCTAGATTGGATAAACTCACTTCCAGATTCTATCACATACAAGACAAAAATTATTCCTTGATTATTTATATAAGGACTATTGCGATTACGGACTGATTATCTGTGGATGATGTTATATGATCACAATTTGTACGATTATTTATTCCAGATTATTTATTGTATATATGTATATCATTGTTATTTTCACATAAATTAATAAATTTCCGGATACACCCATCCCCCGGGAAAGCTTCGATATCCATTGTATATTCATGAGTTATTGGAGTTGGGGGGGGGGGGGCTCAAATAGCATAAGCCCCTAGTTCTGGTGCCTATGGTCGGAGTGTTTGAATATTATTTTGGTGTGATAATACAAAGTGATTTGAAATGTGCATTGCATTGCAAAAAAATAATTTGAAAATAAGACTTTTCGCAGCTGTTACACATAAAACTTAGATACATTGTCATAAAAAATTCCTGAAAGATATATTCTCTGCATGGATACATTTAATAGTGAATTACGGAAATCATGCAGGGGGGGGGCACATTGCATCCCCCCAACGCCCCTCGCTGCAAGAAATGGAAATACAGAAAGTGGGAAGCGTGGCTTATACGATGGAAACTAAATTTTCAAAATTTATTTGATCTCAATTTTTTATTTGGGTGAGCTCTTCAACATCCCTCACTGCGAGAAATGGAAATCCCGACAGAAATGCGGCTTATATGGTAAAAATTAAATTTTAAAAATTTAATGACTTCAACGAATATTTTCCTTCATTTGTAAAAAATTAAAACAGATGGGAAGGGGGAACATTTCCAATCAATGAGAAAAAAAATTAGTTCCATTTTTTACGCCTAAAGCAATTACCCTATTTATAAGATCACAACAAACATATGAATTTTGAAGCAATTCAAATTTGTCGCGACGAAATGAGCTTGCGACAAATTTGTACCACGACGAAATGAGTCTGCGACAAATTTGTACCGCGACGAAATGAGTCTGCGACAAACTTGTACTGCGACAAATTGGCACTGCGACGAATTTGTACCGCGACAAATTGAGGCGCGACGAGTTGAGCGCGACAAGTTGAGTGCTCGAATTGACTGGCTACGTTTGGCAGGCCACCTTGTCACATGTTTCACGGGTCCCATAGACGAAAAAAAATAGTTATCGGGTCCCCCCCGGCTGAAGTCCTGTCAGTCCCACCCGTGTGGGGTCCATGGCTGTTAGTCGTGGTGTTTCAGATGGATGTAGGCATGTAGCCCATGCTAGAAAAGCAGAGGAAAATCAGAATTTTTTTTGATTCTTCTCTACATGCTTCACATCATATGACTCGCTCAGGCATTGGACTATATTGTATATGTATAGCTGACTGATGACTACTCCCAGAGGTCAACAGTTTACGTCATGACTCACCCAAGGCGGAATAGAAGAAGACAGCTCCGTGGACCCAAATGCTGTTTTGATTTTATTTTCACACCACAAATGCACTGCAAAAAACTATTTATTTTACATACATATTTCTTAGTATTCCATTAAATTGCCCAGTAATTTTGTTAAGTGGTCAGGAAAAGCCAAACTGCAGTAATATTTAGTTTCTTGTCTTTTGCAATCTAATAATTTTTCGATAAGTAAAATAAGGTTTTCAGCATCGTTGTTTTTTTTTTGGTATTTTGTTTTTGGAATTAAGAATTAAAGAACCTAATGTGCATTTAGACCTCTGTGTGTTACCATATTATTTTTTCTTTGTGACTTAATTGTTTCGGTTAAAATGCTCTAGTACATATTTATTCAGGAGAATTACTCACCGACACACAAAGGGTTATTGCGGACACGGTAACAACTCAAAAATGGTACCCCTCTAATATGATCACCAGGCCAAAAGTTTTCTTTCTTCAAGTACTGTATACTTAAAATAGTACTCAACAATTTTGCACCACGACAGTTCCTACTATATTCGATTTTCCACATCGCCCACATCCTTTGCAGAAGCGACGCCGATCACTTAAGGTCTGGACACACATATCCGCACCGTGCCAGGACCGTAGCTCGGGCGTCAGTTGGCCGTGGCTCGGCTCGTTCCTCTTCAGACCACACCTTTCCGTGTGTTGCCCGTGTCGCTGCCGTATGCTGACTACGAAGCTGTGTCGATTGCTTCAAGTCTTTAACGCAGCCGGTTCGGTGTAATCAAAATGCTCAGTAAATTAATTAACAAGAGTGATTTAGATATAATAACCCTAGCGTAAATTAACAATAACTAATTGTTCTAAACATTTCTGTAAATAATCTATACAATGTATTTAAATTTTTTATTTTGGATTGATCTCCGATAGATTTTTTGTATGCGACAAACCCGCAAAAAAGGATAGGATCTATTTAATGCAGCTGAAAATAAAAAGACGGCCATTTGCTTAGTTTGACTATATGCATTCTTGTTTATAGTTTGGAGAGAGGAGATTATTTACGGAGTGATAAAAGGGGAGAGAGAAAAAAAAAAGTCATATAGAAATTAAAACAATCTGTGGGGAGAGGGGTGCTCTCTCTTCCTCACCTACACACTCGTTTTTTTTTTATTCAGAGTCAACGGCCATCATAAATATAATCATCTAGGGGCAGGTGGTGTCAAATTCCGATAACACCTCGGAGAAGTGTATCTCAGCTCAGCAGGAGCATATTCTACGAAAGAGCGCGCATATCTTTTACTCTGTGTGTGTGTACGCGGAATCTTCTAAACTAAAAATTGGCTCCTCTGCAGATGGCAAATGGATATTAAAATCAATAACAATTGGGGTGTTTAGTTTGCCGGGGCTTGATTCAATGATAAAGCCTCACCAGTATTCGATAGTAATTTAAAGCACTCCTTGCCAAAGTCCCAGTCGCTGAAACACCTTTGTCAGATATTTAGCACAAAGGTGCTCGACTTTTTGGAAGGTGTGGGTCACTTCATCGTTTTGAAATATTTCGCGGGCTTCTTAAGACTTAAGTTATCCAGAAATGAGTCTCGATCCTCCAAAATTATCTAAAAAGAAGTGGCGCGTGCCGCGGGCCACTCGAGAGATCTGGAAATGTGCCACTAACCACTCAAATAGGATAATCTGCAAATGTATCACGATCCACTTAAGTGAACTGGAGGAGTGCCATTAGTCGCTCAAGTGATTTTGAAATGTGCTTGAGACCACTCGAGAGCCTTGTTTTGTTTTTTGTTGTCACGGGCCACATCAAATGCTTCCGAGGGCCGCATTTGGAGCACGGGACATGGGTTAAGCATTTATGGCTTAACATGTTGCATCTGATGTGAGTACCAAATTTAAAATGTCTCCTATATTTTCCCATAAGAAAAACCCCAAAAATTTTCGAACCGTTTTCTATTTATATATATAATTTATGTTAAAACCAAAACAATGATTCATTTATAGAGCATCGGAAATTAAACCCAGTTAGTTTTCCAAGTTTACATTATTATTTTAACAAAAATCTCACCGGCAAAATTTCGTTATATGCTATGTGAAACATAATTTTAAACTTTGTTTTCCCATAGTAGTATAGAATTGAGAGAATGAGAACAGGGGCGCCAGGGGCGCATCCGGGGGCGCACCTGTGTTCCGGAAGTGGTTTACCCCCCTCCCCCACTGTTCTCGTCTCTCCCCTCCCTCCACCCCTTCGGCTGGCGACGGACTTCTTTTTTCGCGAGTGGGTGACGGACTTCCGGTATATAAATGTCTTCTTCTCCTCTATTTTTTTAGAGATGGAGAACGTTTACGATAATCCTCGTAGTGCGGCAAGCTATGGTGGTATAGAAGCGCTGTATAAAGCCTTGAAAGGGAAAGTTTCTCGTGAAAAAATAAAAGAATGGTTGGAAGGTGAGAAGTCGTATACTCTTCATAGGAAAAGAAATAACAAATTCGCTCGTAATCGGATAATAGTAGGGCGTATAGATCAGCAGTTTCAGGCGGACCTGGTTGATATGCGAAATTTAGCTCGGTATAATGATGATTATCGATATCTATTAACGTGTATAGACGTGTTATCGAAATACGCATGGGCCGTGCCGTTAAAAGATAAAACGGGAAAGAGTGTTGTTGAAGCGTTCCGAAATATATTTAATGAGAGACAGCCAATGGCTTTGCAAACTGATAAAGGCACGGAATTCAAGAACAGAATTTTTCAAAAATTTCTCAAAGAAAGAAAAGTCAAATTTTTTACCACTGAGAATGATACTATTAAAGCGGCTATAGCGGAAAGATTCAACAGAACACTGAAATCTAAGATGTGGAAGTATTTCGTGGCGAAAAACACCTACAGATATGTGAAGGTTCTTCCGGATCTGATGCACAGCTATAATAACACATACCATCGGAGCATAAAGATGTGCCCAGTGGATGTTAACAAAGAGAACGAGAAGCAGGTGTGGGGTAACCTGTATGGAAAACATGAAAAAAAAGTGAAACAGAAATTTCAAGTAGGCGATTACGTGCGTATTTCACGCTTTAAACACACCTTCGAAAAAGGTTACGAAACAAATTTTTCGCACGAAGTGTTCGTGGTGGATCAGTGTGTGGACAGAGTGATACCAGTGTATATATTGAAGGACCTGATGGGAGAAGAGATAAAAGGGACGTTTTACGCAGAAGAACTAGTGAAAGTCAAACTTGATGACACGTTTCCAGTGGAAAAGGTGCTGAGGAAAAGAAAAATGAAAAACGGTAAAACCGAATTTTATGTGAAATTTTTACACTACCCGAAAAAGTTCAATTCGTGGGTGGAGCTATAAATACCGGCCGCATCAAGTGAACGTGATTATTTTAGCAAGATGTCTTCGTTTTACCTCACGTGTCCCAGCGATGCTTCTTTAAATTTCTTCCCGCAAAATACGTTATCCGAATTTACAGTGAAACTTCCCAACGCGTTGGAATTTGATTCTGATGTTGAAGTTGCCCTTACGGAACTTATATTCCCGCATTCTTTCCATAACATAACGGAGCAAACTAATTCATTCGAGTTTGATGTAGGAAATGGAGTGCTCAAAAAGGGTAAAATCCCATGTGGTTTTTACGATAGCACTTTGGATCTTATAAAAGCAATATCATATAATTTTCAAGACAAAATATCGGTTACGTTCAACAAGACTACGAAAAAAGTGAAAGTGAATTTGAGGAAGGGATCCAGACTTATTCTTCACACCGGTATAGCCGAAAACTTGGGATTCGAGCCCGGTGAGATAAAGGGACCAATTGTGGAAGGTCCGTTCGCAGCTGATCCGAAACTGGATTTCCATCTTCTCTACGTATACTGTGACATAGTTGAACCTCAAATCGTTGGAAACGTATACGCGCCTCTGCTTCGTATAGTTAAAGTGCACGGCCAAGACGGTGAGATAGTGAATGTCACTTTCGAAAGAGGTCATTACATCCCGCTCGCTCGAAGGAGTTTTGACACCCTTCATATTTATATAAGGACGCACACGGGTCGTAAAGTTTCATTCAAACGTGGGAAGGTGATCGTGAAACTTCACTTCCGATTGAAACACTTGTGAATATGCCGTACAAAAAGTACTGTTGCTGCATTGACGACATAGCTGGTTATTATGTTAGTCAATCAGGTGGTGGCGGTAATTATCCATATTATCAAGGAGTGCCGCTGCAGCGTGGATCGGGAGGTTTCGGATCGATTTTCTCTGCCCTTTTTCGTTCGGCAATACCTCTACTGAAAAGTGGCGCGAAAGCGTTCGGGCGACAGGTCCTGCGTTCTGGAGTTGACATCGTTAAAGACGTGGCACATGGAAAAGACTTGAAATCTGCAGCAAAAGATAGAGCGAAAGAGGCGGGGCTTGTACTCACAGACAAAGCATCGTCTAAAATTAAAACCATGCTAGGTGGGAAACATAAAAGGAAGCGTCTGGTTAAGAAAGCTATCATTCGTAAGAAAGCGAGGACAGCGTCAACACCTGATATATTCGACTGATGGCTTTCATTATGGAGAACTCCCCCGAATGTTTGAAAAGTGAAGTGGATTTGTTCACGTTGCCCCCAACGCAAACAGCAATAGAAGGTGGTGAATGGATAGAGTTTCTCCCTCTCTCCAGCATCAGAGATGGCAATGGACCCTTGGAATTCAACGTCAGTGGAAGCGGAGACGATTACATCGACTTGTCCTCCACGAACCTATACGTGAGGGTGAAGGTTTCTAAGGCGAACGGAGACGCTCTATCTGACAAAGACACCATTTCTACAGCG
The DNA here is from genome assembly GCF_987345545.1 of Pholcus phalangioides. Taxonomy (NCBI): domain Eukaryota; kingdom Metazoa; phylum Arthropoda; class Arachnida; order Araneae; family Pholcidae; genus Pholcus; species Pholcus phalangioides. The sequence goes on from NW_028301628.1 coordinate 14,622,624, forward strand.
AATCTATTCCTACATTCCCTTTTTTCACAGGTTGACGTCTCGTTGAACGGGAGAAACATCACTAATTCTTCTCACACTTATCCCTATCGCGCGTACATAGAGACTTTACTGAACTATGGACATGATGCAAAGACCGGCCCCCTCGCTATGGAAGGGTATTACAAGGATACGGCCGGATTTATGACAGATCTACAAAACAATGAGGGTTTGAAGAAACGAGGTGAATGCATTGCAAATAGTCGATCATATGAAATGATGGGCAGACTTCACTGTTCACTTTTCTTTCAGGAAAGGCTGCTTCTCAACCTAGTGGATATGAAAGTTCGGCTGGTGCGTTCAAAGCCATCGTTCTGTCTAATCGCCGCAACTACCGATTACGACGTTTTAATCGAACACGCGAGTCTATTTGTTCGCAAAGTCAAAATCAATCCGGCTGTTGCAATCGGCCACGCGAAAGCCCTTGAAAAGACAACTGCCAAATATCCAGTCAACAGAGTGCTATGCAAAGTTTATTCAGTTGCACAAGGAAGCATGTCATTTGTTCAAGATAACGTTTTCCTCGGGACTATGCCGCGCAGAGTTATCATAGGCATTGTGGATAATGACGCTTTCAACGGAACTTACACCACCAACCCTTTTGAATTTAAACACCATGATCTGAATTTCATCGCAGTTTACTTGGACGGGCGACCGATGCCCCATAAACCCTTGGAACCAAACTTCCGGAACGGCAACACTGTTAGGGCTTATAAAAACCTGTTCAGGGTTGACGAGGACCACGGAATTGATTTGACCCGAGAAGAATTCGAGAAGGGGTACTCATTATTCTGCTTTTCCCTGCTTCCTGATCAGAGTGATTGCGGACATCTGCAGTTGGTGAGACAAGGAAACCTCCGCGTCGAATTAAAATTCGATAAAGCGTTGCCGAAAACCATTTCTGTTATAATATACGGAGAATTTCAGAATCTCATAGAGATCACGAAATCGAGGAGCGTGTTGTGTGATTATTCCAGCTAATGGATACCAATCAGATACGTCGAGCCCTCCGAAAGAATCCAATCACAAGAGAAACATTTAGAGATGTTTATGCAAGCAACACCCTACCATCGCATATACGAAGTTATCCAACTGCTCTGGTTGTGAACACAGACACCAGCTTCGAGGGTGGAGAACACTGGTTAGCAATATATCTGCATGACGATGTTAATGCAGAGTTCTTCGACTCCTTTGGAAGAGCACCTACGGACTTTCAAAAAGGCGACATCGTCAACTTCCTGAAGCGATATCAACGAGTCCGCTACAATGATGTAGCGCTGCAGTCACCGGATACGGAAGTATGCGGGCAATACGTGATATACTATATATATTGTAAATGTTTGGGGGAGAGCATGCACGCCATTGTCTCGCGTTTTAATGTGAATAACGACAAGCGAGTGCATAATTTTGTGAAAAAGAAATTTTTCGTCTAATAAAAAGAAATTGCATTGTGAAAGTTTTGTCATTATTCAGCATGCAACCGTTAACGTTGCATCACCCATTCACAGCTGTGTGTGCAGGGGCGAGTGGAAGCGGGAAAACTTTCTTTTTAAAAGAATTATTGGAGCATAGGGAAAGACTCATGAAACCAATTCCAAAGAGGGTGATATGGTTTTACAGCGAATCTCAACCAATCCACGACGAAATAAAAAATGTCGAATTCAAAGAAGATTGCGATTTCGATAACGTTTCTGACGCGCTACTTATTTTTGATGATTTTATGTCAGAGCTCTCGGGTGATCAGAAAATTATTAAACTTTTCACCAAATACAGCCATCACAGAAATTTATCAGTCATCTTCATAACCCAAAACTTTTTTCACAGGGGGCTGCGAGAGATAACGCTGAACGCGCACTACATTTTCTTGTTCAAAAACAGGCGGGATTTGAATCAGGTTACTCATTTGGGGAGGCAACTGTATCCCACAAAGCTGAAATTCTTTCAACAAGTATATGAAGACGCGACGAAAGATTGCTATTCGTATCTCTTGATCGATTTACGTCAAGAAACGGATGAGAAAATGCGCCTGCGCACTAACGTGCTACCCACGCAAACCCAGTACGTTTATCTACCGCGAAGATGAAATCAAGCACCATTCCAACCATGACTGCAGTAATAGAGGTCGAAGGTTTTCAGCTCTCAAGCGGAACTTTCATAATTAAAGAGCTAGCATACTGCTGTCTACACACGGGTGAAACGTTTCGTGGGTCTTATAGACCCCCGTGTAAATTCGATGACCTGGCCGACAAGGACCAACGTCAGATTCGATGGGTCACAAATAACATACATCACATTCCATGGAATAATGGGCAATACTCATTCGAGATGGTGGAGATTGTGATGGAGAAATTGAGAAAAAAATTCACAGTGCTGTATACGAAAGGTTTAGAGAAAAGCCGTATGCTGGAACAGCAATATGGTTTACACGCTTTCAATTTGGATTGTGTCTTATGCCCCAACATCATGGAGTTACCCGAAATCGAAGTTGACTGTAATTTACATCACTCGAAACACTGTGCGTTAGCCAAAGCGGTTGCGTACGCTGAATGGTTAAAAGAATGACCTCTCGAACTCTCGTGTTATTCAACGTTATGACGGTGCGGAAGCAACATATGCTACGTCTCCTGTGCGCTTGCCCACAGAATCAACGAAAAAAACTTTTGAAAAAACTACCGAATAGCGGGATAAAAACAGTTTGTGAATGCGCTTTGAATCTGCTTAAGGGGAATATTCCCGTAACAAGCGCTCAGAAAACAAAGTTACGAAAGCACAAGCTGGTTATTCGCAGATTAGCAGACCGGAAGCTCCCGCTGTATAAAAAGAAAAAAATCATAGTACAAAAAGGAGGTTTCCTGAACGTGCTGCTGCCGCTTGCATTGAGTGCGATAACTTCGCTAATCTCTAAATGAATATGGAATTCACAAAGAAGATGATTCTTGTACCCGAGGAACGCGTCAATCGTCACATAATCCCAGAAGGTTATCTCTCTGAGATGGACATGGAGATGCAGAAAATATTGAAAAGCAGACAACCTGATTACATTAAAATAAAATTGTATCAGCAAGTGTTGAACAAGCGGATATCAGCTAATGAAAACAATCTACCTCAAATTGAAGAAAAGGAGGATGAGAACAAAGAAGAGCCCAAGCCGGTGACGAATCCCCCAAAAACCGAAGAGAAGAAAATGCCTAAGACAATGATGGAAAAGAAACCGGATCTCGAAGATGTGATTCTTCTTGGAACTCCAAAATCCAACAGACCGGCGGTAGAAAAAATACTTTCTTACATGAAGTTACATCCGCGAATCGTGAGATGGACACCAGAGGGAGAATTGGTATATAAAGGACGGAAAATTGTAAATTCTAACATAATCGACCTTATGTCCAGTGTCGTCAGCTCGGGAAAGAAGAAAGTTTTTCCAGCCCAGAAAGAATTTTTGAATGCACTAAGTGATATCAACCTTCCTTCCACGTACATAAAAAATAAGGTTTATCAAAAGAAATGGATCATGTTGTAACAACACGAAAGAGACACTTCAGCGTTGATGAGACAGGAAAAGCCTTAATATCGGTCATCATTGTGCTCATAATTATTATACTAACTTTATCCAGCCTGACATTGCTCGCGTACGACGAGAGAGGTAAAGAGTTCCAATTTGGAGGAAACTGTTCACGTTCCAAATCTCTTGGCGATGGCGTGTTTTTCACGAAATGCAATACGGTTTATGATATTCGAGTTTTTGCAAATAATACACCAACGATTAAAGGAATCAATTTAAATTCTAAGCAGATGTACAAATTAATTGAACATGCAATTGATATTTTAATCTAAAGAAATAAAAAAAATTTTATTTCAAAATAACTTGTTGTTTGCTACATTACTGTGCGTATTTTACTCCTTTATTTTATGATTATTAATTATCTTAAGGGGGGGGGGGAAGGCTTCTTTTATGAAACGGTGAATGAAATGAGGGGGGGGGGGCTTAGCCTGGACGCCACTCCAGTTACCGAACTCAGGTGAACAGATTCCAACCATCGGCATTAAAAGATGGATGGAATACAGTCTCGGACCTGCCCCATGAATTCATCACGCAAACCTTTCACACACACATGCACACACACACATACAGGTACCCTAGAAGGGTATTCATTCGACGTCGCTCCAATCCTCGAAATCAATCTGATCGAGGTCATCAGAATCCATCTGATCATCATCATCATCACCGAAGATATCATCCCCATGGTTGGGGAAGAGTTCTTGCGAGAATTCAAAATCATTGCTCTGCGTCGGCATCTATAAAGAAAGAAGATATATTCTGATAATTGTATCGAAAGCATAAAAGTAATTAAGTTTTCTGTAATGTAAAAATTATAGTAACAATTATAATGGCAGAGAAATATTACCTCTAGAATCGACGCATCTGCAGATGAATATCCATCGCCTTCGCTCTGTGTCGGCTCAATCTACAAAGAAAAGAAATTATAAAATTTTCAAAAGTAATGAAAAAAAAAAAAAATTATTCGAATTTTCTCTACTGTAGAAATAAAGATATTAATAATAAAGAAATTACCTCTTCAACCGATGTATCAGAGTGCGCCAACGGATCCCAGATGATGTCCATTTCAATCAACTGACTGCGGTGGAATGATATATCTTCCGATGAAGATTCTATTACTTCCTCCTCGGGGACATAGAGACCATCTCGCTGCATTTCTGCAAAGTCCTCCAAATCAATAAACTCAGGCTCCCTAGAACGTTCAACGGTCGGCTGCGGCCTAACCGTCGGGAAGACAATGGCAACGGGTATGGGAGCGTCGCTAGGTTTCTTCGCTGATGGTAACAGAGACTTCGACATCGTTTGCAACCGAGACTCAAAAGAGAAATGAAGTATTTTTTTGGCGTTGATGCGGAGTAGTATGCCAATTTGCAGTATATTCCCATATAAACTACATTCGCAGGAAATAACTCTTTGACCGCCAAGTTGACCCACATGTGCGTCGTGACAGGAAGTATTTCCGCGGTATGGATTGATGGTATATCAAATCAGTTTAATTCCTATAGAAGTACCGCTTTCTGCTATTCATTAGCATCTAATGCCGCAAATGGGCATGCGATATATATATGCCACATGTCCTCGCGGATGTTAAGAGCCACCGCTGATTAACACCGGATATCGGAAGTGAACGGTCATCGTTGATTAACATCGGGTGTCGGAAGTTAAAATATTAAAATATATTTTCAATATCCTCAAGGATGCATCAGACATCGTTCATTAACACGCGATGTCCGTAGTTTAAATATAAGTATGGTATGATTAACACCGGATGGTGGAAGTTAACATACTAGAATATATTTTCAATATCCTCGAGGATGTATCCAGACATCGTTGATTAACAAATGATGTCCGGAGTTTAAATATATCCTCGCGTTTCATATCATGGCGGATACAGGCTTACTTCCCGTTGATATGGGGTATGGGGAGGAAGTTGATTTGATTGGATATAACCGATGCGGAAGATGGTTGTTAGCATATCTACTTCCCGGATATCGACATCTAGTATTTAAACGCGAGCTCAAACGACTCCGATCGCATTTGCAGTTTGTTCATAGTAAAGTTGCTTAGCTGTTCCGAAATGGAATCCGGATTGAATTTGGAGTACATTGCTAACGTTCTCAGGTCGCCTCACGCAATTTTCGAAGAACTGGAGAAAGATGTCCACTACTTGCCGCCAGAGCTATCCAGAGTCACCGTGAATGGGAAAGAATATCCAATTCCTCGTCAACATTCAGCTTATGGGGATCATGGAGTAACGTATTCTTTTAGCGGTCTTCGATTGATGGCGAAGCAGTGGCTGCCCGCTCTACAGGAGGTGAGAGAAGTTATCCAGACCGCTACAGGATGTGAATTCAACTTTGTTCTCGTCAACCGCTATGCTGATGGAACACGCCGGATCGGGAATCATCGCGACAATGAAATTGATCTGGAGAAACACTACCCGATAGCGACTGTTTCCCTAGGAGCTGAGAGAAAGATGGTTTTCCTTCGAAAGGGTTTCGAGCCAGTGACCCACATCCTGGAGGACAACTCTCTCTTAGTCATGAAATCACCAACCAATCAACTATGGTCTCATGGCATTCCTGCCGACCCGAACGTCAAAGGTGTGAGACTCAGCCTTACTTTTCGCAAAATACGTGTTGCGAAGCGGCATCGAGAGGGTGACGGCCAAGTTGCTGCCGCGAAACGCCCACGCCTGTTCAAGCTCAACGCCCTACCGGAGAATGCAATTCATGTGGGTGATAGACTCTTTGCCATCGTTGACTCGTTCAAGTCTGAGCTGAAAGTCAGTATACGCGAGTACCGTGACGGCGAGAATGGTTATCTCCTCCCCACAAAAAATGGGATATCCATAACTCCCTACGTGTTCCAATGCCTGATCGAGAAGATGTCCGAGAAGCATCAGTCAAAAAAAAATTTCTTCATCGTTTGTGAAGATCTCCTAATCAGAACGAGTGGACGCGATCTCGTGATTCAGCAGATGTATAGGAGGTTGAATGGGCCCTACCAATTGTCGGAAAACGTTCTCACCATCTCTCACGAATGTCGCAGCTCTCTGTTCAACGGTGACGTTGGCTACAAATGCATGTCTTTCATACGCCAGTACATGTGTGTGGACTACATGCGCGAGTGTCTTGCGGAAAAAGATGAACTTTCAAGTGATGACCCGTGTAATGACTTCGCGAAACTTCTCTCGGAAGAACTGAGTCACAACATTGGAGAGATTTTTGAATGCAGCGGTTGTGATCGAGGAGCCGGTGGCCAAAATTCGCATGATTGTATTCAAATGTGCTATGTGTCTCGTCTAGCTATATACTACGAGCGTGCATTCGCGAGAATCGATATCCGAAAGATTGCCGAAAACTTCCATGGAAACTCGAACTTTTTGGAAAAAATGGACGTTGACCATCTCTTAAGTATTGTGAAAGATTTGTATGTCGCTAAAGACCCCCAATCTTCATGGATGTTCCCACTAATTGAATAAATTCCATTACCTTTAAATTTAACTGATGTTTCTTCTGGTTTTTTTGAAGTTTCATGCTTTCGCATCCTCCTTTTCACGAAGCATCATGTCTCTAACCCATTTCCTTTTAGATTCAACTGGAGAAGCAAAGTCTATGGTCAGTATCCGTTAAAATCGATGTTAGAGGAAGCGGTCTTCCACATGTGGTCAATTTACACCTCGTGCTTATCGGATACTTAGTTGGCGATATCCGGTCACCAAATCATAGAAGAAATACATATGAAGTACAGACATCCAATTCTAAGAAACTTGGCTTTATCTTAAAACTTGGCGCATTTTAAAGTTTATTCTACGGACTATATATACTCATGCAACTTGAGAAAAACCATCTGAGCTTGTCTTGTGCACCTCCAGATACTTTTGCATTAGCAAAACTAATCTTTTTTCTTTTTTCGTGAATTTCACCGAGAATTGTTTTTTCTTCGAGTTTTCGAAAATGTCTTCGCCTTCGTTTATAGATTTTGGAGTGGATGAGCCTGTAATGCAGGATATTGATGATTTCGTGAGTTTCGGCTTATCTTGGGATGAATTCAACGGATTATGTGATCTTTTTGAAGTGCAGGAGGAATTTTTTGCTATGGATATGAGTGAGCAGTTGGGAGTATGTCCCGAGTCATCGAAGCGGGCAGCTGAAGATCCATCAGGACCAGCATCGAAAAAGCAGAAAATGGTGAGTTATTTAATGATATACGTTTCATGATGATTTTGGGGGGGGGGGGTAGTTAAGTGACCCCGTAAAAGTAACGCAGTGTTAGCATGTTTGAAACAATGTATATACGCATTTTAAATTTGTTTCCTTTATCAACTGAATCGTCCGGTAATTTAGCGAGATACCCTTTAAATATATATTACCGGTTTTAGATTTGCAATTGATTATAGTTTCATGTTTTCTACGGTTTTGGAGAATTTTTCATATATTTGGTTATTCATATTATATTGGTTATTTGCCGAACATCTGACAAGTTAAAAAAAAAAAAAATAAATAAATAAATAAATAAATAAATAAAATAGAAAATCTAAGTATGGTTTCTACTAGATCCCACCGTTCACTTTTCATGGTTTGGTTTATACCATCACTGTAGCTTATTTTCGGGAAATTATGCAGCCACTATTAATCTTAAGTCAGCCACCTCGTTGGGCAATTTGCCTGTTGTGGCGTTGTATTTGTATTGTATTTGTATTGTATTGTATAATACAGGAATCCATGATAATAATAACTCCACGTTAGGCTTTGGTATAATGGTATTTATTTTAAATTGGTCCGCTATAAAATTAGTTTTACCAGGCTTCCCGCCAACGTAATAGGTAAATAAGAGTTGTTTGTTAAGTCATTCTTATGAAGTAATCATTCTTCGGAGGTGATGCCATACCGAAGTTAGTATATGATAAGATGAGGCATTTTCCCGATAATTAAAAGGGGGTATCCTTTCTATTTTCTTTCAGGGTTATACATGTGAGATTTGCGGGAAGGTTTTTTCGAAGAAATTTGATTTGAAGCGGCATTCCACAACGCATACGCATGAAAGACCTTATGAATGCATGAAATGTGGGGCTCGTTTCACGAGGCGTGATAAAAGAGTCTCTCATGAAAGAAGATGCAATCAGCGTGGGGAAGGGTCGACTCATCCGACCATTGTCAATGACCCGCAAATGGCAGCGAGAGACTCAGTTGTCAATCAACACGGGGAAGGATCAACTCATCCTGGAGCGATCGCTCATTCTGATGCTCGACCGCCAGCTGTCAATCAACCGACTGCAGATTCACCAATCAATCAACGTGGGGCGGGGTCTCCTGAAGCGATTGATCAACCTGATGCTCGACCGCCGGCTGTCAATCAACCTGCTGCAGATCCACCTCCGCCAATCAACCAGCCTGCCGACGTCGCACAGCATGCCTTGAATGCCTTTACAATCACAGTCATCCGCCCATCCGAGAGAAATGAGGGTGATTTGATGTTTTTTTTAAATGACGTGCGAGAACAACTTCAGCGCATTTTACTACATGAAACCCAAGTGAGAGGGGGGGTTAAATGGTACATTGCCGTTAACGTTCTTTTCTCTAGAACCAACGAATCGGGGGAAACTCAATTTATCCAACCGTTTTTCCGCTCCAGATGTGAAACGGCACTTTCTGCACGAGATTTAGATGATTGCATCGATGCACAGTACGAGAAAATCTTGTCGTCATGTGAAGATTTCACAAATCTGGGGAGTGGATGGGAATTTGAGAAGGTGTTGAAGATGGATGTGAACATTGCCACGTATGAGCCACTAGCGGCTGCATCATATATCCCCCTTCCCCCATCCATTGCATGCAAGATGGGCGTGATTAACGTACAGAACACTGACGACAAATGTTTTCTCTGGAGTGTGCTGGCTGCGCTTCACCCGCAAGCGAAAAACGCACATCGCGTTACAAAATACGTGCAATTCGAGCGGGAGCTACACATGCATGGGATATCATATCCTGTTAAATTATCACAAATATCCCGGTTTGAACAGCAGAACAATATATCCATCAACGTGTATGGCATCGATGATGGCCATGTCGTCCCAATGAGGGTGACGAAAAATACCCGGTGCTCCAAACATGTGGATTTGCTATTTTTAACTAATGGGACTGCATGTCATTATGCGTGGATAAAGAGTATGACTCGTCTGTTGTGCTCACTCACCAAACATAATGGCCGAGCCTTTTATTGCCCATACTGTTTACACAGATACAGTAGTGAGCGTTTACTAACCGAGCACAAGGTTCATTGTGAACCGCATGGGCCACAACGCATGGTGATGCCTGCAGAAAATGAGAAGTGGCTCCGATTTACGCAACGTCAGTTTCAGCTGCGTGTGCCTTTCGTGGTGTATGCCGACTTCGAGTCGGTGTTGGTGAAAATTGATGGCTGCGCATCCGACCCGGCATGTTCTTCCAGCACCGACATGCAACATCACGTCCCCAGTGGTTTTAGCTACGTGGTCGTTGGACCAGATGGGTCTCTTCATAAATCCCCGGTGGTGTATAGGGGCAAAAACTGTGTTCCGGTGTTTATGGATATGCTCATGAAAGAAGACGAGGAGATACAGAAGTTGTTGGGCACCATAAAGCCATTGAAGATGTCACCCGGTGATGAACTGAAGTTTGAGCAGACGTCCATCTGTGAAGCTTGCGGTAAACTTCTTGGTGTCGATAAGGTGCGTCACCACGATCACCTATCGGGAAAGTTCATTGCCGCAATTCACAATGCCTGTAATCTGCAGTTGAAGTATTCAAACCATGTACCGGTGATTATGCACAATCTGCGCGGCTATGATAGCCATTTAATTATGCAAGCCGCCGAATCGTTCAAGGATAAAAATATTTCAGTGATTCCAAACAATATGGAGAAATACATATCATTTTCCATTGGCAATCTCCGGTTCCTAGACTCTCTACAATTCTTGCCAACATCTCTGGAGAAATTGACGGCGAACCTATCCCGGTGTGAGTTTAGACTCATGGACGATGTTTTCCCGGTGAGAAATGTCGACCTACTTGTTCGAAAGGGGGTCTACCCATATGAATATGTCAACACCTTCGCCCGGTTCGATGAAACGGCTTTGCCACCCCGCAAAGAATTTTCCAGTGTATTGACCGGTGAAGAGCTCAGCGTAGAGGACTACACTCATGCTCAGCTCGTGTGGGAAACTTTTAACATAAAAGATTTAGGGGAGTACCACGACCTATATGTGAAGTGCGATACCATATTACTCGCCGATGTGTTCGAAAACTTCAGAGATCTGAGTTTACGATACTATAAAATTGACCCCGCCCACGTGTATACATCCCCAGGATTAGCATGGCTCGCATCGCTGAGGATGACCGGTGTGAATTTGGAGCTCTTGACGGATTACGATATGTACCTGATGTTTGAGGAAGGTATCAGAGGTGGCGTTTCAACCGTCACGCACCGTGTTGCAGAGGCCAACAGCCGCTATTCCTCCAACTACGATCCCGGTGAACCAACTCGTGAAATTGTTTACTGGGATGCGAACAATTTGTATGGATACGCGATGTGCCAGTATCTACCAGTGTCAGGATTCCGGTGGCTCTCCAAAGATGAAATTGATGGAATCAACTTTCGAAATATCCCCGGTGATTCACCGAAAGGTTATGTATTGGAGGTGGATTTGTTGTACCCCAGTGAATTGCATGATCATCATTCTGAGTATCCTCTCGCACCCGAAAATATCGAGATAACGCCAGAAATGTTTTCACCGCACATGTGGAGTGCATGGAGAAAAATGAACCCTGTGACTAAACCGGTGAAATCAAAGAAACTTGTCCCCAATCTCTACGATAAACAAAATTATATCATTCACTACAGAAACCTTCAACAATATCTGGATCTGGGCATGAAGCTAACCAACATCAAACGAGTGATTGAGTTCGATCAAAGTCCATGGCTCGAACCGTACATAATGTTCAACACCCGGTGCCGTCAAGCAGCGAGAAATGATTTCGAAAAATCATTTTTTAAATTAATGAATAACTCTGTTTTTGGCAAAACCATGGAGAACATGCGGAAACATGTGAACGTAAAGATTGTGAACAGCGAGAAAAAGGCTAAGAAACTCATCGCCTCACCAGCTTTCGAAGCCTTCAGAATATTCAATCCAGATCTTGTTGCCGTAAAGATGAAGAAGATGACCCTGAAACTGGTACGCCCGATGTACGTGGGCTTTACGATACTAGATAACAGTAAGACCCTGATGTATCACTTTCATTACCGGTGGGTGAAGGAGCGTTTCGGTACCAAAGCCAAGCTATTGTTCACCGACACTGATTCGTTGGCATATCTGATCGAAACCGATGATCTGAATCGTCATATCCTCCAGAATATGGACGAGTTTGACACATCAAATTTCCCGGTGAACCACCCCCTGTACAGCGTACAGAACAAAGCCGTCCTGGGCAAAATGAAAGACGAATCCCCAAATGCCCCGATACTTTCATTTGTGGGTCTAAGATCGAAAATGTATAGTATGCTGACAACGGAAGAAGAGAAAAGAACTGCAAAGGGGGTGTGCAGAGCCGTCAATAAAAAACAGCTGCGGCATCATATGTATCGGTCTTCCATAGATGACCTCGTGAGGTATCGGCATGACATGGTAAAAATTTCGCACCGAAACCATCAGCTTTTCACCACATCCACGAGAAAAATTAGTCTTTGCCCTTTGGACAATAAGAGATATATCCTCGATGACGGTATCTCCACGTTGGCATATGGACATTGGCGAATCAACGACTCTCCCCCTCTCACTTAACCCCCGGTTGTTTGTGTTTTTTTTTTTTTTTTTTTTTTTTTTTTTTTTTTTTTTTTTTACGAAGCAGGTAGAAGACCCATATACCAGTGATGATTACCAGTGAATTCCCGGTGCGGTGGTTTTATGGAGGGGACCCATTTTCCACCTTTAAAAAAAAAAAAAAAATGGGATGATCTGAAGAGGCTGCGTCCGGACTGTATTCCATCCATCTTTTAATGCCGATGGTTGGGGTCTGTCCACGCTCAGGTCGGTAGCAGACGTGGCGGTCTGGCTAATCGCCTCATGTCCTTTTCAGGGCAAAACACGGTAGGTTCAAAAAAAAGAATAAAACTTTTTTTTTTTTTTTCCACATAACTCAATATTTTATTTATATATATTTTAATAAACATACTTTCTCTTTCAGACAATTTTCTTAACGGGGGGGGAAACGGAAGTTCGTCACCCACTCGCGAAAAAAGAAGTCCGTCGCCAGCCGAAGGGGTGGAGGGAGGGGAGAGACGAGAACAGTGGGGGAGGGGGGTAAACCACTTCCGGAACACAGGTGCGCCCCCGGATGCGCCCCTGGCGCCCCTGTTCTCATTCTCTCAATTCTATACTACTTCCCATCAAAGTTGTGAAAATGTTTATCCATATTACGCTAGTACCACAGAAGCGAGGCCAAGTGTGTCTAAACAATTTCGGGGCACGAAAAATGTTTAGCACACCTCTTTAACAAGATTTCATATATTTTGTGGGAAGAGGGAATCGGCATACTGAATATACACGAACGCTAAGAAATACCCCCATACAAAAAAAAATAACTACACAAATGTGAATTAACACAAAAATTAAGGAAAACTTTAGAATCGATGGATTAAAAATAATTGAAAGAAATTATTTCAGTACCAATGAAAATTCAGAATTAATGAAAGAAATAATTTCGGAATAGATTAAAATTTAGAATTAACGGAAGAAATAATTCCAGAACTATTGAAAATTCATAATTAATAAAAGTAATAATGCAGAAATTGATTAAAATCAAGAAATAAATGGAATTAATAATTCAGCAATTGATGAAAATTGAGAAGCGACATAAAATAAATGAGCTCTCTCCTCTTTTATAAAAAAAATCTGCGCTCTCTCTCTCTCCCCCGAGACCGCACCGTCACCGTAAAAATATAAAATAAACTTGTTGGTGACGGTGCGGTGACGGTGTTCGGCTACGGTGCGGATATGTGTGAACGGCTGCATTGCTTAGCAAAGAATTATTCTTTGACCGTGTGATGACCTACACTCGGCCGACACACGTGTCGGGCACGGTGCGGATATGTGTGTCCAGACCTTTATTAAACACCCTCCACCGGTAAGATATTAAGTTAGTATTTTTTCCTTCTTTAAGTGGTTTTCAAATTTTAAGTACAATCAGTCCCAACAACTCTGGCATATAATATTTGATTAACCAGCGTATTCAGTTATGTAGCGAACAATCAAATTGCTGTTGCGCAACTGGTAGTACACAGCTTTTATATTGAATATACAATAATTATATATTACATATAGTTATAAATATATATATATATATATAGTTATAAATATATATATATATATATATATATATATATATATATATATATATATATATAATTTCAGGGCTGTCATTTCAACTTTTACCGGGGGGGTGGCAAAGAACACGTACTCAATGTATGTATGTATACATTTGTATACATATGTAACATTTTTAGTGTACTTTCAAAAACCAGGGGGGCAACGGCCACCCCTGATCCCTCAATGATGGCCCTGTATAATTTTCAAAATCTTCGTCGACTTTTTTTTTCGCTTAGAAATTAGAAACAAAATCGTCTGTATTTATCGTCTCTCGATAAAACTTGAATCTCACGTGTCTCGTGAATAAAAGTATTACTGTACATCCTTATCAACAGCTTGCTTATTACAATATGAAATTAATATTTTAATTTGGATTTTTTTTTTAGATTTCTAAAAGGTTTAAAACTGCTGTTCACAATCATGACAACATGGCGAACACTGATGATTCAGATGGCAAAAATGAGCTTGAAGCAGCTACTCATGACCCCCACATGCTAGTGCTGGGCCCTCAGGCCAGGATTTTTCGCGGCCCCCCTCCCCCCCGAAAAATTTTGTGCACCTCCCTTGAGAAAAGATTATGGTGTAATCTTTCAGTAAAAAAAAAAGAAACCCCTTTCGGGAAGAAAAAAAATTTTGAATCCCTCCCCCCCCCCCCCATGATAAAATCCTGCCTACGATACGGCATTTGTATATGCAGCAAAACATCGCTACAACGATTTAATTGATAATAAATACATCTACAATGATATTTTTTTCAAATCTTGTTTAGAATTGCCTGGCTTAATGCCAAACTCCCGGTACAACGACATCATCTACTATGATAAACCCATCTATAACACAATATTTTTAGATTTTTGAAATTGCTACAACAATTTTTTTTTTATATTTTGTTCAAAATCGTTTTGAATTTAATTTTAAAACTTCGCCACTTTTTCTCGTTCTTCTGAAGGCGTCTGATATCATCAATATTTTGCACTAAATGATCACCGAAAGCTAAAGTTATTTGTATTGCTGCACTCTGTGTACGACACAGAAGCGCTATGCGGTAAGCTTCTTTACAGAGACAATACACATCTAAGTGAATTTTATAAATAAACTAATCAATTACAATTTTTCGTAACGAATAAATACATAAAAGCGCATTTTCCGATGATATTAACAATGCCGATATAGAAAAAATGACAACAATAGCATAAATTTGATCATACGTGAGGATAATGTTAATCTCTTTAATCCCTCTACCACAATATTTTTTTTTGGTCCGTAGAATATTGTTATATCGAGGTTTCACTGCATATTTAAACTAAATAATAAAATATAATTGTGTGTGTAATAAATATTATTACATTTCGAGATATGATTATGTGATTTGTATATAATTTTACGCAATACAATAGAGCTCCCCTATGGGCCAGTTAAGAGAACAAATTGGTTAGGCGATATGGTTTTCCCATAGAAACTTGTGATTGCTATAGACGTACACAGAATTTTCACGAGGTTGGGGGGGTTATGTTCTTTTTTCCTGCAAAATAACCCTATAATCTCGACTTTACGGGGGGGGGGGGATTAGAACCCTAAACCCCCTTTGCATACGCCAATGGTGATCGTGATCCATGGTCGGCAGGGCCGCAACTGGGGGTGGGGGCAAGCAGGTTTCTTGCCCAGGACCAGAAGGGTGCGCAAAATTCACCTTTTATAGCCTCTTCAAAATTACGGGGGGGATGTCAAAATATGTGCTTACCTCAGCTGATCAAGCATTTAGTGGTGTCCCTGATGGCTAGTGTTCAATGTCAAAGTCTCTCGATTAACGATAACACCTCTATTATGGTATTTTTCGTCGTCCGCAGAATATCGTTATATCGAGATTTCACTGCAGTTTTATCATGCATAATACTAGCTATAATAACCGGCGCTGCCCGTGTTTTCTTCATTTATTGGGAGGATTGGAAAAGTTGCAAACCATTACAAAGGAATAAATATATAATACTGGCAGGATTAAAAAGAAGTGACAAACCATTGTAAAGGCATATGCACGTGTAAAACGCATTACTAGGGAACTACGGTAACCAAAGTAAACATTCCGAAAGTGATTGTTGAGGCTCAGAAACCATTGTTGCCCGACGGTTTTTCGTCCATTTCGGGCATCTGCCCTTCTCTGACGAACTTTTAAAGTAGATTATCGTTCAATCCGGGCCCTGTTTGATATATATCCAAACTTTGGCTGCGATCGATCTAAAATTGTGGATTTGTATAGAGAACATACACACAGACAGAAAATCAATTATATATACACTGCTGGCCACCGTAAATGCAACACTCTGAAGGAAGCATGCAAATAAAATGAAATTTACAACATGCATTAGCGGAGGTGAGATATGCAAATGATTAGAATTTCAGCGCAGACGCACATCACGCGCGCCTGTGGTGCCACTTCAAAGCGCTATTTAAGGCTTGGAGATTTCGACGATTTGAAGTACGGCAATTGTGTTTTTCTTGTGGTTTTTTAAAAAAAACGATCAATTATGCCTCGTAGAAAACAGCGATCATCTTTTGATCAAGTATCCGAGTTCGACAGAGGAAGGATAGTGGCCTACCGAGATTGTGGATTATCTTTCAGGGAAATTGGTAGTCGTGTTGGACGAAACCAAACAACTGTAATGCGGATATGTGATCGTTGGATGCAGGAGGGTACGACGGACGGACGTGTTCGATCGCATCCACCTCAGTGCACCACTTCACGTGATGACAGGCGTATTGTGCGTATGGCAGTGACGGATCGCTCAGCCTCATCACGAACCATAGCACAGCACATTCAGTCTGTACCGCATCATCCAGTGTCTGTGCGTACCATTCGACGCCGTTTACAGCAGAGTGGTCTGTCCGCAAGACGTCCATTGCTTCGTCTACCCTTGACGCAGAACCACAGACGTCTCCGCCGCCAATGGTGCGATGAAAGAAGGATGTGGACGGCACAATGGAATGAAATTGTCTTTACTGACGAGTCACGCTTCTGTCTGCAACACCACGATGGTCGGATTCGAGTCACCGTGGAGAGAGGATGCTGAACAGCTGCGCTATGCACCGCCACACTGGTCCTGCACCGGGTATTATGGTATGGGCGGTATTGGAGATCACTCTCGCACTCCTCTAGTACGCATTGCCGGTACTTTAAAAAGCCAGCGCTACATCTCCGAGGTGTTGGAGCCAGTTGTCGTTCCTTACCTTCAGGGCTTGCCCACAGCCATATTTCAACAGGATAATGCACGACCACACGTGGCACGCATTGTCCAAAGGTTCTTCGTCAATCGCCAGATTGAATTGCTTCCCTGGCCAGCTCGCTCTCCGGATCTTTCGCCGATAGAAAACATGTGGTCCATGGTTGCTCAACGATTGACCCAGATTACATCCCCAGCTGCCACACCAGATCAACTTTGGCAACGCGTGGAAGCTGCTTGGTCTGCTGTACCCCAAGAACACATCCAAAGTCTCTTTGAATCAATGCCGAGGCGTGTGGCAGCGGTGATCTCCAACAATGGCGGCTACTCTGGCTACTGATTTTGGCAGGAACCACACTTCACAGAAGTCTATAAATTTAATCATTTGATGCTTGGTCAACATGTTATCTACAAAATAAATATTGTTGCGATATGTCTTGTCTTTCTTGGTGTTGCAATTTGGGTGGCCAGCAGTGTATTTTAATTAAAAACTTCAGGCAATTGCTTGTGGATACACAATATTTTTTGTTTTTCCCTCTGGTGTGTAGATGTACAAATTTTTGGGATTACCAACACGCGAACAGGCGACGTAAAGCTGTCCGTGTGAAAAACTGCTCATGTAGGTTGATACCTGCCACTGCTAACAACTGGCCTTGCGCTTTGTTGATTGTCATGGCAAAAGTTAAACGAATCGGGACCTGTAATCGCTTGAAAGTGAATGGCATTTCTTCAGTGATAATTGGGATACGTGGAATGAAGACGTCTTCTCCTCCAGCACATCCAGTTATTGCTTCGTGATTGCAATTCGACGTGCAATCGTTGCTTCAATGATGTAAGTGTGCAATTTCTTCACGCAGAGTCTGTTGTCATTGCAGAGTATCGGTGTCTCCAAATTTCTTAAAAGCATTACAGGTGCTCCGACTTTGAGGGTCAAGTTGTGTGGAGGCACACTCGGAATATCCAAAGAGTTCAGAAATTCTGCAGGATACAGAACTGTCTGCGCTGTGTCTGTGACAGTGTCAACCGATTTGTAAGATGTGGAGTCTCCCGGAATAAGTTTTAATATTTTTTTTGTTCATCTTGTTCACACTGTCATTTTTCGGTGCCAGAATCGCTCTCTCACAAAGCCACTCATGGTTTCGGTGATTTTGTTGAATGTTTGGGAAGACTTTGTCTGCAAGTTCTTGAACTGAATTTAACAACTGGCAAAATCCATTTGGGAACATATCAGTCCAGTACTTGGGTCTAAGGGAATTCTTCCATTGCCAAGTTTGATCAACTGATGTGAAAATGATAGCAGTGCTGAGTCATTTTGCAGTTGAACTCGCATGTTGGTGGATAATGATAACTTTTTAACTTCGTACCAGAGTGTCAACTTTGTGCCAGAGTTTTTTTTAAATTGAAACTATACCTATACGATGGGCGGTTGATAAGATAAAGGCCACATTATCACTTACAGAACACCCTGTATATAGGCTAGCTGAAATACCCGGCGCTTCCCGGGTTTTCTTCAATTACTGGGAGGATTGGAAAAAGTTACAAACCGTTATAAAGGAATAAACTGTTATAATAATAGAATTAAAGGTGTGGCAAACCATTGTAAAGGCATATATTCACGTCTGTAACGCATTGTTGGAAACCACGGTAACCAAAGTAAACGTTCCGAAAGTAATTGTTGAGGCCCCAAAACCATTGTTGCCCGACAGTTTTTCGCCCATTTCGGGATATAAGATACTAGCTATAACACCCGGCGCTGCCCGGGTTTTCTTCAATGAGGCTTTTTGGATTATGTGATCTCCCTCTTTCTTTCTTTGAGGGACATATAGACTGTGTCCAAGCAGTGGCGTAGCCAGGGGGGAGCAGAGGGAGCGATTGCTCCCCCAATCAAAATTTTGCCTACATTGGGGCCTATTTTTCTAAATGACTTTTGATCTTTAAAAAAACTTGAAAAATATTGACTTTTTCATTGACTAAAATG
The DNA here is from genome assembly GCF_987345545.1 of Pholcus phalangioides. Classification (NCBI taxonomy): domain Eukaryota; kingdom Metazoa; phylum Arthropoda; class Arachnida; order Araneae; family Pholcidae; genus Pholcus; species Pholcus phalangioides. The sequence goes on from NW_028301628.1 coordinate 14,641,817, forward strand.
ATGAGTAAGGGGGAAAAAAATCTACATTTATATTTGCGCTTCTTGCAGTTTCACAGTGATTGGGTTTGTACTAAACCTTAAGAAAAGAAGAAAAAAAAAAGTTGAGGTTTTCATTACTATTTTTGACAATTGCTCTCAAGCTCTTCATCTAGAAGCATGTTCAGATCTCAACCTCTCTTTCCCACCTTTATCAAAGGGCAGAATCTTGCTTGCTTCTAGCTGTAACTTTTTTCTCTTGCTATTGGTAGTTCTCGGTAGACCTCCTAGAAATACCTTTCGTAGCTATGAGGATATGGAGTTCACGAAAGCTCATTCTGTTCTGAAGGACCACCAAGGCGCTAAGGCGCCTTTTGAAGAAATTAGGCGCGGGAACCTATTGTGGACAGACCACTGAACCTATGAATTAATGGCTAGGATTCAAGCTCCAAGATGTATCACCTTTCCTTTGGGTGCCTTAGGTAGAGCTTGAGCTCCTAGAAATACTGTACTACTTTATGTATGGGTGACTTAGCTAGATTCATAGTGCCTAGAAATGCCACGTTATCTGCTGGTGCCTTGGCAAGAGCTACTAGCTTGTAGCTTTTGTATAAGGCAGTGTCAAAGACTAGGAAAAGGTGGAAAACTGCTATGAGCTTTCGAACCCTAAAAAACCAAAGATTTTGGGGCCAAAAGGGGGTTCTGGAATAGTTTTTCTTAAAGGTGGGTAAATAAATCCTATAATCTTGGATCAATAGCGCTCTGATATGTAGAGAATGGGAGAGGAAATTATAGACTTCTATATTTGTACGACAATATATTTGTAGGAAGGAAGAAAGACGTCCTATCTTTCACGGTAAGATACGAGCGCCCTCTGACGATGTATACTGAGTTGAGAGACGCAGACGTCGACGTGTACGTGGGTGAGACCAGACGTGGCCTCCCACACTGACGTTTTTGTTGTATTATTTTGTTTCTTATTTAATGAAGATCAGTGGATTAAACCATCTTAGTATCCCTTTTAGTTGTATTAATGGGAGCATTCCCCACATTTGGGGGCTCGTCCCATTAAACCCAACCATCCCCTAGATAAATGACGAGTGTAAAGATATTTCCACAACGCGACGAGAAGCTGTCCAACGCGAGTGTGATACTGTGTGTGTGCATCTGGATTATTTAGCAGACTTTTTGTTTTCATCAGACGGGGTGAGTTCTTTTTATCGTAATGGAGATTTCTCTCGGAGAAATTCCATCCATTGCTCAAACTTTAAAATTTGCGAAATCATCAACCATAAAGCTCTTAAAAGACATCATTTTTGCCGAACCCTTCGATCGAAGCAGCAGAAAAAAGCTTCGAGCTTTCAAGGGATTTCCTTGGAATGTTGATGTTCCCGAAAGAAAAAAAATAGTCCTAGAATCATTTAATTTGTCCCAGTTAATTTCAGTCGGAAATGCCCTGCATTTGGAAATTCCCGAAACAAAGGAACAGATTTGCGACGAAATTTTTAATTTTTTGTCGAATGTGCAAGACTTTCACAATTATAATAGTAATAATAATACTTCAGAGGAGGACAATGATGATGATGACGACGCCGAAACCTCCATATCGCAGGCTTCAGTTCATGGAAAGAAAAAAGAACACCCACTCCACACCGACGCGACCCCACCACATATCCACCCTCACACTAAGCAGAACAGAGACTCGTTCACCCTAGAACTCCTTAATACACAGGCTGGCGCATGCGGCATTCTGGTCCTTTTTGTAGCACTGCTTACTATCATCGCATTGTAGGGTCCATTCAACGCTCCTATATATTAGTTAAATTTATTGTGTTTTTAGTTGTTTTTATCGATTTTTATTCGTGAAATAACTTCAGAAATGCCTTGTTGTTCGGCTCCAGTGTTCCAATTCCGACAAAAAAGGTTTTAGAATGTTTAGATTTCCGGCGGAAAACGAACGACGCGAGAAGTGGATCGTGAACTCCAGGAGAGACGATTTCATACCAGGAAACGGAGCTCGCCTGTGTGAAGTGAGTGAAATTTAATTATTCTGTGTGAATTTTATTTTTTCAAAATCGTATTTGTGATAATGATTTTAAATGAGAACTATATGAAAAAATACATCGTTTGGAGGTAGCAGACGATATTTAGCGCCATTGCTCACGTGTTGTGTTTAGATATAAAAGTTATGGTGATTTTCAATCATTTCCCGGTTTTTTGTTCCATTTGATTTAAGAGAAAAGATGCATAGGTACATAATTTTGACCAAGAGAACTAATTTAAATTCAAATTATTTATGAATTTATCGTGGAATGCTCACTTTCTCGGCTCTCAGTTTGGCGATTTATCGCTACTACGACGAATTACTGTTATAGTGAATTTTAACTTATTTTGTTATGTTTTGAGGCAAAATTTCATGTGATATTTCTGTGGAAAATAGAAATGTTTTAATTTTGGCATTTTCAACTAAGAGAACAATGTGATTTCAAATCAGTTGGAAATCGGTTCTTCAATCATCCTTGCTTGCTGTAGTGAGCTCTGCTGGTTTGGCGACTTATCGCTTGCATATTGGGAGTAATTAGCTAAAATTGTATCTTCACTGAAAATCAAATTTAATGGGATTAAAAATTAATGTGATCAATATAAATTTTGTGCTGCCTCCATTGTTTTAAGTGGTATTATTATAATTATTTATTCATCTGTGGAATTTTCCCCATTTCATGAAAATGGTTTTAAGTTCATTGACCAGATTGTAAGCACACCGATAATACTTATATATACTAAAGATAAAGATATGAATTGTTGCATCCTATCTTTCTAGTATGTGGAATACATCTCCATTGATATTTTTCCTTTATCACACAACCTTGGTTATGTTCCAAAAACTCTGTTCATACCATTTAGATGTACTGCTAATTTGATTAATTAAAAGATAATTTTGTTGAACAAGAAACAAATAACCATGCATGAAAAAAATTATGGAAGTAATAATAAACTGGTAATGTGTAAAACAAAAGTACACAATAGATTCAATGATATACGAAATATAAAATGTAAACAAACAAAAAAAATGTAAGTCAGGGTTTGACAAATCAAGAGGGAAAAAAATTAATGCCAGTCAAACTTCTTAGGAGCCAAGGGTGATCTTAATCTCAAATAAAATGGTAATGAATAATGTTGTTTTTTTTTTCAACTTTCCATATCTTTTTCCTACTTTAAGAGACACATGCTGCCTTGAAATTAAAAGACTCAAATTTACTTATCACATGATTTACTTTATAAAATCTGTAATGGCATTTCATCGCCATGGCGCCCTGGTGGGATTTGTCAAGTCCTGCTACAAGTAACTGTTTTTTCCTTTAACTAAATGAAGAAAAAGACTCATGAGCAAGTATTGTGAATGGCAGGGATTAGTAGGGAGTGTTTTATAGGGATTACAGATTTCAGTCAGATCGTCCATCTCAAGCTCTTTTTCACAAATTCATAGAAAAGCTCAATATTACACAGCTCACTCAATACACATCTAGGCAATTTCGTAAGCGGAAGGTTCAAATCTACACTGTTTTGTTAGTGAATGAGCACCAGAAATTTGCCACTGGACTTATCCTTTTGATGAGATCTCTTCTAGCCCAGCTTCGTGGCAGAGTACGGAAGACTACGGGAGGTCCAAATCTATGCAACGTTTGTTAGTGATAAAGTAAAGGTGCTTGCATCCTTTTAGATTAGGTTTCTTCTTAGATCCTGTTAGGATATCAATAGGCTATTTACTATGTTTACTGGAAATTCAGATGCGTTATTTTAGAGCAGATTCAGACATCCCCATTACTGTAATTGAAGAAAATACTTTAAGGATAGGTATTAAGAATTCCATGAGTGTCCAGTATTTAGAGATTAATTATGATGGTTAATGAAGATTTTAATTCCTATTCTGAGAAATTGGGGCAGAATTTTTCATCTTTGAAAAACAGATGTGTATCCCTTAAAAGGAATTTTGACTGTTTTGGACGTTAATATTTGTACCATATTAATCACTTAAAAATATGTATGTTATGCTGTTATTATTCTTATGTGTGATGCAATATGCACTTACCTGACATTACTTTGAATTAAATTATAAAAAAAGGCTGTGTGGTAATTTTTCGTTATTGTCCCTTTTTAAATTAGGTACATTATGAGTTGAAAAGGCAAGATGGCTGCAAGAAGTTAAAGCAAACTGCTGTGCCGACCTTGTTCCAGGTTCCTAATCCACCGAAACTTCTTACTCCTCAACGGAAGAAGAATATAGGCCTTCCAAAAGTTCTGAGTGATGATTATGTATGTGATATTCTCAAATAACCTTATTTTCTCAATTGTCATTATAAAGCCAGAAAATACTGAAAGCCAGAAAATCGTCATTGCTTATTTGTTTACTTTTTAGATGAGGAGAGAAAGCTTGGTTCGGAGGATACTAGCTACAGACAAATATATTTATTAAAAGGAATCAATGTGTGTATTTTATTGGTGATTATTAGAGCCCGGATTATATGCACTAAAAAGTGGCAAAATATGCTCTAAAAATATGCAAATATGCTCTAAAAATATGCAAATATGCACTGAAAAATGCAAAAATATGCACTTAAAACTAATGCACTTAAAACTACAAAAATAAGCACTTAAAATGCTAAAATGTGCACTTAAAATGCCAAAATATACACTGAAAATCCCAAAATATGCATTAAATACTCCAGAATATGCACTAGAAATCTTGAAAAAGTCAAAAATTCCGAAGTATGTACAAAAAATGAGAAAATATGCATTAAAAAAATTACCATGCAAAAAAAAGCAGATGTGTTTTTAAAATGCATCTTTTCTACTTTTAGTTCGTTGTAGTTGCTCAATAACGAAAATACCAGTAACAAATTTCGACACTATTTCTAAATTTCTAAAAAAATTTAACACTACAATAAAACGGCTAATATTCATAAAATACTTTATAAATATGTATTAATTCACTAAATTTCACCTGCGGGAAAAAAATCGATATTATAAAAATATTTATTTGAACAATATATTATTTATATGAACAATATTTATTTGAAAAATTATAAAAAAAAATTGAGTGAGTTAAATAAACCTTCAAAATATGCACTTATACTGAAAATTCTTTGATTTTATGCATTTATATGCATTAATGCTAAAAAAGGTCAAAATATGCAAAAGCATATGCACATATGCATTTGCATATAATCCGGGCTCTAGTGATTATCTATCCAAATGTGGTGATGTTTTTATACATTTATTAGGATTTTAAGATTAGCTTATTATTGGCCCATGGCTGCAACTGGGGGGGGGGGGCATGTGGGTCTGGTGGACCAGAAGGGGTGCAGAATTCACCCTTTAACTGTTTCTACATGCAAGGGGGTTCCAAAATTCTGGCTTGCCCGGGGGACAAAGTATTTTGTTGCGCCCCTGTATTGACCTATTACTAAGGTCAAAGATAACGAAATATGGGTATTTATCATGTATGCGTAGACTATTTTTTTGCCATAATTGTAATTTTCAATTTTCAGTAGAGTTTTTATCTTGGCTCTCTTAAAGTATTGCTTTTGAATATATATATATATTTCCAGATTAATTGCTGTTGGGTCACGCAGTTTCAAGAAAAGAACTATATTTCTATTATTTAAGCATATTTTTTTTGTAATTCCCAAAGTTTACTGGTACTCTAAAGCAGCGTAATAATTGATTACATGGTGTAGACAAATATGTGAAATTGGAATGATATTTGTAAAATCTTGCTTTCATCAGTTATGTACATTATGTTTGAATATTTTTTTAATAAATACATTTATTCACTCATTGAGCTCGTCAATTTACATTATTGAACCTGTGTGTGCTATTCAGAATTTGTAATTTACTGAAGAAAATTCTGATAAAATAAATGCTCCTTAAATATTTAAGAATTTTTTTACTAAATTTCCAATATCTAGAGGCAGTAGTTTATCAAATCCTTAACTTCACACAATCATTTAATATCCAGAAGAAATTTTCTTAATGTAATCTAAATTGACTATATATATTTTTGTATGCCACTTTTACCCTGAAATTAAGGATCGGGGTAAGGGATATATAGGAATATTTTATTTTCACTAAAAACCTGAAAAAAAGTTAATTTTTTTTTTGCTATATACTTTTGTGTTTAAGATTAATTACTTGATCGTCATAACACGAACTGTTACGAATTCAACCTGTTGTTTACCAATAATTTCGTGATTAATCATAATTTCGTGAAACGTGGTTTATTTCCCATAGTAAATCCGTACCCGGAAATTCCTCGTTTCTCCCACAAATTGAATTTTCCATACGCTTTTGCCAAGCATTTTTAGCGCGCGGGGAATTCTGTTAGGTTGCTATGCCAGATTTACCGACGCGATTTTTTTCCCCTCTGTTTGGCGGTCATTTCCGAAGCGACGATTTCGTGCAGCAACCCTTCGGCGAGGACCAGAATGCCTGATGGTTCCGCTCGTATATGAAGGCGTCTTAGTTCACCCCACGGAATCCCCTGCATGTAAACAAAAATGCTGTTGTGACGACGATTCCGAACCCTCCCTTCGAATAGAACTCCTTAATACACGTCTGTATATGAAGGCGTCTTACCTTCGAAAACCATCATAGCTGTCAAGACGGAAGTTATTGGCTGGTTTTGAACGACTTGAAAGAGACGATGAGGTCTTTCTCAGGGGAAGATACATATGGTGTGAATGCTTTCATTGGGGACGTGGAGGAGAATTTTTCGCTTTTTCCTTCCTTAAACGAACAACAAAAAATCATGCTCGTAAAACGAAACCTTGTAGGCCCCGCGAAAATGTTCGTCCAGTCTCAAAGAGGGCTAACGACATGGAAAACATTAAAGGGAGCACTACTTGAGGAATTTAGCATGAAGATAAACAGTGCCGAATTGCACAGACGACTTCAACAACGGAAAATGCGTCCGTCAGAAACCCTTTCCGAATATTTTATAGCTATTCGAGAATTAGCTAGCCATGGCAATGGTATTATCGATGATGCATCGATTATAGAACATTGTATAAACGGTATTTCTGATTTACCGGCAAATAAATTTCTACTCTATGGGTGCCAGACGATTGCCGAATTCAAAACAAAGTTAATGATGTATGAAAAAGTCTTTAATGAAACAAGCCGTAGCCGATCCTCAACTGGATTCCATCATCCAACTAATACTCTTGACGTAAACAATGGATTCCACAAGCGCGACCCGAAATTAAGCAGTCAAAAGCCAAACCCGAATTTCGAAAACTTTCATACACCTAGGCAATCAAAGCAGATCATGTGTTTTAATTGCAATGGAAATGGTCATATTTCTAGACTATGTCCACAGAAACATCGAGGACCAAAGTGTATTTCCTGTTCCGAATTTGGTCATAAATCTGACGCTTGTCCACAAACCATCCGGAAATCATTACATAATGCCACTGGCGTAAATAATGTCTACCAGGTTACCCCGCTAGATAAAATGTGCAAAATTGTTCAAATCATGGGTGTAAAGATGAAATGTTTCATTGACACTGGGAGTCAAGTTACTTTGATGCAGTACGATATATGGACTAATATTGGTTCCCCGACGCTTACAACGAACACTGAAGTGTTGACTGGTTTTGGATTATCAAAAATCAATGATATTGGTTCTTTTCAAACCACACTGACGGTCGATGATCAACAATTTCCTGTTCAAATTCGTGTTGTTCCCCAAAATTCGATGCAGTTTAACCTCATACTTGGAATCGATGTGATAAAGCAAGCGAAGCTAACTATCACACCTGATAAAGTTATGTTTTCTAAGCTTTCTGAGGAGATAGTTGATGTTAGGCCAGAATCGTTCGTCATGTCAATTGCTGACGAATCTCCATCATTTGACATTGGTCACAATGTTAAAAAAAACACTCGCGCTGAACTCGAGCGGTTACTTCTATCATACACACCAAACAAAACGAAAAAGACATACACTGAACTCAAAATTACGGTCACTGAAGAAAAGCCGATTTGTCATTCGCCAAGACGTTTACCATTTGTTGAACGCGACATAGTCGATAAGCAAATTAATGAGTGGCTGGACAACCAAATTATCGAACCTTGTTCCTCTAACTATGCAAGTCAAGTTGTAGTGGTGCGTAAAAAAGATGGTAGCCCACGGGTTTGCATAGATTACAGAAAGTTGAATGGTGTGATTCTCAAAGACAAATACCCACTTCCGCTGATTGAGGATATCTTAGATAAACTTTCCGACGCCAAAGTTTTTACCACTCTTGATTTACGTAATGGTTTTTTTCATGTGCCTGTCGAACAAGATAGTCGTGGATATACTTCTTTCGTAACTCATAATAGACAATTTCAATTCCTAAAGATGCCTTTCGGTCTATCTAATTGTCCTTCTGTGTTTCAACGATTTATCAACAGTGTGTTTCATGACTTGACCATTCAAGGCTACGTTCTCCCTTACATGGATGACGTTGTGATTCCCGCCAAAGATGAAACAGAAGCCCTTGAACGTCTCAAAACAGTTCTACAAGTAGCCAGTGACTATGGGTTGGAAATTAATTTTCGTAAGTGCCAGTTTCTGCATAGGAAAATAGAATTTCTCGGACATATTATCGAAGAAGGTAAGTTGTATCCTTCTCCATCCAAAACTAAATGTGTTGTCAATTATCCAGACCTGAAAAGTAAGAAAGAGGTACAAAGATTTTTAGGACTGACTGGGTACTTTCGAAAATTCATTCCTTCATATTCTGTGATTGCTAAACCCCTTAGCGATTTGCTTCGTAAAGATACTCTATTTCACTTAGATGCTACAGCAAAAGCTTCATTTCAAGAGCTCAAGCATTTGCTTTCTCAGCAACCAGTTTTGGGTATTTATCGTCAAAATTGCCCAACTGAAATTCACACCGATGCTTCTATCGATGGACTTGGTGCAGTGTTGTTGCAGAAATGTAGCAACGATAATTCTTTACATCCCATTTACTACATGAGTAAGAAAACCACTGACGCAGAGAGAAAATATTCAAGTTACGAGTTAGAAGTACTGGCTGTGACCGAGGCCCTAAAAAAAATTCAGAGTTTATGTTTTAGGCACGCACTTCAAGATTGTTACTGATTGTGCTGCATTCAGGAAGACCATGAGCAAAAAAGACTTGAACTCTCGAATCGCTAGATGGGCATTGACGTTAGAAGATTATGATTATACCATCGAACATCGTTCAGGTTTCAAAATGTCTCCCGTAGATGCACTAAGCCGCATACAAGTCTTGACGTCCCAGTTTTCTGATTCTGTTGTACTTAAAGTCCACAAAGCTCAAGAACGTGACCACTCAATAGCTGAAATAATTGAACGCCTTAAGAGTGGACCGCACGAGGATTTCTCTATTAAAAATGATGTTCTCTACAAATTTGTTGACGGTGCAGATATCATCGTTGTTCCCGACGAAATGCAAATGGAACTGATCCGAAATGCTCGCGAACGAGGACATTTTGCTGTTAAGAGAACTATTGAGCACATAAAAAATCAATATTTCATCCCTCAACTCCAATCAAAAGTAGAAAGGTATATTTCTAATTGTGTGACGTGTATTTTGGCCAACAGGAAGGCTGGAAAACAAGGTGGTTTCCTACACCCCCTTCAAAAATGTGACATACCTTTGAACACCTACCATATTGACCACCTAGGACCTCTTCCGACGTCCCACAAAAACTACAAATATATTCTTGTTGTCACAGATGCTTTTACGAAATTCGTTTGGCTGTATCCTACCAAGTCGACGACATCTCACGAAGTGATAAACAAGCTCGATTTGCAGAAAGTTACATTTGGTAACCCTTGCTTCATCATTACTGACCGGGGTACTGCTTTTACCTCTGACGAATTCAAGAAGTACTGCAATGCAGAGAATATTAATCTCTCCCATATTACAACAGGACTACCTCGTGCGAATGGGCAAGTTGAACGTCTGAACAGAACAATCATAGCTGTCCTTTCAAAAATGTCGATAGATGACCCTACAAAGTGGTGGAAATTTGTCCCCTCTGTTCAACAAGTCCTGAATTCTACATTTCATCGAAGTATTAGTATATCACCATTTGAGTTGCTCGTTGGCACGAAGATGAAATGCAAGACGGACTTACTCCTTCAAAAACTAATTGAAGAAGAACTCCAGAGAGAATTCACGGAAAACAGAGAATCCTTGAGGAAAACTGCAAAACATCAGATATTGAAGGTCCAAAACGAGAACAGAAAGACGTATAACCAACGAAGAAAATCTCCCTTCAAGTACAAACTGAATGATCTGGTGGCAGTAAAGCGTACGCAACACGGCCCTGGATTGAAACTCTGTACGAAATTCTTGGGACCATATCGTGTCATCAGGGTGAAATCAAATGACACTTACGATGTCGCAAAATGCGGTAGCGCATATGGGCCAAATAACACAACCACCTGTGCCCAATATATGAAACTTTGGAGCAATGATATGAATATTTGACTTTTTGATTTCATTGTGTATATATTTTTTTTTCTCCTTTCTTTTTCATTTTAATGCGATTGATTTTTTTTGCTCATGATCCTATTGATTTCGTATTTCCATGAATGATAGATGATTATTATGATTATGAGCGTATTATTTCATGATTAGGCGCATTATCATTTTTCAATAGACGTGTTATTTCGAAACTTACGTAATATTTTTTTTGTGTGTTTATGTACATATATTTTCTTCTTTCAGCGTGTTTTCTATTTTTCGATAATTTTTCTCATGGTGTGTTTTTGTCGCTGATTTTTATTTTTGCGTGTTTTAATTTTTAGTTATGAGTCAATATTTTTTTTGTTTGCGGATGTGCTTAGTGATTATTATTTCTAATATGCCTTTTATTATAATTATTATTGCCGTTTAACCATATTATGCCGAATTTTTTTTAATTTTTTGATGTCCATTTTTTTCCCTGGCAAGTTTTTGTCTATTTGCTTATATGTGTGTACATTATATGTATAAGTATTGCACATGCGAGGGCGCATGCTACAGATCAGAATGGCCGATGTAGGAAGGAAGACGTCCTATCTTTCACGGTAAGATACGAGCGCCCTCTGACGATGTATACCGAGTTGAGAGACGCAGAGGTCGACGTGTACGTGGGTGAGACCAGACGTGGCCTCCCACACTGACATTTTTGTTGTATTATTTTGTTTCTTATTTAATGAAGATCAGTGGATTAAACCATCTTAGTATCCCTTTTAGTTGTATTAATGGGAGCATTCCCCACATATTGTACTATGTTATACGGTGATAGTGAATAGTTTTACGTTAAAATGTGGCATGTGACTTTTTCAGAAACAGTCTTTTTCCATAGTGTAGTGTCTCTTTTCTATGAATCACTGTTTGTTTCATCATTATGCATATAAACAGCAGTGTGCCGAATCGGAGAAATTATTCCTTGGAAAAAGTTATGGCCGGTGTGTTTGTTAACTCATGACACGTATATCTCCCCTCCAATTAATCCAGTGTTTCATAAACTTTTGGCACCCGTGCCTCCCCCCCCCCCCCGGCTTCGTCATCATTTGTCCATGACTGCCCAGAATGGCCTGATGCAGGGGGTTCTCAAACTTTTTCCACCCGAGGTGCCACTTTCCCCTATTCAATGATTATCCGCGAGCTCCGCCAGCTTCCTGGAGCTGTTTAACAAAACATATTTTCGAAGAACCTTTGTCAGGGTCACCGCTCCGTGGGGCATCTGATAAAGATTGGAGGCGCACCAGGGTGCCGCGGCGCACAGTTTGAGAATCCCTGGCCTAATGTAAAAAACCCACTACTAAGTACTGAATAAGCACGCATCAATACACCAACGCGTTGAGACGTCCCTCAAAAAAAGAGTGGCGATGAGCCACGAGCACACACACTTTGAGAATCCGTTAATATTTCTGAAATAATATAAATGCACTATATATACTCATCGCTTTTTTAAAGCAGAATTCCGAGCGTTATTTGTTTTCCACAACAACACATAGGTGGTCTACGCAGGGTCGTCTTACGAGCATCAAAGGGACTTTTCTAAGGCCTTCTACCTGTTCAGAAATTCCTGCCTAACAGTTCACACTCTCCAAAAATTTTAACTGGATCTCATCTTCATGAAGTTCCTTTTGCACTGGAGGCGCCTGGAATTGCCCATGTATTACAAAGAAAGTTTACAAGTAACTGAAAATACATACATATAGTATTTCAGAAAAACAGAAAGTGTCCACGAAACGTTCAGCCTACTCTTAAAAAATTAGTGTTTTTTTCAATTATTGCGCTTATCTCCGAGGGCTTACGATACTTCGTCGTGAGGTTTGCCAGCACTTACCCGAAGGCTCTCTGGTCAAATTACGAGGGGAAAAATCCAAGAACTTATTAGTCCAGAGGGTTCTTAAACTGTGCGTCACCAACCTTTGCTGGGAGTACCGCGGAGCATCCCGAAGATATTTCAAAGCGATTCTTTGTTAAACTGCTCTGGGGAGCCGCGGGCAAACATTGATTAAAGTAACGAGGCACCGCGGATGGAAAAGGTTGAGAACTCCTGCGCTAGTCTGTACCATTAATCACTCATATATTTTCATTCTTCTCTAATTTGTTATAAAACACATCCCATGAATTTATTTCACTAGAAATAAATATACATATACTATGCACAATGCATTTTTAAGTTTTTCAACTTCGAGAAGAAAAACTCCCCTTTAAATAGTATCTCCAAAGGAAGCCGGTAGATAATAAAACAAAAATATTTCAATAGATTTATACACTTGCCATTTTCACTTCGATTCGGAAGATGAGCAGTGGCATTACAAACACGCCTCGGAGATACTTAAATAGATTACGGACACATGTGACAATTTCTGGCACACACTAATTCGTTTGAAGCAGTGGTTCCTAAACCTTTTTGAACTCAGGCCACCCTCCGCTTGTGCGTCTGCAATCTAGTAGTACGTGATAACCATTGCGATCGTGTGGGCATCATGATGGATTCATCCCGGTTTGAAATCCACTAGTGGCACAGTGGCGGTTGACTGAAGCGAGCCTTTTTTTTCAATTTCTAGGTACGAATGTTAACCGATCTTTCGTTTGGAAAGCCTTCCCGCAGAGAGCAGGCAGGCTTTCACCGTGGTATTTGCATAACACGAAAAACTTCAGGTATCTGCCAGTTTTACTTCTAATATGGAAGACAGATGACAAAACTTCTCAAACTGAAACCATGCATAACTATGACATCATATATACGTTATGGTCACGCACGTGGCATACGCAAAGGTGGGGGGGGTTTGGGATTTTCTGAATACGCCTATGGTCATACATAATATAAGAAAAAACTTTCCGGCATGCATTAATTTATACAAGGATGACGTCACTCCCCGCTACCCGGGGCTAACGAGAAAGAGAGGGCTATGGCACTCCGAGCAAAAACGACGATCACGTGACCAACTGGGTCCTAACTTTTTTTTTCCCTGTTCCCCCGTAACATGGCTTTCTTGCAAAACATCCTCTGCAATAGCCAAGTTCTTCCAACTTTGCAGAACATTCCCTGCGATCTATCGCAGCATATATATACGCATTCGGTTTGCAAAATATGTTCTGCCCAAAGGAGTTTAAAGAGAAAAAATGACATAATGAAATATTAAGCATCCAAGTCTTTCTACACAAATTTGAATGTCATTTTCCCTCAAATATTGGATATATTTTCTTCTTTCTAGACAATTACTGTATACAAATCTCATGGCCCCCACATCCTGGAACACGGCTCCTAGGGCCCCCAATGTCAAAGGTTGAGTCGACTGGTCTAATATATATACGCAATATATTATGCAAAAACCTGTGAATAAGACTTCGTTTTTTGAAAAATGATAAACACTGGAAGAATAAAAAAAATTTTTTTACCCTTAAAATTGGGATAACAAACTGCTGAAAATACACTGCACCGACTTACCTGCTTTTAATAGCTCATATACACTTCATAAACTCTAGAAATATCTGGAAAAGAACCCTTCAAGTAAATTTTATCAGGTTCACTAAGTATTATATTCCAATGCATTTTCATAACCCTCAAATGACAATCTATTGGTCAAACACGTACTGAAATAAAGTATATTTGCATTAGCGATTCAAGATCTATAACTTAATTCTATGCAGTAAAATACAACTTTTTGCCCATTAAAGAAATTTTGTAAACTGCTTATTCACTGTGAAAAAATACTGAAATATGAGAAAAAAAACCAGCCAGATGTGTACAAAATTTTTATTTTTCAATAATTCAATGCATAATTTGTTACAAAGCTGAAGTTTTACAAGAAATAAAACCACCAAAGCGTTGAAGCTACCAAATACTACAAATGTAAACAACAATTTCGCAACAACCACAGTTGCTCCAATTTTCCCTCACACCCCCCCAAAAAAAACCACTCGGGTGAATGGGTTTCTAGATTTTAAAATGATAGAATCCTATCATTTTTGTCTTGAACATGGAGAATATTTATTTTTGTTTATTGTGTGCTGTTTTTGCAACCTACTTTGAAAATTTTTCTAAACATGAGTTTGATCAAATATAATTTTTGAAAGAAAGTTTTTTTTCTAACTAAATTTTTCTAGAAATAAAATAATTTTGTGGGAGCATACTACCACCTTGATATCTTAAATCAGTGATTCTCAACCAGTGCTCCGCGGAAACCTTGGAGCTCTGTGTGCAATTTCTAAGGGCTCCGCAGCGACTCGAGGAAAATAAAATAAATCAGTAAATTTGATAGAGAAATAAAAAAGGGTCTACAGGAGTCCGCCATAAAAATTATATGCAAAAAGGGTTCCGCCATAGAAATTATATACAGAAAAGCGAGTCACAAAAAAGGTTGAGAACCACTGTCTTAAATAATGCTTAAAGGAAAACCTATCTTAAAGCAGTTCTGTGTGTTTGGGAATTCCAAATTATTCTCTACTGAAACTACAGATTCTGCTTCATAAGCTCAAAAACCAAATAAGAGTAATAATAATCTTTCAAGTTGTTTTAATTATTGAATGAAAAATGCGCACCAAAATATAGTATAATATTTTAACGTTTATAAACATGGATGAAAAATACAGCATCTTTTCCAGAAGAGGAAAACGTCAACTACCCCACTTTCTTTCTGGAATAAACATTACTTACTTGAAATAAAGGGCCTTCAACTCACTCACAATAAAATGTCATTTTAAGAAACAGTATCACAAAAATTGCAGATCACCGTAATGACATCAACAAAATTGACGTGCACGATTTGACACTCACAGGAATGAAATCACCACTCGAAACACTAGGACCAATTAGAAACATAATACTTGAACCACTGGAACAAATCTAAAACATCTTGCCATGCCCCAGTCGAAGATAGGGCCAGTGGGAATCTCGTCAATCAATCCATGCGCATCACTAATCAGATGACCAGGCATCAAGAGCCACAGGAGAGTCATAGTAACTCCAGCTGTTTAACCCGCACTCGATCACAGGCTCATCAGAAACATACAGCAACACGTCAGCGAGAACTACATAGAAGAAACCAGCATATCTTTCCGACGAGACAAAACTGTTCTCAGATGCATTCAAACCTTCAGAAAGTTCCCTAAAAAACATTAAAAATAAATTAAGCGAAATCTCCAGGATTTGTTACAGATGTTAAAACATTGTAATCAGTGGCGTCGGAGCCGGGGGTGCTGTGGGTGCTCGAGCACCCACAGTCCTTTGTATGACGGGGCGGAGCACCCACAGAATTATAGATTCAGAAATAAAAATCTCCTATGTAGATTTCTGATTTTTTTCCCAAGTATCAAATACAATTTTAAAAAAAACTGAAAGGGAAAACTTCTTGTATGTTTTCTTCTTTTAGCAAGGAAAAGAGCAAAATAAACACGTGTTTAGGACATCAAGAGAAAAGGGGCACAGCAAAAAATAAAAAATGTGGAATTTTTCTTTTTTTTCTGTTTACTGTCGCTGTAGTTCTAGTGGGGACAAAGAAATTGCTATCAGTGGACATATACATCTATTTAAACACTCAGCTGCCTGCAGCACACACTATTTTAGCATTGAGTTGAGGATGTTTTGGAACAGCTAGTAAAGGGGCATTTCGTTTTTTTTTAACTGAATAGCCGAACCACGACCCACTATAGATATTCATTGTTTAGTAGGCAATAGCTCCCCCCCCCCCACTTGTCTGGAACGGGTGGGTAATTCGCTTGCCTCCCTAGTACACGGGGCGCTAATCGCTTTCTATTATATTTTCTTTATTTCTTCTTGAGCAGCCCTCCATGATTGTGTACACTCCTCTGGTAATGCCCCTGAAAATTTTATTTTCATTGCCCATGAAAAGGAAATTTTTTAATTTTCATGTACCAGGCCTTTTTTTAACATGTTAACTAGGGGGGATTTTGCCCCACTAGCCTTTCTATTTGCCCCACCAGTGAAGATAAAAAATGACCACTGGTGGGGCAAAGCCCTTTTCTTGTTTTCCTGAAGCAGCTTCAAACGAATATGAAGGGAGTCAAAGAAAAAAGCTTGCACAAAAAGATTCCATCATTTGTGAGATCGATGTTTTATGACTGCTCTTTTTTTTTTTTTCAAAAAGGAAAAGGAAAGTTCAACTGAAAAGATAAGTTTTTCAGGACCGACTTCTCTGGAATATAGGTCTTTTGCTCTCATAAAAAGACAAAGAACAGATGGGGGATGGGGATGGCCAAGGATATGACCATTTATTGATTTTTTTTTGACACTCATTAAAGAGAAACGATTTAGTTATATAAGTGTGTTATATACGAGTGTTCCCTGGGAGTAGAAAGGATCTAAAGTTACCGGGTTGTCATCAGATGCCGGGGTTAAAACATTCTATTTTAGAGCAATATAGATAGATAAACATCAGTGTGGTAGCACAAGACCAGTCAAATTCGGACATTGGGTGGTCTCCAAATCTGAAGAGAGGGGGAATGAAGAAAATAAAATAAATACAGTGGGGAGAGAGAGAGAGAACCCCGTTTATACGACTTTCGAGAGCGAATCACGGCATAGTTTTTATTTAGCCGTAACTCTCCCAAATTCTCAGAAATTAATTTTTATTTAACTTTCGGATTATGCTTAAAAGTAATCTGAATATGAAGAAAACAAAGAAAGGTCATTAGATTGCGATTTTTTGATAAATTTAATCCAATATGACTTTGCCTATTTAATCCCTCTCTCTCTCTCTTCAGGATTCTTACGATTATTTTACAAATGAGAAAAAAAGAAAATTAAAAACAAATTTGTAAGATTTTCTGCGAACAATTCTGTTTATATCTACAGATTTATTTTTATTATATTTTTTTGCAACCGTCTCCAAAAGTAATTCGGCATATTTAATTTCTTCACAAGTTTCACTTTTTCATAGATCCAGATTTTTTGTCGAAATTTTAATTTCACGTTCAAGAGAAGGAATTGGGGGGGGGGTGGATTTTTTTTCAGAAATTAAGAACAGCTGATTCCATGTAGCCAGCTAGTATACAAGAAACCACAACCACCCGAAATTCTACTTGAAATTAAAAAACGAACTGATATATTGCACGTTTCTCACCAGCAGACCAGTTGCAAATGCTCCAGGAATAACGCTGGGAAACAAAGCACTAACACAATGGAAAAAAACTCGGAATTAACATGTAGTATGCGAAGAAGAAGTATGGTCTGTACATCTAATATAGTTGCATTTCGAAAAATGTAAATTATTTTGTTTATGGCTCGCCGTGTCTCCAGAGTTCTCAAAAACTTAAATAAACAAACCATTTTAGAGTCCACTTTAAAGGGGTCATCAGATTGCTGAATTTTGATGTATCCGTTTGCAATCATACTAAAAATTATGGCTTTTTTCCGGCGATAATATTCGTAAAAAATAGTAATTCCAGTGACGTCTTTCGTTGCTTACAAAAAAATTGAAATCGTATTGACAAAAATGAAGTTTTTACGGAGTTTCGGGGTTCAAGTCGAAATGAAAACACCGTGTAATTGATGTCGTGCGTCTAATGAATTAAATATTTTAACATTAAAATGTATAGGAATGAACTGTGACCGAAGCCAAACATGTATAAATGAATAGGTAAAAGTCGCATGAATGTGAGTCATATAAACGAGTGTTCCACTGTACTGTGGTTTTATGAGTGTTTCTGTGCATACCAAAGCCGCTCAAGACTCTTAATGCAGCTTTGGTGTATACTGAACCCCACTATATGTGAATATACAATACTTGAAGAGTGATTCCGCTACTATTGAATCTCCAATGTTTGTAAAAGTTAGAGGGGTGGGGAAGGAGAGAATGGCATGGGTCTGTCTTTGGGGGAATGTGTTGGTGACAGTATCTCTTTGTGATGAAGCTAGCCAATGGTCACTCCCAAGCGGGCCATACAGAAATAACAAACCATAAAGAAATACCAATCGAGACATGGGGATACAAAGCGTATCAATAATTTTAAGTCTTTAATAATCAATAAGTCTTTAATACGCTTTGTGGGGATATGTAAACGCCTTTTTAGAAGGATCTGTGTTACGTAAGATGAAATTTGAAATGATTATAACCGGGAATTTCATGTTGAGAATTTATTATTTGTAAATGCGGAATTACTTTTCGTTCAGATTTTTTTTTTAAATACCGAAGCTGTTCCAAATTGAGTATTTGTTTTACATCTCTTTTTGTGTGCATTTTGTATTGCTGTCTTATTTATTATCATTGAAAAAGGATAGAAATCGACATCTACATTTTGACATCGGGAAAAAAGGTAAAATATTTTCTTGTTTTCATTTTCCATTCTAAAGTTTAAGTGTTTGATGTGTTTCTTTAGTTGCTCAGGAGGGGGGGGGGGGGGGTTAGAACCCCAAAACTCCTTCCTTGCGTACGCCAATGTGGAGCACAGATTTCAAAGTAAGTGCTGCAAGACAGCTTGGGAACAAGGTTATACTGTCAGTGTGTCACTTCTTTAGAGCGTCATCAAAAAGTTTCTCTGACGGAGGATTGGGCAGCATCGCACTAAAGATATTTCTAGTTTGATATTCGGGGGGGGGGGGGAGTGAAGCAAAATATTTTTAAGCACTTTGGATGTCACTAACGTAACAAGTTCGTGTAATTCGCCCCAAAGCAGAATGTTTTGCGCTGTTCTGCAACAAGCCATCGGCTCAGGGCCGTAACTAGATAATTTGTTACCTGGGGCAAACCGGAATTTTGGCGCCCCTTGCCATGTCGAAGAAGTAGTTAAAGAGGGAATTCGGCTCCCCTTCTTGTCTAGCTCCCGGGGCACCAGACCCGCCTGCTTCCCCCTAGTTGCGGCTCTGCATCGGCTGACAGGAAATGTTCTGCGGTAAAAACAATCTTGGAAGAGAAGGGCCCCCCCCCCCCGGTTGTGGCAGTGTGAGCACCCACGGATCAAAAATACTTCCGACGCCCCTGATTGTAATAAAAGATACAACACACAGCAGGAAACAATCAGCAGTGTTTTTCAACGGGCCCCCATGGGCCCTGTGACAATTATTTACTATTATTACACAAAGAACACATTTAATGCTGTGCAATTGTAATTTAGTACTTCAATTTTTTTGATATATAAATTATTAAAAAAAACACATTTTGGATTTCACGGGAAGGTAACATGGAATTTGCCCTTCGCTACAGGAGTCTGTGTTGTGTGTCTTGACATTCACTAAGGGGTCCACTACATCAAAAAGGTTGGGAAACACTCTCTACAGTACAAATACATACACTTTCAAAATGAACAAAGCATAAATATATAAAATGTAGGCTAAGTTCTTACAAAAACTATTCAAACTTATTTTACTGTTCATTAATAAATGATTACACAAATGTGTATCAATGAAATCTGCATGAATATAATACTTGAGTGTAACTTTTACAGGGCGTTGAATTGAAGCGTTGATGAAGTGCTCGCGAGCATGAAATCAGACATGAGCATTGAGCACCTTGGTGCTTCTGGGAGAAGACTGCTAATGCATAACATTTGCAAACCTGCAACACAACATTGCTGGGGCATTGTAATATATACAGTGGATCCCGCTTATAAGGTTTTTAAAAAATCTGGCATTGAAAAATATTGTAAGTGGGAAAACGCTTTGAATGTGGGAAATCTTAGTACTTCTAAGTAATTCTTATTAAGCATTATAAGCAAGAAAACATTATAAGCGGGATCGACTTTATACGGATAAACAGAAGAAAAAAAAATTTATCCAATATTGAATTTGAAGGAAAATTGCTTACTTTTTTTACTGTGACCTCAGAGGCTCCTCGCTTGGCGAACAAATCGTTGATCACCTACTTGCCACATACATCACTTGGGCAGTGCAATCTATCTATAAACAGAAAAAATAAAAACCTATTAGCCAATATTGAATTTAAAGAAAAATTGCTGTTTTTAGTTTCTTGAAATATGCAATAAAATTATACACAATGCTAATAAAAAGAAACGATTTTACTTTCCTTAATATGCCATTACATTTTAAATTGATAAACCCACTCATCTTTTAAAATTCTATTTGCATTATACTAACCATAGCCATAATTTTATTTAAGTGATATGAGTGTATACGTGCATTTTATTTACATTATATTCTCATCATAGGCAAAAAATTTGCACCATACATGTGTATCAACGCTTTTCTAGATGATTTGAATAACAATTATTAGTTACTTTAGTCAAGCTGTTCATCATTTCGCAAATTTATGTAATTATTATACCTTAAATCGCAAATTTAACTTAATTATTATACCCCTACTGATTAGTTAAATCATGCAATTTCCATGCCGGAAATACGAACAGCTTTGCACGTGGTAACATACACAATTTCATTTACTTTATACAGACAAATATGTTAAATTAATAATAACAAAGATGGTAGTATTTAACACTTACCTGCATTTGCATGTTTCTCAGAAGCTAAAATTGGCAAAGATAAAATATTATAAAGCTTGATTATTGGATCGCATATTCGAAGCACTGAAAAAATGCCTTCCTCTCAGCTAAAGCAAGCAGCAACGCGAACGAGCAACGAAAAAAAGTAGGACCCAGTTGGTCACGTGACTTTCGAGTGCCGTAGCCCTCTCTTTCTCGTTAGCCCCGCCGCTACCATACGAAAGTTTTAACAACTGGCTGTTGTATTATTATAGTTATATATTTTGGAAAGAGAGAAAATTCAACTGCCCCCAGTGAGCTTGGCCTGAGTCTGGTCTGGCCGTCCATGTACGGTCCCTTTCAGTGTACACGAGCTCCAAGGAAACATTGAGAGATTCGGTGCCTCTGTAGTCTAGGGCGTTCACTCGGAAAGTGAAAGGACGTGATTTCGATTCCCCGCAGGCCGCAGGGGCAGTTGAATTTTCTCTCTTTCCAAAATATATCTTCTCAACAGCCATTTGTTAAAACCTTCGTATGCATTAATTTGTTAGAAATTCCATAAGACAAATGTCTTGGAAGTACATGCACGATTGAGTAGAAGTAGTGTACATGTGATACACGTGCTTACGATAAGAGTGTAACATGATAAAAGCGATTAAATGGAAGCATGAAGATTTCTCTGTACTGTCATATCTCGGAATAATTTTAGAGAAAGAGAAAATAATTTTTTTCCTTTTTATTTTATTCTCCTATCATTTTTTATATTTTAATCTAAATTTTTTCCAACTACCTGTTAGGGTGACTTCCCAGTTGTTTTTGGTGTTTGCATTTGTGCATGCTATAATTCAAAGGTGGGCCTTGACATTGCCTGCTTATGCATACAGGATTAAATTCAAGCCGGGCAAGTCAAATGCAAATGCAGACGCGTTGAGTAGGTTACCATTACCTGACTCTTGTTCTGATTCTCCTCAATTTCCAGAACTTGTATGGTTAACGCAAGATCTAGATGACAGCCCGATTTCGGTTCATACACTGAAGCAGTACTTAAGTGCTGACCCTACCTTGTGTGTACAGTGAAGAAGTATATTCAAGAAGGTTGGCCTACAGAAGTAGCTGATGATATACGACCATATTGGTTACTCCAAGATGAGCTTTCAGTTGAACAAGGTGTTATTTTGCGAGGTGTTAGAGTGTACATTCCTGAGAAATTTCGTCGATATGTCTTGTCAGAATTACATGATGGTCATCAGGGAATTACAACCGTGAAAGCATTGCCAAGCGGTATAGTTTGGTGGCCTGGTATTGACGCAGATATCACACGTATGGTAAAATCCAGTTTCCCTTGTCAAGAAAATGCACCACATCCTTCTTCGAATAGAGTTTCTTGGCCATTGTCTCCAGAGCCATGGCATCGTATTCATGTTGACCACGCTGGTCCAGTAAACGGTCATATTTTATTTATAGTGATCGATTCTTATACAAAATGGCTAGAAGTTATACCAGTCACTTCTACAGCTTCATCTTGTACAATACAAGCTCTCCGAGAAATTTTTCCAAGATTTGGTGTGCCGAAATTGTTAGTAAGTGATAACGGAACTTAATTTTCCAGTCGCGAGTTTCAAGAATTTTTGCACAAAAATGGTGTTTTTCACCTTCGAACCGCACCATATCATCCCCAAAGTAACGGAATTGCGGAAAGAGCCGTTAGAATAGTTAAGTTGGGACTGTGTAAATTCAAGACTTTATCTTTTCCTACGCGTTTACAGCGGTTCCTGATTAACTAAAGGAAAACTCCTTCAGCTGTTACCGGATTGTCTCCAGCCAGACTAATGTTCGGTCGTGAGATCAGAACACGTTTGGATTTGCTGAGGCCGGATACCTTTCGGTCATCCTTTCCAGCGTCGGTTCCGAATGCCGAATATAGAGTTCAAGACGACGTATGGTTCCGGAATTATGCCGAAGGACCCAAGTGGGTTCCTGGCACCGTGAAAACCCGTATTGGTACTACTATGATGGATTGTCAAAATTTTTCTGGAGTTACCAGAAGACATGTTGACCAAGTTCGGCTTAGACATACAGCTGAACGTACAACACCAGAGGTGTTGTCACCTTCTGATGTGCCCCGGGAAGAGTGACATACTTACGTGACAACCTCTGAAGATCCATCGCGGAACACCTCCGAGTTCTCAGGTGAGAAAATTCCATTAGAATAGCCGAAGGTAAGTGGAATTTCCAATGTTCCGAATTCTTCAGTGTTTGTGCCTAGAAGAAGTTCGCGTATACGTAGAGCTCCGCAGAGACTTGGAATAGAGGACACTAATTGACATTATAGTGCAAACTTTTCTTTTTTTTTTTAAGCAACCCGGGAATGTTGCATATTTGTGTTTAAACCCTTAGGTGGCCCCACTGGAATTTTTGTATGTATATATATCCTGTGTAACCGTGTTGCGGGGCTTACTCTCTCGCACACTGTTTTGCTTGGTCTTCCGCGGTGATGCTTACGTGTGTTCGCGTGCTGTACGTTTTAACTGCACTGTGATTAGTTTCTAATGTATTAATAAGTTCACATTAATGAATTAAATCTCCGATGTGTTTTCCTGCATACACTGTTGTCGAGTGCTGCCTGACCACCCGGTCACTACATTAAGAAAGCTAGGAAGACGACAGCACCATATTTTCGATTGAGAAGATGGCTCTCATCATGACAAACTCACCCGAGTGTCTGAAAAGCGAAATAGATTTGTTCGCTTTACCCCCTACTCAAACCGCCATAGAAGGTGGAGAATAGATTGAATTTCTCCCACTTTCTAGTGTTAAAGACGGTCCGATTGAGTTCAATATTACAGGTAGCACCGAAGATTACATAGATCTATCTTCCACGCAACTACACGTCAAGTTGAGGGTCACAAAGAAGGACGGTAAACCACTTCTTGATACCGACCTAGTTTCTCCTGCGAATCTACCGCTACATTCCCTCTTCTCCCAAGTGGACGTCTCTCTCAATGGTGGGAATATCACGAATTCGTCTCACACCTACCCTTACAGAGCCTATATCGAAACTTTGCTGAATTATGGTCAAGATGCGAGGCCCCTCACTATGGAAGGTTTCCACAAGGGCACTGCAGGTTCGATGGCCGACCACGAAAATAACGAAGGTATGAAAGAGCGGTCAAAACACATTGCAAACAGCAGATCTTACGACCTATTGGGAAGAGTACACTGTTCACTTTTTTTTTCAACAAAGACTGTTACTGAACTTGGTAGATGTTAAACTTAGATTAGTGCGTTCGAAACCATCGTTTTTTCTAATATTCTCGACAGCTGATTATAACGTGCACATAGATCATGCTAGCCTCTTTGTAAGGAAGGTGAGAATTAACCCAGCTGTTGCCATCGGACATGCTAAAGCATTGGAGAAGACCACTGCGAAATACCCTATTAATAGAGTACTTTGTAAGGTTTACTCTGTGGCACAGGGAAGCATGTCATTTTCGTCCAAGACAATGTGTATCTGGGTGCAAATTCCTCAACGAGTTATCATCGGCCTAGTTGACAATGAATCTTTCAACGGTACATTTAGAAGCAACCCTTTCGATTTCAAGCATTACGATCTCAACTTCGTCTCCGTATATGTTGATGGTCGACCAGTCCCCCACAAACCCCTAGAGCCTAACTTTGAGACCGGAAACACCGTAGGAGCCTACAATAACCTGTTTCGAGTCGAGGAAGATCGCGGCATAGATATAACCAGAGAAGAATTTCATAGTGGTTACACTCTATTTTGTTTCTCCCTACTCCCCGACCAGAGCGACTGCGGACACTTACTCTTGGTGAAACATAGTAACCTACGCGTGGAACAAAAGTTTGCGAAAGCACTACCTAGAACCATCTCGGTAATCATATATGGTGAATTTCAGAACCTTATAGAGATAACAAAATCGAGAAGTGTATTGTGCGATTTCTCTGGCTGATGGATTCTGAACAGATTCGTCGAGCACTCCGTAGAGACCCGAAAACGAAAAAAGTTTTCAGAAACGTTTACGCTAGTGACGCGTTGCCTTCGAGAATACGAAATTATCCTACAGCTCTGATCGTTAACATAGATACCAGTGCAGAGTCTGGAACACATTGGTTGGCTATATATCTTCATGACAATTTGACCGCGGAGTTTTTGACTCATTCGGAAAACATCCTTCAAACTTTCAGAAAGGTAATATCACAAAATTCCCGAGAAGATATCAACGACTTACCTACAATGACGTGGCGCTGCAGTCAGCTGATACCCAAGTTTGTGGGTATTATGTTATTTATTATGTGTACTGTAAATTTATGGGGGAAAGTATGAATTCTATTGTATCTCGCTTCATTGTGAACAACGATTTACGTGTGTTCAACTTTGTAAGAAAATACTTTTCTTTTTATTAAAATTGATTTGCATAACTCATGTCTCATCATTTTTCACGATGGAACCGTTAAAGTTACACCATCCATTCACTGCCGTCTGCGCAGGTGCAAGCGGTAGTGGGAAAACATATTTTTTAACGTGCGTCTGCAGCCAAACAATCAAAAATCAGCATTTATGACGTCACCAAAAGGGGAGATCCCCCTCCCTTCCTCGCTTAGCGGTGACTTGTCCTGCTTGGCGACTTGTATCAAGGTTTCTAGAATATATAAAGGACTTGTATGTCATGTTGGCGAGAGAAATTTGTGGCGTCTGTAAAAGAGGATTTCGAAAGTAAATCCCCCCCTTATTAAGGAAACACGTGAGAAATGTCCACAAAATTTTATGTGAAGGTGTCAAGGTGGAAAAGTCATAGCACACTTTTCCCCCTCTTTTGACATATGACATAGAGTTTTTGTAATCGAGAGTTATTCATATCATATTTATGTGTGATATTTTTGTGTCAAATAGTAGATACGTGTTTTGTGTTGTAAGAAAATTAGTTTGTTGTCCTTTTTCAGTTGGGAAAACGAGTAGGTTACACACCTATTTTTAGTACACACAGTATGTGTTTTCAAAATTTTTGATTTTCGATACGATCTTTTCAATTTATACGATACCCACTTTTCAATTTACTTATACCCTCGAAACGTCGAAGGGTGGGTTCAGTCTTCCGTTTTCTCTCGTCAAAAGAAAACGCGGTCCATTCAATGTTAGTAATGAGAAATCGTTCTCGCGAGATGTTGCTGTTCGCTACCGCAGTAGTTTTCCCATTTTGTTGCCGAGGCGATCCTGAAGCCTGTCACCATGTCCAAAGCAGAGCCTGAGAGCGTTCTATGCCAGCTGAGAAGGATCCAGAGAGTTTTGTCCTATCTTGGATAGGCCGCCTGTTTCCCGATGTCCCTCGAACTTGACTCGAGATCCAAGAACTGTGGCAGTTACCTTTAGAGGATATGGAACACTGACCCCTGGGTGACAGGACGTCGAGTCACTCGGAATTTGTAAGTATGTGAAGTTATTTCTTGGTTTTCTCTCTCATTCACCATTTTTTTGAGTTCGTGGCGGTAATCTGGGAATTTGTAATTTTTTTTTTTTTAATATCATGATTCATTGAGGTTAGATCAAACTTCCCCCACCCCCCCGTTGAAATTTTCGGTTAAGAATAAAGTTCTTTAAGGTGTCTTAATTCTAATGATCTCTATGACAATGCACAATTTCGGGTTGATTTTGATATGTTTGTTTCGCTGTTTAAAGTAAAGGTTTGTTAAATGTTGATGTTGGAAAAGCATTTTTTCTACACGGAGAGACTGTTTTGAATTTGCTCAATGTCAGTTTTGAAGTATTTTAAATGATGCTGCTGTATTGTTAAAATATCTCTTTTGGGAAGAAAAGTAATTAAAATTTTATTATCTTAACTATTATAAATGTGTAGGTGTGACTTATAGTACTTTGGTTTCATGTGGTAAATCTTAATTAAGATGGAACTTTTGCACTCCCCGTAGATAAG
This sequence comes from Pholcus phalangioides, assembly GCF_987345545.1. Taxonomy (NCBI): domain Eukaryota; kingdom Metazoa; phylum Arthropoda; class Arachnida; order Araneae; family Pholcidae; genus Pholcus; species Pholcus phalangioides. Next base: position 14,668,680 of record NW_028301628.1, read on the forward strand.
GGTTATTTTGTGGTCAAGGTAACCACGCTCTGTATGCCCTATTCGAATCACTGGCCTAAGCGTTGAAAGATACTCATATAAGGAGCAAAATGGTCATAGTTCTCATAAATAATATCGTTTTGGTGAAATAGTGTCTCTTTGGGAACTAACATGATATAATATATTGGTGCTGTGATTGTACAAGTTAAAATTTTCAGAGAGTAACTCAAGTAAGAGAACATATAACATATTGATGCCGTGTAAAATTTTATTAGTGATAAAAAAAACAACCATCACAAAGGTTCCATTTCTTGCTTTGAAGAGAACTGTTCTGCAAAGTTTAGAATATTTTGTGATTACAGAGAACATTTGAAAGAAGTGCATTCTCTGTTACGAGGATATAATCATCAAGAACAAATGAGTTTTCCTTCAAAAAAATTATAAACATGGATTTTTTTATAATTAAAAAAAAAATCTATGAAACAAAAAAATAAATTTTATAAATCATTTCATATCAGCTATTCATGCGAAATCTGCGTTAAAACCTTATTTTTTTAGTTTATTAATCACCTTTGCAATTTAAATATTGAAACAATTAAGTTTTATGTTTTTTCTATTTGTATTTTTTCTGCTTTAACGGGGGGGGGGGGGGGGGGGTTGATCCTTAAAATTTCTTGGGCTGTGTACTATTGACAATAACATAACATGATTTTTAAAAACACAAGGAAGATTCATCCTGCTTTGATTCTATCATGTCAGACATAATATAAATAGAACATTTATTTATAAAAGCATGCTTATTTTGATTGGATACTGGTGATATGAATGAATCACATTTAATCATACATTAAAAAAACGAAGATAGTAATGAGAAAAACAAAAAACCTCAGTCGAGTTAGTGGGATTCGAACCCACAACCTTCGCAATGCGTATCTTACGCCGGTATTACGCTATGAAAGTTCTTTGTCAAAGATCATTTATAAAATACGTTTCACAAAAAATTTCATAGTGTAATGGGCAACTTCAATAAAAGTCGCTCTTTATCAAGTTTTATTTTATCAAAGTTAGCCTCCTCGTCCTATGCTGCAGTTTCAATTGCTGAAGTTTACGTATAGGCTATACTTTATGATTTCATAAAGAAATTAGAAAATGAGTTGTAAGGTAGTCAGTGGGAGCTACAAATATCTTAATACCGTATATGTGAACATCAGACTACAAAAACAGAAACAAACAGTTGGATGCTTATCGGTTATAACGAATTCAATTCCGTCCTAGTGAACCTGCAATGCAATACTAAAATAATGTTGAATATATCGTTATAACGAATGGTCATATTTATATATATGGGATACAAGGGGTCTCATATTTTCAAGTAATACGTCACCACTCGTGGTGGGGGGGGGGGGGGTTCGCGTTTGCTGAGTTTAATGACAAGTTGGGGGAGGGGGGGCAGGAGTTCGAGTGATGATTGTTTGAGAAATAGAGGGGTACGAAAATATGAAATTGGGTTATGGTATTTGGTTGGTATATATGAAATGGTATATTATTTCCGAAAGTAAAGTATTTATGTAAATTAGGCCCTATACTTCTGGTACTTGCAATCAGGTAGTGGGAGCTCTATAACATCACTCGGTCTGGGGCTGTGGCCCCCACAAGGGGTGGGCTGACAAGGCTCCAGCCCTGGGGCCCAGGATGATTTTCATCATTTTTTTTTTTTTTCAACTATAAATTCTTCATAAAGGGGCCCGTGAAAGATCCCAGCCTAGGGGATCTGCTTCAGGATGTGGGGGCCATGCCCAGGGCCTTATGATGCTCTTAAGTTTTACAGACATGAGTTATAGCAAGATTGGGGTTGGATGAGTCAATGAAGGTTACATGTCGTGGGTGACAATCTACGAGTCCGCAAATTTTACGGGGTGGGGTTGTTTCCAAGTTTTTCTTTGGGGAGCCACACTGGTGGATCGATTTTTTTTCAATGGATTAAGTTCCATAAAATCGAAAGTTGTATTTCAAGAAAAAACCCGAATATCTCTCTGAAGCACTACCGTACTATTGCGAGAATCGGTTTCGGGTGTGTTTTGTCAACGCGATAGCTAGATAGCGATCTCTAGCTTTAGATAACGCTCTGATTCTGTTCATTCCCATATAACCACTCAAAGAAGGATCGACGTAACTACAGATTTGTGTCTGAGTTCCTCACTCTTCGTAAGCCAATGCGCCACAGCGTTGGTTGATTTTCAACTTTGAGCCCTGAAGGCGAGTCGATCTCACGTTAAAAAGTCGCGTCACTGAGAGCAACAGTATAAATATTCAATCACTACGCTTCACTCACAATTTAAAATATCGATGGCAGCACTGGAAAATCAGACAGCACTAGATAGGCACTCAGACTGTGAGGTACACTCTCACATTTCCGGCGCAACTCATTCGGTAGTAACTTGCCCATGACGATAGACAGGAGTTTTGCTAGGTTTGAAAGAAAGTCTTTGTAAACGTTAGAACCATTGGATATTGATAACAATTCAATGGACCACTTACAGCCATGATTCCATGGCTCCCTTGTATCAGTCAACGGTTTACCCACGGCTCCCTTAATACTTAAAGTACTACTTCAAATCACTGAACAGTTACACATCAATATAGATAGCTTGCCTCTGATAAAGGCTGGTGACTCACCCATAGAAGCTGCGACTCACACTTTGAGAACAACTGACTTGCAGTACACGGGTATTAATATTTTATTCAACAGTTACGTGAACATCTTTAATGTTTGTGACACATACGTAAATAATTTTCATTTTAATTTTCTTAAATTTTTAAGTCTGTTCGAGGACCACCTCTTCCATCATCGCGAATAGGTTGAGGAGTCAGTTTTCTTCATTAAACTCGAATATTTACGTTGTATCGGTTTTCATGAATATCGGATCTGTCGAATTTTTTTCACGTGCCACTTCGCTATATCCGGGCTCGGCTGACATATCACTGGATTTGTTGGTTCATATAGATGATACATTTATTTCATTATCATCTGAGATAGTTGACAGTAAACCAATATCAGGTGGGAAATCTTTTATCAAATATTGCCTCCTCATCAATGCTTGATAAAAGAGTTATGCTGATGCACTTCCTATCCTGCACTGTGACGTATTAACTCTTCAATTATTTCTACGCAGGGCCACAACTAGATATTTTGTCACCCGGGGCAAGTCGGCATTTTGGCGCCTCTTGTAATGTAAAAGCAGTTAAAGGGTGAATTCCGCACCCCCTTCTGGTTCAGCGCCCGGAGCACCAGACCCGCTCCCTCCTATTTGCGGCCCTGTTGCTACGTTACCTTCTCCTCTCACTTGCCACTCCCTTCTCTGGGGAGAAAAAAAGATTCTTTTCCGTGTGTATTTCTTGGATTTAAAAAAAAAACTTGCGTTTTTTTTTTTCAACAATAAATATGATAGAAAATCAAGAACGTATAACTAGGCTGAGGCAATCGTGGCACTGTCCCAGGGCTCCGACCGAATGTGGCCCACAAAAATTTACTCTTACTAGGGGTCTGTTCATCCAAAATTTGGTTCCGCTTTCCGGACCCTTCACAAAATTCCGTATCCGAAAAACGAACCCTTCACGAAATAAAAAATAATCTATATATATAAAATTGATTTTCTGTGTGTGTGTGTGTGTATGTTCTCTATACAAATCTACAATTTTAGATCGATCGTCGCCAAATTTTGCATATATACCAAATGGGACCCGACTTGAACGATAGTCTACTTTAAAATTTCGTCAGACTAGGGCAAATGCCCCAAATGGGCAAAAAACTGTCCGGCAACAATGGTTTTTGGGCCTCAACAATCACTTTCCGAACGTTTACTTTGGTTACCGTGGTTCCCTAGCGATGAGTTTCAGACGTGTTTATGTCTTTACAATGGTTTGTCACTTCTTTAATGCTGCCAGTTATGTATAATAGTTTATGCCTTTATAATGGTTTGCCACATTTTCAATACTCTCAGTTATGAGGCTTTTTGAATAGACGTTATAATCATCATCAGCATCGCTTTGATGGTCAGGAAAAGGGTGATCCTCATAGAAATCAGTATTAAAATTGCCGATTTAACTGCATAAATACGGAAATTTAGTGGGGGGGGGGGGTTTCCTGCCACATCAATAATTTTAAAAATTAAATTGAATTCTCGATTTTTGAAATATTGAATTCGCTTGGAGATACGAAGCCCAGAAAATTAAGTATGAAGTAATTAGCCGGACCTAATTTTGAGTTGAATATCCAATGCAATAACATTGATTTCAACTTTTTATTTACATCTTCTCAAGCATGAAAATTAATGTCTCCGTATTGTCTTTTGATATTTATTTGCATAAATTCATATAGTTTAGGATGTTTTTAAAATTAGTTATGGGCCCCGTAAAGTGCATCGAAAAAATTCCACAGCTTTAATTAAGCATTTTTGGAAGCTCAAACAGACAGAAATAGATAACTTGAAGTTCAGGGGGAGGGAATCGAAATACCTAACACCCATAAAAAAAAGGGGGGGGGACTATTCATTTCTACGTTTCTTTAAATTTAGATTTGTTTATTTCATGAGTCGCGCAGGACGTCGCCATATTGGTTAACTTAGACACGGTTTGTATGTCCCTCAAAGAAAGAGGGAGATATCGCATGATCCAAAAAAGCCTCATTGAAGAAAACCCGGGCAGCGCCGGGTATTATAGCTAGTGAATCCATAAATTTGAAATTTCATTTCTTTTGCTATAGATCAACTAGATTATTTCACTTCCCACAAAATTACTCATTTCATCCAGGTTTAAGTTCACTTATATACCAGGCCATTAGTTAGGGTCCCGACATTTCCAGAGGGGTGCGGGGTCATCATGCGCTCAATGCGTGGAGAGGCGGATCAGTGGGCAAAGCGCGCTCGGCATCATAGGCGGAGATAGACTTGGAAGTCTGGGGGGCACGATGATGATGTGTCAATTCATCTATACATATATGGATTAGATCAGTTGATGCTGGGAGGCAATGCCTCCCATGCCCCCCCCCCCGTATCTCCGCCCATGCTCAAAAATAACTTCTACTTAAATACTTATTACTATTAATTCATCAATAAGTGTCATTCGCACTAAGTAGTATAGGCAGCGGTATACCGGAAATGGACGGCCTTGACCACAGGTGGGCGTGGCCGTGTTGTTGGACGGAGGTAGTTTTGGAGGAGGCGTGGCCATCATGATGGCGGCCATATTGGGTTCGTGTTGTTGGAGAGGGGATTTTTCCCCTCCTGTGATCGATTTGTGTTGTTCGTCGAGGTGTGTTTTTGGGTGTCACGTGACCTAGGTGGCGCTACATGTCGATGATCCTGATGATCGTGTTGTTCGACGATGGGTCGTCACGTGTCGATGGCGTCATCTGTCAAGATGACGTCCTGATGGTCGTGTTGTTTGACTATGGGTTTCACGTGACCCAGAGGGCGCTACTCATTCAATCCCTCTCCCTACAGAACACTTGGTGTCACGTGACCACGTTACTGAACTTGCGATCACGTGACCAGGCTTGGATGGACTTGTGTCCGAGATTATTTTTTCTAGGTTATTGCCGAGGTGTCGGAGGTACCGCAAGATGATTCTACATGTCGCCACTAGATGGCAGCACTGTTTTAATTGATTTTAATCATTTATTTTTTTCAAATGTAAAAGTGTTAGGTGGTCAAGCCCTGGGCTCGAACCTGGTTCCTTATGATGACAATCCACAACGTTGACCACTGGACCACCCGACACTTACCAGTACGTTCCTTAATTAGCTATAGTATCTATTTATGCAATATTGTTGGCCCTATACAAGAAATTGTTAACCTTAATAAAAATAATGTTCCACGTTTATTTGGCATTGGGTTGATCGAAGTAAACATGTATCTGTTACCATGGTTACCCGACATGCTGGTTGGTCACGTGAGTAGTATTGGGGGCGGTTTGGCGTAATTTTTCGGCACGCTCACTAGTGGTGGACCTTCCGTCTGACCTTCAGGTCTCATCGTTCCTCCCCTCTCCTTCCTCTTTGTGGGGGAGATTTTCTTTGTGATGATAATGCTGCTTCTCTTTTCACTACGTTGATGACACTAATTAATCATTAGTGTACAAATTATGCTGCTTCGCTCTGGGGTTATGCCCATTTCCGCCACTAGATGGCGCTACCGGAAATGTTTCCATCCCGCAAGGGACAGAGCGGGGGCCATGTTTGGTGTTATGGAAATGTTTCCGATTTTTCGCGCGTTTTTGACCGACTTCCTTTTTTAGCCGGATTTCGCACCTTTAGAGCCAGACTACCTGTCTGGGAGAAATGTCGGATATATTTTCAAAATTCGGGGTAGGTCCTATTTATTTGGAAATAAAAAAACTGTTTTCAGAGACCTATCGAGCCCATGACAGCTGATAAAGTATATTTTCGTTCTCCAGGCTAGTGTGCTAGCCACTGAACCAATTAGACTTGCTAGGCCTTATGAAATAAGTATATAAAAAATAAAAGTAATAGTACGTATAGCACATTTAAAAAAGTATATTAAAAAAACAACGCTCCTATAACAAACACATGGCTCCGAATTTTGATGGTCTCAAAATATGCCTATGATCGAGGCTACCACTCGTCCATGGAGTTATTGGTGAAAAGGGTGAATATCGTGAACCATCTCTACTGTTTTTCAATTATTTTCACACTAATTTTCCACAAACCTTTTTTTTAAATAAATTTTAAAAAATTTTCTCAAGATGGTTGATCACGTGACCCACGTTGATCACATTAATGACGATACATAACTTTCGTGAAAATTATTCACTACGTCGTTATAACAAAGAACTTTTATCAGATGTCCCGATTTTCTCTTTGGACATGAAGGTGCTGTATTAGAAATGAATTTAAAAGAGAAAAAATTAAGTCGCCAAATTACGGCGAAAATGCCAATTATGGCACAAAACTAACCAAGATTTTTCTCTAGCTGTTTTCAATCCCCAAGTTTGAAAAGATATAGTTCGTTTTTGGTTGATGATGCTAATTAACCACTAGTGTTCAAATTATGCTGCTTCAAGAAGAGCCTTTTTATAAACAAATATTCAAGTTAATCAAACATGATCCAAAAAACGCTCACTTCTCAGGCGTTATTATTTTTACCCATCTTCTTCGGGTATTTAGGAAATTAAATACCAAAAATAAGAGACACACACACATGACGCACACACACACATAAAAGTTTTCATTGTCAACATTTCTATATTTCCTTCCACAACGAAACGAGATTTGTAACTACAGTCTTAAAAAGCTTATTCTTTAGACATCACTTCGTATACCACATAAATAAGAAAGATATTGTGTCTTCCCGCACTTTATTATTTTATTTCTATTTTAGTTTTTTCATTATGTCACTTTATTCATGGCTTTTATTTTATTTTATTTATTTATTCACTTCAAACACTTAAAAATTTATTTATTTCACTTTATTTTATTTTATCCAACTTATTCTATATTTAATTATTCAAACTTTCATTCAGAAATTTTAATATTTTCTTTATTTTATTATCTTTTTCATTTCGTTTATTTTTTAATCATTCAAAATTTTATTTTTTAATGTTTCATCGTTTATCTATTTGATTTTATTATCTTTGTGTCAACATTTTATTTTCATTTCTTTATTTTTTATCGTTATTATTTCATCTAAATCGTTTTTTCACTATCTTTGTTATTTTCATTGATATATTATTTTTTAAATTTAAACCTACTTTTAGTTTTTCGTTATATCACTTTATTCATGCTTTTATTTTATTTTATTCTTTTATTCACTTCAAACACTTAAAAATTTATTTATTTCACTTTATTTTATTTTATCCAACTTATTCTATACTTAATTATTCAAACTTTAATTCAAAAATTTTGATATTTTTTTTATTTTATTATCTTTTTCATTTCGTTTTGCTTCTATTTTATTTTATCACTTTTATTTTATTTATTTATTTATTCACTTCAAACACTTAAAAATTTATTTATTTCACTTTATTTTATTTTATCCAACTTATTCTACATGTTTGACTTTATTAATTACGCACACTTTTATTCAAAAATTAGTTTTTCTTTATCTTATCTATTTGATTTTTATTATCTTAGTGACGTCATATTATTTTCATTTCGTTTATTTTTCATTTCATTTTTTAATGTTTCATCGTTTATCTATTTGATTTTTATTATCTTTGTGTCAACATTTTATTTTGTTTATGTTTTTATCGTTACTATTCATCTATATAACGTTTTTTTTCATTATCTTCGTTATTTGATTTTTATTTACTTAAAATTGTTTATTTTGTCGTTTGAAGATTTTACATTTCTTAAATGATATATATATTAATTAAATTGTTATGTGAATAACCTTCACGCGTAGTTAAAAAAATGAGACAGACTACAAATTTATTCAGTTCGATTATTTATTCATATCAAGATATCGATTGCATGCTCGATAAGTTTATACATTTGTCTGGAATTTAAATTAATTCCTTTTATCGTCGGTGTGTTATTGACAAAAACACGAATGTCATAAATTGTATTACATTTCGTGAAAAAAACACCATCACCAAGAGGTTGGGAACGAGAACAGTTTCCTCTAAATTTGAAGCTGGGGTCGTCGTACACATTCAATGCAAGGCTAGATAAAGTGATAATCACGGACACAACGGTGATCCCGATCAAGGCTTTCCCGGTCTCTTCACGGCTAAAAAAGTTTCTCTGGGCCGTCACAGCGCTATCCTTTGACAAGTCTTGCATAGCTCTGTACTTATCACGATCTCCACTGGAAGTGACAAATGCTAGCGGGATTTCAGCAATTAATATGCTTCGTTATGAAAAATCGACGTGGTCTTTCTAGTGTTAAACTGTATTTACGTTGAACTGGGTATGAAAACCGTGTCTGTGACATGTCTCAATGAATAAAATTTTCATAACTTAAGAAAATATTCATTTCCTGCCGTTTTATGAACTGGTGTCAACTAAAGAGTGGACATGACATTTTAACTTTTATTCTTTCTCGCACCAATTTTCTCAGAAGCATGTGTGTATTCAATAAAATAATAATACTTTTATAAAAAAAAGGGATAAATAACATGAAAAAATGTTAAAACTCATAAAAATGATAAAAATGTTAAAACTCATAAAAATGATAAAAATGTTAAAACTCATAAAAATGATAAAAATGTTAAAACTCATAAAAATGATAAAAATGTTAAAACTCATAAAAATGATAAAAATGTTAAAACTCATAAAAATGATAAAAATGTTAAAACTCATAAAAATGATAAAAATGTTAAAACTCATAAAAATGATAAAAATGTTAAATTTTTATCATTTTGTATGATATGTTGATATATGATAAATATAGAAATGTTGACAATGAAAACTTTTATGTGTGTGTGTGCATATTCTCTTATTTTTGGTATTTAATTTTCTAAATACCCGAAGAAGAGGGGTAAAAATAATAACGCCTGAGAAGTGAGCGTTTTTTGGATCATGTTTGATTAACTTAAATATTTGTTTATAAAAAGGCTCTTCTTGAAGCAGCATAATTTGAACACTAGTGGTTAATTAGCATCATCAACCAAAAACGAACTATATCTTTTCAAACTTTTTTTTTTTTTTTTTTACATCAACTTTCTTCTTTTCCGTGGGGATTAAGCGCGTGGTGTCCATAAGCTAATGTTGAGACTCCATCATCTAATATATAGCGTTTGTCATTAAGGGGACAAAGACTTACTTTTCGTACCATTGTTGTGTGGAGTTGGTGCTTAGTGTTCGTGATTTTTACCATCGTATGTCTGTACCGCACTTGATCGGAAAGCGAAGACTTGTACAGCTCATGATGCAGTTGATTGCGGGAAATGGTTTTGCTGACTCCCTTGGCCGTTTTCTTGTTTTCCTTAGTCGTAACAATGCTGTACATTTTTGAACGAAGACCGACAAACGATAGAATGGGGTCACCGGGGCATTCGTCCTTCATTAGCCCTAGCACTGCTTTGTTATGAGGGTTGTAAAGGGTGTGATTTGGAGGGAAATTGGAAATGTCGAATTCGTCCATGTTGGATTTTATCACGCGGTGTAGATTTTGGGTTTCGATTGCATACGTTAGTGAATCTGTGTCGGTAAAGAGAAGTTGAGCTTTTTCTCCGAACCGTGATTTAACCCACCGATAGTGAAAATCATAAATTTTGATTTTACTCACGTCCAGAACTACGAAACCCACAAACATAGGACGAACCAATTTCAGTTTTAACCTTTTCATTTTTATGGCAACCAATCCATTTTAAAAATTCTGAAGGCTTCAAAGGCTGGGGATGCAATTAATTTTTTAGCTTTTTTCTCCTTATGCACAATTTTTACGTTAACCGACTGACGGTCCTGCACGTATATGTACGTGTGAAGTTGATGCCTTCCAAACGGTCTAGGCCGTATTTTTACGTGTAAACTTTTCGACTTCCAAATGGTCCTGGCCGTAAATATACTGCCTTGCTTTCCCCCCCATAAAGAATCACTAAGCTGGCTTAGCATACGCCCCTCTCTTTTCTCCACAAAATGACCATTGTACTCGCAACAGCGCTGGGCGTTGAAAACGACAAAATGGCTTCTGCCTCTTCGGCGGGAGGGGACAGTTTTCAATTAACTTAGCAGATAGACGTTTGACAAGCAGCTCTGGAATAGTCAGTTCAAAGAAGCCTTAATCCTTTTGTAAACGAAGAGGAATTTTCAGAAAGCATAAAAAAAGGCTGCTCTTCAGCAAGAAATGCCCCTCCTAAAAGGCACATCTTTATCTTATTATAGAAATTCTTATCGCTCGATTGTAGGATATGTACTGGCATTCCCTTTTATTTTGGCATGAAAAAAAAAAAAAATACTTCGTATTAAAACTCATTGACTGCAAGTTAGAGATAAACAGGATTGCCCCCCCCCCCCCCCCTGAATCGTGACATCCTGGCTTTCCAGTGATTTAAATTTTTTATAGTATAGGCGAAATTTTTTAATTTTATTTTTCATTTGTTTATCTTTACCTCTTTATTACTACTCAAGTACGATACGGCAGAACCTCAATTATCCGATGTGATTGGAAAGCCCTACATCAGAAAACCAAAAATACAGATAAGATACATAAGAATATCATGTTTATTTACGCAGAGCATAATTAATACCAGTGTTTTTTAACTCCTTTACCCTACTCCCTGTAACCCTCTTTGGACCGTGTTTTCCTCTCACTTCTTGCTTTCTTGTTTCTTGGCCCCCGCCTTTGCTTGGGCCCCTAACCTCACCCAGCAGACTAAACCACATTTCTAAGTATATAAACTATTTTCTTTTTGAAAAAATTTATAGTGAAAGCGAAAATTTTATAAACAAAAACTGTCATAGTGTCTGTTTGGTCAAGACTGTCTCTAGAGTCCAGCGAGCTTCCCTCTTGTGAAGGTTATACGCTAGGCAGTGATGCCAAGATCGCGCCAACCCACCCCCTCCCGCGTGCAAAGTGATATTCGAGAAGGGGGGGGGGGTTCACTTTTTCGATGGAAGTAACAGCTTACATATTTACATACTTTCGAAAATTATTGTGTGCCAGAATTTTATCATGTAGGCCCCATGAAGATATTATACCCCCCCCCCCGGACTATGCCTGGATCAGCCCATACTTGTGAACCAGAGTTGGGCGAACGTACACAGAGAAAGCATATGGGAACGTATGCGCATCACATTTGTGGTAAGGCGTACATAACATGTATGAAATTCTATTAGCTTTGCAAACTATGCCGTGCTAATGTTCAGTGAAATCGAGAATGCGGCTCATTTGCAATACCTAAGTCCACGCATGTATTCAATCTCTGCAACATTTCATTGCTTAGTTGATAATTTTCAGCAAAATACAGCAAAATACCAGTACCTGTACAAATATATACATTTTTATATCATTGTTCATCGCTTCGCTGAGCAATGCTCTAAAAAATAAATAAGGCAAGGGCACTCGTGTGTGTGGCTTTTTTTTTTTAAATTTTATCGGTTATAGTAAGAATTTAAAAAAAACAGTTTTTGGAAGTGGAAATAAATATAAGCATGTTATCAAATTGCTGACCGATCATGAGTAAATTCAAACTTTCAAGCAGGATAAACCTGTAACCCACCGATTCCGCCATTAGATACGTCGGAAGAGTTACGAAACCGTGGGTGCTTGACTTGAGCTTTACATGGAAACTATTGATCCCTGAATGAATTTTGGGGGTGCTCAGATCAGTGGTACAGAATACTGTAGGTACTCGAGCACTCACTGCACCCTCTGGCTCCACCCCCACTGCCAGTCATCCCCCTAAATGCCAGAATTTTACTTATATATTATGAAATCTTGACTAAGTACTGCACTGTCAGTTCCCTTCCCCCAACCCACAAGAAATTTCTGGCTATGGCTCTTCCAATAGCACCATTGTCCACATAATAGAAAGGTCTTGAGGTCAAACAATCTAACATAACATTTATTTGCACAATAATGTTTTTAGGAAGAAATTTAAAGATCAAAAACAGTTCAGCTCCTGGGTGTAAAACGGGCCACAGCAATTGAATTCAATTAGTGAGAAAAACTAATTTCTTAATAAAATAATTACCGTACTCCCCCACATTAGCTGGCATGCTGGGAAACAGTGAGGCGGACCAGCATGCTGAAAATATCCGTATTTTCCGGAATGCCGATAAATTCGATTCACGGATTCTGGAAAATTCTTGAATATTTTTATTTTTTATTAATTTCTTATCAGGAAAATAGATTATACATATCCACGGAGCCAACAATGATGGCTCTTACTGGATGTTAGTGAAAACAAACAGTTGAATATTTAATATTAGAATGAATAACTGGATGGGAGGAAGAAGGAAATGAAACATTTCAGAGAGAATCAGAAATATTGTTCAATGTCGGTACTGTAATTGAAAGAAGGTAAAATTTGATTAGTCTTCTATACATGTGTATGAACAGGGCCGCAACTAGATGCTTGGTCACCCGGGGAAAGCGCGCATTTTTACGCCCCCTTGTAATGGTAAAGGAGAGGTTTCAGAATGAAATTTGCACCCCCTCGGGTTCAGCGCCCGGGGTACGAGACCCGTCTGCTCCCCCTAGTTGCGGCCCTGTGTATGAATGAAGGCTGACAGTTGAATTCATATCAGATGGCATAGAGTTATAAAATTCAGGAACTATAATAAGTAAAATTCTTTCTTTTCAAAGTTTTATGAACACAAGATAATGCATAGATTCAATTTATTCCTGAGGAAAAACGAGACAAATTAATATTTAAAGAAAACCGATTTTTGAAAATGAGGAAGTGTGATTTAGAAAAATATATACATATAAGTGTATCAACTTTATTCGGAAAATCCACTTATTCAGCTGAATGCATGCTGTGATCCTATTATTACCTCATTTTTTCTGGCATGCCGAAAGTGGCCAAGACCACAACATACAAAAAGCTGGTGCCCCTCGTGTTTTACGGCATGCCGGTCAATGCGTGGGAATACGGTAAGTTTATTAAAATTTTTGAGTAAAATAATTTGGTAGTTGTCCAAATCAGCGCTCGTGTGTAATCACTTCCATTTTGCCCAGATCTTTACTTGAAAAGTAAAAAATACGTTGGCAGAGGAATGGGAAAAAAGACGAGCCCACAAATAGCCAAGTATTGTACTTAGTTTGAATCCTTTTACGAGAGAACACACCTTTTCTTTTCCTCTCCTACAAAGAAGCATTCAACAGTGGGCGGAACAAAAATTTTAAACCACACAACACTAAATCCCGATATCCCGCAGTTTGTACGGGGGGAAGGAAAAATTGTTGGATTTTTTTCGAAGCAGTTTTGTGACAATTACCTGAACCTTTTTCAAGTAGATTTTCTCAACACCCTCAAACCGTCAGTCGGTTAACATGCTTCCGCTGGTTTTCCCGAATACTGCATTGTTCATCAGACTGCTGATGCTCACAAGCTGCTTGACGGCGTTCGGTATTAAAGTCAATGTACGGTTTCAACCACGGTTTTTGATTGAACTCTATAACCCTCTTAATATATTTTATTTTGAGACCGAGGGTGAGGTAGAGTTGGAGGTTGCGATAATGTACTACATAAATATCTTTGTCGTATAAGTTGGGAACTAGCTTTGTACATTCGGACGGTTCCCCTCCGGGTTAATTTTTCCCCACACGCTCTTCATATGGTTTGAAAACAACTTTTCTGTTATCACCATGTTTTCAGGGGCTAGCAGACAATCGTTATGATCATTGTGAAGTTATTTGTGGTATTCTAGTCCAACTTCCAAGACAACCTTTCGGAGAGTCCTCGGGAACGTTTGCGATGTCTATGTTGGATATTTCCTCTGTGCTCAACCATCGGAAACCTGAATATGGTAGGTATTGGGACATAGCGTAACCATAAAGTTTATTTGCATCCCAATACACTATTTCTTTGGTCGGTTGATTGGGTTCACACTGTTTGCTGCATCGGCGGTTAGCCTCAGCGTAACGATGGGTGATCATAGAAACACCTCCTCTAATACCGGATTCAAAAAACAAATGCATGTCTATGTCTGTGAGAAGTTCCAAATTAATATCGATCATCCTCAGACATGCCGAAAAAGCCACATCATTACCTGTATACATATGCGCAGGGTCAATTTTGTAATAGCTCATGCTAAGGTTCCTGAAACGTTCGAACACGTCTGATTTTACGTAAAGGTCATGATAATCACCGAGATGTTGAATGCCGAATTTTTCCCATACGAGTTGTGTATGAGTGTAATCATCCACACTTATATCGGTTCCAGTTAGACTGCTGAAGAAAGCTTCGCGGGGTGGTAATTCAGTCTCTGAAAATCGAGAGAACGAGTCGATGTACTCGTACGGGTACACCCCTTTCTCACAAGTAGGTCGGCATCTTCGAAAATGCTGTCAGTCAATCTGAACGGGTAAGATTGCCAACCAACTTATCTAAAGAAGCCGGTAGGAATTGAAATGAGTCTAAGAAACGTAAATCCCCAATCGAGAAAGAAATGTATTTCTCAAAATTATTAGGGATGACTGAGATATCCTGATCTTTGAAGAGTCCTGCCGCCTGCATGACTAGATGACTGTCATACCCTCTCAAATTATGTACTATTACAGGTACATGGTTAGAATATTTCAGCTGTAAATTGCACGCGTTATGCAACGCCGCAACGAGCTCACCCGATATGTGGTCATGGTGTCGAACTCTATCACCACCCAACGGTTTCTCACACGTCATACATACAACGGCATCCTGAAATTTTTTCTCGTCTTCTTGGGATATGTTAAGAGGCTTCACGGTGTTAAGAATTTTTTGAATGCTAACGTTCTCCTTCACCAGCCTGGGTGTCTCGCGGTTTCTCCAGTTCTCCGTTACATATGTATAGCAAGTCAACGTGGTGAAGACGTTGGCTTGCCTCTGTCACCCTCATCGTGAAGATTTCATTATCCACTAACCCATAGGTATTGACAGAAATGCGTGGGTTCTGTTCTTCAAAGCGATTTATTTGGGTTATTTTGACTGAGAGCTCTATCCCACCCATGTTCAACTCATGCTCGAACTGTAGATATTTTGATACTCGTTGCGGATTCTCGTATTGGGGGTGAAGGGCTGCTAATACACTCCAAATAAAACATTTATTATCCGTGTTTGAGATGTTTATAATCGCTTTTCTGTTCACGATTGATGGAGGTATGGGTAAGTAAGAAGCTGCTGCTAATGGGTTGTAAGCAGCTATATTCAGGTCTAATTTTAAAACCTTATCAAAGACCCACCCGCTGCCCATTCTTGTAAACTCGTCGAGCGAAGACAGAATTTTTTTGATAGCTGAATCTATCTTATCACCGAGTTCATACTCAGAATGTATGAGTTCCACTCTCGAGCGGAAAAAAGGTTGTATAAATTCAATTTCATTGGATTCTGTTCTTCTTGAGAAGAGAACGTTCAGCACAATATAAAATTTAAGAGCCTTTTTCACACGTACTTCCCGGAGTATGATGTTTTGTATTTCGGCTCGAACCTCGTTAAAGAAAAGAATGGGGTCATATGCGTTATCGGAAGTTGGTTCTATTACTATAACTGTGAAAGTGTTCAACGCATCTTCCTGTTGGTTTGGGAGAGCACCCGCCACATGAAAGCATTGCCGCTCGTGATTTCGCCTGTTATCGCCTCGGGAAAAGCGTCTGCTGCATTTTCTACAAGTAAAACTTTTTTCTTTTGAGTGGATTCTTGTATAGGCCCGTTTACCGTTTACACGAGGCAAGCGCTTTAGTTGGTAACTTAATTTTTAGTTTCCAAGTACGATACAATGTATGCAGACGATAAGGGCCGTTTACACGGCTTTAGTTGACAAGTGCGCAAGTGCAGAAGTGATTTAGTTGGTAAGTCAGATAAAAACGGTTCTATTTTTTCCGATTAAGTAGACGTATGCGCATGCGCCAGTGGGCGTAACCTGCCGCGCTGGAGGGGTCATTTTGCTCTCTCACGGAGGGGTTTATTTTGATCTCAAGCGTGAACCTGTTCATACTTACATTCTTTTGAGTGGATTCTTGTACGTCGACGTAAATCATGCAGCCTTTTAAACACCTTACCACAAGTCTTGCAAGAGTTCGGTTGTGCATCCTGAAAGCAGAAATGCTTTCAAATATAAAGTCCCTGGTGTAGCAATAATCGATTTGCTGAAACTTCTTTCTCCATATCATCCTAATCTGATTAAAACAAGTCGATCTCTGTTAGGTACCCCCCCCCCCAATGTGTGCCCTAGAAACAGAAACATTAGATAACGGCGAGTTTTGCTATTTTGGTGTGGAGAAGCGTTTGATTTTATTTTTTTCTAAACATCCTATTGTTCCTTGTGATAACTTGCAATTAATATTCAACATCGATGGTTTACCACTTTTCAAAAGCTCCAGGGTGTAATTTTGGCCTATTTTGATGTCTGTTAATGACTGTTTAATAAACACTCCTGTAGTAGTTGGCATATTTTGTGGCACCTCGAAACCAAAGCCTTTGGAAAAATTTCTAAATCATCTAGTTTTAGAACTAAAGCATTTGTTTGATGTTGGTTTTAATTTCAAGGGCAGGACCATTGGAATTAAGCTGCATTCTTTTATTTGCGATGCTTCTGCACGTGCATTTTTAAAATGTGTAAAGGGTCATGGGGATACTCTTCATGTGATAAATGCACCTGTAATGGGACATATGTTCCAGAGGGTAGAAATGTTGTTTTAGCAGATTTGAGTGCGACAAATCGCAATGAAAAATCTTTTCGAGCACAAAGAGACAAAGATCATCACATTGGAACTTCACCACTTTTAGCTCTTGATATTCACGTGGTTTGACATTTCCCCTTGGATTATATGCATTGTGTGTGTTTAGGAGTTATGCGGAAACTGTTAAATTTTTGGCTGTGGGGCAAAGTTCCATTAAAATTAGATGCCAAAACAACTGCAGAATTGAATACTCGTTTGCTTTATTTGAAAACATTTTTTCCTGCAGAATTCATAAGAAAGCCTAGAGGACTGAATGAAATTGACAGGTGGAAAGCCACAGAGCTACGAATCTTCATCCTTTATGCTGGCCTTGTGGTTTTGCTTAATTTAGTTCATTCTTCCATATACGAGCATTTTTTATTATTCCATTGTGGTATCTGCATTTTATGTTCTCCACACTTGGTGAATTATTCTAGTTCTGCTAATAACTTTCTTAGAGAATTTGTAAACCACTCGTTTTTAGTATATAATGTTCATGTTTTGATTCAAATTGCAGATGTGAAAAAATTGGGTGTTTTAGATAATTTCTCAGCTTTTGTATTTGAAAGTTTTCTAGGCAGTTTAAAGAAAAGCATTAAATCTGGCAATAAGCCATTTGAACAAATTCGTCGAAGACTAAATGAATGTGATGAACATGGTGAACCTTCTAATCAAATGCAGTCTGATTTATTTGAGATGCAAAATAAACATAACTTGGGGATGTTCCTTGTGATTTTTTTGGACATCAATATAAAAAATTGTCATTCCTTAATAAATTCTGTATTTCAATTTCCTCCCTAAGTCCCGCTAATTGTTATTGTTTTACTAAAGACAAATCAGCTATTAAGGTTCATAATGTATTGAGGAGAGCTGACAGATTAAGTATTTTAGGTCTACGATTTAGTAAACAGGAAAATTTCTATGCGTATCCCCTCCATCTTCTAAACTGAATGTTTTTATTGTGAAAGATTTGGCAAATATATATACTGAAGTATCCTTAGAGGATGTTGTTTCCAAATGTGTTCTGCTGCCCTTGAAAGATTATTTTGTAAGCTTACCATTGTTACACAGTTCATAATCCATTTCGTCCATTGAACCACTGTGTAGAGATATAATATGCATATTTGACTGAATAAAACATTTATTTTTGCAAATACTTGTGTTTGTGTTTTTACTTCTATTCCACATGAATAATTTATAACGCGATACGTATTGTGTGTGTGTGTGGGGGGGGGGGTGCATTATTTACTAATGAGTCATTCAATCACGTCATGAAATGGAGCCCAGATGACGTCTTCAAAATGGACATAATCACCTACTTTATGACGTCAGGAAGCATTTCATGACTTTCAAAAAACGTCATTTCTGTCGTCAGGTAACTACTTGGGTGGTAGAGGCCCATTAAATTAGTAAAAACTTTAACTTGGTAGGTCTCCCATAGCTCCTGATGCGCTATCCGTTCAATCCACCCCTGATGCTAGAGGGAAAAATTGTTCCTTTTTGGTATATGTGTGATGAAACATCACTACAATATATTTTTCAAAGTTTGTTTAATATGAGAATGCACGCTGAAAACTTATTTACTAATATTCCTCATGAAAATATCATAAATATCTGTGCAAGTTTATTTGTAAAATACAAGAACATTATTAACTTGGAAAAAAACTCTTGGAATAATCCTGTGAAGTTTTGCATCTTCGAGAATTACTTATATACAGTCAATACTCGTTAGTGCGTCACCCGGTTAACACGTCACTCCGCTTCCCGGGTCACTTTTTGGAAGTCGGAATTGTCCTCAGGCAGGAATAGGCACAGCTATGGCTTACTCCGTTTTACGAGTCACTCCGCTTACTAAGTTTGTTCTCCCAAGAGTGACTCATTAACGAGGTTTGACTGTATATACATAATGGCATCGATATATTTAAACAGATCAAAGGGGCACTTGTTTTTCTAGTGCAAACATTTTTCTACATTTCCACGAAGCTAATATTTTCACTAAACAAAAAAAATCATGGGTTTTAGATACAGTCGAATCCCGTTTTATCAAATACCATTATAGCGAAAATCTCGTTTTATAACGAACACTCTTTTAATCCCCCAAATAAGTTTACATAGGAACAATGCTAGGTAACCTAGAATTCCTTTATAACGAAATTTCGTTTTAATGAAATGATTCCTCCGGTCTCTTGGCGTTTGTTATAAACGGGATTCGACTGTATTTCGATGATCTTATTATTTTTAATTTTGAGAATTTCCTGGATTTTAGCGGTGAAATTTACCCTACGGACTTGACACTCAAGAAAATCAATCACGACCCCCTATCTACGGACTTCCAGGATCTTAAAATTTGCTTATCTTAGGCTGACCATATTTCCTAGAGAAAAATACGGGACATCGGGATTCCAAATACGGGAAAATACGGGACATTGCCAATTATCGCCAAAAACGATGCCAAAACCAAACAAAGTTGCCAAATATTGTTGAAATTACGGAAAAATCACAATGGCGGGAAATGATGCATTACTGCAAATTGCAGTGGATTAAAATGTATTCCACGAAAAAAAAAAAAACGTTCACCAAAGCAAATGTGCGAGATTAATATCCCATATATAGTTGTAACTATCATAAAATAATTTATGAGTTAAAAAATAATCTCAATCTTCGACTTCAATAAAGAATAAAAATTCAAGTAGGTGTCGTGTGAAATACGGGAAAAACCGGGACACTTTTGCCAAAAAGTCGGGACGGCCAAAAAAAGAGAAATACCGGGACTGTCCCGGGAAATACGGGACGTATGGTCACCCTAGCTTATCTAATAACATAGCCTATATGATATCGGTATTTTCGATAAAAGGAAAGAATTTAAATTTAAAGTCAATTTTCTGTCAAATTTCAATTCTAATATTAGTATCAGAATTTTGAAAAATATATATTTTTGAACAACTTTCAAGAATTAAAAAAATCTCTAATAATGCTAAGGACTTTTTAGAAGAATATTCTGAATTTTTAAATATTTTGAGTGGCAATGGTAATCCATCTTCTTTTATGAGAAGGAATCCAAACCAATGTTTGGTGTCGTTCATGGTTTGTTGACAATGTTCATGGTTCTCCGAAGTCTGAATCAAGTAAGTCATTTGTTATCCTTCAGGCTAGCGTTTCTACACATTATTTTCTGTTGTGACTGTCAACTATCTGACTAGAGTATTATTTGTGAGCCAAATCTTATTTAAACCACGTGCGCCGCTAGTGTTATAGCTTTTTGTTCGTGGCGAATAAAACAACAAAAAAGATGGCAACGTGCCCGTTTTGCAAAAAACAAGTGAAAAATGGAGAAAGGGCATTGCAATGCGATATGTGACTCCTGGATAATAATCCAAATGATGTAAGCTACAGAAGGGAGGAATAATAATCAAAGAGAGACGCGCTGGAAATGGAACAACGGCTGTTTAGAATTTTTGAAAAAACGTGGTGAACAAAAGAAAAATCCTGTTTGGTGAAGCCAGCGCCATCTAGTATCACCCAACGAAACCGGAGAAGTGTTAAAAAAATACGGCAACCCATAGACGCATTATGACGGTCTTGGCGACTTATCGCGAGAAAAAAGTCGTCAAAGTCGTGGCGGACCATACTGCATCTGTTCCTCTAGACAACTGAGTGTTGAAGAACCTGCTTATATTTGAAGCGACTAGGTAAGCAATAATAATTATTTTTTATACAATATCAAGTGGTTCTTAAATGATAGCCAACCACAGCTCCCACATTTTTCTAGCCATCGTTTATGCGTGGATGAGAATAGTTCAGATAAAGTACATTAAGCATACATCAATGCTTAAAATTCACAAACTCCCTAGGAGAAGCAATGCATACTTTAAAAACTACTGATATAGAAAAATTTATTCTATAAAATTTTATATTAATAGAAATCAAAAAAGTTCCATGTTGGGCAGAGACAACTTGGGTGCTAAATCAAGAGTAAAGGAAAAATAACGGTGGGAAAATTTATAAAAAAGGGAATTAAAGGGAAAAATAAAGGCAAAAATTAAAAAAAAAGCTTTGTTAGTAAAATAAAACCTATGAATGATTTGCAAGAAACTATTTTTCCTTTCATCTGCCTAAATACATTGCTGTGAGGTGTTGCGGTCATTGTACAGCTTGTATGCCAGAAAAGCACTGAAATTTTTTTTCACACGACTGACAATTTTGTCTTGAGCAGCCCAATTTTGGGGACTCCACATCATGGGAGAATGCAAAAAAGGGGGGGGGCGATAATTCCCAACCTTTTAATGATAAATTTATTATTGGAGGTGTGCATTTGATACCCTTTCCACGAAAAGTCTTGTCTGATTATGCCAGCCATTATTCAAAAAAAATAATTGGTGGAAAGTGCTTTTTAAATGCTCAGAACTGATTCGCAATAACATGTAATTTAGTTCGTTATTTGAATTTTATATTCTAGTAATCATGATCAATTTCTTGGTTGTTTTTTAATGCTTATTTAGGCATTGCATTAGTGTAAGCACATAAAACAAAATTATGTTTTTGTTATAAGTGCTGTCTTAGATAGCTTCGGGAATGCTGTAATAAAATTTCACCTCTGCCTAGAGGCCATGTAGGGGAGCAAAGAGGATCATGGTTTCTGTAACATTGGGGTTGACAGGGCTTTTACCTGTTAGCCAGGGATTATTCTTAATACTTATAATTTTTGGCTTTTTACACATTACAAATTCACTATAGAGGACCCATGAAATGTTTGTTCCTTAAGGGCACTACTGTAGAATCTAATAAAGATACAGGGAATTTTCTTTTAGAAAACCTAATGTTACTAACATTCAAAAATTATCATTTCTGAATTCAATCATAATGTCATATAGATATTCCCTTAATATTTTGAATTTAAAAAAAAAATTATTCACTTATGATCATCTGGAGGAGAGTGCAAGCCTTCTTTCTGTCCTATCCTGCATACGCTTATAGGTATGGGTGGTTCTTGGTTTGTAACACCAGGTCTATCATTTTGTGGAAGGGAAGTTTGGGATGCTTTCTCTCCCCTCACTTTAGAAATTACACTAGAAATGGTGTATATATATATATATACAGGATGTAGCCTATAGGGTATGGCATTTGACTGTCAAACTGTTGAACCTAGAGTTATACTTCCTAACAGGAAGTTTTACTAATTAGCATGTACAACTTAGATAGGAATTGGACATTAGTTATTAAAATAAATTTTTATAAAATCCGTGATGGCCTCCTGATATCAACCAAAAACATATTCTGCGTTTCTAAGTGCAATATTTACTGAGATATTTAAATTTAAAAAATTGAAGAAATTTGTAGGGAAAAAGCAGTGTTAATTTATTATTTTGGCATTGGGAGGGACAGGGCAACAACCTTTTAATTGGGACTATAAAAAGTTCCTAATTTTAATAAACAAAGCCTGGAAGTTTAAACACTAAAAATGCTCGAAATAGGCAGACACAAAGGCACTAAATAAAGCATTTATTTCGAAGGATGAAAAAAATAACTTAAAAGAAAGGTATTAAGGGTCCAAAAACTGGCTGAAAAATTTTTAGCACTTAATCTGTCTGTTTTACTTATAGTATATAATAACTGCATTACATTAACCAAATTAAATTGATTTGAAATCCAAAATAAAATGTTACTAGATCCTCAGAATTAGGCCAATCCCAGTTCTACCATTGCTAGGTGCAGAGTCTGTATAGGATATCGCCTATGTGGCTCCCTCGAGTTTGTCGTTCGTTTATTGCATTATTTAGAATAGTTATCATTTCTATAGTTGAAACTGTTAGTCATAACCATTGTATCATGAATGCTATCATTATCACAACCATAATCACTATCAAAATAATCATGAAATCATCTTACACATTATAATCACTATTGCTGTATGCACTGACATGGTGCTGTACTAACAAGCTTTTCTACAACCTTGAAGATTCCCATTAGGTCCCTGGGTTAGATTTGGATAAAGAACACAAGTTCTTTGCCAACGAACCTGATGGGACTACTTAGGTCGGAATGAAGATTATAATTCTATACGTGGTAAATTGCTGTATGGCAATATTACTAGAGTTGGTGTCATAAGCATCAACACAACCGCCATTATCACTGTTATCATCACCATTGCTGTTTCTGCCACACCCACGAGGACTGCTATCACCATCATCGTCATTGCCGTTTTGTGTTACAACCAAGAAGATTGCTATTACAATCATTATCACCACTACCATAACATGCACATGACAAATATAATCATCATAAACATCAAAATCTCTTTTATAAATGCCTTGTGACGTCATGGTAAGATGCTCAGCTACATGCTTGAAGGTTTCCATCAGGTCCGCAGGTTAGATTTGGATAAAAAACACAGAAGTTCTTTGCCAACGAACCTGAGGCGACCACTTATAAATGGAATCTTCATTCTGACCTAACTCTACACGTGGTAAATTGCTGTATGGCAATATTACTGGAGTTAGTGTAAAAGCATCAACACAACCGCCATTATCACTGTTATCATGACCATTGTCATTGCTGTTTCTGCCACACCTACGAGGACTGCTATTACCATCATTGTCATTGCCGTTTTGTGTTACAACCAAGAAGATTGCTATTACAATGATTATCACCACTCCCATAACATGCACACAACAAATATAATCATCATAAACATCAAAATCTCTTTTATAAATGCCTTGTGACATCATGGTAAGATGCTCAGCTACAAGCTTGAAGGTTTCCATCAGGTCCGTGGGTGAAATTTGGATAAAGAACACAGATAAGTTCTTTGCCAACGAACCTGAGGCGACCACTTACGAATGGAATCTTCATTCTGACCTAACTCTACACGCGGTAAATTGCTGTATGGCAATATTACTGGAGTTGGTGTAAAAGCATCAACACAACCGCCATTATCACTGTTATCATCACCATTGTCATTGCTGTTTCTGCCACACCCACGAGGACTGCTATTACCATCATCGTCATTGCCGTTTTGTGTTACAACCAAGAAGATTGCTATTACAATCATTATCGCCACTCCCATAACATGCACACAACAAATATAATCATCATAAACATAAAAATCTCTTTTATAAATGCCTTGTGACGTTATGGTAAGATGCTCAGCTATGAGCTTGAAGGTTTCCATCAGGTCCGCGGGTTAGATTTGGATAAAGAACACATAAGTTCTTTGCCAAGGAACCTGAGGCGACCACTTATAAATGGAATCTTCATTCTGACCTTACTCTACACGCGGTAAATTGCTGTATGGCAATATTACTGGAGTTAGTGTAAAAGCATCAACACAACCGCCATTATAACTGTTATCATGACCATTGCTGTTTCTGCCACACCCACGAGGACTGCTATTACCATCATCGTCATTGCCGTTTTGTGTTACAACCAAGAAGATTGCTATTACATTGATTATCATCACTCCCATAACATGCACACAACAAATATAATCATCATAAACATCAAAATCTCTTTTATAAATGCCTTGTGACGTGATGGTAAGATGCTCAGCTACAAGCTTGAAGGTTTCCATCAGGTCCGCGGGTTAGATTTGGATAAAGAACACATAAGTTCTTTGACAACGAACCTGAGGTGACCACTTATAAATGGAATCTTCATTCTGACCTAACTCTACACGTGGTAAATTGCTGTATGGCAATATTACTGGAGTTAGTGTAAAAGCATCAACACAACCGCCATTATCACTGTTATCATCACCATTGTCATTGCTGTTTCTGCCACACCCACGAGGACTGCTATTACCATCATCGTCATCGCCGTTTTGTGTTACAACCAAGAAGATTGCTATTACAATCATTATCACCACTACCATAACATGCACACTGCACACAACAAATATAATCGTCATAAACATCAAAATCTCTTTTATAAATGCCTTGTGACGTCATGGTAAGATGCTCAGCTACAAGCTTGAAGGTTTCCATCAGGTCCGCAGGTTAGATTTGGATAAAAAACACAGAAGTTCTTTGCCAACGAACCTGAGGCGACCACTTATAAATGGAATCTTCATTCTGACCTTACTCTACACGCGGTAAATTGCTGTATGGCAATATTACTGGAGTTAGTGTAAAAGCATCAACACAACCGCCATTATAACTGTTATCATGACCATTGCTGTTTCTGCCACACCCACGAGGATTGCTATTACCATCATCGTCATTGCCGTTTTGTGTTACAACCAAGAAGATTGCTATTACATTGATTATCATCACTCCCATAACATGCACACAACAAATATAATCATCATAAACATCAAAATCTCTTTTATAAATGCCTTGTGATGTGATGGTAAGATGCTCAGCTACAAGCTTGAAGGTTTCCATCAGGTCTGCGGGTGAGATTTGGATAAAGAACACAGATAAGTTCTTTGCCAAGGAACCTGAGGCGACCACTTATAAATGGAATCTTCATTCTGACCTAACTCTACACACGGTAAATTGCTGTATGGCAATATTACTGGAGTTAGTGTAAAAGCATCAACACAACCGCCATTATCACTGTTATCATCACCATTGTCATTGCTGTTTCTGCCACACCCACGAGGACTGCTATTACCATCATCGTCACTGCCATTTTGTGTTAAAACCAAGAAGATTGCTATTACAATCATTATCACCACTACCATAACATGCACACAACAAATATAATCGTCATAAACATCAAAATCTCTTTTATAAATGCCTTGTGACGTCATGGTAAGATGCTCAGCTACAAGCTTGAAGGTTTCCATCAGGTCCGCAGGTTAGATTTGGATAAAAAACACAGAAGTTCTTTGCCAAGGAACCTGAGGCGACCACTTATAAATGGAATCTTCATTCTGACCTTACTCTACACGCGGTAAATTGCTGTATGGCAATATTACTGGAGTTAGTGTAAAAGCATCAACACAACCGCCATTATAACTGTTATCATGACCATTGCTGTTTCTGCCACACCCACGAGGACTGCTATTACCATCATCGTCATTGCCGTTTTGTGTTACAACCAAGAAGATTGCTATTACATTGATTATCATCACTCCCATAACATGCACACAACAAATATAATCATCATAAACATCAAAATCTCTTTTATAAATGCCTTGTGACGTGATGGTAAGATGCTCAGCTACAAGCTTGAAGGTTTCCATCAGGTCCGCGGGTTAGATTTGGATAAAGAACACATAAGTTCTTTGACAACGAACCTGAGGTGACCACTTATAAATGGAATCTTCATTCTGACCTAACTCTACACGTGGTAAATTGCTGTATGGCAATATTACTGGAGTTAGTGTAAAAGCATCAACACAACCGCCATTATCACTGTTATCATCACCATTGTCATTGCTGTTTCTGCCACACCCACGAGGACTGCTATTACCATCATCGTCATCGCCGTTTTGTGTTACAACCAAGAAGATTGCTATTACAATCATTATCACCACTACCATAACATGCACACTGCACACAACAAATATAATCGTCATAAACATCAAAATCTCTTTTATAAATGCCTTGTGACGTTATGGTAAGATGCTCAGCTACAAGCTTGAAGGTTTCCATCAGGTCCGCAGGTTAGATTTGGATAAAAAACACAGAAGTTCTTTGCCAACGAACCTGAGGCGACCACTTATAAATGGAATCTTCATTCTGACCTTACTCTACACGCGGTAAATTGCTGTATGGCAATATTACTGGAGTTAGTGTAAAAGCATCAACACAACCGCCATTATCACTGCTATCATCACCATTGCTGTTTCTGCCACACCCACGAGGACTGCTATTCCATCATCGTCACTGCCATTTTGTGTTAAAACCAAGAAGATTGCTATTACAATCATTATCACCACTACCATAACATGCACACAACAAATATAATCATCATAAACATCAAAATCTCTTTTATAAATGCCTTGTGACGTCATGGTAAGATGCTCAGCTACAAGCTTGAAGGTTTCCATCAGGTCCGCAGGTTAGATTTGGATAAAGAACACAGATAAGCTCTTTGCCAACAAACCTGAGGCGACCACTTATAAATGGAATCTTCATTCTGACCTAACTCTACACGTGGTAAATTGCTGTATGGCAATATTACTGGAGTTAGTGTAAAAGCATCAACACAACCGCCATTATCACTGTTATCATCACCATTGTCATTGCTGTTTCTGCCACACCCACGAGGACTGCTATTACCATCATCGTCATCGCCGTTTTGTGTTACAACCAAGAAGATTGCTATTACAATCATTATCACCACTACCATAACATGCACACTGCACACAACAAATATAATCGTCATAAACATCAAAATCTCTTTTATAAATGCCTTGTGACGTCATGGTAAGATGCTCAGCTACAAGCTTGAAGGTTTCCATCACGTCCGCAGGTTAGATTTGGATAAAAAACACAGAAGTTCTTTGCCAACGAACCTGAGGCGACCACTTATAAATGGAATCTTCATTCTGACCTTACTCTACACGCGGTAAATTGCTGTATGGCAATATTACTGGAGTTAGTGTAAAAGCATCAACACAACCGCCATTATAACTGTTATCATGACCATTGCTGTTTCTGCCACACCCACGAGGACTGCTATTACCATCATTGTCATTGCCGTTTTGTGTTACAACCAAGAAGATTGCTATTACATTGATTATCATCACTCCCATAACATGCACACAACAAATATAATCGTCATAAACATCAAAATCTCTTTTATAAATGCCTTGTGACGTTATGGTAAGATGCTCAGCTGCAAGCTTGAAGGTTTCCATTAGGTCCGCAGGTTAGATTTGGATAAAAAACACAGAAGTTCTTTGCCAACGAACCTGAGGCGACCACTTATAAATGGAATCTTCATTCTGACCTTACTCTACACGCGGTAAATTGCTGTATGGCAATATTACTGGAGTTAGTGTAAAAGCATCAACACAACCGCCATTATAACTGTTATCATGACCATTGCTGTTTCTGCCACACCCACGAGGACTGCTATTACCATCATCGTCATCGCCGTTTTGTGTTACAACCAAGAAGATTGCTATTACAATCATTATCACCACTACCATAACATGCACACTGCACACAACAAATATAATCGTCATAAACATCAAAATCTCTTTTATAAATGCCTTGTGACGTCATGGTAAGATGCTCAGCTACAAGCTTGAAGGTTTCCATCACGTCCGCAGGTTAGATTTGGATAAAAAACACAGAAGTTCTTTGCCAACGAACCTGAGGCGACCACTTATAAATGGAATCTTCATTCTGACCTTACTCTACACGCGGTAAATTGCTGTATGGCAATATTACTGGAGTTAGTGTAAAAGCATCAACACAACCGCCATTATAACTGTTATCATGACCATTGCTGTTTCTGCCACACCCACGAGGACTGCTATTACCATCATTGTCATTGCCGTTTTGTGTTACAACCAAGAAGATTGCTATTACATTGATTATCATCACTCCCATAACATGCACACAACAAATATAATCGTCATAAACATCAAAATCTCTTTTATAAATGCCTTGTGACGTTATGGTAAGATGCTCAGCTGCAAGCTTGAAGGTTTCCATTAGGTCCGCAGGTTAGATTTGGATAAAAAACACAGAAGTTCTTTGCCAACGAACCTGAGGCGACCACTTATAAATGGAATCTTCATTCTGACCTTACTCTACACGCGGTAAATTGCTGTATGGCAATATTACTGGAGTTAGTGTAAAAGCATCAACACAACCGCCATTATAACTGTTATCATGACCATTGCTGTTTCTGCCACACCCACGAGGACTGCTATTACCATCATCGTCATCGCCGTTTTGTGTTACAACCAAGAAGATTGCTATTACAATCATTATCACCACTACCATAACATGCACACTGCACACAACAAATATAATCGTCATAAACATCAAAATCTCTTTTATAAATGCCTTGTGACGTCATGGTAAGATGCTCAGCTACAAGCTTGAAGGTTTCCATCAGGTCCGCAGGTTAGATTTGGATAAAAAACACAGAAGTTCTTTGCCAACGAACCTGAGGCGACCACTTATAAATGGAATCTTCATTCTGACCTTACTCTACACGCGGTAAATTGCTGTATGGCAATATTACTGGAGTTAGTGTAAAAGCATCAACACAACCGCCATTATAACTGTTATCATGACCATTGCTGTTTCTGCCACACCCACGAGGACTGCTATTACCATCATCGTCATTGCCGTTTTGTGTTACAACCAAGAAGATTGCTATTACATTGATTATCATCACTCCCATAACATGCACACAACAAATATAATCATCATAAACATCAAAATCTCTTTTATAAATGCCTTGTGACGTGATGGTAAGATGCTCAGCTACAAGCTTGAAGGTTTCCATCAGGTCTGCGGGTGAGATTTGGATAAAGAACACAGATAAGTTCTTTGACAACGAACCTGAGGTGACCACTTATAAATGGAATCTTCATTCTGACCTAACTCTACACGTGGTAAATTGCTGTATGGCAATATTACTGGAGTTAGTGTAAAAGCATCAACACAACCGCCATTATCACTGTTATCATCACCATTGTCATTGCTGTTTCTGCCACACCCACGAGGACTGCTATTACCATCATCGTCATCGCCGTTTTGTGTTACAACCAAGAAGATTGCTATTACAATCATTATCACCACTACCATAACATGCACACTGCACACAACAAATATAATCGTCATAAACATCAAAATCTCTTTTATAAATGCCTTGTGACGTCATGGTAAGATGCTCAGCTACAAGCTTGAAGGTTTCCATCAGGTCCGCAGGTTAGATTTGGATAAAAAACACAGAAGTTCTTTGCCAACGAACCTGAGGCGACCACTTATAAATGGAATCTTCATTCTGACCTTACTCTACACGCGGTAAATTGCTGTATGGCAATATTACTGGAGTTAGTGTAAAAGCATCAACACAACCGCCATTATCACTGTTATCATCACCATTGTCATTGCTGTTTCTGCCACACCCACGAGGACTGCTATTACCATCATCGTCATTGCCGTTTTGTGTTACAACCAAGAAGATTGCTATTACAATCATTATCGCCACTCCCATAACATGCACACAACAAATATAATCATCATAAACATAAAAATCTCTTTTATAAATGCCTTGTGACGTTATGGTAAGATGCTCAGCTATGAGCTTGAAGGTTTCCATCAGGTCCGCGGGTTAGATTTGGATAAAGAACACATAAGTTCTTTGCCAAGGAACCTGAGGCGACCACTTATAAATGGAATCTTCATTCTGACCTTACTCTACACGCGGTAAATTGCTGTATGGCAATATTACTGGAGTTAGTGTAAAAGCATCAACACAACCGCCATTATCACTGTTATCATCACCATTGTCATTGCTGTTTCTGCCACACCCACGAGGACTGCTATTACCATCATCGTCATTGCCGTTTTGTGTTACAACCAAGAAGATTGCTATTACAATCATTATCGCCACTCCCATAACATGCACACAACAAATATAATCATCATAAACATCAAAATCTCTTTTATAAATGCCTTGTGACGTTATGGTAAGATGCTCAGCTACAAGCTTGAAGGTTTCCATCAGGTCCGCGGGTTAGATTTGGATAAAGAACACATAAGTTCTTTGACAACGAACCTGAGGTGACCACTTATAAATGGAATCTTCATTCTGACCTAACTCTACACGTGGTAAATTGCTGTATGGCAATATTACTGGAGTTAGTGTAAAAGCATCAACACAACCGCCATTATCACTGTTATCATCACCATTGTCATTGCTGTTTCTGCCACACCCACGAGGACTGCTATTACCATCATCGTCATTGCCGTTTTGTGTTACAACCAAGAAGATTGCTATTACAATCATTATCGCCACTCCCATAACATGCACACAACAAATATAATCATCATAAACATCAAAATCTCTTTTATAAATGCCTTGTGACGTTATGGTAAGATGCTCAGCTACAAGCTTGAAGGTTTCCATCAGGTCCGCGGGTTAGATTTGGATAAAGAACACATAAGTTCTTTGCCAACGAACCTGAGGTGACCACTTATAAATGGAATCTTCATTCTGACCTAACTCTACACGTGGTAAATTGCTGTATGGCAATATTACTGGAGTTAGTGTAAAAGCATCAACACAACCGCCATTATAACTGTTATCATGACCATTGCTGTTTCTGCCACACCCACGAGGACTGCTATTACCATCATTGTCATTGCCGTTTTGTGTTACAACCAAGAAGATTGCTATTACAATCATTATCACCACTACCATAACATGCACACGACAAATATAATCATCATAAACATGAAAATCTCTATTATAAATGCCTTGTGACGTCATGGTAAGATGCTCAGCTACATGCTTGAAGGTTTCCATCAGGTCCGTGTGCTAGATTTGCATAAAGAACACACATAAGTTATTTGCCAACGAACCTGAGACGACCACTTATAAATGTAATCTTCATTCTGACCTTACTCTACACGTGGTAAATTCCTGTATGGCAATATTACAGGAGTTAGTGTAAAAGCATCAACACAACCGCCATTATCACTGCTATCATCACCATTGCTGTTTCTGCCACACCCACGAGGACTGCTATTCCATCATCGTCATTGCCATTTTGTGTTAAAACCAAGAAGATTGCTATTACAATCATTATCACCACTACCATAACATGCACACGACAAATATAATCATCATAAACATCAAAATCTCTTTTATAAATGCCTTGTTACGTCATGGTAAGATGCTCAGCTACAAGCTTGAAGGTTTCCATCCGGTCCGCGGGTTAGATTCGGATAAAGAACACAGAAGTTCTTTGCCAACGAACCTGAGGCGACCACTTATAAATGGAATCTTCATTCTGACCTTACTGTACACGTGGTAAATTGCTGTATGGCAATATTACTGGAGTTGGTGGAAACTCCTGAACACAACCGCCATTATGACTGTTATCATCACCATTGTCATTGTTGTTTCTGCCACACCCACGAGGACTGCTATTACCGTCATTGCCGTTTTGTGTTACAACCAAGAAGATTGCTATTACAATCATTATCACCACTACCATAACATGCACACAACAAATATAATCATCATAAACATCAAAATCTCTTTTATAAATGCCTTGTGACGTTATGGTAAGATGCTCAGCTACAAGCTTGAAGGTTTCCATCAGGTCCGCGGGTTAGATTTGGATAAAGAACACATAAGTTCTTTGACAACGAACCTGAGGTGACCACTTATAAATGGAATCTTCATTCTGACCTTACTCTACACGCGGTAAATTGCTGTATGGCAATATTACTGGAGTTAGTGTAAAAGCATCAACACAACCGCCATTATAACTGTTATCATGACCATTGCTGTTTCTGCCACACCCACGAGGACTGCTATTACCATCATCGTCATTGCCGTTTTGTGTTACAACCAAGAAGATTGCTATTACATTGATTATCATCACTCCCATAACATGCACACAACAAATATAATCATCATAAACATCAAAATCTCTTTTATAAATGCCTTGTGATGTGATGGTAAGATGCTCAGCTACAAGCTTGAAGGTTTCCATCAGGTCTGCGGGTGAGATTTGGATAAAGAACACAGATAAGTTCTTTGCCAAGGAACCTGAGGCGACCACTTATAAATGGAATCTTCATTCTGACCTAACTCTACACACGGTAAATTGCTGTATGGCAATATTACTGGAGTTAGTGTAAAAGCATCAACACAACCGCCATTATCACTGTTATCATCACCATTGTCATTGCTGTTTCTGCCACACCCACGAGGACTGCTATTACCATCATCGTCATTGCCGTTTTGTGTTACAACCAAGAAGATTGCTATTACAATCATTATCGCCACTCCCATAACATGCACACAACAAATATAATCATCATAAACATCAAAATCTCTTTTATAAATGCCTTGTGACGTTATGGTAAGATGCTCAGCTACAAGCTTGAAGGTTTCCATCAGGTCCGCAGGTTAGATTTGGATAAAGAACACAGATAAGCTCTTTGCCAACAAACCTGAGGCGACCACTTACAAATGGAATCTTCATTCTGACCTAACTCTACATGTGGTAAATTGCTGTATGGCAATATTACTGGAGTTAGTGTAAAAGCATCAACACAACCGCCATTATCACTGTTATCATGACCATTGTCATTGCTGTTTCTGCCACACCTACAAGGACTGCTATTACCATCATTGTCATTGCCGTTTTGTGTTACAACCAAGAAGATTGCTATTACATTGATTATCATCACTCCCATAACATGCACACAACAAATATAATCATCATAAACATCAAAATCTCTTTTATAAATGCCTTGTGACGTTATGGTAAGATGCTCAGCTACAAGCTTGAAGGTTTCCATCAGGTCCGCGGGTTAGATTTGGATAAAGAACACATAAGTTCTTTGACAACGAACCTGAGGTGACCACTTATAAATGGAATCTTCATTCTGACCTAACTCTACACGTGGTAAATTGCTGTATGGCAATATTACTGGAGTTAGTGTAAAAGCATCAACACAACCGCCATTATCACTGTTATCATCACCATTGTCATTGCTGTTTCTGCCACACCCACGAGGACTGCTATTACCATCATCGTCATCGCCGTTTTGTGTTACAACCAAGAAGATTGCTATTACAATCATTATCACCACTACCATAACATGCACACTGCACACAACAAATATAATCGTCATAAACATCAAAATCTCTTTTATAAATGCCTTGTGACGTCATGGTAAGATGCTCAGCTACAAGCTTGAAGGTTTCCATCACGTCCGCAGGTTAGATTTGGATAAAAAACACAGAAGTTCTTTGCCAACGAACCTGAGGCGACCACTTATAAATGGAATCTTCATTCTGACCTTACTCTACACGCGGTAAATTGCTGTATGGCAATATTACTGGAGTTAGTGTAAAAGCATCAACACAACCGCCATTATAACTGTTATCATGACCATTGCTGTTTCTGCCACACCCACGAGGACTGCTATTATCATCATCGTCATTGCCGTTTTGTGTTACAACCAAGAAGATTGCTATTACATTGATTATCATCACTCCCATAACATGCACACAACAAATATAATCATCATAAACATCAAAATCTCTTTTATAAATGCCTTGTGACGTGATGGTAAGATGCTCAGCTACAAGCTTGAAGGTTTCCATCAGGTCTGCGGGTGAGATTTGGATAAAGAACACAGATAAGTTCTTTGCCAAGGAACCTGAGGCGACCACTTATAAATGGAATCTTCATTCTGACCTAACTCTACACACGGTAAATTGCTGTATGGCAATATTACTGGAGTTAGTGTAAAAGCATCAACACAACCGCCATTATCACTGTTATCATCACCATTGTCATTGCTGTTTCTGCCACACCCACGAGGACTGCTATTACCATCATCGTCATTGCCGTTTTGTGTTACAACCAAGAAGATTGCTATTACAATCATTATCGCCACTCCCATAACATGCACACAACAAATATAATCATCATAAACATCAAAATCTCTTTTATAAATGCCTTGTGACGTTATGGTAAGATGCTCAGCTGCAAGCTTGAAGGTTTCCATCAGGTCCGCGGGTTAGATTTGGATAAAGAACACATAAGTTCTTTGCCAACGAACCTGAGGTGACCACTTATAAATGGAATCTTCATTCTGACCTAACTCTAGACGTGGTAAATTGCTGTATGGCAATATTACTGGAGTTAGTGTAAAAGCATCAACACAACCGCCATTATCACTGTTATCATCACCATTGTCATTGCTGTTTCTGCCACACCCACGAGGACTGCTATTACCATCATCGTCATCGCCGTTTTGTGTTACAACCAAGAAGATTGCTATTACAATCATTATCACCACTACCATAACATGCACACAACAAATATAATCGTCATAAACATCAAAATCTCTTTTATAAATGCCTTGTGACGTCATGGTAAGATGCTCAGCTACAAGCTTGAAGGTTTCCATCAGGTCCGCAGGTTAGATTTGGATAAAAAACACAGAAGTTCTTTGCCAACGAACCTGAGGCGACCACTTATAAATGGAATCTTCATTCTGACCTTACTCTACACGCGGTAAATTGCTGTATGGCAATATTACTGGAGTTAGTGTAAAAGCATCAACACAACCGCCATTATAACTGTTATCATGACCATTGCTGTTTCTGCCACACCCACGAGGACTGCTATTACCATCATTGTCATTGCCGTTTTGTGTTACAACCAAGAAGATTGCTATTACAATCATTATCACCACTACCATAACATGCACACGACAAATATAATCATCATAAACATGAAAATCTCTATTATAAATGCCTTGTGACGTCATGGTAAGATGCTCAGCTACATGCTTGAAGGTTTCCATCAGGTCCGCGGGCTAGATTTGCATAAAGAACACACATAAGTTATTTGCCAACGAACCTGAGACGACCACTTATAAATGTAATCTTCATTCTGACTTTACTCTACACGTGGTAAATTGCTGTATGGCAATATTACAGGAGTTAGTGTAAAAGCATCAACACAACCGCCATTATCACTGCTATCATCACCATTGCTGTTTCTGCCACACCCACGAGGACTGCTATTCCATCATCGTCATTGCCATTTTGTGTTAAAACCAAGAAGATTGCTATTACAATCATTATCACCACTACCATAACATGCACACAACAAATATAATCATCATAAACATCAAAATCTCTTTTATAAATGCCTTGTGACGTCATGGTAAGATGCTCAGCTACAAGCTTGAAGGTTTCCATCAGGTCCGCAGGTTAGATTTGGATAAAGAACACAGATAAGCTCTTTGCCAACGAACCTGAGGCGACCACTTATAAATGTAATCTTCATTCTGACTTTACTCTACACGTGGTAAATTGCTGTATGGCAATATTACTGGAGTTAGTGTAAAAGCATCAACACAACCGCCATTATAACTGTTATCATGACCATTGCTGTTTCTGCCACACCCACGAGGACTGCTATTACCATCATTGTCATTGCCGTTTTGTGTTACAACCAAGAAGATTGCTATTACAATCATTATCACCACTACCATAACATGCACACGACAAATATAATCATCATAAACATGAAAATCTCTATTATAAATGCCTTGTGACGTCATGGTAAGATGCTCAGCTACATGCTTGAAGGTTTCCATCAGGTCCGTGTGCTAGATTTGCATAAAGAACACACATAAGTTATTTGCCAACGAACCTGAGACGACCACTTATAAATGTAATCTTCATTCTGACCTTACTCTACACGTGGTAAATTCCTGTATGGCAATATTACAGGAGTTAGTGTAAAAGCATCAACACAACCGCCATTATCACTGCTATCATCACCATTGCTGTTTCTGCCACACCCACGAGGACTGCTATTCCATCATCGTCATTGCCATTTTGTGTTAAAACCAAGAAGATTGCTATTACAATCATTATCACCACTACCATAACATGCACACGACAAATATAATCATCATAAACATCAAAATCTCTTTTATAAATGCCTTGTTACGTCATGGTAAGATGCTCAGCTACAAGCTTGAAGGTTTCCATCCGGTCCGCGGGTTAGATTCGGATAAAGAACACAGAAGTTCTTTGCCAACGAACCTGAGGCGACCACTTATAAATGGAATCTTCATTCTGACCTTACTGTACACGTGGTAAATTGCTGTATGGCAATATTACTGGAGTTGGTGGAAACTCCTGAACACAACCGCCATTATGACTGTTATCATCACCATTGTCATTGTTGTTTCTGCCACACCCACGAGGACTGCTATTACCGTCATTGCCGTTTTGTGTTACAACCAAGAAGATTGCTATTACAATCATTATCACCACTACCATAACATGCACACAACAAATATAATCATCATAAACATCAAAATCTCTTTTATAAATGCCTTGTGACGTTATGGTAAGATGCTCAGCTACAAGCTTGAAGGTTTCCATCAGGTCCGCGGGTTAGATTTGGATAAAGAACACATAAGTTCTTTGACAACGAACCTGAGGTGACCACTTATAAATGGAATCTTCATTCTGACCTTACTCTACACGCGGTAAATTGCTGTATGGCAATATTACTGGAGTTAGTGTAAAAGCATCAACACAACCGCCATTATAACTGTTATCATGACCATTGCTGTTTCTGCCACACCCACGAGGACTGCTATTACCATCATCGTCATTGCCGTTTTGTGTTACAACCAAGAAGATTGCTATTACATTGATTATCATCACTCCCATAACATGCACACAACAAATATAATCATCATAAACATCAAAATCTCTTTTATAAATGCCTTGTGATGTGATGGTAAGATGCTCAGCTACAAGCTTGAAGGTTTCCATCAGGTCTGCGGGTGAGATTTGGATAAAGAACACAGATAAGTTCTTTGCCAAGGAACCTGAGGCGACCACTTATAAATGGAATCTTCATTCTGACCTAACTCTACACACGGTAAATTGCTGTATGGCAATATTACTGGAGTTAGTGTAAAAGCATCAACACAACCGCCATTATCACTGTTATCATCACCATTGTCATTGCTGTTTCTGCCACACCCACGAGGACTGCTATTACCATCATCGTCATTGCCGTTTTGTGTTACAACCAAGAAGATTGCTATTACAATCATTATCGCCACTCCCATAACATGCACACAACAAATATAATCATCATAAACATCAAAATCTCTTTTATAAATGCCTTGTGACGTTATGGTAAGATGCTCAGCTACAAGCTTGAAGGTTTCCATCAGGTCCGCAGGTTAGATTTGGATAAAGAACACAGATAAGCTCTTTGCCAACAAACCTGAGGCGACCACTTACAAATGGAATCTTCATTCTGACCTAACTCTACATGTGGTAAATTGCTGTATGGCAATATTACTGGAGTTAGTGTAAAAGCATCAACACAACCGCCATTATCACTGTTATCATGACCATTGTCATTGCTGTTTCTGCCACACCTACAAGGACTGCTATTACCATCATTGTCATTGCCGTTTTGTGTTACAACCAAGAAGATTGCTATTACATTGATTATCATCACTCCCATAACATGCACACAACAAATATAATCATCATAAACATCAAAATCTCTTTTATAAATGCCTTGTGACGTTATGGTAAGATGCTCAGCTACAAGCTTGAAGGTTTCCATCAGGTCCGCGGGTTAGATTTGGATAAAGAACACATAAGTTCTTTGACAACGAACCTGAGGTGACCACTTATAAATGGAATCTTCATTCTGACCTAACTCTACACGTGGTAAATTGCTGTATGGCAATATTACTGGAGTTAGTGTAAAAGCATCAACACAACCGCCATTATCACTGTTATCATCACCATTGTCATTGCTGTTTCTGCCACACCCACGAGGACTGCTATTACCATCATCGTCATCGCCGTTTTGTGTTACAACCAAGAAGATTGCTATTACAATCATTATCACCACTACCATAACATGCACACTGCACACAACAAATATAATCGTCATAAACATCAAAATCTCTTTTATAAATGCCTTGTGACGTCATGGTAAGATGCTCAGCTACAAGCTTGAAGGTTTCCATCACGTCCGCAGGTTAGATTTGGATAAAAAACACAGAAGTTCTTTGCCAACGAACCTGAGGCGACCACTTATAAATGGAATCTTCATTCTGACCTTACTCTACACGCGGTAAATTGCTGTATGGCAATATTACTGGAGTTAGTGTAAAAGCATCAACACAACCGCCATTATAACTGTTATCATGACCATTGCTGTTTCTGCCACACCCACGAGGACTGCTATTATCATCATCGTCATTGCCGTTTTGTGTTACAACCAAGAAGATTGCTATTACATTGATTATCATCACTCCCATAACATGCACACAACAAATATAATCATCATAAACATCAAAATCTCTTTTATAAATGCCTTGTGACGTGATGGTAAGATGCTCAGCTACAAGCTTGAAGGTTTCCATCAGGTCTGCGGGTGAGATTTGGATAAAGAACACAGATAAGTTCTTTGCCAAGGAACCTGAGGCGACCACTTATAAATGGAATCTTCATTCTGACCTAACTCTACACACGGTAAATTGCTGTATGGCAATATTACTGGAGTTAGTGTAAAAGCATCAACACAACCGCCATTATCACTGTTATCATCACCATTGTCATTGCTGTTTCTGCCACACCCACGAGGACTGCTATTACCATCATCGTCATCGCCGTTTTGTGTTACAACCAAGAAGATTGCTATTACAATCATTATCGCCACTCCCATAACATGCACACAACAAATATAATCGTCATAAACATCAAAATCTCTTTTATAAATGCCTTGTGACGTCATGGTAAGATGCTCAGCTACAAGCTTGAAGGTTTCCATCAGGTCCGCAGGTTAGATTTGGATAAAAAACACAGAAGTTCTTTGCCAACGAACCTGAGGCGACCACTTATAAATGGAATCTTCATTCTGACCTTACTCTACACGCGGTAAATTGCTGTATGGCAATATTACTGGAGTTAGTGTAAAAGCATCAACACAACCGCCATTATAACTGTTATCATGACCATTGCTGTTTCTGCCACACCCACGAGGACTGCTATTACCATCATTGTCATTGCCGTTTTGTGTTACAACCAAGAAGATTGCTATTACAATCATTATCACCACTACCATAACATGCACACGACAAATATAATCATCATAAACATGAAAATCTCTATTATAAATGCCTTGTGACGTCATGGTAAGATGCTCAGCTACATGCTTGAAGGTTTCCATCAGGTCCGCGGGCTAGATTTGCATAAAGAACACACATAAGTTATTTGCCAACGAACCTGAGACGACCACTTATAAATGTAATCTTCATTCTGACTTTACTCTACACGTGGTAAATTGCTGTATGGCAATATTACAGGAGTTAGTGTAAAAGCATCAACACAACCGCCATTATCACTGCTATCATCACCATTGCTGTTTCTGCCACACCCACGAGGACTGCTATTCCATCATCGTCATTGCCATTTTGTGTTAAAACCAAGAAGATTGCTATTACAATCATTATCACCACTACCATAACATGCACACAACAAATATAATCATCATAAACATCAAAATCTCTTTTATAAATGCCTTGTGACGTCATGGTAAGATGCTCAGCTACAAGCTTGAAGGTTTCCATCAGGTCCGCAGGTTAGATTTGGATAAAGAACACAGATAAGCTCTTTGCCAACGAACCTGAGGCGACCACTTATAAATGTAATCTTCATTCTGACTTTACTCTACACGTGGTAAATTGCTGTATGGCAATATTACTGGAGTTAGTGTAAAAGCATCAACACAACCGCCATTATCACTGTTATCATGACCATTGTCATTGCTGTTTCTGCCACACCTACAAGGACTGCTATTACCATCATTGTCATTGCCGTTTTGTGTTACAACCAAGAAGATTGCTATTACATTGATTATCATCACTCCCATAACATGCACACAACAAATATAATCATCATAAACATCAAAATCTCTTTTATAAATGCCTTGTGACGTGATGGTAAGATGCTCAGCTACAAGCTTGAAGGTTTCCATCAGGTCTGCGGGTGAGATTTGGATAAAGAACACATAAGTTCTGTTCCAATGAACCTGAGGGGACCACTTATAAATGGAATCTTCATTGGGACCTAAGTCTACACGTGGTAAATTGCTGTATGGCAATATTACTTTAGTCAGTGTTTCTGTGAAGTAGCAGAAGTGTCATCATCACCATCGTCGCTGCTGTTTCTGCCACAACCAGGGGGACTGCTATTACCATCATCGTCGTTGCCATTTCTGTTACTACGATTGCTACTATATTCATTATTATCATTAACATATCATGCACACAATCATAATCACAACCAATATAAACATCACAATCACTATTGTTGTCAATGCTACAACCTTGTAGGTTTCCATCAGGTTCGCTGGTTAGAGCCGGATAAAGAAAGCATAAGTTCTTTGCCAATGAACCTGAGACGACCACTAATACATGGAATCTTCATTCCTACCTAACTCTACACATGATAAATTGCTGTATGGCAATATTACTGGAGTTAGTGTCATAACCACAGGCACAACCATAAACATCACTGTCATCATTGTATTTGCTGTTTCTGCCACAACCATGGGGTCTACTATTATCATTTATATTATAATTATTGCCATTTATGCCACAGCCACTGCTATTATAATCATGATATCATCATCACTACCATATGAACATAATAATTTTTATCGTGAACATAATTTTTATCAACTCCATCGTCAATGCCGTTTCTGCAACAGCCATGAGAACTATTATTATAACCATCACCATATAATTATTATCATCAGCATCATTACCAAATCATGAACACAACCAATATATTCATTATAGACAACATAATCACTATTGTTGGCAATGGCTTGTGACGCTTTGGTAAGATGCTCAGCTATAAACTTAAAGGCTTTCTTCAGCGGGTTTGATCCTGGATAAAGAACACAGATAATTTATTTGCCAATGAACCTAAAGCAACCATTGATAAATAGAACCTTCATTCCAACTATATTCAGTAAATTGCTGTGTGGCAATATTACTGGAGTTGGTGTACGGTAAAGTGCTAGTAGTATCACAACTGCCATCATCATCGTCGGCACAGGCTATCAAAGAATAGACTAAGAAAATATCTACTTGCATCCTTTGTTAAACCCTCCGATTAGTTGAATCCATAAAAAGTCCAGCTAAAATATCTGCTTTTTTGCATCTAGCTGCATGTGGTTGCTGGTTGTGACAATTTCATGTCACGATAAATTTGGATTTGACACCCGCGAACAAGGGCGACCCAAGAAAAAAATATCTACATTTATGGGCATATGTTTTGGTATCAGGACCACGTTTTTTTCGGTGGACAAAGCTTTTTTTGTCCTTCTATCTTGGATTTGGTCTCTTCCTCTTCATTGCTTCCACATCCTGAAGCAGGGCTCCTAGGCCAAACTTCCAAGGGGCCTTTCTATAGCAAATGTATTACATGAAAAAATAAACAATGATGAGAATTGTCCTGTGCCCCAAAGTAGCCTGCTGCACCTGTAACCTCTAATGTAAGGGTTCCCAAGTTTTATGTCTATGTTCAAAATCAGACTTGCAGGTTGCTATTAGAATAATTATTTTTGCACTGTAAATTCAGTAAAGAAAAAGTAAGAGGAAAAATTCTGACCTTGTGGCCTGTGCATAGCCTCCATGGTTCCCCCCTCATCTTAAAGCAGGGGCCTCCCATAGTGAATTTCTAGTTTGTAAAAACAAAAAAAGAGTCACCCCAGAGTCTCTGTCAGCCCCACCTAGAGCGTTGCCTAGTGTGTCTGCACTGGTCGCATGCTCCAAGAGCCTTCCCAGTATTGCTAGGGATACACTGTTTTTTTCCTTTTTTTTCATAGGACCCTTATTATATTCTACACTTTTTTGGTATAAAAGGGTGAAGATATCATTTAAGCAGCAAAAAATTCTTGCTTCATAGGCTTCCAGTGTTTATGAGCATATTTTGAAAAACAGTTAATTGTATAATTGGTTTTGTCACTTCAGTAATACATGCTTTAGCAGCGACATATACTTTAGAAAAGTTTTGAATGGACTTATTTGCGAAGGAAATTTATTTAGCACACTTGGCACACTGCCTGGGTTTTCATCGATTACTGGGAGGATTGAAAAGTGAGAAACCATTATACATAATACTGGCAGCATTGAAGAGGTAACAAACCATTGTAAAGGCATATGCATTACTAGTGAACAACAGTAACCGAATATAAACATTCCGAAAGTGATTGTTGAGGTCTAGAAACTATTGTTGCCAACAGTTTTTTGTACATTTAGGGCATTTGCCCAGCTCTGACAAACTTTTGAAGTAACCTATCGTTAGTCGGGTCGCGTTTGGTATTTATGCAAAATTTGGCTGTGATAAATCTAAAATTGTAGATTTGAATAGAGAACACACAGAAATCCACTTTTATGCACATCGATTATTTTTTCTAACCATTTTTGATAAAAATTTTCAGAATTTATTGAAAAATTGCCCCGTATATTAAAGATAATCTTTTTTAGTCCTGCTTCATTTTCAAAATTTTGCCAATCCATTGATTTGCTTAGCTTTCTCCCATTTTTTAGTTTTCAGTGTTTGTAATAGATGGCTATAATAGTCCAGCAAAGATTGAATCAGAAAACAAATGTAAACCGGTTTCATTGTCAGGTTTTACTGCTTTTTTTTGTTATACGGGAAAAGGAGTGAATTTAGTTGGTACTTGTTCTATGTGTCACACATTGCGAGTACTGTTTCTTTTCAGTTGTGCTAAAATAAAAAAAGAATGAGTGACTCGTATATATTCATTTCTTTGGAAAAATGCCAACTTCAAGTGAAAATAAAATTTTCTTGCTGTAATTTTGAAAATGATCATAAATTAATAGATTCAATACTTGTAACAGTTTTGACTGTGGATTTGAGAATTTATATAATCAATTTGAATACAAAATGGTTTATCAAAAGTGTACTTATTTTTGGACACAATATGGCAGAAAAAAGAAACAAGTGGTTAAAGTATTTTCCCTCTTACAAGGTTTTTTTGTTAAAATGTGATGATCAGGATCTACTGTATTTAATTCTTTGTACAGCTTTGCAATAGCCTAAAGAGCCTATAAAATAAGAGCCAGTGTTCTCGAAGTATGCACCACTGCTCCGAAAGGGGGGGGGGATACTGCCAATGTTTGTTAGGGAAAGTGTGAGGAGCTGGTGTTATTGATGTATGCCTATTCAGTGCTTTGAAGCAATTATTTGAAGAATGTTTTAGAATTTTTCAGAATGGCAGCTCTGCACTGTATACTGGATGATCGAAGAAAATGTTCTGGAAACAAAATATACGCCTCTCTTATCAAACTACAGGTAGAGATTTTTTCCTTTTTAGTAAGAGTTTTGTTTTCAATAATCTTCCCCCACCCTTATCATTCGAGCTGAGAACATATTAAGCATTTTATCGGCAATAATGTATATATATTGTGTGCCCATTCATCTTTAATAAGGGAGTAGGTAGAAATTGAGTATCTTTGATTGAAGCACACATGTAACTTGTACAAATATTCATTACTATAAGTGGTCTCAGACAGGAGAACAATCATATATTGTTTTTTGTGATTTAAAAAAAATCACTTGAATTAGTCACAAATACCGGAAGTAATCATTCTTAAATATATTACTGAAATGCCTCTCAATTAAATTCTTCCTCGTCAGAAAAGTCATGTGCAAGGAAAAAAAAATGGCGACGTTCACGTATATATATATATGCCGATCGTCACTGTGTGTGAGAGCATGTGTACTGCATTATTGTAATAACTATAATTGAATATTAAACT
This sequence comes from Pholcus phalangioides, assembly GCF_987345545.1. Taxonomy (NCBI): domain Eukaryota; kingdom Metazoa; phylum Arthropoda; class Arachnida; order Araneae; family Pholcidae; genus Pholcus; species Pholcus phalangioides. The sequence goes on from NW_028301628.1 coordinate 14,713,516, forward strand.
AAGTTAATCTAGAACTAAGTGTACTAGTAAATAATTTAAGAGATTATGGGCCCAGGACACGCGCAGACTTAGTTTTGTAAGTTTTTTTTGCATTTGTTGCTATATTAGTCGCGGCAGTAACACACCGGCAGCTAAGCCTAAAGTTCACACTACTATAAGTACAATGGCCGGAGTGGATGTTTCCAATATGAATAGGGGTGTATTGTGATAGGCCTCCTCGTGGTGCACCCTGGGTAACGCCAAATCTATCACACGTCATTGTCATCGCTTTTTGTGCTCATATACTTCACCTTCAATAGCCCAAATTACATGTTTATTTCGACACATCTTGCAGTACATGTCTTGCATCTCGTTTTGTCCTGTACATGTTTTTGTCTTTTGTGTCCAACCCCTCATTGTGGGCCCCGCTCAGGCGGGGAGGGGTCCTCCCGGATGGGGCATTGCTTCTAGCGTATGCTCCATCCAGGACGCTGTCTACCTGCGTGTTTGCCGTGCGTGGAGACCCGTAAGGCTGGAGATGGGGATCCTGGTTAGCCTGATGCGCTAGCTTTGGCCTCGGATTCAGCCGAAACGGGAGGCCTGGATTAGCCCCGTCTGGGTCAATCGGCTGGTCGCCTCGGTGGCTAAAGGGGTTACACTGCTGGGCAGGTAGAGGGGCCGGGCCTGCCGGACGTCGTTGAGGTTTGTTGGTGCTGCTTCACGGCGATCTTGGATCTTGAACGCGTCTGCTCGCCTGCTTCGGTGGTGTATAGCTCCTACCTAACCTGGCGTTGCTACTAACCTTCATCGGTTACGTGTGCGCGTCCCCTTGTAGGGCTCCATGGTGGGCATGGTCGGTAGGGGCCGAACACATTATCTCCAAAATGGGGAAAAATCAAAATGCACCAAAACGTCAAAGAACTGCTATGAGCGAAACTGTTGTCACTGATCCTGCTCCTACTGTTTCATTTTTCTTCCTGCATTGTACTGACACTGATAAACCGCTGGCCAAAGTGTCACCATTCATAATAGACAAAGCTCTCTATGGCGCAATAGGCACATTAAAATCAGTGAAGGCTCTTCGTTCAGGAGACCTTCTCATTGAAACTAACACACCTAAACAATCCGAACTCGTTCAAAAGCTCACATCTCTCGGAGACATTCCAATAATAGTCAAAATCCATCCCACGTTGAATTATTCACGTGGTGTGATTTCAGATACTAACTTGATTAATATGGATGAAGAACTACTAACAGAGGAGCTGGCGTCTCAAGGCGTAACATCTGCCAAACATATCATGAGCCGCAAAGATGGCAATCCAGCTCCATCACGTAACATAATCCTGACATTCTCATCACCGACATTGCCGAAAGATATTAAGATAGGCTATTATAGTCTCAAAATCCGCCCATACATACCTAACCCCGTAAGATGTTTCAACTGCCAGAAATTCGGTCACTCACGAACGGCGTGCCGTAGTCAACCCACCTGCGCAAAATGCGGTGAGAAGGACCACATTTCGGACAACTGCACTTCAACATCATTCAAGTGTGTCAATTGCGGTGGCATTCACCCCGCATTTGACAGGAAGTGTCCGAAATGGAATGAAGAAAAAGAGATCCAGAAGATCAAGGTCCTTAATAACATCTCGTATATCGAAGCACGTCGTCGCATAACATCTAACCAAGCTCCAATCGTTGGTAAATCATACGCCAATACGACTTCACAATCACCGACTACTAACAAGATTAACAGTGTAACAAAAGTTTCTATTACAACTCAGACCGAACCAATTGCTAACACATCCACTCAAACTTCATCCAATCAACCATGCAACAGTTGTGGCTGCTGTTGCTCCGCTGGATTCCGGAGGGAGTCCACTACCTCCGAAGAAGAAGCGGGAAAAGCAACAGCGAACACATTCAAAATATCTACTGGTACCAAACCGAAAATTAGTTCTAGAAATAAAACAAAAAAGAAACCTTTCAAGACGGGGTATTCCAAAAAAGCCATACAGAGAGCTTTGACACATCCCACCATTAAAAATGTGTCACTTATCGATGACACATCGATTGGTGACATGGATTTTGACAATCCTACAGAATCCGGTACTACCCGCCGCAAGATTGACCGGAATAAATTTAAGGACCTTTAACCGTCTACTTCTATTTGAAATTGAAATTTATGGCCAACATAATTCAATGGAACATTCGTGGTCTTAGATCCAATTATGAAGATCTCAAGGATTTGATCAATCGTTATCATCCTGTTTGTGTGGCACTCCAGGAAACTTTTACGAAGCCCTCGGAGACATGGAACATCAGGCGACATTCCCTGTTCCGTATTGATTACGATGACGGGAGTAGAGCCTGCCGCGGTGTTGCTCTGCTGGTTCCACATCACGTGTCGTCGCGCGTTTTAACGCTGCGCACGAACCTGCAAGCCATCGCGGTGGAAATCTCTACAGGCCTAAGAATTACCATCTGTTCTATTTATTTGCCACCAAATGACACCATCTTACAGAGAGATCTAGAAGATCTGATTGATCAATTACCTACACCATTTTTTCTTCTTGGAGACTTCAATGCACATAACCTGATATGGGGTTCTAACAGCAACACCCCGCGTGGCGAAATGGTTGAACGTCTGTTAGAAGACATGGACCTCGCCATCATGAATGATGGCAGTTTCACTCATTTTCATGCCCCAAACAATAGTTTCGCTGCAATAGATCTATCCTTATGTTCACCCTCACTCTTGCCCAACTGGTCCTGGTCGGTTGATCCGGACCTCCACGGGAGCAATTATTTTCCTCTAGTGGTTAAGTGCCTTGATCGAAGCCATAGCATACCTGAGGGTCCTCCTCGGTGGAAGCTTGTGGCCGCCCGATGGGCAGACTTCACGGTCAAGGCAGAAATCACGGAGGATATGGTTTCGCAACCCGACGTCGACCACTGTGTCGACCTTGTGACCAGTTGTATGATCTCAGCAGCCAAAGAAACTATACCCAAAGTCTCCTCGAAACTTCCTAAATTTCCTAAACCTTGGTGGAACCACGAATGTAATCTTACGATTAAAGCACAAAAGAAAGCGTGGAGTAGGTTCCGGCGGTATCCTACCCATGATAATAAGTTGGCATTTTTAAAAGCAAAGGCGATAGCAAGAAGAACCAGGCGCCAGGCTCAACGCGAGTCCTGGCACAAGTTTACCACGGGAATCAATTCATCTACTTCATCGAAAGACATTTGGGACCGGATCCGAAAAATCAATGGTCATTATCAGTCTCATCCAATCACCATTTTAAACACCAATGGCACTATCATCAGCGATGTGAGGGATATTGCGGATACCATCGCCGCCCATTTCGCCACTGTCTCCAGTGATGCGAATTATCCCCCATCGTTTCATCCCATTAAATCATCGGCCGAACGTACATCGTACACCTTCCGGCCTTTTACACCGGAGGGGTACAATTCATTGTTCACCCTTCATGAACTGACGACGGCCTTGCAGCGAAGTCCTGACTCAGCTGTAGGGCCCGATGCCATTCATTATTCCATGATACGGCATCTCTCACCAGAATCATTGTCACATTTACTCATATTATTTAATCGGATCTGGGTCAGTCATTCATTTCCTGACACCTGGCGAGCAGCCATTGTTCTTGCATTCCCGAAGCCTGGCAAAAATCCTCAGCAACCCAATAGTTACCGACCTATTGCTTTGACCAGTTGTCTATGTAAGCTCATGGAACGCAAGGTCAACTATCGCCTTATGCACTACCTTGAGGTTAACAATATTTTATCTAAACATCAAAGCGGCTTTAGACGGTTCAGGTCCACAACATGCAATTTGTTACGCCTTGAGACATCAATAAGACAAGCATTTGTGAAGAGGGAGCATATGCTAGCCATATTTTTCGACATAGAAAAGGCCTACGACCGTACTTGGAGGCACGGAATTCTTTCCGACCTCTATAATAGCGGCTTGCGGGGCAACTTGTCCATTTTCATTAAGAACTTTCTTGCTCGCCGCATCTTTCAGGTATGGATCGGAAGCACGTTATCAGCTCCCCAAATTCAAGAACAAGGTGTACCTCAAGGTAGCATTTTAAGTGTAACACTTTTTATTTTAAGACTCAACGGGGTGTTGAACCAATTCCCGTTGTCTGTCACTGGCGCACTCTACGTGGATGATCTGTTGATATCTTACCAATCAGTGAATATGAGGTCAGCCGAGAGACAATTACAAACCGCTCTCAACAAGATTAGCAAGTGGGCTCATAATAACGGCTTTTCATTCTCCGCTGACAAGACTGTTGCTATGCACTTTTGTCGGCGTCGAGACCTACATAATGACCCACAATTGTTTCTCAATAACCTATTGTAGAAAATACTAAATTCCTCGGCATCACATTTGACAAGAAACTCACTTTCAAACCTCAAATTGCGCAATTAAGAGCTCGTTGCATGAAGACGATGAACCTCTTGAAAGTCATCTCTTCTACATCGTGGGGAGCTGACCGTAAGTCGCTCCTCCACTTATACAAAGCTTTAATAAGATCGAAGCTCGACTACGGCTCCATTGTATACGGGTCGGCACCTCGGAGTTATCTGAGTGTGCTCGACCCAGTCCACCATCTCGCCCTACGGATTTGTTCTGGAGCTTTCCGAACGTCTCCAATGGAGAGCCTGTATGTCGAATGCAACGAGCCATCACTGACATCAAGACGCCAGCAACTTTCCTTGAAATATTTTATCAAGATGAAGTCTTTTCCAGATCATCCACTTCATCGTGTCATTTTTAATCCCTCATTTCATAGACTATTTGCTGCTCGCCCTTCATGTGTTCCATCTTACGGTCTTCGTATGAGGGCACTGGTGGAAGAACTAGAATTAGACATCAGTCGTGTGGCCCCAGTTGCTTGGCAACTGGCACCATGGGAGCAGTCTCTGCCAGATGTCTCTCTTTCATTATCATTATACCCTAGAGCCACCACAGCAGATGTCATATATCGACATATATTCTTTAGGTACAGGGGCAGGTACAACAGGTACTTCCCCATATATACCGACGGCTCCAAGAGCCCTGGCCATGTCGGTTGTGCCTACATTTGCTGTGAGGAGACATCTTTCAAACCTCCAGACACATTCACTATATATTCGGCAGAACTGTACGCAATCCTTCAGGCTCTACGTCATATACGACGCAAACGCCACCGACGATGCATCATTTATAGTGACTCTCTCAGCGCATTACAAGCACTGTGTTCCGTCAGTTTCCACACTCATCCATTCATTCATGCCATTTTTCATGAACTGCATTACCTCATTCATCATGATACCACAGTAAAATATTACTGGGTACCAGGTCATGTTGGAATACCGGGCAACGAAAAAGCAGACACCGCAGCTCGAACAACAACAACTAACATTGACAATAACCTTTTGGTACCTGCCAGTGACCACTTCTCAATCCTCCGGGAAGTGATGCATCACCGCTGGCAGGACCATTGGAACAATCAAATTAATAACAAATTACATGCCATCAAGCCCACACTTGGCGATTGGCGTTCGAGCTGCAGAACTAACCGAAAGGAGGAAGTTCTGCTTGCCCGGTTGCGCATAGGACACAGTCGTATCACACAATCATATCTTTTATTACGAGAGAGTCAGCCACAGTGCCCACATTGTCAAAGTCCATTAACCATTGCTCATGCTTTTACTTGTTCATATCATCGTCATCATTTTACGACCGCTTTTGGTCAAAGTCATCTTTCACTTCATGACATTTTATCTGACCATTGCGATGTATCTCGCATTTTTAAATTCATCAAAGCCATTGGTTTTTATAATAAATTATAGATTTTTACAATTCATGTCATTGTTTTATGCTTTACGTTGCTTTTTATCATGCATAGTTTTAGTATTTTGACATGACAAAAGGATGATTTTTCTTATTTTTATAATTTGTTTTGGCGCAGTTTGATCAAATTGGTCCTTGCGCCAGAAAATTTAAAATCCAATCCAATCCAATCCAATATGAATAAATTCAATGGTGATAATTATTCACAGTGGAGGTTCCAAATAGGATTTGCCCTGAATTCAAAAGGTGTATATGGCGTTGCGACCGGAACCACATCCAGGCCTGACGTCGAAACCGATCTTGAAAAGTGGGAAAGGAGCGATGCAGTGGCAATGTTTACCATCACTGCAGCGAGGGACATGAAACAAATCACGCTCGTCGAAAGCTGCACCAGATCCGCAGAGATGCTAAAGAAGTTAGACTCAGTGTTCCAGCAGAAATCTGATTTCAACAAGATGTTGTTGTTGGACAAATTCCACCAAATGAAAATTGATCCAAGTGATACTGTAGTGCGGTACATCGCTAAAGTCGAGAACCTTGGCCATTAAATAAAGAACTCTGGTGAAAGCATCAGCGACGCTACACTGATAACAAAAATCCTAGGAACTCTTCCGGCAAAATATCTGAGCTTTTGGCAAGCATTTCTATCGATGGACGAAAGCAAGCAAAATATAGCCAACTTAATAGCCAGGCTCATCGATGAAGAAACTTGAGTTATCTAAGAACGGACAAAACGAGTCGGCGTCCTTCGTGAATCATAGTAGGCCAAATTTTTCAGCCAGTCATTCAAGGCTAAAGACAAACCAACCCAAAGTCGACTGAGCCAACATTACATGCTATTCCTGTCGAAAGAAAGGTCACTTTGCTAGAGATTGCAGAGCAAAAAGAGGTAGGAATATAAAAACCCGGGTACCAACAGTGACGCAGCCAACTATGCCTTTAATGCTCAGTTGCTGGAGTCGGGCCACTGCACTGGAGATCAATAGATCCTTGATAGTGGTGCATCTGCACATATGACCTTTGATCGTAAAATTTTGTGTAACTTCGTACGGTTGGATTGTGGTGACAAAGTTCGCCTTGGCAACAATACTGAGCTCCCTATCAAGGGAAAGGATGAGGTAAAGATTCTCAAATATGTCAACAGTACATGGGTTGAAGGCTTGATGACCAATGTACTGTATGTGCACGACTTAAAGAGGAACTTATTCTCTGAAGGAACTATTGTAAGCAAAGGAATGAGAATAATTAAAGATGAGAATTGTGCCAAAATGTACAATCGCGATCACTATATTGTCAGCATTGCAGTGCGTAAATCAAGTAACCTGTACCAGATGCTGTTCAGAATGGGGGAAAACATTTTCCCCATAAATGATAACCTTTTGATATTCAACGTTCAGTGGGAATGTATAAATTGGAATAAGTTATGTTTTCATCTTTTTCTTATAACTTGGCCTTACATTCAGAGCTGCAACTAGGGGAGAGCAGGCGGGTTTGGTCTGGGGGGGGGGCAAATTTCACCCTTTCACCTCTCCTTCAATCAGCATTACAAGCAGGGCCGCAACTAGATGTTTGGTCACCCGGGGCAAGTGCACATTTTAGCGCCCCCTTGTAATGTTGAAGGAGAGGTTTGGGAATAAAATTTGCGCCCCCCTCTGGTCCAGCGCCCTGGGTCATGGCCCCAACATCCTGGAGTGGGGCCCCTAGGCTGGAATCTTTTGCGGACCCCCCGACCAGACTTTCACGGGCCCTTTTATGATGGATTTATAGTGTGAAAAACAAAAATAATGAAAATCGTCCTGGGACCCCGGGGCTGGAGCCTTGCCAGCCCACCCCTTCTGGGGGGCCATGCCCTGGGCACAAGACCCACCTGCCCCCCTCCCCTAGTTGCGACCCTGATTACAAGGGAACGCCAGAATATGTACTTGCTTTGCTGACCAAGCATCAGTTGCGGCAAGTATCCTGCCCACATTACTTGTTGAACATAGAACAGGGCCTGATTTTCCGCATGTGGGGCAGGACCGCAAATAGATACTTGGTCAGTCGGAGCAAGCAAGTATTTTGGCGTCCCCTTGTAATGTCGAAAGAAAGGTTAGAGGATAAAATTTAGCTCAGGATCCGGAGCACCAGACCCACCTGTTCCCCTCCGGGTTATGACCCTGCCCAGGAGCTCCAACATTTAAATAACATGCGTTCACTGATTAACAAAACGTCTTTGATCCAGGTCACGGATACCCCCGTGTCTGATTTGGGTCCAGACATGGATGTTCAAACTCTTCAGTTTGCAGGCCATATGACAATGAAAACAGGGATAAAATTGATTTCAAAATGTTTAATTGATGCTTGAATAATTTCTGCATAGTTACTACTGCATCGCAATCATTAGTGCATTATATAATATAATTCGATTTCGCATACGTGTTACCCAGGCGTGTACTTTTTAGCTGTGGGCCACAAACTCTCTCTGATACAGTTATCGTGTTGTAAGCACTAGGTACTTTCTTAACAACACTTTTTCGCGAGCCGTATGGAATCTCTTGTCATCCCACCACTATGGGTGAGGGACTGGTTGTCCCATACATACGGGACTCTAGCCCTTATGCGGGAGGGGCAGTGGTTGTTGCATTGTATATTTATTACTTATGGGGGGGGGGGGGGGCTCAGCCCCCTCGTAAAATTTATCAGGGAGGGGCTCGAACTTCCTCAACCCCAGGTTCCAGTGCCTATGGCCCGGGGGCCGGACCGGATTTAGTCATTCAGCGGCCCAGTGCAAGAACAGTTTTGTGGTCCTGGTGATAGGGGTTGGGCCCAGAGGTTAACTAATTTTTGCTCTATAAATCCACCAAAATTTCTTTTAGAGGCGGCCTAGGGTCTTCGAATTTGGATCCGTAAAAAATCTTTCCGAGGAGGAGGCCCCAGTAAGTAGAGCCGTTCTAGCGCATGGGCAGACTGGGTATGGGCAGTGCAGGTGGTTACAAAGCTTCACGTTCACGAGAAATATGTAAAACAATATAATGTATAACAGGGCTGCAACTGGGGGGGGGGGGTGCAGGCGGGTCTGGTGCCCCGGGCGCTGTGCTAGAGGGGGCGCAAATTTCATTTTTTAATCTCTTCTTCAACATTATGAGGAGGCTCCAAAATGCATGCTTACTTCGGCTGACCAAACATCTGGTTGTGGCTCTGATGTCTAATACTGTGAAATATGATTTTGAATCGGGATGACTGGCGCTTTAAGTATGATAGGGTGAGTCCCTTGCACCGAGGGCTCATCACAGTGTTAAGGCCATGGCCAATTTATGGGAGAGGCAGACCGGGCTGTAGGGGCTTTAGTTATAAAAAAATAAATCATTTCATATATAAAAATATAAATTTCAACCAAAGAAGCTAGATAAAAATCTTAGTCTCGGGGTCCTTTCAAAAATTAAGGCCCCCATCCAAGGATGTGGGGGGCTGCAGATTCACTACCATATGTGTGTGTCTTTTAATAAATCGACATATTTTTCATCAATGGATTCAATAAAATTTCAAGTTTTGACTTTTCAAAGTATATAGTTAGCGTAAAATATTATACATAATCAATGCAGTAAAACTCATTTTTACGGCCCCTAATATTTTGTGGCCTGGTGCGATCCCACCCTTTGCAGCTGCCTAATTTCGGCCCTGGGGGGCCGGAAGTTGTGCATGCTAGGTTTAACCAAACGTATTATAAAGTAGGGTTTTTCAACCTTTTTCTAGTCACAAGCACTGCCTGTACTCATCATCAAAAGAAGAGCACCCTTACAGCAAGTTTGACATACGAATGCCTGAAATCAGGATGATTTCAATCCTTGAATGCAATGTGTACAAGGTGTTTAATTGGAATTGTTAATCAAGTGTTCGTGAGCATGACATCAGACACGAGTATTGAGCACTCTGGGTGGTTCAGGTAGCACCATGGTGCTCGCGAGGAACAGGTTGAATATGCCTGTCTTAAAGCGTATTTATAAATATAATTTTTTTCGAAATCGTACAGCGAGCCGAATAAAATTATTGAGTGGATCAGACTGGCTTGCGGGCCGAAGTTTATGGAGCTATGCATTAAATTTCAGTGAACCTCGATATAACGATACAATGTGGGACAAGAAAAAATATCGTTTCACAAGGGTTATTGTGAAATCGAGAGGCAGCAGTTTAACATTAGAGTATAGACATTTCCAAACCAGACTTGAGAAAATAGCGTGGAAGAGGGATTTATCGCTGTATCTAGTATCGTTGTAGTGAGGTTTCGTTATGTATGGAAAAGAAAAATAACACTATTAAAGATAAATGAGATGAAATGAAAGAACTATTTTAAAGATGTGGGGAATTGAAGCAAAGGTTAAAATATTGTGTTATTCATTTATTTTTTTTAAGCTTGCCATCTATGAGTTTTCTTTTGGGCTCTTTCCGAAGCTTTCCTAACTTTTGCCTGAAAATTTATTTGCCTTATTCTGATGAATGTTCTTACTTGTGCATTAAGTGTTTATAATTTTTCATTCACTTCGGGATATTTTGATGATATTGTTTCGCACAGAGATTTAATTATTTTTTTCTCAGAGCAGAACGAGGTTCCGTGCAGTCCAGCAAAAATGATTTCCCAGTTTCTGATTTTTTCAAGTCAATTTTGGGATGGAATTAGGAATCCTCCTCTCGAAAGTTTGCAAATCCACCCGAGTTGGGATGAACTTTGACAAGGTGTTCTCATCAATTGCCCAGATGGAGTTCCAATTGTGGAATCGATGTCTCTGCACTTGAAAGCAATGTAGCCTGCCAGATAGTGGAGGCCTTCGGAAGAACATTTTAGTGTTCTTCCAAATTATAGTGTTATTTTTCAGGAAAAACGTACCCCCCCCCCCCCAGGCCCATTATTTGGGGGGGTCCGGGGAATCTTGCTCCTGTGTGGGTGAGTTCAAAATAATAATAATTAATAATAAACAATAAATAATTAATAATAAACAATAAATAATTAATAATAAACAATAAATAATTAATAATAAACAATAATAACTGTTATTACCAAGAAATTTTTTTTAATTCAACCAAAATTATTAAACACTTTCAAATGTATCTAATATTTTTCTTTCCCTGTATGTTTTTTTCTCCGTAAAGATGCGTTCCTGATAATTTCCCTCACGGTTTCTAGAATTTCCCTCTCGTGGAAGAGAGAAGCTGCTTCCATTGACTTAACATTGCATACATGAATTGGGAAAAAAATTCATTAAAAATCAAATAAATTTTTTAAAAATAAAAAAAAATATCTTGACAATAAGCGGTTTTTGTGGCATCCGCTTAAAAAAAATGATGAAGTCCTGAGCATGAAAACTATGCGAAAAAATTCTTGAAAAACCAAAAATTTTGCATTATGCTCCCGTTTGAGTGGGTCACGTGAGGAATCGGGTGACGTCAAAACCAGTTTCATTCTGAAGCGCGCGCTTTCTAATACTTAACCTTATATATTCTAGAAACCTTGATCTACTGCTGTGAAAGAAGTTGTATGGCTTCGCCAGTTTCTATGCGAAGTAAATCAGTCATCAATTTGTGATAAAGGTGTTACCTTGTATATCGACAATCAAAGTGCTATCAAGCTAATTAAAAATCCTGTGTACCACAAGCGTACAAAGCACATTGATGTAAGGTTCCATTTCATACGTGGCAAGTTCCAAGACAGAACTGTTAACATTGAATTCATCAGTACTAATGAACAATCAGCAGACATCTTCACCAAGGCTTTACCCAGGGACAGATTTGAAAAGCTTAAAAACTTGATTGACTGTATGGATAAACTGTATATTTGTTGACAAGCAAGAATTGGAGGGAGTGTTAAATATATTACTGAAATGCCTCACAAATAAATTCTTCCTTGTCAGAAAAGTCATGTGCAAGAAAAAAAATAAATCTGGCAACGTTCTTGTCCCGTTCACGTATCGTCACTGTGTGTGAGTGCATGTGTACTGCATTATTGTAATAATTATAATTGAATATTAAACTAAGTTAATCTAGAACTAAGTGTACTAGTAAAGAATTTAAGAATCATTCTGAAGAAATATTTTACCTGGCTGATATCTCAAAGATATTATTCTTGGTTAGCAGACCACATTTTCCAATGGTTTACAATTAAAAAAGACTGAATTTAGCAATTTTTTGCTTTGAACTTTGCTTATGTGGTGAGGGATATTGATATTTGGGAATTGGCAATTTACCATTAGCTGATTGGGTGTTACACAATTCTCTCATTTGTTAACTTTTCCTGTTCTGTAATACACTGCTGGCCACCCAAATTGCAACACCAAGAAAGACAAGAGATATCGCAACAATATTTATTTTGTAGATAACATGTTGACCAAGCATCAAATGATTAAATTTATAGACTTCTGTGAAGTGTGGTTCCTGCCAAAATCAGTAGCCAGAGTAGCCACCATTGTTGGAGATCACCGCTGCCACACGCCTCGGCATTGATTCAAAGAGACTTTGGATGTGTTCTTGGGGTACAGCAGACCAAGCAGCTTCCACGCGTTGCCAAAGTTGATCTGGTGTGGCAGCTGGGGATGTAATCTGGGTCAATCGTTGAGCAACCATGGACCACATGTTTTCTATCGGCGAAAGATCCGGAGAGCGAGCTGGCCAGGGAAGCAATTCAATCTGGCGATTGACGAAGAACCTTTGGACAATGCGTGCCACGTGTGGCACGCATTTATTACTACATGAAGTATCATAGGCATTTGCAGAATTTTCTGGGGGGTTTCAATTTTTTTTCTTCTGTGGGGGGGGTTAGGGTTTTTCCAAAAAAATTGAAGGTTTAAGTCATAGTTTCCCAAACTTTTTGTTCCACCGCCCCCCTTCTTTAGAATTTATTTTTTCTCATTGCCCCCCCCCCCCAACTCAAGCAAACACATAGGAGCCTATCCCCAGTAGCACACGATATAGAATGACGTAGAGATTTCGATACCGTTCGACGTAGAAATGGTATACGTTTGTCGACGCAGTTCGACATAGCGAAATTCAGGTAATCATTCCGATGTTGAATGAATACGAACGTCATAAGGTGGTCGGAAATTTTTTTGTGTCTGATATCGGACAGTATAGTAGAAATGTATCTCCCTTCTGAACCATTCCATTGCCCACCAGGGGGCGATGTTGCCCACTTCGGGAAACACTGGTTTAAGTGTATGTAATATTACGTTTAGTTTTTGAAAGGAAAAGAATCGATGGGCAGTACGGCTATATGCGTAAAAAATAATACGGGAAAAAATAAGGAAAAATCATTTGTGCCTGCTGTAGGAGGAGCGAAAAAAATTAGAAGAAAACAATTTCTGCCCTTTTTCTAGTAGGTTTGCCAAATCTGACGTAAAAGAGCATAAGAAATTAGAGAAAATGATTTCTGCCCTCTTTAGGAGAAGCGTCATATCCAAAGCTGGAATGGGGGGAAAAATTTGAAACTTATTTGTGCCCGCTCTAGGAAGAGTGCCAAATCTGAAGTGAAAGAGCAAAAAAAAATTCAAAATTATATTTTATGAAATAAAATATCATTTTAAATTTTTTGACGAATTTTATGACATAAAATATCGCTGTTCCTTTGAACGCATCAAAACAAAGCAATTGAAACAAAAGTTTTTTTAATTGGGGGACATCGGGCACACAGAAATAGGTCTCACTCAGGTAGAGATTTTGTCTCGAGTGGCCCTCTTCCCTGAGTGCAACGTATGTGTGTGGACTTAAAAATTGTAATAAACCATACATACACAACTGAGCATTTTTTCGGAGTTTCATGGACCTTGTTCCAGATACCTGGTAAGTAATGGTAAAGCCTCCTATGAGGCTCCTAGACAATATCTCTATTTGGGGGGACCTTTGTAAGGTGTAGCCACAACGGAAATCTAAAAATACATCTTTTCCCCTTCAAGAGACTAATCAGGAACTTGTTGAAAATTCCATTAGATTTTTTAAAACAGCTTTGTAAACCAGACTCCACAATCACGACAATCCCCCAATTCTGTTTTTGAAACTAAGAAAAAAGTTTGAGGCGCAAAATATATATTGCTATTTTAATTAAGACCGTTGTCCCTAAAATATGCTTCACTGCATTGTTTTGCACCTTGGTAAGGTACTAGGTGGAAGAGCGATGATACGTCTCACCAAGTAGATTTATTAATTAAATAGTGTACCAGTTTATTAAAACATGTAATTTTTCCATTACGTTATACAGGGTGGTAACTATCAACTGCCCAATAATTACACACGTGTTTCCTTGTGAAAAACTAATATAGAAAAGTGTTTTCAGTTTTTTAATCTACCCCATAAATAATTAATGAGTTATAACACTTTGAAAATTGATGACATCACTTCAAAATCCTGCCAAATTCACCAAACACATAACTTGGCATTTTTGAAAATGTTTAAAATGTAATAACCCTCACAAAGAAATTCAGAAAACAAAAGAGGTATGAAAACCAGTTTTTTCTCTCTCTCACACTTTTCGGGAAAGAGAAAAAACTTTTTTTACCAGTCAATCAGAATATGTTCTTTGCATCTCACAATGTCAGCTTTACAGAGGTATGAAAAGCATTAGTTGTTTTGTTTTTTACTCCAGAAAATACTGCATCTATTTCTTAATTTTTTGTTATAATTTCTAATTTGATGCCATTCAGCATACAAGAATACTGTGACATGCACCTTATATGCACTGGACGTCACTCACACTTCTGGCACAACTTACTCGGAAGTAAATAGGCCATGGTGATAGATCAAATTTGTGCTCATTTTAAAAAAAGAAATATCTTCCTTTCACCAAACTACCCTTAAAATCTTTTTAGAGGGATGAAGTTATTCTTCAAAATTGTTTTTTCGAATAATACACTGGCTCTAATAACAGCCATAAAACTAAACGTTTGTGAGTAGATTAAAATAGCCAAATTTTAAACCAGAAAAAAAAAGCATTTCCATGTTTCCAAAGGAAATTTCAGTGGTTTTAGGGTATATTGGGGCTGCAAATTTCAAAACTGGGTTGGTTTTGCCGAATTGACTCTAGTTTTTGAGATGATGCATAATATCAATATTTCAGTATAGTCTGCAGTCATTAATTTTTGCATGAAAATTTTTCTTTCAACTTTTTATTTACTTTCCTATTGTATTCACCACTAGCTAAACATTGAAGAAAACCCAGCGCTGCCTGGGTTTTCTTCAATGTGGTTTTTTGGATCACATGATATCTCCCTCTTTCTTTGAGGGACATGCAAACTGTAAAGAGAAACGATATCACTCTCTGCTGTTCATACGAAGTACGAAAGCCTGGATAACCAAGCGGAGATCGAGATGTAGTTCGGAAAGAAAATTCACATTTTAGGGTAAAAAACCCAGCCCGGGGGGGGGGGGGGAGGGAATGGGTATCTACCTGGGAAGCAAATTTGACAACCCTGGTATGAACAGCGGAGAGTGACATAATTTCTCTCTATATGTCGCCATCTAACGTCTTAAGAGCTATTAGCTGAGCTAGGAGGCTGTCCATGCGCAGTCCCGTTCAGCATCCATATATATGCTCTAAGGAATGAAAATGTCTGTTCTCTGTAGTTCAATGGTTAGAACACTCGCCCGGACAGTGAGAGATTGGTGGTTCGATTCCCCACAGAGGAATGTGAATTTTCTTTCTGAATTACATCTCAATCTCTGCTTGGTTATCCAGGCTTTCGTACTTTGCATACAAACAACTTTGTCCACGTTAACCAATATGGTGACTTCCTGCACGACTCGTGAAATAAACAAATCTAGAGTTAAAGAAACATAGAAATTAATATATATATATATATATTTCTTTCTTTAAGGGGCGCTAAGTATTTTGATTAACTGAATGGTTTGAATTAGGGGTTCGACAAGGATGCATCTTTTCACCAAACTTATTTACTCTCTATGGAGAATATATAATGAGAGCATCCGATTTAGAGGAATTAGAGGCAGGTGTTAAAATTGGAGGAAGAATGATGATCAACAACCTTAGATATGCTGATGACACAACTCTGATGGCAGAATCTGAAGAGGACCTGAAGAACATTATATCAAGAGTAAAAACAGAAAGTGAGAAGCTTGTACTCTACCTAAATACGAAAAATACAAAGATCATGACTACGGCAGATATTCACAGTTTTCAACTAGATGGCGAAAGTTTTGAGATTGTGGACAGATTTGATTTCCTAGGATCAAGAATTGTAAAAGAGGGAACTTGCACAGAAGAAATAAAAAGATGAGTAGTTCTGGGTAAAACAGCCATGAGAAAGCTTAATATAATAATGAAAGACAAAGATGTATCAATGAAAACAAAAATTAAAATTATGAATGCGTTGGTCTTTCCTGTCTTTATGTATGGATGTGAGCTGGACACTACGATATCCTGACCCACATGAATTTATGCAGTTGAATATCAAGGCAATACAAAGACTAATTTTCATGCGCGAGAAGATATAAATAAAAAGTTGAAATCAATGTGTTATTGCCTGGATATCCAATTCAAAAGTAGGTCCGGATAATTACTTCATATTTAATCTCCTGGGCTTCGTATATCTCTAAGTGAACTCAATATTTCAAAAGTCGAGAATTCAATACAATTTTTAAAATTATTGATGTGACAGAAAACCACCAAATTTCCCCATTTCTACAGTAAAATAGGCAGTTTTAACACTGATTTCTATGAGAATCACCCTTTTCCTGACCCTGAGAGTGATGCTAATGATGATTATGACGTCTATTCAAAAAGCCTCATTACTGGGAGTATTGAAAATGTGGCAAACCATTATAAAGGCATAAATTATTATACATATACTGGCAGCGTTAAAGAAGTGACAAACCATTGTAAAGGCATATACATGTTTGAAACGCATTGCTAGGGAACCACGGTAACCAAAGTAAACTTTCGGAAAGTGATTGTTGAAGCTCAGAAACCATTATTGCCAGACAGTGTTTTGCGCACTTGGGGCACTTGCCCTTACCAAATTTTAAAGTAGCCTATTGTTCATGTCGAGTCATATTTGGTATATATGCAAAATTTGGTGACGATTGATCTAAAGTTGTAGATTTGTATAGAGAACATACACACACACACACACACAGAAAATCAATTTTATATATATAGATATTATCAGACAAGTGATTTTTATGTATTGATATTAAATTTATTAATGATTTACATTTCGCACAGTTTCAATGTGATTTCTATGCTGCTTGTGGCACGAGTGGATCTAGAACTTGCAGTTGGGAGGGGTGATTTTACACAATAATAATAAATAAAGTGAGTGTCACTATGAATAGAATGACCATATGTACCTTTATTTTGTCCCGTATTTTTGGAATAGTCTTTTTCAGTTTTTTCTGTCCCAAATTTTTGGAAAAATGTACTGGTTTTTCTTATTTTTTTAGTTGTAGTTTTCCTGAATTTGTTATTTAATCAGAAACATTGATATAGGTAATTTTTCAATGGATTTATATGATAATATGGCATTCAATCAAAGTTCAGGAAGTTTCATGAATTATAGCATTTTGCTTGAGAAGGGCCGATCACCTCCTCCCACAGATCCGCGCTTGGCTGATGTATTACCATTGAAATTCAACTTTCACTTTAGCTCAGAAACTAGAGCCGATCTGAAAAAAATTAATGTCAGATTCGGAACCAGTGCCGCAAAAGCACCCTAAAATCACTGAAATATCTGAGAACAAAATCAGTGTTAAGTAGTGTAATCAATAGAACAAATATATCACAATTCGTGACATAATAAGTTTTATTAAAACTTTCTGATTGAATCGGTGTTATTATTTTATGGTTTCCACCAGTCACACCTTCGTCAAGCTACCATTTTTAGATCTTTCAATGAAGCTTTTTACAAGTAGTAGTTTCGATGAAAGGTCAAACCCCCTTCCGTGAAAATATTGCCAATCAACATGTGATTTGACTAAAACGACACTGTAAAATAATGATCATGCGGTAAACACGTATGCATTGTTTGCACTTCCCTCAAAAAATTTGACTGGATAGTGAAGGTAAACAAATTGCCACATTTTGAAAAAATGCATTGATTTGACTAAAAAAAATTTCAAACAAATCTCATTTTGCTTACACAAAGGCTGAATTTGGATTCTAATGGGATTAAAGTTTCAATTCATTTTCTAGAAGTGACAACATGCTGTTGGTGGAGAAATGTACTTCTTTCAGAGTTTGATCGTGCATATAATAATACATATGCATAGCGAGAGACTGTTGACACTTCAAATTCGTAAGATAGGGGTATGGGCAGGGTTGGTAAAAAAACCGGTTTTTTTTTGGTTTAAACTGGGTTTTTTTGTTTTAAATAGTATTGACATTAAAAACAATAAAATTTCTGAAAAATCATTCAAACTTCTAATAATTAATTAAAATAAAATGTTTATTGATATGATTAACACTATTCCCATATTTAATTAATCAATAAATATTTCTTATATTTTAACAAAAACCAACTTTTGCAATTTAATTATTTTTTGCTTAACTCAATGGATTACTTCGTGTTTGAAAATTCTTTTAATGTTATTATTAATCATATAATATAAAGATGTTTTCTACAGTTACTTTCAGTATGCTTAATTAGGAAGTTATTTTGCAAAAACTAAAATAAAAATTAGGTGACTATAATGTATTTAATGAAGCATAAATAATGCAGATTAATTAACGATGATTTACAATATACAGGGTGATTATAACTAAGGTTCTGATTTCAAAACACTGTAAAAAAAATAGTGATTGGCAGAATGACTTGAAAATTTACATGAATATTTCTGATGAAATAATTTTATTAAGTAAAGGGGGGGGGGGAACTTTAAAATACAAAATTAATGACATCATCCAACACATGGGAAATTTGCTTGCAGAATGGAAACAATTGCCAGTCATGGCAAAATAACTTAATTATAGCATTACACGATTTCATAATTCATGGAAACATCACAAAAAGTGAAGTAATTGAACAAATAACTACAACTTACTCAAAAAAAAGTTAAATATGTTGTCCACCGTGTTCCGGCTATGAGGTGAAAGCACAAAAATTCTTGTTTAACAACAGATCAGAGTATGCCCTGGTCATGATGTGGATGCGCTTGCAATTCACCTTTAATAAATCAAACGCACCCCCATGTTAATATTCCTGAGGATCTTCTAACATACTGTATAGAGGATGTGCTGAAGCTTGCAATCTGACCACTGTTCATAACAATTTGAGGTACCCCCACAGCCAGAAGTTGCAAGGGTTAAGGTCAAATGAACTGATGGGCGGCCAATTGTCGTGCAATCCTGTTATTGTCGAAATGGGTCTTCAACAGCTGGTTTGCTGGTATTGCAATGTGCATCTTGATAAAAGTTGTTCTATCCACACACCGATGCTGTGGAAGTGCCGAAATGATATGGCTGCACACAATAAATTATACTGCTGGCCAAACACAGCATCATCTACTCTTGCACATTTTGCACTACTTGCACTTTTTTCTTTCGCCAAAGGAAATTCCATTGCTTCAGGAGTATCCATGCAAATTTCCAAGTCATTCTGACCAGTACTTATTGTACAGTTTTGAATCAAAACTTTAATTACAATCACTCTGTATATAGCTGATTATTTTTCATAAATCTGTTACTACTACTATACAGTAGAACCCTGATTAACTGGGCTTAACAGTGTGTGAAAGCATAAAAAAAACAACTATTGAATATTAAGACAGAGATATACAGTAGGAGATGTGCTACGTCTTATGGGAAAGAAAATGAAAATGTGTGAGGTAATGTAACTGCTAGTACACTAGTCTTTGTCCTTTAGAGACAGCTGGTGTCTTTATTGGATTATAGGACCACCTGTCCCTAGCATGATGGTGTCACTACTGCTGCTGCTTTGTGAAGGGGGAAAAGAAACCTTGTGAGATAATACACCACTAAATTTAAATATATGATACAATCCTTATTCATGACTTTGGTAAAGATAGAGCATCAGAATGTAGCCAAAGGTTAGAAAATGTGGTAAGAATGAGAAATTTTGGCTTCTGTATATAACTTTAAATAACTAAGATACTTCATATGAAAAAAATGTATACATTCAGGCCACTTTTATGAGACTTTTGAAGAAAAAAAAACCACTTACACCATTTTATGCTATTTAAAGATATACCATCTAAATATACCCCAAGAATATAAAATGCGATAAAAATGAAAATTTTTGGCTAATAATGAACCAATATGATATTTTTCAAGGTGATATTTAGGCCACTTTTATTTGACTTTTTGAAAAAAACCGAACTGGTTTTTTTAAAAAAACCACTTGGTTAAAACCAAGGTTTAAACCAAACAACCCTGGGTATGGGGGTGGGTGATAGCACTTTTGAGGGGATATTTTGGTGACAGCTCTGCTTTGGAGTAGTCAGTCAGCCAATGAAAGATGCAGGAAGGTTGTAGTGCGTTCTTATCTGTATAGATGGCGCACCCTCCTCACGCTCCTGGTGATTGTAAAAAAAAGAAAAAAATGTCAGTTGGAATTGTACCACCGATTTGTATACACGTGTCATCCTTCTCGTTATGTTTCTTTCGTATATTAAATCGTTAAGTTTTCATTACGTTTTATGTCGTCACTACAAGCATCGGATCACTGGTGACCTATACGACGCATCTGATTCTGGACATTGAAGTTAATTTCTCCATCGTTTAAATTCATTTTCGCGCCTTGTGCTTTCCGTTCGTACGCTCTTCAAAGATGAAACTTTTCTAATCTCCTAGTCTTTTGGATATACTATTTTTTTTTTTTTTTCAAGCCAAGTCTACTCGTTTCTACCCAATATAGAGACGTTCCTGGAAATTCAAGGTGAGGAATAAACTTTCTACTCTCGATTTGCCGGTCTCCATACTTGCATTTGTCATGGCTCAACCTATTGCATCAGCTGAAGTTTCACGTGTTGCCTTTCGAGCCCCTCCGTTCTGGGAAGCAAATCCAGAGATTTGGTTTCTTCAAATTGAGTCACAATTCAAAACGGCAGGCATAACCGCCGATGAAACTAAATTTCACGCCGTTGTAGGAGCTCTTGATTGCAAAGTTTTGAACTATGTTTCTAATATCGTTCACAATCCTCCCCAACAGCACATGTACGAGACTCTCAAAACTTGCGTGCTGGAGCAGTTTCAACAATCAGAATCTTCCAAATTGCGAATGTTACTCCAGGAGCTTCAACTAGGCGACAAACGCCTGTCCCAGCTTTTGCACGAAATGCAAACGTTAGCTGAGGGTAAAATGGAAAGTGACATTTTTAGAAATCTCTGGATGCAGAGATTACCTTTACACTCCCAACAAATATTACAAGCTTCTAGTGAACCGTTAATTGGGTTAGCGAAAATAGCCGACAAAATATGTGAGGTTTCTAATGTGTCATCTAATACTTCAGCTGTGTCTCACACTTCAGAGTTTGATGATTTGAAAAACGAAATTGCTTCGCTACGGCAATCATTTGAAAGGCTTTCGCGATCTCCTAGACCATCTCGCGGTTATCGCAAACGATCTCAATCTCGTAGCCGAAATAAATTTGGCGATGCTTTGAGAAACGGAAGGCTTTGCTGGTACCATGAGCAGTTTGGAGAAAAAGCTCATAAATGTATTCCTCCATGTCAGTTTCAGGAAAACTAGTGGGCTCGTCTGTTTCGGCGACAGCTGACGAAAGCCTTCTCCATAGTCGCCTATTTGTCATCGACGTTAATACGGGTTTCCGATTTCTAATTGACACTGGTGCATCAATCAGTTGTTTTCCGAAACGCCTGACTAACTTGACAAAACCTCACAAACTCTCACTGTATGCTGCAAATGTATCCGAAATCCAAACATTTGGCAACAAAAATCTAGTTCTGAATCTTGGACTAAGGAGGGACTTTCCTTTCGTTTTCACTGTGGCAGATGTTTCACATCCCATTATTGGAGCCGACTTTTTGGAAAGATTTGGTTTGCTTATAGATGTTAAAAATTCTCGTTTGATCGATAACGAAACATCGCTATCAGTGAATGGTTTAGAATCCCAAAACGGCTCTTTTGGTTTAACGCCGATCTCTGGTGATTCTCCATACCACCGCATATTAGCCAAATTTCCTCAGCTTACCAGCTCAGTTCTAAATGCAGTTCCAAAGAAACACTCTGTCATGCACTTCATCGAAACTACGGGACCACCGGTTTTCGCAAAAGCTAGAAGATTGTCTTCTGAAAAACTTGCAGCTGTTAAAAAACAATTCAATGAACTGTTGCAACAAGGTATAATTCGGCCCTCAAAAAGCCCTTGGTCAAGTCCCATCCATCTTGTACCCAAAAAAAGCAACGAATGGAGAATTTGTGGGGACTTCCGCGGACTCAATGCAATAACCATCCCAGATAGATACCCGCTTCCAGGATTTTTCAATCAACTTGAGTGGTAAAAAGATTTTTTTCAAAAATCGATTTAATAAAAGCATATCACCAAATACCAATCAATCCTAAAGACATTCCCAAAACCGCCATAATTACGCCCATTGGGCTATACGAATATGTTTATATGTGCTTCGGCCTGAAAAATGCAGCTCAAACGTTTCAGCGTTTTATTGACGAAGCATTTCGTGACTTAGATTGTTGTTACGCATATCTTGATGATTTGTTAATCTCTTCCATTGACGAAAAATCTCATGAAGCTGACTTAAAACGTGTTTTTCAAAGACTAAATGACTATGGTATCGTGATCAATCCATCTAAATGTGTATTCGGTCAACGTCAAATTAATTTTCTGGGTTTTCTTGTTTCTCCCGATGGGATTGCACCTTTACCAGATCGAGTACAAACATTGCTCGATTATCCATTGCCATCAACAGTGACTGAATTGAAGCGTTTTTTGGCAATTGTAAATTTCTATCACAGATTCCTTAAAGATGCCGCCAGGGTGCAAGCTCCTTTTCATGAATTAGCAAAAAGCAAGATAAAAAAAGATAAAACTGAAATAGTTTGGTCTGAGGAGGCCAAATCCGCTTTTTTGTCATGCAAGCAATCAATTGCCAATGCCGCACTTCTGGCCCATCCTGTTCCGAATGCAAAATTGTTTTTGACTGCCGATGCTTCCGACACTTCATTGGGTGCAGCCCTTCAACAGCAAATAGGAAACAAAACCCAACCATTGTCATTTTTTTCACGCAAGCTCAGTTCGACTGAAAAAAAGTACAGTACATATGACAGAGAGCTCTTAGCAATATATTCAGCTGTTAAGCATTTCAAGCACATTTTGGAGGGACGCAACTTCATAATTTTCAGTGATCATCGTCCTCTCACGTATGCCTTCTGTTAGCGAATACCACCTGCTCTTTAGATGTAGGTGCGTAGCAGAAAGACACCTGCCATGTAGCGGTACTATCATTTTAGTATCATTCGATGTTGAAGTGTGAGACCGGACGCATGCAAGAAAATGCGCTCCCGATGGGTCTCTGATGTATCATATAATTTAATCATTTAATTAAATCTCTCATATTAACGATTCTGTCTCTCCATCAAGAAACGTCTCATTCGTTTAGTCTATAATTCAGAAGTGGGATAGACATAGACATAGATATATAGTGATAACGATGATGCTATGCATATCCCACGTGCGTTGATGTTTATGAACTAGAGCCCACAATCGGCAGCTTGCGAAGTTTGTCTTCTCGACGACGAAACAAAAAAAAAAAAGTATCTTCTTTTCTACTGATGATTGCCGATGACGTCCGCTGGTTGCTGTTTCCGATGTCACCCGAGGATATCCGAAGTCTACCGAGGATTGCCGAAGTATACTAATCGCTGTTGAGGTTAAAGATTCCGTGGATCTCCGATGTTACCGAAGATATCGATGTCTCCCGACTATTGCCGATGTCACCCGAGGATTCCCGAAGTAGTCTAATGGCTGTTGAGGTTAAAGATTCAACGATATTTCCGATGTCCCAGTGATTCTCCTATCCTTGCTGGTGAAAATATGATGATGACTGATGTTGTGATGATTTAGTGCGCGATATTAGTATATGCAGTGCGAGATATTAGTGCGTGTATGATGTATATTATTCTGCGACGTTTCCGATGTGTCGAGGTGTTGTGATGGTGAGAGTGCGCGAGTGTGATGTTTAAAATTTTGCGCAAACTTTGATTGATCCACAGTGAATTTATTTCACACATTATTATATGGTTCCACGTTTGACGATGCGAGGGTTATATTAGCGCGCAAGTGCGATGTACAAGATTTTGCGCGAATTTCGATTTATTTTCAGTGAATTCATTTTTTTTATTCATTTCTTTTCGCGTATATGCAGTGAAGTGATTTATTTTTTATTGTGGCTATATAAGTGGTGAGTTGAACTATTTTCGTTTCATGATCAGAGTCAATTTAATGCTATTTATATCTTCCGTATCATTATTTAGCAATAATACCATAGCATTGGTCATTTTCTTTTCTTTTATTATTATTTTTTTTTAATATTGCAAGATGTCATTCTTAGCGAAAGCGAGAAAAGGTGACTTGAAAATTCTCGCCGAGGAACTTGGGGAAACAGTTGATCCCGATTTTAAAGTTGCTGATTTGAAACTATTAATTCTAAACTCGAAGAATTATGAGGAAGAATTTGTTAGGGTCCTTGTCGATACCGTTATAGAAACTAGAATACAACGAGAGATTGATGAGCGCGAGGAAAGGAAGCGTCAAAATGACATGGAGATGAGAAAGCGTCAGGATGAAATGGAAATGAAAAGGATGGAATTGGAAAAGAAGCGGTTAGAACTGTCACTAGGTTCAATTGGTGGGGGTCTAGCGAGGGAAAATGATAGTTCATTTAAAGTAGATCTTCATAAATTGATCCCAAAATTTGATATGAAGAATGATATTAGCTTATTTATGACCTCTTTTGAGCGTCAGGCTAAGATCATGTCCATCCCGAAAGAACATTGGGTTACGCATCTCATTAGTGTATTACCATCAGAAATTGTTGCTCTCATTGCCAGAGAACCTGAGCAGGAAGCTGCTGAATATGACTATGTTAAGAAACTTCTGTTGAGACGATTCAAATTGTGTCCTGAACAATTCCGCCAGCTTTTCAATAACCACAAGAAAAATTCGGAAATTACGTGGAAGGACTTTGGTTTCGAATTGAGAAATTATTTCGAGGAATGGATAAGCGGATTGGGAATAAAAGATTTCGAGGGGCTAAAAGAACTTATCGTGACCGATCAACTAAAACGTAGTGTGAATACAGATGTTCGTAATCATTTCATTGATGAATGGTCAAAAATCACAACCGTGGTAAAGTTGACAGAAATGCTTGATGAATATGAAAGTGTGGTCATGAGCACTTGTAAAAAAGTGTATAATAATGAATATTCAAAAGGCTCTAGACCGCCAACTCAAAACTTTCGAGAAAAATGTAACAAAAACAAACCACAGAAAGAAGATAATCATTGGCGAAAGGACATTGATACTGGTAAACCTGCAGACCATAACGCGTGTTATAACTGTTACCAGAAGGGGCATTTTTCCAGAGATTGTCCTAAACCAAAAAGGGTGAAGTTCTGTACATCTTGTAAAAAAGAGGGTCATGGTACCAAAGATTGTTCAACAAAACCAAAAAATCCTCTGGTGAACACAGCTATGTTCATGCCGAAAATAAACATTCCTTCTCACAACAAAACTGTTCGTATCAATGAGGTTGAAACTGAAGCTGTTGTAGATACAGGTGCTGACATATCTATGATGAAACAAAATTTTGCTCAAAGGGTAAACGCCGACGTTCGTAATGATGTTATTTCTCCTATTAGAGGTATTGGTGGTCTTAGTAAACCTCTAGGAATTACAAAAGTGAATGTCGCCATAGATAATGTAGTAATGAGAAGTATTACATTCTATATAGTAAAAGACGATACTTTTGAGGGACCAAATGTACTGATTGGCAATAATGTTATCGATTCACCGGAATTAATCATGATACGGAAAGAAGGAAAGTCACAGTTCCTTAATATCGATGAGTTTGATAGATTGTGTAAAATTCAGGTCGAGGAAGTATGCCAAATACCAATAAAGAAAAATAGAGGTATTTTGCGTGGATTCTGGCATGATGAGAATAGCGAGCCTGATTCCAGTGTTGATGTTTCTGATGTTATGGTTGCAAAAGCAATCACAAGCAATAGGCAACCTATTATTTGTGAAGAAATTAAAGTTGGCGATGTCATAAAGGAACAAGAAAAAAATAGGCTGTGCGAATTACTTAATGATTATCGTTCATGTTTTGCGAAAGAACGTGACGAAATCGGATGCATCAATACAGCTGTGATGCACATAAATGAAATTCCAGGAAGCAAACCGGTAGCACGATCTCCGTACCGTGCTTCACATTATGAAAGAGAAATACTGCGAAAAATTACAACTGAAATGAAAGATCAAGGAATTATACGAGATAGTATATCAGAGTACAGTAGTCCAGTACTACTTGTTCCCAAAAAGACTGGTGAATACAGAATGGTGATTGATTACAGGCAGTTAAATGCTCAAACCGTGAAAGATAAATTTCCCCTTCCATGTCTTGATGATTTACTTGACCGTCTTTCAGGATTTAGCATGTTTTGCATTCTTGATGCATGTCAAGGATTCAACCAGATCCCAATGGATGATGAATCATCACGTAAAGCTGCGTTTACAACACCTGATGGGCATTTCGAGCCAACTCGTTTATTTTTTGGATTAGCAAATGGGCCTCCAGTTTTTCAGCGTGCGATGTCTGTTGCTTTGGGTGATCTATTGTGGAACACTGTAACATGTTTTGTTGATGATATATTTTTTGGCGCATGTGATTTCGATGACATGATGGTAAACTTGAAAAAGGTTCTGGAAAAACTGCAAACAGCTGGGGTGACATTGAAACTATCCAAATGTGAATTTGGTATGCCTGAAGTGGAATATCTTGGTTTCGTGGTAAGCAGAGAGGGATTGGAGCCTGGGCCAAGGAAATTAATTGCTATAGCTGAGTATCCAGTTCCCAAGACTAAAGAAGAACTACGACGATTCTTGGGTTTGACTGGTTTCTTTCGGCGCTTCATAGAACGTTATGATATCATAGCATTTCCTCTTAACCGTTTACTTAGGAACAATCAGTTATTTGAATGGAATGATGAACAACAAAATGCTTTTGCGATCTTGCGAGAAAAACTAGTGTCACAACCGGTGTTAAAGTTATTCGATCCTCGTGATAAAACAGAATTGCACACTGATGCAAGTGCGGTCGGATTAGCAGGTATGCTACTTCAACGTAACAATAGCAACAATCTAAGGCTGGTGTACTGTGTGAGTCGTAGAACTCACACTAATGAAGAAAAGTACCACTCCAGTCGTCTTGAACTCATTGCTGTTGTATGGTCAATGACGCGACTTCGACCGTTATTACTTGGCTTGAAATTTACGCTTGTTACCGACTGTTCTGCTATCATATACTTGAACACTCAACGAAATATTAAGCCTCAAATTGCGAGATGGGCTGAACAACTTAGTGAATTTGATTATGAGGTGAAACATTGTCCTGGAAAAAATATGGCGCACGTCGATGCTCTCAGTCGTTCACCTGTGGAAGAATGCGAAAATACATCGTATGACGGGATTCGTTCTAACGGTCCAAGCGAATTTAATGTAAATTCCAAGGCATTTTACATTTCCAACGAAAGAGATAGAGTTTCTCTTATTCAGTCTCAGGACAAAGAGTTGCAGAAAATTATTTCCGTTCTCAAGAAGCCAATATCTAAACGTACTCATCATGATAAATCTACTATTGATAACTATGAGTTGAATGAAGGTATACTATATCGCATCGAAGAAATTAATTGCAAGCAACGAAAGTTGTTTGTGATGCCACGAACCATGAGAAAATACCTTGCTGTGAAATATCATGACTTTTCTGGTCATTATGGTGCAGAAAAAGTAGTACAGATGATCAGAGAACATTTTTGGTTTCCAAAAATGGTGAGCTACGTCAAACAACATGTGAGACAGTGTGTGGTCTGTGCATTTACAAAAGCACCATCAGGAAAGAAACAAGGGAAATTGAACCCTATACTCCCAGGTAAAAGACCGTTTGAAATTATTCACATGGATTTCCTAGGACCATTGATATCCAGTTCTCATCGCAACAAAGAACTTTTGGTCATTATTGATAACTTCACGAAATTTGTTCGTTTACGACCGTGTCCTAATTGCTCCACGAAAAGTGTACTCAAGTACTTTGATGAATTCATCAATGATTATGGAACTCCCCATCGTGTTATAACTGATCGAGGAACCTGCTTCACGTCAAAAGCATTTGAAGATTACTGTAAATTGCATGGAATCAGACATACACTTATCTGTAGTCAAAGGCCACAAGCAAATGGTCAAGTCGAGCGTATAAACAGAGTTCTTATACCTATGATAACCTCGTCTGTTAAAACTGAGTCGCATAGGGATTGGGATCGAGTATTGCCTGAAGTGCAAAGATCGATAAATTGGGCACCCAGTAAGTCCACAGGCAAGTCCCCATTTCAACTTCTACATGGATACAAACCCGAAAGACCTGGTTACTTCCCACCGGAATTATTGCCAACGTCTTCCGAATATGAGTCACCAAACAAATTGCGTGATCAAGCTCGAGAAAATATTCTGGACTCAAAAGAGAAAATGAAAGAGATGTACGATGCTCATCACAGCGTTGCTTTTAAATATTCTATTGGTGATGTGATAGTGGTACGACGGTTACCAGAGCAGACCGGAGTAAGCACCAAAACACAAGCAAAGTACCGAGGTTCAATGGTGGTTGCTGGAATACTGCCATCAGACACATATAAGATCACTGATTTTCGTCAAAGTGGTCAAGGGCGAGGAAGACGACAAAATTATACAACAACAGCCCATGCATCTCAGATGAAACTATTCCATCTTGTTGACGATGAAGATCAAGTTATTGACTCAGAGCTCAATGACGATGATGGTGAAGTGAAACAAATCAACGATAATCATGTATCAAATGCATGTACACCGAGAGAGGAATATTGCGATCCTGACAATGATTCAAACAGAGTGAACCGTACTAAAAGGGCGAGAAAATTGCCGTCGTATTTGAAAGACTATGAACTATGAGAGAACTGTCATTATTTTCTGACTTCAATTCATATTATGTGTGTTTACTAATTTTTGTACTTTGTTATATTTTGACATTTATATTGTGTATCGTATTTTATAGTTTCCATAATTTATTTTTGCAATTAGTGTATTTGTTGATATACTCCAGAAAAATTTTGCTGTGTAAAATAATGTATCATGTGAACGAGGACGTTCTTGTAGCAGGGTGGCCGAATGTTAGCGAATACCACCTGCTCTTTAGATGTAGGTGCGTAGCAGAAAGACACCTGCCATGTAGCGGTACTATCATTTTAGTATCATTCGATGTTGAAGTGTGAGACCGGACGCATGCAAGAAAATGCGCTCCCGATGGGTCTCTGATGTATCATATAATTTAATCATTTAATTAAATCTCTCATATTAACGATTCTGTCTCTCCATCAAGAAACGTCTCATTCGTTTAGTCTATACTTCAAACAACGTAACGATAAATGTTCTCCCCGGCAACTTAGACATCTTGAATATATTAGTCAGTTTTCGACAGATTTACGATATTTGCCTGGGGATAGTAACGTCATAGCTGATGCTTTCTCAAGAATTTGTGAAATCCACACTCCTTGTACAATCGATTTTGCAGAATTGGCACGGGCGCAGGCAGATGATGATGAATTGCATACCTTGCTTCAAAGTGAAACTGGGCTTCAGCTAAAACGCTTCGATATCTCCGGTGTTAATATCTACTGCGATGTGTCTACTGACGATATACGCCCGTATGTACCTGTTTCAATGCGACGTCTAGCGTTCGACTCTGTGCATAATCTGTCCCATCCTGGGATAAAAGCCACTCTAGGTATGGTACGCAAACGATTTATTTGGAAATCGATTGCGAGAGATTGCAAAGATTGGTGTCGTACTTGCATCGCTTGCCAGAAGTCGAAGGTTATCAAACATACCAAGTCTCCTTTAGGCTCTTTCCAGGTTCCTGATTCTCGTTTTGCACACGTTCATCTGGACATTGTCGGACCCTTGCCTCCCTCTAAAGGATACACGTATCTCTTGACATGCGTTGATCGGTACACACGGTGGCCCGAAGCGGTACCAATGTCTAACCAAACCGATGAAACTACAGCTGAGACATTCTTTTCTACCTGGGTGTGTCGGTTTGGCGTTCCTGAAAAGTTGACCACAGATCAAGGTCGTCAGTTTGAGAGTGATCTATTTCGCTCTCTTGCACGGCTGTGCGGCATCGAAAAATCCTGCACCACTGCCTACAATCCAAAGTGTAACGGCCAGGTTGAGAGATTCCACCGCGATCTCAAAGCCTCTCTGATGTGTGTCCTCAAAGGTAACGAGCACTGGACAGAGGTTCTACCTACAGTCCTGTTGGGGTTACGTTCCAGCATCAAAGAAGACCTCCAAGTATCAACCGCTGAGTTGGTATACGGCACAGCCCTACGCCTTCCTGGTGAACTCTTCCGGCACTCGGATGAGCGAGACGTCCTACCTCGATATGACTTCTTGCAGAGACTGAGAGACCATTTCTCCCGTGTGAGACCAGTACCAACCTCTCATCACAATTCGTCTAAGCCCTTCGTCTCGACAGACTTGCTAACTTCTCCATCAGTATTCGTCCGACAAGACTGTACGCAAACCTTTGCCAAAGAGTGCGATTTCGTATTGACCCTTCGAAATTAGCTATATGATTCGTAATTATGTATGGTATATATATATATATTGCAATTTTTTTTTATTATTTGTATGATTATTATTCAAATTTTCTTCTATTAAATGTTTCGTCTTCGACTGGAGGGGGAGTGCTGTAGTGCGTTCTTATCTGTATAGATGGCGCACCCTCCTCACGCTCCTGGTGATTGTAAAAAAAAGAAAAAATGTCAGTTGGAGTTGTACCACCGATTTGTATACACGTGTCATCCTTCTCGTTATGTTTCTTTCGTATATTAAATCGTTAAGTTTTCATTACGTTTTATGTCGTCACTACAAGCATCGGATCAAGGTCGTAACCACGGCTCAATGCCGAGATTGCGTGCCAAGATATGCCAAACAATTTTCAAAAAGAGCCAAAATCCTCAATATGCATAAATTTGATCGAAATGAAAATCCGGTGATCCTAGTGAAATTTCCATTTCAATTTTTTGTTGTATTAGGCCGAACACATACTGGGGAGTCAAACAAAGAGAGCGATTTCAAAAGAGAAAATACATCGACATCAGCATAGATGTCCCCTAACATACTGAGGAGGCGGAGGAGAGCGAAAATGACTGCAGGCGTTCTGAAGGGTAAAGAAGAAAAGCCTTTGAGCGGGAAACGTGACATCTCACCAACTAGTAACCCTACCGGCCTGTTCATGCCAAATCAATCAGTTTGGCAATATTGGAGGATTCCAATAAACCAGCGGTTCTCAACCAGTGCTCTGCAGAGCCCTTAGGGGCCCGTGTGAACTCCCAGGGGCTCTGCGGCCTCTCGAGGGAAATAAATAAAAAAAACCCAGTAAATTTGAAAAAATAATTATTTATATTTTTGAATAATAAAAATAAGTCAGAAACTTTGATGAATAAATAAAAAATAGTCGTCTGGGGCTGCCATAGAAATTACGTACCAGAAAGGGCTCCGAGGGTCAAAAAAGGTTGAGAAGCGCTGCAATAAACGTGTTAATCCTCAAAAGACTACAAGTTCTGATATATGTTTTTAATGACTTCTTGTATCAAACCGTTGTTTCTAATATTATTGCATAATATGTGTATAAAGATTTAAATAATTATACTTCAATCAAGATAGAGAGACAACAGAATTAGACACTGAAACAAATACATGCCTATAATCCGCAGAAGCTAATTTCGATACTTTCTAAACAAAATATCACCGTTAATAAGATGAAGCAAGAAGTTATCCATACACCTCCATGATGAAACCGTAATTTTTTTTATGGCCAGTGTATCATTATGAAAATGATTGTTATTAGCGATAAATGTATAATTGGTCGTTAATCCCAAATTATCAGTGTGGATCCATTATTTATGACATTGGGGTGTAATGTGATAGGCCTCCTCGTGGTGCACTCTGGGTAACGCCAAATCTATCACACGTCATTGTCATCGCTTTTTGTGCTCATATACTTCACCTTCAATAGCCCAAATTACACGTTTATTTCTACACATCTTGCAGTACATGTCTTGCGTCTCGTTTTATCCTGTACATGTTTTTGTCTTTTGTGTCCAACCCCTCATTGTGGGCCCCGCTCCGGCGGGGAGGGGTCCTCCCGGATGGGGCATTGCTTCTAGCGTATGCTCCATCCGGGACGCTGTCTACCTGCGTGTTTGCCGTGCGTGGAGACCCGTAAGGCTGGAGATGGGGATCCTGGTTAGCCTGATGCGCTAGCTTTGGCCTCGGATTCAGCCGAAACGGGAGGCTTGGATTAGCCCCGTCCAGGTCAATCGGCTGTGGTCGCCTCGGTGGCTGAAGGGGTTACACTACTGGGCAGGTAGAGGGGCCGGGCCTGCCGGACGTCGTTGAGGTTTGTTGGTGCTGCTTCACGACGATCTTGGATCTTGAACGCGTCTGCTCGCCTGCTTTGGTGGTGTATAGCTCCCACCTAACCTGACGTTGCTACTAACCTTCACCGGTTATGTGTGCGCGTCCCCTCGTAGGGCTCCATGGTGGGCATGGTGGGTGGGAGTGGAACAATACCCATTCAAATATGGGAAAAACAAAAAATGCACCAAAACGTCAAAGAACTACTTTAAGTGAAACTATTGTCACAGAAACCGCTTCTTCAAATCTATCATCTGTCTCATTCTTCTTCTTGCATAGCTCTGATACCAATAAACAGCTGTCAAAAGTATCACCATTCTTGATTGATAAAGCTCTCTATGGCGCAGTTAGAACTCTGAAATCAGTGAAGGCTCTCCGTTCAGGAGACCTTCTCGTCGAAACTAACACTCCCAAACAAGCCGAACTCATTCAAAAGCTTACATCTCTCGGGGACATTCCCATAACAATCAAAATCCACCCCACGCTGAATTATTCACGTGGTGTCATCTCAGACCCTA
Organism: Pholcus phalangioides; assembly: GCF_987345545.1. NCBI lineage: Eukaryota > Metazoa > Arthropoda > Arachnida > Araneae > Pholcidae > Pholcus > Pholcus phalangioides. The sequence goes on from NW_028301628.1 coordinate 14,746,573, forward strand.
ACTTAATTAACATGGATGAAGATGAACTAACTCAGGAGCTAGCGTCTCAAGGCGTAACATCTGCCAAACATATCATGAGCCGCAAAGATGGCAATCTAGCTCCATCACGTAATGTAATCCTGACATTTTCATCCCCAACATTGCCGAAAGATGTCAAAATCGGTTACTATAACCTCCATATCCGGCCATACATACCTAACCCTGTAAGATGTTTCAACTGCCAAAAATTCGGTCACTCACGAATGGCGTGCCGTGGTCAACCCACCTGCGCAAAGTGCGGCGAGAGGGACCACATTTCGGACAACTGCACTAATTCACCATTCAAGTGCGTCAATTGCGGTGGCGACCACCCCGCATTTGACAGAAAGTGTCCGAAATGGAATGAAGAAAAAGAGATCCAGAAGATCAAGGTCCTTAATAACATCTCATATATTGAAGCACGCCGCCGTGTAACCCCTAACCAAACTCCAATAGCTTGTACATCATACTCTAATATGGTAACAAATCCACCAACAGCTAATAAGACTAACAATGTCACCAAAGCATCTGTGACAACTCAGACCGAACCCATAGCTGATACATCCACTCAAACATCATCTAACCAACCATGTAATAGTTGTGGCTGCTGTTGCTCTACTGGAATACGGAAGGAGTCCACCACCTCCGAAGAAGCAGGAAAAGCAACAGCGAACACATTCAAAGTAACTACAGCTACTAAGCCAAAAATCAATAGTGGAAATAAATCTAAAATAAAACTATTCAAGACCGGATATTCAAGAAAAGCCATTCAGAGAGCAAAGAAGAACCCTACATTACAAAACATGTCACTTCTTGATGATAAATCAATTGGTGACATGGATCTCGATAATCCTACAGAATCCGGTACTACTCGCCGGAAATTGGACCGAAATAAGTTCAAAGACCTTGAACCGTCTACATCTATTTGAAATTTATGGCCAACATTATTCAATGGAACATTCGTGGTCTTAGATCCAATTACGAAGATCTCAAGGATTTGATCAATCGTTATCATCCTGTTTGCGTGGCACTCCAGGAAACTTTTACGAAGCCCTCGGAGACATGGAACATCAGGCGACATTCCCTGTTCCGTATCGATTACGATGACGGGAGTAGAGCTTGCCGCGGTGTTGCTCTGCTGGTTCCACATCACGTGTCGTCGCGCGTTCTAACGCTGCGCACGAACCTGCAAGCCATCGCGGTGGAAATTTCTACTGGCCTAAGAATTACCATCTATTCCATTTATTTGCCACCAAATGACACCATCTTACAGAGAGATCTAGACGATCTGATTGATCAATTACCTCCACCATTTTTTCTTCTTGGAGACTTCAATGCTCATAACATGATATGGGGTTCTAACAGCAACACCCCTCGCGGGGAAATGGTTGAACGTCTGTTAGACGGCATGAACCTCGTCATCATGAATGATGGCAGTTTCACTCATTTCCATGCCCCAAACAATAGTTTCACTGCAATAGATCTATCCTTATGTTCACCCTCACTCTTGCCCAACTGGTCCTGGTCGGTTGATCCGGACCTCCACGGGAGCAATCATTTTCCTCTAGTGGTTAAGTGCCTTGATCGAAGCCATAGCATACCTGAGGGACCTCCTCGGTGGAAGCTTGTGGCCGCCCGATGGGCTGACTTCACGGTCAAGGCAGAAATCACGGAGGATATGGTTTCTCAACCCGACGTCGACCATTGTGTCGACCTTGTGACCAGTTGTATGATCTCAGCAGCCAATGAAACAATACCCAAAGTCTCCTCGAAACTTCCTAAATTTCCTAAACCTTGGTGGAACCACGAATGTAGTCTTACGATTAAAACACAAAAGAAAGCATGGAGTAGGTTCCGGCGGTATCCTACCCATGATAATAAGTTGGCATTTTTAAAAGCAAAGGCGATAGCAAGAAGAACCAGGCGCCAGGCTCAACGGGAGTCCTGGCAAAAGTTTACGACGGGAATCAATTCATCAACTTCATCCAAAATCATTTGGGACCGGATCCGAAAAATCAGTGGTCATTATCAGTCTCATCCCATCACCATTTTAAATACCAATGGCACTATCATCAGCGATGTGAGGGATATTGCGGACACCATCGCCGCCCATTTCGCCGCTGTTTCCAGTGATGCGAACTATCCCCCATCGTTTCATCCCATTAAATCATCAGCCGAACGTACATCGTACACCTTCCGGCCTTTTACACCGGAGGGGTACAATTCATTGTTCACCCTTCATGAACTGACGACGGCCTTGCAGCGAAGTCCTGACTCAGCTGTAGGGCCCGATGCCATTCATTATTCCATGATTCGGCATCTATCACCAGAATCACTGTCACATTTACTCATTTTATTTAATCGGATCTGGGTCAGCCATTCATTTCCTGACACCTGGCGAGCAGCCATTGTTCTTGCATTCCCGAAGCCTGGCAAAAATCCTCAGCAACCTAACAGTTACAGACCTATTGCTTTGACCAGTTGTCTATGTAAGCTCATGGAACGTATGGTCAACTATCGCCTTATGCACTACCTTGAGGTTAACAATATTTTATCTAAACATCAAAGCGGCTTTAGACGGTTCAGGTCCACAACATGCAATCTATTACGCCTTGAGACATCAATAAGACAAGCATTTGTGAAGAGGGAGCATATGCTAGCCATATTTTTCGATATAGAAAAGGCCTACGATCGTACTTGGAGGCACGGAATTCTTTCCGACCTCTATAATTGCGGCTTGCGGGGCAACTTGCCCATCTTCATTAAGAACTTTCTTGCTCGCTGCATCTTCCAGGTACGGATCGGAAGTACATTATCATCTCCCCAAATCCAAGAACAAGGTGTACCTCAAGGTACCATTTTAAGTGTAACACTTTTTATTTTAAGACTCAACGGGGTGTTGAACCAACTCCCGTTGTCAGTCACTGGCGCACTATACGTGGATGATCTGTTGATATCATATCAATCAGTGAATATGAGGTCAGCCGAGAGACAATTACAAACCGCACTCAACAAGATCAGCAAGTGGGCTCATAATAACGGCTTCTCTTTCTCCGCTGACAAAACCGTCGCTGTGCATTTTTGCCGGCGTCGTGAGCTTCATGATGACCCACAATTATTTTTAAATAATAGTCAAATACCTATTGTAGAGAATACAAAATTCCTCGGCATTACATTTGACAAGAAACTTACATTTAAACCTCATATTTCACAGTTGAGAGCTCGTTGCATGAAGACGATGAACCTCTTGAAGGTCATCTCTTCTACATCATGGGGAGCAGACCGTAAGTCGCTCCTCCACTTATATAAAGCTCTAATACGATCAAAGCTCGACTACGGTTCCATTGTATACGGGTCAGCACCTCGGAGTTATCTGAGTGTGCTCGACCCAATTCATCATCTCGCTCTCCGCACTTGCTCTGGAGCTTTCCGAACTTCTCCCATGGAAAGCCTCTATGTCGAATGCAACGAGCCATCACTGACATCAAGACGCCAACAACTTTCTTTGAAATATTATATCAAGATGAAGTCTTTACCAGGTCATCCACTTCATAATGTCATTTTCAATCCGTCATTTCATAAACTTTTTGCTGCTCGACCTTCATGTGTTCCATCGTACGGTCTTCGTATGAGGGCACTTGTAGAAGAAAAACAAATAGACATCAGTCGTGTGGCCCCAGTTGCTTTGCAACTGGCACCATGGGAGCAGTCTCTGCCAGATGTCTCTCTTTCATTATCGTTATACTCTAGAGCCACCACAGCAGATGTTATATATCGACAGATATTCTTCAGGCACAGGGGTATGTACAACAGGTACTTCCCCATATATACCGATGGCTCCAAGAGCCCTGGGCATGTCGGTTGTGCCTACATCTGCTGTGAGGAGACATCTTTCAAACTTCACGACACATTCTCTATTTATTAGGCAGAACTGTACGCAATCCTTCAGGCTCTACGTCATATACGACGCAAACGCCACCGACGATGCATCATTTATAGCGACTCTCTCAGCGCATTGCAAGCACTGTGTTCCTCCACTTTTCACACTCATCCATTCATTCATGCCATTTTTCATGAACTGCATCACCTCATTCATCACGGTACCACAGTAAAATTTTACTGGGTACCAAGTCATGTAGGAATACCGGGCAACGAAAAAGCAGACAACGCAGGTCGAACAACAACTAACATTGACAATAGCCTTTTGGTTCCTGCCAGTGACCACTTCTCAATCCTCCGGGAAGTGATGCATCGCCGCTGGCAGGATCATTGGAACAATCAAACTAATAATAAACTTCATGCCATCAAGCCCACGCTTGGCCACTGGCGTTCGAGCTGCAGGACCAACCGAAAGTAGGAAGTTCTGCTTGCCCGGTTACGCATAGGACACAGTCGCATCACACAATCATATCTTTTACTACGAGAGAGTCAACCGCAGTGCCCTCATTGTCAAAGTCCATTTACCATTGCCCATGCTTTTACTTGTTCGCACCATCGTCATCATTTTACGACCGCTTTTGGTCAGAATCATCTTTCACTTCGTGACATTTTATCTGACCATTGCGATGCATCTCGCATTTTTAAATTCATCAAAGCCATTGGTTTTTATAACAAATTATAGTTTTACAATTCATGTCATTTTTTTACGTTTGTTTTCCTTTTTATATGTTTTAGTTTTTTGACACGACAAAAGGACATTTTTCTTATTTTTGTGTCATGTTTTGGCGCAGTTTGGCCAAATTGGTCCTTGCGCCAAAAAAATTCAAAATCCAATCCATTTATGACATCCCAGAATTATAGATTCCTCCTATAAGCTGGGCCGTCTTAAGAGCATCATGGGCCCAAGGGCCAAAGGATTTTTCTGAGGCTCTATCAGGCAAATTCTTGAAAATCTCAACTACATCTCACTTTTGTGGAGCCTTTTTTATCTTAAGGTCCTCCGGGCCATGCCCTGGTGGGCCCATGCCTTACGACGACACTGCTTATAACCGGCATGTTCTGTGCATAACCAATTTCAATGAACGCACGGATGCTGCAATAAACTGGTTTCGATTTTTTAAGAAATACAGAAATATGTATTGTGTGTGAGATGTTCATTATTTGTATCAGAAAAAAGCTTGTGTCTCTTTCATAACACACAGCATTCCAATTCAAACCCACGGAAATAACAGATATTCAGTACAATAAAATAAAAGAGAAAAAAACAGAAAACGTGTTTCGACAATGTTAGTAAGCGATGAGCTATCATCACAGTGTTTATCCGTTTTCCTAAAAACTGGTTCTCAATCTCAAACATTTTCCACCCGCGCCGCCCATTTCCCTTATGAAGAGCCATTGGCGTACGCAAAGGGGGGGGGATTTGGGGTTCTAAACCGCCCCCCCAAGCCAAGATTATAGTGTTATTTTGCCGGAAAAAACGTAGCCCCCCCAGAAAGAAAAACAGACTTGAACCCCCCCCCCCCCCCGCCCGAGAAAATTCTGCGTAAGCCTGGCCTGTGTGAAGAACAGTTGTAAGCAAAGTATTTCTTTGAAAAACCTTTGTCAGGACCACTGCGAAGCTGCACCCATACACTATAAAAATGGTATATATATATATATACTAGGGTGCTTTGCCCCCCCGTCACCTTTGGCGACCAACCCCCCCTCCTCTTTTCTCATCACAACATATCTTGTTCATTTCGTCCCACTTCATCAGCGTACTATGGAAAGGGACATGGGAAAGCACCAGCTTACTGAAGAAGCGAATTTTACAATAATAAAACAACAAAAAACAAATGTGATTCATCAAGTACCCCCAGAAAACTTGCCCATGGGGGTCCCCAGACTCCAATTCACTGAATTTTAGTGGGGCCCAGACTGGATTTATCTCGGGCTACCGATGTGTTGCAAATTTTACAATGTTAAACAACAAAAACCAATGAGTTTCATCAAGGGACACCCAAAATGAAACATGTCAACATTTCCGTGGGGCCCCGACCTGGAGACTTGTCGGACATCTCCCCGGTGAGAGGCCACGAAAATTTTAAATTTTTAACTAATGAAATCCAGGGCCCCCATCCAGTAGCGGGGACCCAATACTCAGATTTTTAGTGGGGGATGCAGACTGAATTCTGGATTTATCTCGGGCTTCCGCTGTTGCAAATTCTACAATGTTAAACAACAGAAAAGAATGAGATTCATCCAGGGCCCCCAAAGTGAAACCTGTAAACACTGGGGGCCCGACATGGAAGCTTGTCGGTCATCCCCCGCTGCGATCGCCATGAAAATTTTCATTTGTATTCATTTTACCAACGAATAAAATCCAGGGCCCCAACCTGGGACACCAATTCGCAAACTTTTAGTGGGGCCCCAGATTGGCTTTATCTTGGGCTTTCGCTGTTGCAAATTCTAAAATGTTAAATAACAAAAGAATGAGATTCATCCAGGGCCCCCAAAATGAAATGGTTCCCTGACTCGGAGCTTGTCATACACCCCCCCCCCCCTGTGAGTGCCACGGCAAATTTTAATTTTTATTCATTTTACTAACGAATAAATTCCGGCCCCCCCTCAATTACCCATGACCGAATTCGCAAATTTTATGGGGTCGCCAAACTGGATATATCTTGGGCTTCCGCTATCGCAAATTTTTCAATGTTAAAGCGGCAAGAAAACAACGAGATCCATCAAGGGCCCTGGAAATAAACCTTTTAACTCCCCCATTAAGGTATATGTGCAATCCCCCCGGGTACCCTGACTCTGTGTGTTGGGAGCACTGGTGTTATATGTATATGATACATATACATACCTCTCGGCATGACCCCACAAGGGCAGGGCTGACAGGGGCCAGAACAATTCTTATCACTTTTCGATTTTTCACACTACAAATTAACCACGGAGGGCCCCTGAAAAGCTGGTTTGGGGGCTCACCATCTATTCCAGACTAGGGGCCCTGCTGTAGGATGTGGAAGCCTCTCGGTACATGCACGTAACTTGGTCCCGATGGGTCAAATGGGTCCCGAATATGCTAGAGTTAAATGAATATTTGACCTAAAATCGTAACCGATTTGCATCACCCATTTCCGTAACATAAAATCGTCACTAATTTTGGTTGCTTAGAAACAGGCCCTTTTCGAGTTTGTGATTTTATATTATAGAGTAGATGTCCATACATTGAGTTCATGTTCTTTGCCTGTCCCCCTCCCCTGGAAAATGTTGAAATGACGTTCCTGGAAAAATCTCTACAAATTTTCGTTGAAATTCTAAGAACATGTTCAGTATTGAGTAGAAAATTAGTGTCGACCAGCAATTCTCAACCTTTTTTCTGAGTCACGGAGCCCTTTTTAGTATATAATTTCTACGACGGAGCCCCGTACGCTACGGTTTTTTTTCCTTTGGTCTTAAAATTTACGGATTCACTTTACTTTAATTGAGTGAATGTGGAGCACTGGTTGAGAACCACTGGTATAGACAGTACATAGATAAAATTTTCTTTCTAAAAGATTTTTGATGTGTTTGTGGGGAAGACAGGATTTTTCCACCCCAACAACTGCATAATGATTTATAGTGGTCTATAACTTATGATTTTATACTGGTTTTCTTCAGTTTCCGACAGAAATTTGCTACCCTTTACATTTTCCAGCCCAGGGCAAGGGCGTGCACCCCCCTGCTCCCCTTCTAGTTGCAGCACTGTTCGTTCGTCAGAAAGAAGTTCTCTTGTACCTAGTGTAGTTTTCCATGCAAAAAGCTCAATGGGATGGGCGGAAATTTGCGAAATATCTATAATCTATCTCGTAGTCCCAGTAAAATTTTGAAAAATATTCATGTCCTAAAAAATGACGGGGGGAATTAATCCGTAAAATGCTACCACAACAATCGTCAAACTTTTAAATTAGGATAGACTGGGTTAAGCACAATGGGAATCGAAAATAAGAGAGAGCCCCAAAAGTGAAAAAATATCCGAAGCACTCCCTCCAAACCAAATGGGTGTGATGATGATGATCCCCTCAAAAGTTTTCTTTTTTTTTCCAAGAGAGCGAGGAGAAAAAAAAGGGGAGAAAACTGACCAATCCCCAAATAGCGTCTGATTTTACCTCGCGGTAAAAACAAACTGGATTGAAAGAGTCGCGTACCTCTTTGAGCTGCCTCTTTCTCCTCGTTGTCTCGCTGCCCGATGATGTGAGGCACAGAACAAAACAATACATTTGTTTTCGACGCTATCTCGTACCTTTCCGCTCACATCCCCAGTATGTGTTCGGCCTTAGTTTTCTATAAGTTGTAAGAATTTTAATCATCTTAAAGGAAGTTGTTTTGAACGTAGGTCATTTCTTTCTCTTTTCCTCAGTCCTTGATGTGAATCTTGAATAAGAATTAGACAAAACCTATAGAATTTTCCTGCATACACAATGGGGCAGATGCAAACTTTCCTAGTTGGAGGAAAAAAAGGCATCATAGAGTCTGCAGCGGTATAAAACCTGAATGAGAAAATTTCATTTTTATCACAAAAAATGAGTAACTTTGCCTGGTTTTAATTTATACAAAAATTGCCACGTTTTTAAGACAAATAAATTTAATTGGTCGAATGGTCGAAGCGTTTCGGCTCTTCAATGGAGAGCCGTTATCAGGACTTCGTGGTGAGAATTCACACGAATGAGTCGTGGAAGAGTGATGTTTACGTCTGGTCGTCCGAAGAGTTCGCCTTTGTATTTGCTGCGTCCGAGTGGTCTTTGGATGCGAATTGGGGAGCCATCTGTTGTAAAGTGTTGAAAGTTTTGTCACGACTGAGGTTAATAAAGCCTGTCCAAGCTGACGAAATAGGTGGTGTGTTTCTTCCATCATTAATGAGGAAATTCTGGCATGTTCTGATGAAGTATCCCTCGAGAAAATTCAATTCAGAATTGTGTGTTGCTTTTTTAAAAACAAACGCTTTATCAAAATCAAAATAATGTGAATGTTGCCAACAGTGTTGGGCAATAGCCGAATTATCCGTCCGTCCCTTCTCAACATGCTTTAATATAAAATCTCTATCAAAGGGGGGATTGTTTAATAAGGTTTTGTGGAGAAAATGTCAACTTTTGTACTGGCATCTACCCCAACTATAAATATTTAAAAAATATATGTTTTGTAAATAAATTTTTTTAACGTAATTATAACTAATCAAACCTCTCTCTCAGAAAAAAGCTGTAGATAAGACAGGGTAGTTTTATAAATATGAAAAAAATCATATGGAAATATCATTTTCATTTAACCACTTTTATTATCATTTTAGCTCGTACGTGATGCATGTATTACACATATTTTACCATAAAATAGGTGTGGAGAAGTTTAGTGACCGGGTGGTAAGGAGCACTCGACAACAGTGTATGCAAGAAAACACATCAGAGGTTTTAATTCATTAATGTGAACTTATTAACAAGTTAGAAACTAATCACACGAACATACATGAGCATCACCGCGAAAGACATACTGAAGAACAAGCAAGACAGAGCTAGAGAGTGAAGCCCTGCAACACAGTTACACAGGATATATATACATACAAAAATTCCATTAGCGCCACCTAAGGTTTAAAAACACAAATATGCAAAATTCCCGGGTTGCTTCAAAAAAAGAAAAAGTTCACACTATAATGTCAATTAGTGTCCTCTACCCCAAGTCTCTGCGGAGCTCTACGTATACGCGAACTTCGTCTAGGCACAAACACTGAAGAATTCGGAACATTGGAAATTCCACTTACCATCGGTTCTTCTAATGGAATTTTCTCATCTGAGAACTCAGAGAGGTTCCGCAATGGATCATCAGAGGTTGTCACGGAAGACTGTTGCTCAGAACTGACTCTGGAAACGATGACCGAAAGGTATCCGGCCTCAGCAAATCCAAACGTGTTCTGATCTCACGACCGAACATTAGTCTGGCTGGAGACAATCCAGTAACAGCTGGAGGAGTTTTCCTATAGTTAATCAGGAACCGCTGTAAACGCGTAGGAAAAGATAAAGTCTTCAATTTACACAGTCCCAACTTAACAGTTCTAACAGCTCTTTCTGCAATTCTGTTGCTTTGGGGATGATATGGTGCGGTTCGAAGGCGAACGGGGTGTATTGTGATAGGCCTCCTCGTGGTGCACCCTGGGTAACGCCAAATCTATCACACGTCATTGTCATCGCTTTTTGCTGTAGTGGTGGGTTGGTAAGATAAGGAATTAGAGATGAGAAGAGTTCAGGGTACATGGGTTCAAATCCACCCACCTCCGAATAGTTACACTTTTGCCGCTGTGGTGGTCGAGTGGTTATAGTGCCGGACTCGTGATGCGAGAATCCGGGTTCGAACCCCACAGTGGTGGTCGGCTGAAGTTGGTTTTCTGTGGTTCCCAACTTCAAGGCGCAAATGCGAGCCGATCTCCCCGTTAAAAAGTCTCGCCACAGAGAGCAACAGTCCTACAACGGTAAATCATTCAACCATAACACTTCACTCATAAGTTAGTAAAACTGGGGGCAGATGACAGCACTACACATAACAAGCATTACACAGAAACAAGCTTTACGTCAGGTTGCACTACACGTACACGCACATTCCCGCATGTACCGATTCGTTGGGGAGTTCCGCGGGGGGGGGTTGCATGTGTGGTGTAGTAGGTAGGGGCTCGGGGATCCATGATGTCAGCCACCTCGTTGGGCAATTTGCCTGTTGTGGCGTTGTATTTGTATTTGTATTTGTATATACTTCACCTTCAATAGCCCAAATTACACGTTTATTTCGACACATCTTGCAGTACATGTCTTGCGTCTCGTTTTGTCCTGTACATGTTTTTGTCTTTTGTGTCCAACCCCTCATTGTGGGCCCCGCTCAGGCGGGGAGGGGTCCTCCCGGATGGGGCATTGCTTCTAGCGTATGCTCCATCCGGGACGCTGTCTACCTGCGTGTTTGCCGTGCGTGGAGACCCGTAAGGCTGGAGATGGGGATCCTGGTTAGTCTGATGCGCTAGCTTTGGCCTCGGATTCAGCCGAAACGGGAGGCCTGGATTAGCCCCGTCTGGGTCAATCGGCTGGTCGCCTCGGTGGCTGAAGGGGTTACACTACTGGGCAGGTAGAGGGGCCGGGCCTGCCGGACGTCGTTGAGGTTTGTTGGTGCTGCTTCACGGCGATCTTGGATCTTGAACGCGTCTGCTCGCCTGCTTCGGTGGTGTATAGCTCCTACCTAACCTGACGTTGCTACTAACCTTCATCGGTTACGTGTGCGCGTCCCCTTGTAGGGCTCCATGGTGGGCATGGTCGGTAGGGGCCGAACACATTATCTCCAAAATGGGGAAAAATCAAAATGCACCAAAACGTCAAAGAACTGCTATGAGCGATACTATTGTCACTGATCCTGCTCCTACTGTTTCATTTTTCTTCCTGCATTGTACTGACACTGATAAACCGCTGGCCAAAGTGTCACCATTCATAATAGACAAAGCTCTCTATGGCGCAATAGGCACATTAAAATCAGTGAAGGCTCTTCGTTCAGGAGACCTTCTAATTGAAACTAACACACCTAAACAATCCGAACTCGTTCAAAAGCTCACATCTCTTGGGAATATTCCCATAACAGTAAAAATTCATCCCACGTTGAATTATTCACGTGGTGTCATTTCAGATAATAACTTAATTAACATGGATGAAGAAGAACTAACACAAGAGCTGGCGTCTCAAGGCGTAACATCTGCCAAACATATTTTGAGTCGCAAAGATGGCAATCCAGCTCCATCACGTAACATAATCCTGACATTCTCATCACCGACATTGCCGAAAGATATTAAGATAGGCTATTATAGCCTCAAAATCCGCCCATACATACCTAACCCCGTAAGATGTTTCAACTGCCAGAAATTCGGTCACTCACGAACGGCGTGCCGAAGTCAACCCACCTGCGCGAAATGCGGTGAGAAGGACCACATTTCGGACAACTGCACTTCAACATCATTCAAGTGCGTCAATTGCGGTGGCATTCACCCCGCATTTGACAGGAAGTGTCCGAAATGGAATGAAGAAAAAGAGATCCAGAAGATCAAGGTCCTTAATAACATCTCGTATATCGAAGCACGTCGTCGCATAACATCTAACCAAGCTCCAATAGTTGGTAAATCATACGCCAATACGACTTCACAATCACCGAATACTAACAAGATTAACAGTGTAACAAAAGTTTCTATTACAACTCAGACCGAACCAATTGCTAACACATCCACTCAAACTTCATCCAATCAACCATGCAATAGTTGTGGCTGCTGTTGCTCCGCTGGATTCGGATGGAGTCCACTACCTCCGAAGAAGAAGCGGGAAAAGCAACAGCGAACGCATTCAAAATATCTACTGGTACCAAACCGAAAATTAGTTCTGGAAATAAAACAAAAAAGAAACCTTTCAAGACGGGGTATTCCAAAAAAGCCATACAGAGAGCTTTGACACATCCCACCGTTAAAAATTTGTCACTTATCGATGACACATCGATTGGTGACATGGATCTTGACAATACTACAGAATCCGGTACTACCCACCGCAAGATTGACCGGAATAAATTTAAGGACCTTGAACCGTCTACTTCTATTTGAAATTTAAAATTATGGCCAACATAATTCAATGGAACATTCGTGGTCTTAGATCCAATTACGAAGATCTCAAGGATTTGATCAATCGTTATCATCCTGTTTGCGTGGCACTCCAGGAAACTTTCACGAAACCCTCGGAGAGGACATAAGGCGACATTCCCTGTTTCGTATTGACTACGATGACGGGAGTAGAGCCTGCCGCGGTGTTGCTCTGCTGGTTCCACATCATGTGTCGTCGCGCGTTCTAACGCTGCGCACGAACCTGCAAGCCACCGCGGTGGAAATCTCTACAGGCCTAAGAATTACCATCTGTTCCATTTATTTACCACCAAATGACATCATCTTACAGAGAGATCTAGAAGAACTGATTGATCAATTACCACCACCATTTTTTCTTCTTGGAGACTTCAATGCTCATAACATGATATGGGATTCTAACAGCAACACCCCTCGTGGGGAAATGGTTGAACGACTGTTAGATGACATGGACCTTACCATCATGAATGATGGCAGTTTCACTCATCTCCATGCCCCAAACAATAGTTTCACTGCAATAGATTTATCATTATGCTCACCTTCACTCTTGCCGAACTGGTCCTGGTCGGTTGATCCAGACCTCCACGGGAGCAATCATTTCCCTCTAGTGGTTAAGTGCCTTGATCGAAGCCATAGCATACCCGTGGGTCCTCCTCGGTGGAAGCTTGTGGCCGCCCGATGGGCAGACTTCACGGTCAAGGCAGGAATCACGGAGGATATGGTTTCGCAACCCGACGTCGACCATTGTGTCGACCTTGTGACCAGTTGTATCATCTCTGCAGCAAATGAAACAATACCCAAAGTCTCCTCGAAACTTCCTAAATTTCCTAAACCTTGGTGGAACCACGAATGTAATCTTACGATTAAAGCACAAAAGAAAGCATGGAGTAGGTTCCGGCGGTATCCTACCCATGACAACAAGTTGGCATTTTTAAAAGCAAAGGCGATAGCGAGAAGAACCAGGCGCCAGGCTCAACGCGAGTCCTGGCAAAAGTTTACGACGGGAATCAATTCATCAACTTCATCCAAAATCATTTGGGACCGGATCCGAAAAATCAATGGTCATTATCAGTCTCATCCCATCACCATTTTAAATACCAATGGCACTATCATCAGCGATGTGAGGGATATTGCGGACACCATCGCCGCCCATTTCGCCGCTGTTTCCAGCGATGCGAACTATCCCCCATCGTTTCATCCCATTAAATCATCAGCCGAACATACATCGTACACCTTCCGGCCTTTTACACCGGAGGGGTACAACTCATTGTTCACCCTTCATGAACTGACGACGGCCTTGCAGCGAAGTCCTGACTCAGCTGTAGGGCCCGATGCCATTCATTATTCCATGATACGGCATCTCTCACCAGAATCATTGTCACATTTACTCATTTTATTTAATCGGATCTGGATCAGTCATTCATTTCCTGACACCTGGCGAGCAGCCATTGTTCTTGCATTCCCGAAGCCTGGCAAAAATCCTCAGCAACCTAATAGTTACCGACCTATTGCGGGGTGTAATGTGATAGGCCTCCTCGTGGTGCACCCTGGGTAACGCCAAATCTATCACACGTCATTGTCATCGCTTTTTGTGCTCATATCCTTCACTTTCAATAGCCAAGATTACATGTTTTTTCTACACATCTTACAGTACTTGTCTTGCGTCTTGTTTTGTCCTGTACATGTTTATGTCTTGTGTCCAACCCCTCATTGTGGACCCCGCTTAGGCGGGGAGGGGTCCTCCCAGACGGGGCGTTGCTTCTAGCGTATGCTCTGTCTGGGACGCTGTCTACCTGCGTGTTTGCCGTGCGTGGAGACCCGTAAGGCTGGAGATGGGGATCCTGGTTAGCCTGATGCGCTAGCTTTGGCCTCGGATTCAGCCGAAACGGGAGGCTTGGATTAGCCCCGTCCAGGTCAATCGGCTGTGGTCGCCTCGGTGGCTGAAGGGGTTACACTACTGGGCAGGTAGAGGGGCCGGGCCTGCCGGACGTCGTTGAGGTTTGTTGGTGCTGCTTCACGACGATCTTGGATCTTGAACGCGTCTGCTCGCCTGCTTTGGTGGTGTATAGCTCCCACCTAACCTGACGTTGCTACTAACTTTCACCGGTTACGTGTGCGCGTCCCCTTGTAGGGCTCCATGGTGGGCATGGTGGGTGGGAGTGGAACCATACCCATTCAAATATGGGAAAAAATCAAAATGCACCAAAACGTCAAAGAACTGCTTCAAACCAAACACATGTCAATGTAACTGCTTCAAATTCATCAACTGTCTCATTTTTCTTTCTGCACTCTTCAGATGCTGAAAAACCGCTGGCCAAAGTATCACCATTTGTAATAGATAAAGCTCTCTATGGCACAGTTGGTACCTTAAAATCGGTGAAGGCCCTTCGTTCAGGAGACCTTCTCATCGAGACTAACACATCCAAACAAGCCGAACTCATTCAAAAGCTCACATCTCTCGGAGACATTCCAATAACAGTCAAAATCCATCCCACGTTGAATTATTCACGTGGTGTCATTTCAGATACTAACTTAATTAACATGGATGAAGAAGAACTAACACAAGAGCTGGCGTCTCAAGGCGTAACATCTGCCAAACATATTATGAGCCGCAAAGATGGCAATCCAGCTCCCACACGAAACATAATTCTCACATTCTCATCACCAACATTGCCGAAAGATATCAAAATAGGTTATTATAACCTCAAAATCCGGCCATACATTCCTAACCCTGTTCGATGCTTTAACTGCCAAAAATACGGCCACTCACGAACGGCGTGCCGCAGTCAACCCACCTGCGCAAAATGCGGTGAGAAGGACCACATTTCGGACAACTGCACTAATTCACCATTCAAGTGCGTCAATTGCGGTGGCAACCACCCCGCATTTGACAGAAAGTGTCCGAAATGGAATGAAGAAAAAGAGATCCAGAAGATCAAGGTCCTCAATAACATCTCATATATCGAAGCACGCCGTCGTATAACCTCTAACCAAACTCCAATAGGTAATAGATCATATTCTAATATGGTAACAAATCCATCATCAGCTAATATGACTAACAATGTCACCAAAGCATCCGTAACAACTCAGACTGAACCAATAGCTGATACATCAACTCAAACATCATCATCTAACCAACCGTGTAATAGTTGTGGCTGCTGTTGCTCTGCTGGATTACGGAGGGAGTCCACTACCTCCGAAGAAGAGGCAGGAAAAGCAACAGTGCACACATTCAAAAAACCTACTGTTACTAAACCCAAGATTAATTCTGGAAATAAATCCAAAAAGACCGGATATTCAAGAAAAGCGATACAGAGAGCAATAAAATGTCCCACCCTCAAGAATGTGTCACTAATTGATGACAAGTCAATTGGTGACATGGATCTTGATAATGTATCAGAATCTGGTGGTACTCGCCGGAAACTAGACCGGAATAAATTTAAAGACCTCGAACCGTCTACTTCTACCTAATTTATGGCCAACATAATCCAATGGAACATTCGTGGTCTTAGATCCAACTATGAAGATCTCAAGGATTTGATCAATCACTATCATCCTGTTTGCGTGGCCCTCCAGGAAACTTTTACGAAGCCCTCGGAGACATGGAACATCAGGCGACATTCCCTGTTCCGTATCAATTACGATGACGGGAGTAGAGCTTGCCGCGGTGTTGCTCTGCTGGTTCCACATTACGTGTCGTCGCGCGTTCTAACGCTGCGCACGAACCTGCAAGCCATCGCGGTGGAAATCTCTACAGGCCTAAGAATTACCATCTGTTCCATTTATTTGCCACCAAATGACACCATCTTACAGAGAGATCTAGAAGATCTGATTGATCAATTACCTCCACCATTTTTTCTTCTTGGAGACTTCAATGCACATAACATGATATGGGGTTCTAACAGCAACACCCCACGTGGCGAGATGGTTGAACGGCTGTTAGAAGACATGGACCTCGCCATCATGAATGATGGCAGTTTCACTCATTTTCATGCCCCAAACAATAGTTTCACTGCAATAGATTTATCGTTATGCTCACCTTCACTCTTGCCCAACTGGTCCTGGTCGGTTGATCCGGACCTCCACGGGAGCAATCATTTTCCTCTAGTGGTTAAGTGCCT
This sequence comes from Pholcus phalangioides, assembly GCF_987345545.1. NCBI lineage: Eukaryota > Metazoa > Arthropoda > Arachnida > Araneae > Pholcidae > Pholcus > Pholcus phalangioides. The sequence continues at coordinate 14,763,304 of NW_028301628.1, forward strand.
TGATCGAAGCCATAGCATACCTGAGGGTCCTCCTCGGTGGAAGCTTGTGGCCGCCCGATGGGCAGACTTCACGGTCAAGGCAGAAATCACGGAGGATATGGTTTCGCAACCCGACGTCGACCACTGTGTCGACCTTGTGACCAGTTGTATCATCTCTGCAGCAAATGAAACAATACCTAAAGTCTCCTCGAAACTTCCTAAATTTCCTAAACCTTGGTGGAACCACGAATGTAATCTCACGATTAAATCACAAAAGAAAGCATGGAGTAGGTTCCGGCGGTATCCTACCCATGACAACAAGTTGGCATTTTTAAAAGCAAAGGCGATAGCGAGAAGAACCAGGCGCCAGGCTCAACGCGAGTCTTGGCAAACGTTTACCACGGGAATCAATTCATCTACTTCATCCAAAATCATTTGGGACCGGATCCGAAAAATCAATGGTCATTATCAGTCTCATCCCATCAATATTTTAGACACCAATGGCACTATCATCAGCGATGTGAGGGGTATTGCGGATACCATCGCCGCCCATTTCGCCGCTGTTTCCAGCGATGCGAACTATCCCCCATCGTTTCATCCCATTAAATCATCGGCCGAACGTACATCGTACACCTTCCGACCTTTTACACCGGAGGGATACAACTCATTGTTCACCCTTCATGAACTGACGACGGCCTTGCAGCGAAGTCCTGACTCAGCTGTAGGGCCCGATGCCATTCATTATTCCATGATTCGGCATCTCTCATCTGAATCACTCTCACATTTACTCATATTATTTAATCGGATCTGGGTCAGCCATTCATTTCCTGACACCTGGCGAGCAGCCATTGTTCTTGCATTCCCGAAGCCTGGCAAAAATCCTCAGCAACCTAATAGTTACCGACCTATTGCTTTGACCAGTTGTCTATGTAAGCTCATGGAACGCATGGTCAACTATCGCCTTACGCACTACCTTGAGGTTAACAATATTTTATCGAAACATCAAAGCGGCTTTAGACGGTTCAGGTCCACAACATGCAATTTGTTACGCCTTGAGACATCAATAAGACAAGCATTTGTGAAGAGGGAGCATATGCTAGCCATATTTTTCGACATAGAAAAGGCTTACGACCGTACTTGGAGGCACGGAATTCTTTCCGACCTCTATAATAGCGGCTTGCGGGGCAACTTGCCCATTTTCATTAAGAACTTTCTTGCTCGCCGCATCTTTCAGGTACGGATCGGAAGCACGTTATCAGCTCCCCAAATTCAAGAACAAGGTGTACCTCAAGGTAGCATTTTAAGTGTAACACTTTTCATTTTAAGACTCAACGGGGTGTTGAACCAACTCCCGTTGTCTGTCACTGGCGCACTCTACGTGGATGATCTGTTGATATCTTACCAATCAGTGAATATGAGGTCAGCCGAGAGACAATTACAAACCGCTCTCAACAAGATCAGCAAGTGGGCTCATAATAACGGCTTTTCATTCTCCGCTGACAAGACTGTTGCTATGCACTTTTGTCGGCGTCGAGACCTACATGATGACCCACAATTGTTTCTCAATAACAATCTAATACCTATTGTAGAAAATACTAAATTCCTCGGCATCACATTTGACAAGAAACTCACTTTCAAACCTCAAATTGCGCAATTAAGAGCTCGTTGCATGAAGACGATGAACCTCTTGAAGGTCATCTCTTCTACATCGTGGGGAGCTGACCGTAAGTCGCTCCTCCACTTATATAAAGCTTTAATAAGATCGAAGCTCGACTACGGCTCCATTGTATACGGGTCGGCACCTCGGAGCTATCTGAGTGTGCTCGACCCAGTCCACCATCTCGCCCTACGGATTTGTTCTGGAGCTTTCCGGACGTCTCCAATGGAGAGCCTGTATGTCGAATGCAACGAGCCATCACTGACATCAAGACGCCAGCAACTTTCCTTGAAATATTTTATCAAGATGAAGTCTTTTCCAGATCATCCACTTCATCGTGTCATTTTTAACCCCTCATTTCATAGACTATTTGCTGCTCGCCCTTCATGTGTTCCATCTTACGGTCTTCGTATGAGGGCACTTGTAGAAGAAATACAAATAGACATCAGTCGTGTGGCCCCAGTTGCTTGGCAACTGGCACCATGGGAGCAGTCTCTGCCAGATGTCTCTCTTTCATTATCGTTATACGCCAGAGCCACCACAGCAGATGTCATATATCGACAGATATTCTTTAGGCACAGGGGTAGGTACAACAAGTACTTCCCCATATATACCGACGGCTCCAAGAGCCCTGGCCATGTCGGTTGTGCCTACATCTGCTGTGAGGAGACATCTTTCAAACTTCCAGACACATTGACTATATATTCGGCAGAACTGTACGCAATCCTTCAGGCTCTACGTCATATACGACGCAAACGCCACCGACGATGCATCATCTATAGCGACTCTCTCAGCGCATTGCAAGCACTGTGTTCCTGTACGTTTCACACTCATCCATTCATTCATGCCATTTTTCATGAACTGCGTTACCTCATTCATCATGGTATCACAGTAAAATTTTACTGGGTACCAGGTCATGTTGGAATACCGGGCAACGAAAAAGCAGACACCGCAGCTCGAACAACAACTAACATTGACAATAACCTTTTGGTACCTGCCAGTGACCACTTCTCAATCCTCCGGGAAGTGATGCATCACCGCTGGCAGGATCATTGGAACCATCAGATAAATAATAAATTGCATGCCATCAAGCCCACACTTGGCCATTGGCGTTCGAGCTGCAGAACTAACCGAAAGGAGGAAGTTCTGCTTGCCCGGTTGCGCATAGGACACAGTCGTATCACACAATCGTATCTTTTACTACGAGAGAGTCAACCGCAGTGCCCTCATTGTCAAAGTCCATTTACCATTGCTCATGCTTTTACTTGTTCACATCATCGTCATCATTTTACGACCGCTTTTGGTCAGAATCATCTTTCACTTCGTGACATTTTATCTGACCATTGCGATGCATCTCGCATTTTTAAATTCATCAAAGCCATTGGTTTTTATGACAAATTATAGTTTTTACAATTCATGTCATTGTTTTATGTTTCACGTTGCTTTTTTATCATGCACAGTTTTTGTTTTTGACATCACAAAGGGACATTTTTCTTATTTTTATATTTGTTTTGGCGCAGATTGACCAAATTGGTCCTTGCGCCAATAAACCCAAAATCCAATCCAACCGACCTATTGCTTTGACCAGTTGTCTATGTAAGCTCATGGAACTCATGGTCAACTATCGCCTTACGCACTACCTTGAGGTTAACAATATTTTATCGAAACATCAAAGCGGCTTTAGACGGTTCAGGTCCACAACATGCAATTTGTTACGCCTTGAGACATCAATAAGACAAGCATTTGTGAAGAGGGAGCATATGCTAGCCATATTTTTCGACATAGAAAAGGCCTATGACCGTACTTGGAGGCACGGAATTCTTTCCGACCTCTATAATTGCGGCTTGCGGGGCAACTTGCCCATTTTCATTAAGAACTTTCTTGCTCGCCGCATCTTCCAGGTACGGATCGGAAGTACATTATCAGCTCCCCAAATCCAAGAACAAGGTGTACCTCAAGGTAGTATTTTAAGTGTTACACTGTTTATTTTAAGACTCAACGGTGTGTTGAACCAACTCCCGTTGTCTGTCACTGGCGCACTTTACGTGGATGATCTGTTGATGTCATATCAATCAGTAAATATGAGGACAGCCGAGAGACAATTACAAACCGCACTGAACAAGATCAGCAAGTGGGCACATAATAACGGCTTCTCATTCTCCGCTGACAAAACTGTCGCTATGCACTTTTGTCGGCGTCGAGACCTACATGATGACCCACAATTATTTTTAAATAATAGTCAAATACCTATTGTAGAGAATACAAAATTCCTCGGCGTCACATTCGATAAAAAACTCACTTTCAAACCTCAAATTGCGCAATTAAGAGCTCGTTGCATGAAGACGATGAACCTCTTGAAGGTCATCTCTTCTACATCGTGGGGAGCTGACCGTAAGTCGCTCCTCCACTTATACAAAGCTTTAATAAGATCGAAGCTCGACTAAGGCTCCATTGTATACGGGTCGGCACCTCGGAGCTATCTGAGTGTGCTCGACCCAGTCCACCATCTCGCCCTGCGGATTTGTTCTGGAGCTTTCCGGACGTCTCCAATGGAGAGCCTGTATGTCGAATGCAACGAGCCATCACTGACATCAAGACGCCAACAACTTTCCTTGAAATATTTTATCAAGATGAAGTCTTTTCCAGATCATCCACTTCATCGTGTCACTTTTAATCCCTCATTTCATAGACTATTTGCTGCTCGCCCTTCATGTGAGTAGTAGTGTTTTGTGCGTTTCTGGAGTGGTCTTGTTGTTTTTTGGTGCGTTTCTGGAGTGGTCTGTGTTCCATCCTTCTATATATTGCTTTTCACATAACATAATTGCTTCTTTGTTTAGTTCCCGGTCAGTGAGGATATAAAAATAACTCTCCTCATAATGGTTGATAGAAAAATACGATTTTATTTGATCGTGATATCTTTCCTGTTCGTTTTATTTCTCACCATCTATGTTGTGCTTACTAGAGTTGACGTTTCTCCTGCTAGTTTTCGATCTGTCAACATAACAAACACTTCTTGTTATAGGTCAATACACTTGGGTAGACGCATATATTTCCATACATGCTTTAAAGATAAAAAAACAACCGTCTATGATATTAGAATATTTTACTTGGAAAAGGGTGTTCTAAAACCATATTTCGTCGGCGTTCAGCTGTTTCCCCATGAATACTCAAAGCTCTGCGAACGTGTTTAAACATGATCTCATGCTGAGGTTTCCATCCACCTGTTTGGTGAGCGGACCTTCTCAATCTGGTAAATCGACTTTTGTGAGGAAAATAATAAAAAGTAATGTTTACGAAAAAAAAATAGAAAACGTACTGTGGTGTTATTCTGTGTTCCAACCTTGGTTTTTAGAGGAAAATAATTTAGATATACATTTCCATCAAGGGCTGCCCGAAAATTTCGATAATTATGATTTAATAATTATAGACGACCTCTTAGAAGCCATTGACGGTAGTGTCTCACAACTGTTTACCGTTAAATCACATCACGAAAATAAGAGCGTAATTTTAATCACTCAAAATTTGTTTCCGAAAAATAAAGTTTTTCGCAATATTTCCCTTAACACGCATTATTTGGTGTTGTTCAGAAACATCAGAGATTCCAGTCAGGTTCAGTGTTTAGCTCGTCAAGCTTTTCCCGGCCAGTGCAGATTCTTTTTGGATGCATATAAAAAGGCAACGGAGACTCCGTTTTCATACATATTTATCGATTGTCACCCTTTATCTTCCTCGGTGTGTCGATTGAGAAGTTCTTGTTTTCCGGATGCTGACGGTAAATACTGGGTCTTTGTTCCTAAATCATGAAATCAGTTCGTAAAAACTATCACCTGTTAAAACTTTTGCAATCTACGACACCATCTCAGCGTCAAGCTCTGTTAAAAACCATCACTCCTTCACAGCTGCATTCTATTTGTGAGGTTTGTTACAACGTTTTACACGGGAACGTTCCTGTTAAAGTTTCAAAAATCAAAAAATATAAATCAGTCATTAGAAAACTTGGTGATAAAAAAGTCTCTAATAAAAGAAAAAAAAATATTTTAGTAAATCAAGCAGGTGGTTTTTTACCATATATCATCCCAGCTGTTATTGGTGCAATAGGAAGTTTGTTTCAGCGATAAATGGCTCAAAAAATGGCTTTGGTTCCGCATGAATACTTGCTACCGCTACCTAAACGGTATAAAGTAGAATCCCATTTGGAAAGCGATATCGAGTCACTCCTGAATACAAACGATATTCCAGACGATGTCAAAGCTAAATTACTTTCAAATCTTTTATCAAAATACAAGAAAATAGTTCATACACCAGTAGATCCCGTTAAGGTTGCAGTCGTTCCTGATAGTAAAGAACAAGAAGCTCAGCCATCTAAAGTTTCCATAGAAGAAGAAGAAGATGCGGATCCGATTGTCAAACAGATATTATTGTCAATACCGCTCTCGACAAGAAAATTCGTTCCACTTTTGATTGACAAAATGAGAGAGGGTGATATGTCATGGTCAAAACTGGGTGTAGTAGAAATTAATGGAAAGCCACTTCCTGGATCAAATATTATAGATTTTTTCTCATACATTATGCGTAACAGGAAATTTGTTGACATACCACCAAGTTTTCCTTTGTTCTTTCACCATCTCACAAAGCAGAACATTCCCATTGAATGGATTCAAAACAATACATTAAAGCAAAATGAAATGGAAGCTCGCGCCAAACGTTCTCCTTTAAGAGATCCATTTCTCGAATCTTATTTCACTCCGGTTAAGACTCACGGGAAAGCAAAAACCCCGAAGTCAAGGAAAAAACTGCGGTCGCACAATCCCGGTAAAAAATGGTTGGAATACTGAAAGACATTTACTACGATTTTAAAAACCCAGCATCGTTAGGAGGTATCAACAAGTTAGCTAAGCAAGCTAAAGTGCCAGTACGCAAAGTCAAAAATTGGTTAATAAGTCAGGATCCGTACACTCTGCATCGTCATGTCAGAAAATATAAGATCAAAACTCGCCCTATAATTTCTCTGGGTGTGAATGAATTGTGGCATATGGACTTGGCTGATCTTAAAAGTTATGCTCGAGATAACAGAGGCTACAAATATCTTTTAGTAGTTGTAGATGTTTTTCGTCGCAAACTCTTCGTTCAACTACTGAAAAATAAGACACAAGATGAGGTTTTAAGGGGTTTCAAAAAAATTTTCAAAACAGACAGATGCTCTCACCTTCAGACTGATAGGGGTACCGAGTTTTACAACAAAAAGTTTCAAGCTTTTTTAAAAAAACATAACGTGAAGCATTACTCCACGTTTTCTGACACGAAAGCTGCCATAGCTGAACGGATGATTCGAACAATAAAAAGCAAACTGTACCGTGCGTTCACATACCGAAGATCATATAAATACATTGATATTTTACCTGCCATTGTCAAAAGTATAAACGATACTGTGAACCGCAGCACTGGATTCGCTCCTTCGAAAATACGAAAAATTCACCACTCGGAAATATTTGAACGATTGTACGGTTCGAAGGCTCCTATTGATTTCAAATTCAAACTGAATGACCAGGTAAGAGTTTTGAAAACTCGAAAAATAATACAACGTAAATCATACAAGACACCTTGGTCTGTGGAAATTTTTTTAATTAATAAGCGTTATCCCACAAATAAAGCGTCCCCCCCCCCAACTTATGGTTTGATTGATCTTCGTGGTGAAACGGTTACTGGACGCTGGTACGGTGAAGAATTGCAGCGTGTTATTAAATCCTCTCAAGATTATTGGGGTATCGAAAAAATTCTAAAATCGCGTGGATTCGGTAAAAGCAAAGAGTTTTATGTTAGATGGCTTGGCTTCTCTGACCTGTACAACAGCTGGATCAAGGCTTCTGACTTGAAATAATGAGAAATCAATTTTTCATTACTTTGGCTAGCAATGTTAGCAATGAACTTTTCCCCAACAACACACAGAGTCATTTTATAACCAAATTGCCAACACCCTTAAATTTAGAAGGATCGAATTGGAAGTGTGCTCTGACAGATATAATTTTTCCAAAATCGTGGCATAATATTACGGAAAAGAATTCAAAATACCAAGTCACTTATCCGGATGAAGTTGATGAGCCCGACATCAAAGAATACGATATTTTGATTTCTAGCAACAAGTATGACACCGCCTTTGAGGCTATAAATAGAAACATACTGTACACAGCAAACACGAATATTGTCAACTTCGATGTCAATTATGAAACTCAAGATGTCACGTTGAACATTCCAAACGGTTATGAAATTAGAATAGAGAAAGATAACGCTCCGCTATTACTGAAGCTCTTGAGTTTGATCGAATTGAACGTAGTTTTAACAACAACTACAAAATTTAAACTGAACACAAATTTAAAACTCCGACCTGGCATGAAGGACGTGAGCGAACAGTATATTACTTTGGTTGATAAACGAAAACTGCTTGAGGCTAAAAAAATTATTCCAGTCAAAAGTATCAAAGAAAACAACAATAAAGACTTGAAATTCTTTGATGTTATAAATGATAATATAAACATGGTTATGATAAAAGGCGTTGTGCGTTTTTCTCTTGATGAAAGTGAAAGATATGTGACTGTAATAGTATCGCCAGGTTTTGAAGTTATCATTGATAAAGACAACTGCGCTACCTTTGCTGCACTGCTGAGTTTGAAAAGAAATGTTACGATACTGACAGGAACTTCTTTTCATTTTTATGCAGGATCAACAGTGAATATAGATTCGGGTGATTACTTCGAAATAAGAAAAACTATGCTTAGAACAAAGGTCATGAAAACACAGAACTTTTCTTTACCTCAAGGTTTATATTCAAACGGGAAACAACTTTCAAAGTATCTCGATAAAATTAAAATCGACGTTTTAAAAAATGATACAGTTAAATTAACAGTTCCAGATGATCATGAACTACTTTTATCAAGAGAGTTCGCCGATATTCTAGGTTTCGAAGAAATGAAATTTGGAGTTGGTGAACACGTAGCCCAATATCGTCTACAACTGGAGGCGGGAATATCTGAAGTTTTCGTATACACCGACTTGATATCGAGTCAAATAGTTGGAAACACAATGGCGCCGTTACTAAAAATTATTCCAGTATTAAAAGAAAAAGAGGGTGATCAGGTCGTCCGCAGCTATTCAAATCCATTGTACCTCGATCTTCAGAAAAATTATATTGAAAACGTGGAGGTGGAATTGCGAGGGTCTTCAGGTGATTATATACATTTTACTGATGGTAAAATATTTCTCGTGCTGTCTTTCGTGCAGATATAAAGACAAGCTGTATCACACGTTCATTCAGACGCAACGAACATGTTGTGCCCTAAAGATTGCACTGAATATTATGTAAATCAGAGTGGAACAGGTCTCCCATATTTTGCAGGAAGAGCTATACAAAGAGGGTCCGGGTATTTTTCAAATCTTTTTCGGCATGTAGTACCTTTAATCGGGAAATATTTTGGTCGGAAAATTTTGAAAACAGGAGTAGGCGTTGCATCTGACGTTTTAGCCGGGAAGGATTTCAAACCATCAGTTAAAAATAGATTCATAGAAATGAGAGACAACATCGCCGATGATGTCGTCAAGAAAATGCAATCTGGAGGTCGAAAACGAAGAAAAAGAAAGAAGTCCATCACTACAAAGCGCAGAAAAAAAGACATTTTTTCCGGATAGTTATAAATGAACTGAACTCTTATGGTTCCGCATCATTTATTGTTGATCATGGCTACTAACGCATGTCCGTGTTTGAAGAGTGAACTCGATTTGTTCGAGAAAAATTTCATGCAACTTGCGATCGAAAACAGTGCTTTCATTGAAGTTCAACCGGTCTCTAGCATAAGTCAACGCGGCCCTATAGAATTTCTCGTATCAGGATCAAGTTCAGAAAAATACATTGACCCATCTCAAATTTTTCTCCACCTAAAAGCTAAAATCGTTAAGCGAGATGGACATCGATTCCTGCTGGTGCTAAAGTAACTCCTATAAATTATATATTAAACACTGCATTTGCTTCCATGCAAGTTTCTCTCAACGATCGTCCGATACTGAATGACGCGAATTACGCATATAAGGCTTATCTGGAATCATTACTGTTCACCTCACGCGATGCAAGAGAAAGTTATCTCACTAGCGCTTTGTTTTTTAAAGACACAGAAAAAATGGATGACTACGACCCGAGCACGACAGAAAACGCTGGTTTAATAAAAAGAAACGCCTTATCATCGGAATCAAAGGAAATGGATTTAATCGGGAAGCTGCATTTCGATTTGGGTCAACAGTCTAAATTGTTAATAAACGGCGTGAATTTGAAAATAAAATTTGAGAGAGCGAAGGACAGTTTCTGTCTTTTAGCTGATAAATCCGATTATAAATTGCAAATATTAGAAGCAAGCTTGTACATTAGGAAAGTTCAAGTTTCACCTTCTGTTATAGTCGGTCACGCTAAAGCTTTAGAAGGTGGAAATATTCAGATGAATTTTCGAAGATCAGAAGTGAAATCGGGGTGTAATGTGATAGGCCTCCTCGTGGTGCACCCTGGGTAATGCTAAATCTATCACACGTCATTGTCATCGCTTATTTGTGCTCATATCCTTCACTTTCAATAGCCAAGATTACATGTTTTTTCTACACAACTTACAGTACTTGTCTTGCGTCTTGTTTTGTCCTGTATATGTTTATGTCTTGTGTCCAACCCCTCATTGTGGACCCCGCTTAGGCGGGGAGGGGTCCTCCCAGACGGGGCGTTGCTTCTAGCGTATGCTCTGTCTGGGACGCTGTCTACCTGCGTGTTTGCCGTGCGTGGAGACCCGTAAGGCTGGAGATGGGGATCCTGGTTAGCCTGATGCGCTAGCTTTGGCCTCGGATTCAGCCGAAACGGGAGGCTTGGATTAGCCCCGTCCAGGTCAATCGGCTGTGGTCGCCTCGGTGGCTGAAGGGGTTACACTACTGGGCAGGTAGAGGGACCGGGCCTGCCGGACGTCGTTGAGGTTTGTTGGTGCTGCTTCACGACGATCTTGGATCTTGAACGCGTCTGCTCGCCTGCTTTGGTGGTGTATAGCTCCCACCTAACCTGACGTTGCTACTAACTTTCACCGGTTACGTGTGCGCGTCCCCTCGTAGGGCTCCATGGTGGGCATGGTGGGTGGGAGTGGAACAATACCCATTCAAATATGGGAAAAAATCAAAATGCACCAAAACGTCAAAGAACTGCTTCAAACCAAACACATGTCACTGTAACTGCTTCAATTTCATCAACTGTCTCATTTTTCTTTCTGCACTCTTCAGATAACGAAAAACCGCTGGCCAAAGTATCACCATTTGTAATAGATAAAGCTCTCTATGGCACAGTTGGTACCTTAAAATCGGTGAAGGCCCTTCGTTCAGGAGACCTTCTCATCGAAACTAACACACCTAAACAATCCGAACTCGTTCAAAAGCTCACATCTCTCGGAGACATTCCAATAACAGTCAAAATCCATCCCACGTTGAATTATTCACGTGGTGTCATTTCAGATACTAACTTAATTAACATGGATGAAGAAGAACTAACACAAGAGCTGGCGTCTCAAGGCGTAACATCTGCCAAACATATTATGAGCCGCAAAGATGGCAATCCAGCTCCCACACGAAACATAATTCTCACATTCTCATCACCAACATTGCCGAAAGATATCAAAATAGGTTATTATAACCTCAAAATCCGGCCATACATTCCTAACCCTGTTCGATGCTTTAACTGCCAAAAATACGGCCACTCACGAACGGCGTGCCGCAGCCAACCCACCTGCGCAAAATGCGGTGAGAAGGACCACATTTCGGACAACTGCACTAATTCACCATTCAAGTGCGTCAATTGCGGTGGCGACCACCCCGCATTTGACAGAAAGTGTCCGAAATGGAATGAAGAAAAAGAGATCCAGAAGATCAAGGTCCTCAATAACATCTCATATATCGAAGCACGCCGTCGTATAACCTCTAACCAAACTCCAATAGGTAATAGATCATATTCTAATATGGTAACAAATCCATCATCAGCTAATATGACTAACAATGTCACCAAAGCATCCGTAACAACTCAGACTGAACCAATAGCTGATACATCAACTCAAACATCATCATCTAACCAACCGTGTAATAGTTGTGGCTGCTGTTGCTCCGCTGGTTTCCGGAGGGAGTCCACTACCTCCGAAGAAGAAGTGGGAAAAGCAACGGCTAACACATTCAAAATAACTACAGATACTAAACCAAAAATCAACTCTGCAAACAAATCGAAAAAGAAACCATTCAAGACCGGATATTCACGAAAATCTGTACAGAGAGCGCTCAAATGTCCATCCATGAAGAATGTGTCATTAATTGATGACACATCAATTGGTGACATGGACCTTGACAATAGATCAGATTCCGGTACTACTCGCCGTAAACTAGACCGGAATAAATTTAAAGATCTTGAACCGTCTACTTCTACTTAATTTATGGCCAACATAATTCAATGGAACATTCGTGGTCTTAGATCCAATTACGAAGATCTCAAGGATTTGATCAATCACTATCATCCTGTTTGCGTGGCACTCCAGGAAACTTTCACGAAGCCCTCGGAGACATGGAACATCAGGCGACATTCCCTGTTCCGTATCAATTACGATGACGGGAGTAGAGCTTGCCGCGGTGTTGCTCTGCTGGTTCCACATCACGTGTCGTCGCGCGTTCTAACGCTGCGCACGAACCTGCAAGCCATTGCGGTGGAAATTTCTACTGGCCTAAGAATTACCATCTGTTCCATTTACTTGCCACCAAATGACACCATCTTACAGAGAGATCTAGAAGATCTGATTGATCAATTACCTCCACCATTTTTTCTTCTTGGAGACTTCAATGCACATAACATGATATGGGGTTCTAACAGCAACACCCCACGTGGGGAAATGGTTGAACGACTGTTAGATGACATGGACCTTGCCATCATGAATGATGGCAGTTTCACTCATTTCCATGCCCCAAACAATAGTTTCACTGCAATAGATTTATCGTTATGCTCACCTTCACTCTTGCCCAACTGGTCCTGGTCGGTTGATCCGGACCTCCACGGGAGCAATCATTTTCCTCTAGTGGTTAAGTGCCTTGATCGAAGCCATAGCATACCTGAGGGTCCTCCTCGGTGGAAGCTTGTGGCCGCCCGATGGGCAGACTTCACGGTCAAGGCAGAAATCACGGAGGATATGGTTTCGCAACCCGACGTCGACCACTGTGTCGACCTTGTCACCAGTTGTGTCATCTCTGCAGCAAATGAATCAATACCCAAAGTCTCCTCGAAACTTCCTAAATTTCCTAAACCTTGGTGGAACCACGAATGTAATCTGACTATTAAAGCACAAAAGAAAGCATGGAGTAGGTTCCGGCGGTATCCTACCCATGACAACAAGTTGGCATTTTTAAAAGCAAAGGCGATGGCGAGAAGAACCAGGCGCCAGGCTCAACGCGAGTCCTGGCAAAAGTTTACGACGGGAATCAATTCATCAACTTCATCCAAAATCATTTGGGACCGGATCCGAAAAATCAATGGTCATTATCAGTCTCATCCACTTACCATTTTAAACACCAATGGCACTATCATCAGCGATGTGAGGGATATTGCGGATACCATCGCCGCTCATTTCGCCGCTGTTTCCAGTGATGCGAATTATCCCCCATCGTTTCATCCCATTAAATCATCAGCCGAACGTACATCGTACACCTTCCGGCCTTTTACACCGGAGGGGTACAATTCATTGTTCACCCTTCATGAACTGACGACGGCCTTGCAGCGAAGTCCTGACTCAGCTGTAGGGCCCGATGCTATTCATTATTCCATGATTCGGCATCTATCACCAGAATCACTGTCACATTTACTCATATTATTCAATCGGATCTGGGTCAGCCATTCATTTCCTGACACCTGGCGAGCAGCCATTGTTCTTGCATTCCCGAAGCCTGGCAAAAATCCTCAGCAACCTAACAGTTACAGACCTATTGCTTTGACCAGTTGTCTATGTAAGCTCATGGAACGCATGGTCAACTATCGCCTTATGCACTACCTTGAGGTTAACAATATTTTATCGAAACATCAAAGCGGCTTTAGACGGTTCAGGTCCACAACATGCAATATGTTACGCCTTGAGACATGAATAAGACAAGCATTTGTAAAGAGGGAGCATATGCTAGCCATATTTTTCGACATAGAAAAGGCCTACGACCGTACTTGGAGGCACGGAATTCTTTCCGACCTCTATAATAGCGGCTTGCGGGGCAACTTGCCCATTTTCATTAAGAACTTTCTCGCTCGCCGCATCTTCCAGGTACGGATCGGAAGCACATTATCAGCTCCCCAAATTCAAGAACAAGGTGTACCTCAAGGTAGCATTTTAAGTGTTACACTTTTTATTTTAAGACTCAACGGGGTGTTGAACCAACTCCCGTTGTCTGTCACTGGCGCACTTTACGTGGATGATCTCTTGATATCATATCAATCAGTGAATATGAGGACAGCCGAGAGACAATTGCAAACCGCACTCAACAAGATCAGCAAGTGGGCACATAATAACGGCTTCTCATTCTCCGCTGACAAAACTGTCGCTATGCACTTTTGTCGGCGTCGAGACCTACATGATGACCCACAATTGTTTCTAAACAATAGTCAAATACCAATAGTAGAAAATACAAAATTCCTCGGCATCACATTCGATAAAAAGCTTACTTTCAAACCTCATATTGCACAATTAAGAGCTCGTTGCATGAAGACGATGAACCTCTTGAAGGTCATCTCGTCTACATCATGGGGAGCAGACCGTAAGTCACTCATTCACTTGTATAAAGCTCTAATAAGATCAAAGCTTGACTACGGCTCCATTGTATACGGGTCAGCACCTCGGAGTTATCTGAGTGTGCTCGACCCAATTCATCATCTCGCTCTCCGCATTTGCTCTGGAGCTTTCCGAACTTCTCCCATGGAAAGCCTCTATGTCGAATGCAACGAGCCATCACTGACATCAAGACGCCAGCAACTTTCCTTGAAATATTATTTCAAAATGAAGTCTTTACCAGATCATCCACTTCATCGTGTAATTTTTAATCCCTCATTTCATAGACTATTTGCTGCTCGCCCTTCATGTGTTCCATCTTACGGTCTTCGTATGAGGGCACTTGTGGAAGAACTACAAATAGACATCAGTCGTGTGGCCCCAGTTGCTTGGCAACTGGCACCATGGGAGCAGTCTCTGCCAGATGTCTCTCTTTCATTATCATCATACTCTAGAGCCACCACAGCAGATGTCATATATCGACAGATATTCTTTAGGCACAGGGGTGGGTACAACAGGTACTTTCCCATATATACCGACGGCTCTAAGAGCCCTGGGCATGTCGGTTGTGCCTACATCTGCTGTGAGGAGACATCTTTCAAACTTCCCGACATATTTTCTATTTACTCGGCAGAGCTGTACGCAATCCTTCAGGCTCTACGTCATATACGACGCAAACGCCACCGACGATGCATCATTTATAGCGACTCTCTCAGCGCATTGCAAGCATTGTGTTCTTTTACTTTTCACATTCATCCATTTATTCATGCCATTTTTCATGAACTGCATCACCTCATTCATCATGGAACCACAGTAAAATTTTACTGGGTACCAGGTCATGTAGGAATACCGGGCAACGAAAAAGCAGACAACGCAGCTCGAACAACAACTAACATTGACAATAGCCTTTTGGTACCTGCCAGTGACCACTTCTCAATCCTCCGGGAAGTGATGCATCGCCACTGGCAGGATCATTGGAACAATCAAGTTAATAATAAACTTCATGCCATCAAGCCCACACTTGGCCACTGGCGTTCGAGCTGCAGGACTAACCGAAAGGAGGAAGTTCTGCTTGCCCGGTTGCGCATAGGACACAGTCGCCTCACACAATCATATTTATTATTACGAGAGAGTCAACCAGAGTGCCTTCATTGTCAAAGTCCATTGACCATTGCTCATGCTTTTACTTGTTCACATCATCGTCATCATTTTACGACCGCTTTTGGTCATAGTCATCTTTCACTTCATGACATTTTAAATGACAATAGCGATGCATCTCGCATTTTTAAATTCATCAAAGCCATTGGTTTATACGACAAATTATAGTTTTTACAATTTATGTCATTGTTTTACGTTCCATGTTCCGTTTTATATGTTTTAGTTTTTTGACATGACAGAATGACATTTTTCTCATTTTTATGTCTTGCTTTGGCGCAGTTTGACCAAATTGGTCCTTGCGCCAATAAATTGAAAATCCAATCCAATCCGAACTGCATTACCTCATTCATCATGGTACCACAGTAAAATTTTACTGGGTACCAGGTCATGTAGGAACACCGGACAACGAAAAAGCAGACACTGCAGCTCGAACAACAACTAACATTGACAATAACCTTTTGGTACCTGCCAGTGACCACTTCTCAATCCTCCGGGAAGTGATGCATCACCGCTGGCAGGACCATTGGAACAATCAAATTAATAACAAATTACATGCCATCAAGCCCACACTTGGCCATTGGCGTTCGAGCTGCAGAACTAACCGAAAGGAGGAAGTTCTGCTTGCCCGGTTGCGCATAGGACACAGTCGTATCACACAATCATATCTTTTATTACGAGAGAGTCAGCCACAGTGCCCACATTGTCAAAATCCATTAACCATTGCTCATGCTTTTACTTGTTCATATCATCGTCATCATTTTACGATCGCTTTTGGTCAAAGTCATCTTTCACTTCATGACATTTTAAATGACCACAGCGATGCATCTCGCATTTTTAAATTCATCAAAGCCATTGGTTTTTATAACAAGTTATAGATTTTTACAATTCATGTCATTTTTTTATGCTTTACGTTGCTTTTTATCATGCATGATTTTAGTATTTTGACATGACAAAAGGATGATTTTTCTTATTTTTATAATTTGTTTTGGCGCAGTTTGACCAAATTGGTCCTTGCGCCAGAAAATTTAAAATCCAATCCAATCCAGATGTGCTAATGAAGTGTTAAGTTCACAAAGGGCCCCGATAGGTTCCCTATGGTAAAAAATTCTTTCGTGCGGCAAAAAGACTTCACAAAAGGGTAAGAAGAGTTGGTGTTTTTTTTGAAAAATCCTCAATACCCCCCAAATTGGAAAAATTATTTCGAAAAGTCAAGGCATTCGAAACAGATTTTTTCGATTTTTTCTCACGGGTACGAGCTACGCGGTTACGGTTGAGTTTTTCATCGTTTTTCCAAGGGGGTAGGGGGGGTACTGTGGATTTTCGAGGAAAAAAAATTTCAAGCTAAAAGGAAACCATTAGGTGCATTTTATAGAGAATCAGATTTCGAATAAGAAAAAGTCAACCGTAACCGCGTAACCCGTACCCGTGAGAAAAAAATCGAAAAAATCTGTTTCGAATGCCATGATTTTTCGCAGTCATTTTTCCAAGGGGGTACTGTGGATGTTCGAGAAAAAAAATTTTCAAGCTAAAAGGAAACCATTAGGTGCATTTTATAGAGAATCAGATTTCGAATAAGAAAAAGTCAACCGTAACCGCGTAACCCGTACCCGTGAGAAAAAAATCGAAAAAATCTGTTTCGAATGCCATGATTTTTTTCGGAGTCATTTTTCCAAGGGGGGGTACTGTGGATTTTCGAGAAAAAAAAATTTCAAGCTAAAAGGAAACCATTAGGTGCATTTTATAGGGAATCTGATTTCGAATAAGAAAAAGTCAACCGCAACCGCGTAACACGTACCCGTGAGAAAACAATCGAAAAAATCTGTTTCGAATGCCATGATTTTTCGGAGTCATTTTTCCAGGGGGGGGGCACTGTGGATTTTCGGGAAAAAAAAATTTCAAGTTAAAAGGAAACCATTAGGTGCATTTTATAGAGAATCAGATTTCGAATAAGAAAAAGTCAACCGTAACCGCGTAACACGTACCCGTGAGAAAACAATCGAAAAAATCTGTTTCGAATGCCATGATTTTTCGGAGTCATTTTTCCAAGGGGGGAGGGGTACTGTGGATTTTCGAGAAAAAAATTTTTTGGGCTAAAAGGAAACCATTAGGTGCATTTTATAGAGAATCAGATTTCGAATAAGAAAAAGTCAACCGCAACCGCGTAACACGTACCCGTGAGAAAAAAATCGAAAAAATCTGTTTCGAATGCCATGATTTTTCGGAGTCATTTTTCCAAGGGGGGGGGTACTGTGGATTTTCGAGAAAAAAAAATTTCAAGCTAAAAGGAAACCATTAGGTGCATTTTATAGAGAATCAGATTTCGAATAAGAAAAAGTCAACCGTAACCGCGTAACCCGTACCCGTGAGAAAAAAATCGAAAAAATCTGTTTCGAATGCCATGATTTTTCGGAGTCACTTTTCCAAGGGGGGGTACTGTGGATTTTCGAGAAAAAAAATTTTCAAGCTAAAAGGAAACCATTAGGTGCATTTTATAGAGAATCTGATTTCGAATAAGAAAACGTCAACCGCAACCGCATAACCCGTACCCGTGAGAAAAAAATCGAAAAAATCTGTTTCGAATGCCATGATTTTTCGTAGTCATTTTTCCAAGGGGGGGGTACTGTGGATTTTGGAGAAAAAAAAATTTCAAGCTAAAAGGAAACCATTAGGTGCATTTTATAGAGAATCCGATTTCGAATAAGAAAATGTCTACCGTAACCGCGTAACCCGTACCCGTGAGAAAAAAATCGAAATAATCTGTTTCGAATGCCATGATTTTTCGGAGTCATTTTTCCAAGGGGAGGCACTGTGGATTTTCGAGAAAAAAAAATTTCAAGCAAAAAGGAAACCATTAGGTGCATTTTATAGAGAATCAGATTTCGAATAAGAAAAAGTCAACCGTAACCGCGTAACCCGTACCCGTGAGAAAAAAATCGAAAAAATCTGTTTCGAATGCCATGATTTTTCGGAGTCATTTTTCCAAGGGGGGGTACTGTGGATTTTCGAGGAAAAAAAATTTCAAGCTAAAAGGAAACCATTAGGTGCATTTTATAGAGAATCCGATTTCGAATAAGAAAAAGTCAACCGTAACCGCGTAACCCGTACCCGTGAGAAAAAAATCGAAAAAATCTGTTTCGAATGCCATGATTTTTCGCAGTCATTTTTCCAAGGGGGGTACTGTGGATTTTCGAGAAAAAAAATTTTCAAGCTAAAAGGAAACCATTAGGTGCATTTTATATAGAATCAGATTTCGAATAAGAAAAAGTCAACCGTAACCGCGTAACCCGTACCCGTGAGAAAAAAATCGAAAAAATCTGTTTCGAATGCCATGATTTTTTTCGGAGTCATTTTTCCAAGGGGGGGTACTGTGGATTTTCTGAAAAAAAAATTTCAAGCTAAAAGGAAACCATTAGGTGCATTTTATAGGGAATCTGATTTCGAATAAGAAAAAGTCAACCGCAACCGC
This sequence comes from Pholcus phalangioides, assembly GCF_987345545.1. NCBI lineage: Eukaryota > Metazoa > Arthropoda > Arachnida > Araneae > Pholcidae > Pholcus > Pholcus phalangioides. Next base: position 14,782,406 of record NW_028301628.1, read on the forward strand.
GTAACCCGTACCCGTGAGAAAAAAATCGAAATAATCTGTTTCGAATGCCATGATTTTTTGGAGTCATTTTTCCAAGGGGGGGGGGTACTGTGGATTTTCGAGAAAAAAAATTTTCAAGCTAAAAGGAAACCATTAGGTGCATTTTATAGAGAATCTGATTTCGAATAAGAAAACGTCAACCGCAACCGCGTAACCCGTACCCGTGAGAAAAAAATCGAAAAAATCTGTTTCGAATGCCATGATTTTTCGGAGTCATTTTTCCAAGGGGGGGGGGGGTACTGTGGATTTTGGAGAAAAAAAAATTTCAAGCTGAAAGGAAACCATTAGGTGCATTTTATAGAGAATCAGATTTCGAATAAGAAAAAGTCAACCGTAACCGCGTAACCAGTACCCGTGAGAAAAAAATCAAAAAAATCTGTTTCGAATGCCACGATTTTTCGGAGTCATTTTTCCAAGGGGGGGGTACTGTGGATTTTCGAGAAAAAAAATTTTCAAGCTAAAAGGAAACCATTAGATGCATTTTATAGAGAATCTGATTTCGAATAAGAAAAAGTCAACCGCAACCGCGTAACCCGTACCCGTGAGAAAAAAATCGAAATAATCTGTTTCGAATGCCATGATTTTTTGGAGTCATTTTTCCAAGGGGGGGGGGGGGGTACTGTGGATTTTCGAGAAAAAAAATTTTCAAGCTAAAAGGAAACCATTAGGTGCATTTTATAGAGAATCTGATTTCGAATAAGAAAACGTCAACCGCAACCGCGTAACCCGTACCCGTGAGAAAAAAATCGAAAAAATCTGTTTCGAATGCCATGATTTTTCGGAGTCATTTTTCCAAGGGGGGGGGGGGGTACTGTGGATTTTGGAGAAAAAAAAATTTCAAGCTGAAAGGAAACCATTAGCTGCATTTTATAGAGAATCAGATTTCGAATAAGAAAATGTCTACCGTAACCGCGTAACCCGTACCCGTGAGAAAAAAATCGAAATAATCTGTTTCGAATGCCATGATTTTTCGGAGTCATTTTTCCAAGGGGAGGCACTGTGGATTTTCGAGAAAAAAAAATTTCAAGCTAAAAGGAAACCATTAGGTGCATTTTATAGAGAATCAGATTTCGAATAAGAAAAAGTCAACCGTAACCGCGTAACCCGTACCCGTGAGAAAAAAATCGAAAAAATCTGTTTCGAATGCCATGATTTTTCGGAGTTATTTTTCCAAGGGGGGGTACTGTGGATTTTCGAGGAAAAAAAATTTCAAGCTAAAAGGAAACCATTAGGTGCATTTTATAGAGAATCAGATTTCGAATAAGAAAAAGTCAACCGTAACCGCGTAACCAGTACCCGTGAGAAAAAAATCAAAAAAATCTGTTTCGAATGCCATGATTTTTCGGAGTCATTTTTCCAAGGGGGGGGGGGTACTGTGGATTTTCGAGAAAAAAAATTTTCAAGCTAAAAGGAAACCATTAGATGCATTTTATAGAGAATCTGATTTCGAATAAGAAAAAGTCAACCGCAACCGCGTAACCCGTACCCGTGAGAAAAAAATCGAAAAAATCTGTTTCGAATGCCATGATTTTTCGGAGTCATTTTTCCAAGGGGGGGGTACTGTGGATTTTGGAGAAAAAAAAATTTCAAGCTAAAAGGAAACCATTAGGTGCATTTTATAGAGAATCCGATTTCGAATAAGAAAAAGTCAACCGTAACCGCGTAACCCGTACCCGTGAGAAAAAAATCGAAATAATCTGTTTCGAATGCCATGATTTTTCGGAGTCACTTTTCCAAGGGGGGGTACTATGGATTTTCGAGAAAAAAAATTTTCAAGCTAAAAGGAAACCATTAGGTGCATTTTATAGAGAATCCGATTTCGAATAAGAAAAAGTCTACCGTAACCGCGTAACCCGTACCCGTGAGAAAAAAATCGAAATAATCTGTTTCGAATGCCATGATTTTTCGGAGTCACTTTTCCAAGGGGGGGTACTGTGGATTTTCGAGAAAAAAAATTTTCAAGCTAAAAGGAAACCATTAGGTGCATTTTATAGAGAATCTGATTTCGAATAAGAAAACGTCAACCGCAACCGCGTAACCCGTACCCGTGAGAAAAAAATCGAAAAAATCTGTTTCGAATGCCATGATTTTTCGGAGTCATTTTTCCAAGGGGGGGGGGGGTACTGTGGATTTTGGAGAAAAAAAAATTTCAAGCTAAAAGGAAACCATTAGGTGCATTTTATAGAGAATCCGATTTCGAATAAGAAAATGTCAACCGTAACCGCGTAACCAGTACCCGTGAGAAAAAAATCAAAAAAATCTGTTTCGAATGCCATGATTTTTCGGAGTCATTTTTCCAAGGGGGGGTACTGTGGATGTTCGAGAAAAAAAATTTCAAGCTAAAAGGAAACCATTAGGTGCATTTTATAGAGAATCAGATTTCGAATAAGAAAAAGTCAACCGTAACCGCGTAACCCGTACCCGTGAGAAAAAAATCGAAATAATCTGTTTCGAATGCCATGATTTTTTGGAGTCATTTTTCCAAGGGGGGGGGGGGTACTGTGGATTTTCGAGAAAAAAAATTTTCAAGCTAAAAGGAAACCATTAGGTGCATTTTATAGAGAATCTGATTTCGAATAAGAAAACGTCAACCGCAACCGCGTAACCCGTACCCGTGAGAAAAAAATCGAAAAAATCTGTTTCGAATGCCATGATTTTTCGGAGTCATTTTTCCAGGGGGGGGGGGTACTGTGGATTTTGGAGAAAAAAAAATTTCAAGCTGAAAGGAAACCATTAGGTGCATTTTATAGAGAATCCGATTTCGAATAAGAGAAAGTCAACCGTAACCGCGTAACCCGTACCCGTGAGAAAAAAATCGAAATAATCTGTTTCGAATGCCATGATTTTTCGGAGTCATTTTTCCAAGGGGAGGCACTGTGGATTTTCGAGAAAAAAAAATTTCAAGCTAAAAGGAAACCATTAGGTGCATTTTATAGAGAATCAGATTTCGAATAAGAAAAAGTCAACCGTAACCGCGTAACCCGTACCCGTGAGAAAAAAATCGAAAAAATCTGTTTCGAATGCCATGATTTTTTGGAGTCATTTTTCCAAGGGGGGGGGGGGTACTGTGGATTTTCGAGAAAAAAAATTTTCAAGCTAAAAGGAAACCATTAGGTGCATTTTATAGAGAATCTGATTTCGAATAAGAAAACGTCAACCGCAACCGCATAACCCGTACCCGTGAGAAAAAAATCGAAAAAATCTGTTTCGAATGCCATGATTTTTCGGAGTCATTTTTCCAGGGGGGGGGGTACTGTGGATTTTGGAGAAAAAAAAATTTCAAGCTGAAAGGAAACCATTAGGTGCATTTTATAGAGAATCCGATTTCGAATAAGAAAAAGTCAACCGTAACCGCGTAACCCGTACCCGTGAGAAAAAAATCGAAATAATCTGTTTCGAATGCCATGATTTTTCGGAGTCATTTTTCCAAGGGGAGGCACTGTGGATTTTCGAGAAAAAAAAATTTCAAGCTAAAAGGAAACCATTAGGTGCATTTTATAGAGAATCAGATTTCGAATAAGAAAAAGTCAACCGTAACCGCGTAACCCGTACCCGTGAGAAAAAAATCGAAAAAATCTGTTTCGAATGCCATGATTTTTCGGAGTTATTTTTCCAAGGGGGGGTACTGTGGATTTTCGAGGAAAAAAAATTTCAAGCTAAAAGGAAACCATTAGGTGCATTTTATAGAGAATCAGATTTCGAATAAGAAAAAGTCAACCGTAACCGCGTAACCAGTACCCGTGAGAAAAAAATCAAAAAAATCTGTTTCGAATGCCATGATTTTTCGGAGTCATTTTTCCAAGGGGGGGGGGTACTGTGGATTTTCGAGAAAAAAAATTTTCAAGCTAAAAGGAAACCATTAGATGCATTTTATAGAGAATCTGATTTCGAATAAGAAAAAGTCAACCGCAACCGCGTAACCCGTACCCGTGAGAAAAAAATCGAAAAAATCTGTTTCGAATGCCATGATTTTTCGGAGTCATTTTTCCAAGGGGGGGGGGTACTGTGGATTTTGGAGAAAAAAAAATTTCAAGCTAAAAGGAAACCATTAGGTGCATTTTATAGAGAATCCGATTTCGAATAAGAAAAAGTCAACCGTAACCGCGTAACCCGTACCCGTGAGAAAAAAATCGAAATAATCTGTTTCGAATGCCATGATTTTTCGGAGTCATTTTTCCAAGGGGGGGGGGTACTGCGGATTTTCGAGAAAAAAAATTTTCAAGCTAAAAGGAAACCATTAGGTGCATTTTATAGAGAATCTGATTTCGAATAAGAAAACGTCAACCGCAACCGCGTAACCCGTACCCGTGAGAAAAAAATCGAAAAAATCTGTTTCGAATGCCATGATTTTTCGGAGTCATTTTTCCAAGGGGGGGGGGTACTGTGGATTTTGGAGAAAAAAAAATTTCAAGCTGAAAGGAAACCATTAGGTGCATTTTATAGAGAATCCGATTTCGAATAAGAAAAAGTCAACCGTAACCGCGTAACCCGTACCCGTGAGAAAAAAATCGAAATAATCTGTTTCGAATGCCATGATTTTTCGGAGTCATTTTTCCAAGGGGAGGCACTGTGGATTTTCGAGAAAAAAAAATTTCAAGCTAAAAGGAAACCATTAGGTGCATTTTATAGAGAATCAGATTTCGAATAAGAAAAAGTCAACCGTAACCGCGTAACCCGTACCCGTGAGAAAAAAATCGAAAAAATCTGTTTCGAATGCCATGATTTTTCGGAGTTATTTTTCCAAGGGGGGGTACTGTGGATTTCCGAGGAAAAAAAATTTCAAGCTAAAAGGAAACCATTAGGTGCATTTTATAGAGAATCAGATTTCGAATAAGAAAAAGTCAACCGTAACCGCGTAACCAGTACCCGTGAGAAAAAAATCAAAAAAATCTGTTTCGAATGCCATGATTTTTCGGAGTCATTTTTCCAAGGGGGGGGGTACTGTGGATTTTGGAGAAAAAAAAATTTCAAGCTAAAAGGAAACCATTAGGCGCATTTTATAGGGAATCTGATTTCGAATAAGAAAAAGTCAACCGCAACCGCGTAACACGTACCCGTGAGAAAAAAATCGAAAAATTCTGTTTCGAATCCCATGATTTTTCGGAGTTATTTTTCCAAGGGGGGGTACTGTGGATTTTCGAGAAAAAAAAATTTCAAGCTAAAAGGAAACCATTAGGTGCATTTTATAGAGAATCAGATTTCGAATAAGAAAAAGTCAACCGCAACCGCGTAACACGTACCCGTGAGAAAAAAATCGAAAAAATCTGTTTCGAATGCCATGATTTTTCGGAGTCATTTTTCCAAGGGGGGGCACTGTGGATTTTCGAGAAAAAAAAATTTCAAGCTAAAAGGAAACCATTAGGTGCATTTTATAGAGAATCAGATTTCGAATAAGAAAAAGTCAACCGTAACCGCGTAACCCGTACCCGTGAGAAAAAAATCGAAAAAATCTGTTTCGAATGCCATGATTTTTCGGAGTCATTTTTCCAAGGGCGGGTACTGTGGATTTTCGAGAAAAAAAATTTTTGGGCTAAAAGGAAACCATTAGGTGCATTTTATAGAGAATCAGATTTCGAATAAGAAAAAGTCAACCGCAACCGCGTAACACGTACCCGTGAGAAAAAAATCGAAAAAATCTGTTTCGAATGCCATGATTTTTCGGAGTCATTTTTCCAAGGGAGGGCACTGTGGATTTTCGGGAAAAAAAAATTTCAAGCTAAAAGGAAACCATTAGGTGCATTTTATAGAGAATCAGATTTCGAATAAGAAAAAGTCAACCGTAACCGCGTAACCCGTACCCGTGAGAAAAAAATCGAAATAATCTGTTTCGAATGCCATGATTTTTTGGAGTCATTTTTCCAAGGGGGGGGGGGTACTGTGGATTTTCTTTTTCGAGAAAAAAAATTTTCAAGCTAAAAGGAAACCATTAGGTGCATTTTATAGAGAATCCGATTTCGAATAAGAAAATGTCAACCGTAACCGCGTAACCCGTACCCGTGAGAAAAAAATCGAAATAATCTGTTTCGAATGCCATGATTTTTCGGAGTCATTTTTCCAAGGGGGGGTACTGTGGATGTTCGAGAAAAAAAATTTCAAGCTAAAAGGAAACCATTAGGTGCATTTTATAGAGAATCAGATTTCGAATAAGAAAAAGTCAACCGTAACCGCGTAACCCGTACCCGTGAGAAAAAAATCGAAATAATCTGTTTCGAATGCCATGATTTTTTGGAGTCATTTTTCCAAGGGGGGGGGGGGTACTGTGGATTTTCGAGAAAAAAAATTTTCAAGCTAAAAGGAAACCATTAGGTGCATTTTATAGAGAATCTGATTTCGAATAAGAAAACGTCAACCGCAACCGCGTAACCCGTACCCGTGAGAAAAAAATCGAAAAAATCTGTTTCGAATGCCATGATTTTTCGGAGTCATTTTTCCAGGGGGGGGGGTACTGTGGATTTTGGAGAAAAAAAAATTTCAAGCTGAAAGGAAACCATTAGGTGCATTTTATAGAGAATCCGATTTCGAATAAGAAAAAGTCAACCGTAACCGCGTAACCCGTACCCGTGAGAAAAAAATCGAAATAATCTGTTTCGAATGCCATGATTTTTCGGAGTCATTTTTCCAAGGGGAGGCACTGTGGATTTTCGAGAAAAAAAAATTTCAAGCTAAAAGGAAACCATTAGGTGCATTTTATAGAGAATCAGATTTCGAATAAGAAAAAGTCAACCGTAACCGCGTAACCCGTACCCGTGAGAAAAAAATCGAAAAAATCTGTTTCGAATGCCATGATTTTTCGGAGTTATTTTTCCAAGGGGGGGTACTGTGGATTTTCGAGGAAAAAAAATTTCAAGCTAAAAGGAAACCATTAGGTGCATTTTATAGAGAATCAGATTTCGAATAAGAAAAAGTCAACCGTAACCGCGTAACCAGTACCCGTGAGAAAAAAATCAAAAAAATCTGTTTCGAATGCCATGATTTTTCGGAGTCATTTTTCCAAGGGGGGGGGGTACTGCGGATTTTCGAGAAAAAAAATTTTCAAGCTAAAAGGAAACCATTAGGTGCATTTTATAGAGAATCTGATTTCGAATAAGAAAACGTCAACCGCAACCGCGTAACCCGTACCCGTGAGAAAAAAATCGAAAAAATCTGTTTCGAATGCCATGATTTTTCGGAGTCATTTTTCCAAGGGGGGGGGGGTACTGTGGATTTTGGAGAAAAAAAAATTTCAAGCTGAAAGGAAACCATTAGGTGCATTTTATAGAGAATCCGATTTCGAATAAGAAAAAGTCAACCGTAACCGCGTAACCCGTACCCGTGAGAAAAAAATCGAAAAAATCTGTTTCGAATGCCATGATTTTTCGGAGTCATTTTTCCAAGGGGGGGGGGTACTGTGGATTTTGGAGAAAAAAAAATTTCAAGCTAAAAGGAAACCATTAGGTGCATTTTATAGAGAATCCGATTTCGAATAAGAAAAAGTCAACCGTAACCGCGTAACCCGTACCCGTGAGAAAAAAATCGAAATAATCTGTTTCGAATGCCATGATTTTTCGGAGTCATTTTTCCAAGGGGGGGGGGGTACTGCGGATTTTCGAGAAAAAAAATTTTCAAGCTAAAAGGAAACCATTAGGTGCATTTTATAGAGAATCCGATTTCGAATAAGAAAAAGTCAACCGTAACCGCGTAACCCGTACCCGTGAGAAAAAAATCGAAATAATCTGTTTCGAATGCCATGATTTTTCGGAGTCATTTTTCCAAGGGGAGGCACTGTGGATTTTCGAGAAAAAAAAATTTCAAGCTAAAAGGAAACCATTAGGTGCATTTTATAGAGAATCAGATTTCGAATAAGAAAAAGTCAACCGTAACCGCGTAACCCGTACCCGTGAGAAAAAAATCGAAAAAATCTGTTTCGAATGCCATGATTTTTCGGAGTCATTTTTCCAAGGGGGGGGGTACTGTGGATTTTGGAGAAAAAAAAATTTCAAGCTAAAAGGAAACCATTAGGTGCATTTTATAGAGAATCCGATTTCGAATAAGAAAAAGTCAACCGTAACCGCGTAACCCGTACCCGTGAGAAAAAAATCGAAATAATCTGTTTCGAATGCCATGATTTTTCGGAGTCATTTTTCCAAGGGGGGGGGGGGGTACTGCGGATTTTCGAGAAAAAAAATTTTCAAGCTAAAAGGAAACCATTAGGTGCATTTTATAGAGAATCTGATTTCGAATAAGAAAACGTCAACCGCAACCGCGTAACCCGTACCCGTGAGAAAAAAATCGAAAAAATCTGTTTCGAATGCCATGATTTTTCGGAGTCATTTTTCCAAGGGGGGGGGGGGGTACTGTGGATTTTGGAGAAAAAAAAATTTCAAGCTGAAAGGAAACCATTAGGTGCATTTTATAGAGAATCCGATTTCGAATAAGAAAAAGTCAACCGTAACCGCGTAACCCGTACCCGTGAGAAAAAAATCGAAATAATCTGTTTCGAATGCCATGATTTTTCGGAGTCATTTTTCCAAGGGGAGGCACTGTGGATTTTCGAGAAAAAAAAATTTCAAGCTAAAAGGAAACCATTAGGTGCATTTTATAGAGAATCAGATTTCGAATAAGAAAAAGTCAACCGTAACCGCGTAACCCGTACCCGTGAGAAAAAAATCGAAAAAATCTGTTTCGAATGCCATGATTTTTCGGAGTTATTTTTCCAAGGGGGGGTACTGTGGATTTCCGAGGAAAAAAAATTTCAAGCTAAAAGGAAACCATTAGGTGCATTTTATAGAGAATCAGATTTCGAATAAGAAAAAGTCAACCGTAACCGCGTAACCAGTACCCGTGAGAAAAAAATCAAAAAAATCTGTTTCGAATGCCATGATTTTTCGGAGTCATTTTTCCAAGGGGGGGGGTACTGTGGATTTTGGAGAAAAAAAAATTTCAAGCTAAAAGGAAACCATTAGGCGCATTTTATAGGGAATCTGATTTCGAATAAGAAAAAGTCAACCGCAACCGCGTAACACGTACCCGTGAGAAAAAAATCGAAAAATTCTGTTTCGAATCCCATGATTTTTCGGAGTTATTTTTCCAAGGGGGGGTACTGTGGATTTTCGAGAAAAAAAAATTTCAAGCTAAAAGGAAACCATTAGGTGCATTTTATAGAGAATCAGATTTCGAATAAGAAAAAGTCAACCGCAACCGCGTAACACGTACCCGTGAGAAAAAAATCGAAATAATCTGTTTCGAATGCCATGATTTTTTGGAGTCATTTTTCCAAGGGGGGGGGGTACTGTGGATTTTCGAGAAAAAAAATTTTCAAGCAAAAAGGAAACCATTAGGTGCATTTTATAGAGAATCTGATTTCGAATAAGAGAACGTCAACCGCAACCGCGTAACCCGTACCCGTGAGAAAAAAATCGAAAAAATCTGTTTCGAATGCCATGATTTTTCGGAGTCATTTTTCCAAGGGGGGGGGGGTACTGTGGATTTTGGAGAAAAAAAAATTTCAAGCTGAAAGGAAACCATTAGGTGCATTTTATAGAGAATCCGATTTCGAATAAGAAAAAGTCAACCGTAACCGCGTAACCCGTACCCGTGAGAAAAAAATCGAAAAAATCTGTTTCGAATGCCATGATTTTTCGGAGTTATTTTTCCAAGGGGGGGTACTGTGGATTTTCGAGGAAAAAAAATTTCAAGCTAAAAGGAAACCATTAGGTGCATTTTATAGAGAATCAGATTTCGAATAAGAAAAAGTCAACCGTAACCGCGTAACCCGTACCCGTGAGAAAAAAATCGAAAAAATCTGTTTCGAATGCCATGATTTTTCGGAGTCATTTTTCCAAGGGCGGGTACTGTGGATTTTCGAGAAAAAAAATTTTTGGGCTAAAAGGAAACCATTAGGTGCATTTTATAGAGAATCAGATTTCGAATAAGAAAAAGTCAACCGCAACCGCGTAACACGTACCCGTGAGAAAAAAATCGAAAAAATCTGTTTCGAATGCCATGATTTTTCGGAGTCATTTTTCCAAGGGGGGGCACTGTGGATTTTCGGGAAAAAAAAATTTCAAGCTAAAAGGAAACCATTAGGTGCATTTTATAGAGAATCAGATTTCGAATAAGAAAAAGTCAACCGTAACCGCGTAACCCGTACCCGTGAGAAAAAAATCGAAATAATCTGTTTCGAATGCCATGATTTTTTGGAGTCATTTTTCCAAGGGGGGGGGGGGTACTGTGGATTTTCTTTTTCGAGAAAAAAAATTTTCAAGCTAAAAGGAAACCATTAGGTGCATTTTATAGAGAATCAGATTTCGAATAAGAAAAAGTTAACCGTAACCGCGTAACCCGTACCCGTGAGAAAAAAATCGAAAAAATCTGTTTCGAATGCCATGATTTTTCGGAGTTATTTTTCCAAGGGGGGGTACTGTGGATTTTCGAGGAAAAAAAATTTCAAGCTAAAAGGAAACCATTAGGTGCATTTTATAGAGAATCAGATTTCGAATAAGAAAAAGTCAACCGTAACCGCATAACCAGTACCCGTGAGAAAAAAATCAAAAAAATCTGTTTCGAATGCCATGATTTTTCGGAGTCATTTTTCCAAGGGGGGGTACTGTGGATGTTCGAGAAAAAAAATTTTTGGGCTAAAAGGAAACCATTAGGTGCATTTTATAGAGAATCAGATTTCGAATAAGAAAAAGTCAACCGTAACCGCGTAACCCGTACCCGTGAGAAAAAAATCGAAATAATCTGTTTCGAATGCCATGTTTTTTTGGGGTCATTTTTCCAAGGGGGGGGGGTACTGTGGATTTTCGAGAAAAAAAATTTTCAAGCTAAAAGGAAACCATTAGGTGCATTTTATAGAGAATCTGATTTCGAATAAGAAAACGTCAACCGCAACCGCGTAACCCGTACCCGTGAGAAAAAAATCGAAAAAATCTGTTTCGAATGCCATGATTTTTCGGAGTCATTTTTCCAGGGGGGGGGGGTACTGTGGATTTTGGAGAAAAAAAAATTTCAAGCTGAAAGGAAACCATTAGGTGCATTTTATAGAGAATCCGATTTCGAATAAGAAAAAGTCAACCGTAACCGCGTAACCCGTACCCGTGAGAAAAAAATCGAAATAATCTGTTTCGAATGCCATGATTTTTCGGAGTCATTTTTCCAAGGGGAGGCACTGTGGATTTTCGAGAAAAAAAAATTTCAAGCTAAAAGGAAACCATTAGGTGCATTTTATAGAGAATCAGATTTCGAATAAGAAAAAGTCAACCGTAACCGCGTAACCCGTACCCGTGAGAAAAAAATCGAAAAAATCTGTTTCGAATGCCATGATTTTTCGGAGTTATTTTTCCAAGGGGGGGTACTGTGGATTTTCGAGGAAAAAAAATTTCAAGCTAAAAGGAAACCATTAGGTGCATTTTATAGAGAATCAGAATTCGAATAAGAAAAAGTCAACCGTAACCGCGTAACCAGTACCCGTGAGAAAAAAATCAAAAAAATCTGTTTCGAATGCCATGATTTTTCGGAGTCATTTTTCCAAGGGGGGGGGGGTACTGTGGATTTTCGAGAAAAAAAATTTTCAAGCTAAAAGGAAACCATTAGATGCATTTTATAGAGAATCTGATTTCGAATAAGAAAAAGTCAACCGCAACCGCGTAACCCGTACCCGTGAGAAAAAAATCGAAAAAATCTGTTTCGAATGCCATGATTTTTCGGAGTCATTTTTCCAAGGGGGGGGGTACTGTGGATTTTGGAGAAAAAAAAATTTCAAGCTGAAAGGAAACCATTAGGTGCATTTTATAGAGAATCCGATTTCGAATAAGAAAAAGTCAACCGTAACCGCGTAACCCGTACCCGTGAGAAAAAAATCGAAATAATCTGTTTCGAATGCCATGATTTTTCGGAGTCATTTTTCCAAGGGGAGGCACTGTGGATTTTCGAGAAAAAAAAATTTCAAGCTAAAAGGAAACCATTAGGTGCATTTTATAGAGAATCAGATTTCGAATAAGAAAAAGTCAACCGTAACCGCGTAACCCGTACCCGTGAGAAAAAAATCGAAAAAATCTGTTTCGAATGCCATGATTTTTCGGAGTCATTTTTCCAAGGGGGGGGGGGTACTGTGGATTTTGGAGAAAAAAAAATTTCAAGCTGAAAGGAAACCATTAGGTGCATTTTATAGAGAATCCGATTTCGAATAAGAAAAAGTCAACCGTAACCGCGTAACCCGTACCCGTGAGAAAAAAATCGAAATAATCTGTTTGGAATGCCATGATTTTTCGGAGTCATTTTTCCAAGGGGAGGCACTGTGGATTTTCGAGAAAAAAAAATTTCAAGCTAAAAGGAAACCATTAGGTGCATTTTATAGAGAATCAGATTTCGAATAAGAAAAAGTCAACCGTAACCGCGTAACCCGTACCCGTGAGAAAAAAATCGAAAAAATCTGTTTCGAATGCCATGATTTTTCGGAGTTATTTTTCCAAGGGGGGGTACTGTGGATTTTCGAGGAAAAAAAATTTCAAGCTAAAAGGAAACCATTAGGTGCATTTTATAGAGAATCAGATTTCGAATAAGAAAAAGTCAACCGTAACCGCGTAACCAGTACCCGTGAGAAAAAAATCAAAAAAATCTGTTTCGAATGCCATGATTTTTCGGAGTCATTTTTCCAAGGGGGGGGGGTACTGTGGATTTTCGAGAAAAAAAATTTTCAAGCTAAAAGGAAACCATTAGATGCATTTTATAGAGAATCTGATTTCGAATAAGAAAAAGTCAACCGCAACCGCGTAACCCGTACCCGTGAGAAAAAAATCGAAAAAATCTGTTTCGAATGCCATGATTTTTCGGAGTCATTTTTCCAAGGGGGGGGGGTACTGTGGATTTTGGAGAAAAAAAAATTTCAAGCTGAAAGGAAACCATTAGGTGCATTTTATAGAGAATCCGATTTCGAATAAGAAAAAGTCAACCGTAACCGCGTAACCCGTACCCGTGAGAAAAAAATCGAAATAATCTGTTTCGAATGCCATGATTTTTCGGAGTCATTTTTCCAAGGGGAGGCACTGTGGATTTTCGAGAAAAAAAAATTTCAAGCTAAAAGGAAACCATTAGGTGCATTTTATAGAGAATCAGATTTCGAATAAGAAAAAGTCAACCGTAACCGCGTAACCCGTACCCGTGAGAAAAAAATCGAAAAAATCTGTTTCGAATGCCATGATTTTTCGGAGTTATTTTTCCAAGGGGGGGTACTGTGGATTTTCGAGGAAAAAAAATTTCAAGCTAAAAGGAAACCATTAGGCGCATTTTATAGGGAATCTGATTTCGAACAAGAAAAAGTCAACCGCAACCGCGTAACACGTACCCGTGAGAAAAAAATCGAAAAATTCTGTTTCGAATCCCATGATTTTTCGGAGTTATTTTTCCAAGGGGGGGTACTGTGGATTTTCGAGAAAAAAAAATTTCAAGCTAAAAGGAAACCATTAGGTGCATTTTATAGAGAATCAGATTTCGAATAAGAAAAAGTCAACCGCAACCGCGTAACACGTACCCGTGAGAAAAAAATCGAAAAAATCTGTTTCGAATGCCATGATTTTTCGGAGTCATTTTTCCAAGGGCGGGTACTGTGGATTTTCGAGAAAAAAAATTTTTGGGCTAAAAGGAAACCATTAGATGCATTTTATAGAGAATCTGATTTCGAATAAGAAAAAGTCAACCGCAACCGCGTAACCCGTACCCGTGAGAAAAAAATCGAAAAAATCTGTTTCGAATGCCATGATTTTTCGGAGTCATTTTTCCAAGGGGGGGGTACTGTGGATTTTGGAGAAAAAAAAATTTCAAGCTAAAAGGAAACCATTAGGTGCATTTTATAGAGAATCAGATTTCGAATAAGAAAAAGTCAACCGTAACCGCGTAACCCGTACCCGTGAGAAAAAAATCGAAATAATCTGTTTCGAATGCCATGATTTTTTGGAGTCATTTTTCCAAGGGGGGGGGGAGTACTGTGGATTTTCGAGAAAAAAAATTTTCAAGCTAAAAGGAAACCATTAGGTGCATTTTATAGAGAATCTGATTTCGAATAAGAAAACGTCAACCGCAACCGCGTAACCCGTACCCGTGAGAAAAAAATCGAAAAAATCTGTTTCGAATGCCATGATTTTTCGGAGTCATTTTTCCAAGGGGGGGGGGTACTGTGGATTTTGGAGAAAAAAAAATTTCAAGCTGAAAGGAAACCATTAGGTGCATTTTATAGAGAATCCGATTTCGAATAAGAAAAAGTCAACCGTAACCGCGTAACCCGTACCCGTGAGAAAAAAATCGAAATAATCTGTTTCGAATGCCATGATTTTTCGGAGTCATTTTTCCAAGGGGAGGCACTGTGGATTTTCGAGAAAAAAAAATTTCAAGCTAAAAGGAAACCATTAGGTGCATTTTATAGAGAATCAGATTTCGAATAAGAAAAAGTCAACCGTAACCGCGTAACCCGTACCCGTGAGAAAAAAATCGAAAAAATCTGTTTCGAATGCCATGATTTTTCGGAGTTATTTTTCCAAGGGGGGGTACTGTGGATTTTCGAGGAAAAAAAATTTCAAGCTAAAAGGAAACCATTAGGTGCATTTTATAGAGAATCAGATTTCGAATAAGAAAAAGTCAACCGTAACCGCGTAACCCGTACCCGTGAGAAAAAAATCGAAATAATCTGTTTCGAATGCCATGATTTTTTGGAGTCATTTTTCCAAGGGGGGGGGGGGTACTGTGGATTTTCGAGAAAAAAAATTTTCAAGCTAAAAGGAAACCATTAGGTGCATTTTATAGAGAATCTGATTTCGAATAAGAAAACGTCAACCGCAACCGCGTAACCCGTACCCGTGAGAAAAAAATCGAAAAAATCTGTTTCGAATGCCATGATTTTTCGGAGTCATTTTTCCAAGGGGAGGCACTGTGGATTTTCGAGAAAAAAAAATTTCAAGCTAAAAGGAAACCATTAGGTGCAATTTATAGAGAATCTGATTTCGAATAAGAAAAAGTCAACCGCAACCGCGTAACCCGTACCCGTGAGAAAAAAATCGAAAAAATCTGTTTCGAATGCCATGATTTTTCGGAGTCATTTTTCCATGGGGGGTACTGTGGATTTTGGAGAAAAAAAAAATTCAAGCTAAAAGGAAACCATTAGGTGCATTTTATAGAGAATCAGATTTCGAATAAGAAAAAGTCAACCGTAACCGCGTAACCCGTACCCGTGAGAAAAAAATCGAAATAATCTGTTTCGAATGCCATGATTTTTTGGAGTCATTTTTCCAAGGGGGGGGGGGGGTACTGTGGATTTTCGAGAAAAAAAATTTTCAAGCTAAAAGGAAACCATTAGGTGCATTTTATAGAGAATCTGATTTCGAATAAGAAAACGTCAACCGCAACCGCGTAACCCGTACCCGTGAGAAAAAAATCGAAAAAATCTGTTTCGAATGCCATGATTTTTCGGAGTCATTTTTCCAAGGGGGGGGTACTGTGGATTTTGGAGAAAAAAAAATTTCAAGCTAAAAGGAAACCATTAGGTGCATTTTATAGAGAATCAGATTTCGAATAAGAAAAAGTCAACCGTAACCGCGTAACCCGTACCCGTGAGAAAAAAATCGAAATAATCTGTTTCGAATGCCATGATTTTTCGGAGTCATTTTTCCAAGGGGGGGTACTGTGGATTTTCGAGAAAAAAAAATTTCAAGCTAAAAGGAAACCATTAGGTGCATTTTATAGAGAATACGATTTCGAATAAGAAAAAGTCAACCGTAACCGCGTAACCCGTACCCGTGAGAAAAAAATCGAAAAAATCTGTTTCGAATGCCATGATTTTTTTCGGAGTCATTTTTCCAAGGGGGGTACTGTGGATTTTCGAGAAAAAAAAATTTCAAGCTAAAAGGAAACCATTAGGTGCATTTTATAGAGAATCAGATTTCGAATAAGAAAAAGTCAACCGCAACCGCGTAACACGTACCCGTGAGAAAAAAATCGAAAAAAATCTGTTTCGAATGCCATGATTTTTCGGAGTCATTTTTCCAAGGGGGGGGTACTGTGGATTTTGGAGAAAAAAAAATTTCAAGCTAAAAGGAAACCATTAGGTGCATTTTATAGAGAATCAGATTTCGAATAAGAAAAAGTCAACCGTAACCGCGTAACCCGTACCCGTGAGAAAAAAATCGAAATAATCTGTTTCGAATGCCATGATTTTTTGGAGTCATTTTTCCAAGGGGGGGGGGGTACTGTGGATTTTCGAGAAAAAAAATTTTCAAGCAAAAAGGAAACCATTAGGTGCATTTTATAGAGAATCTGATTTCGAATAAGAGAACGTCAACCGCAACCGCGTAACCCGTACCCGTGAGAAAAAAATCGAAAAAATCTGTTTCGAATGCCATGATTTTTCGGAGTCATTTTTCCAAGGGGGGGGGGTACTGTGGATTTTGGAGAAAAAAAAATTTCAAGCTGAAAGGAAACCATTAGGTGCATTTTATAGAGAATCCGATTTCGAATAAGAAAAAGTCAACCGTAACCGCGTAACCCGTACCCGTGAGAAAAAAATCGAAATAATCTGTTTCGAATGCCATGATTTTTCGGAGTCATTTTTCCAAGGGGAGGCACTGTGGATTTTCGAGAAAAAAAAATTTCAAGCTAAAAGGAAACCATTAGGTGCAATTTATAGAGAATCAGATTTCGAATAAGAAAAAGTCAACCGCAACCGCGTAACACGTACCCGTGAGAAAAAAAATCGAAAAAATCTGTTTCGAATGCCATGATTTTTCGGAGTTATTTTTCCAAGGGGGGGTACTGTGGATTTTCGAGAAAAAAAATTTCAAGCTAAAAGGAAATCATTAGGTGCATTTTATAGAGAATCAGATTTCGAATAAGAAAAAGTCAACCGTAACCGCGTAACCCGTACCCGTGAGAAAAAAATCGAAAAAATCTGTTTCGAATGCCATGATTTTTCGGAGTCATTTTTCCAAGGGCGGGTACTGTGGATTTTCGAGAAAAACAATTTTCAAGCTAAAAGGAAACCATTAGGTGCATTTTATAGAGAATCAGATTTCGAATAAGAAAAAGTCAACCGCAACCGCGTAACACGTACCCGTGAGAAAAAAATCGAAAAAATCTGTTTCGAATGCCATGATTTTTCGGAGTCATTTTTCCAAGGGGGGGGGGGGGTACTGTGGATTTTGGAGAAAAAAAAATTTCAAGCTGAAAGGAAACCATTAGGTGCATTTTATAGAGAATCCGATTTCGAATAAGAAAAAGTCAACCGTAACCGCGTAACCCGTACCCGTGAGAAAAAAATCGAAAAAATCTGTTTCGAATGCCATGATTTTTTTCGGAGTCATTTTTCCAAGGGGGGTACTGTGGAATTTCGAGAAAAAAAAATTTCAAGCTAAAAGGAAACCATTAGGCGCATTTTATAGGGAATCTGATTTCGAATAAGAAAAAGTCAACCGCAACCGCGTAACACGTACCCGTGAGAAAAAAATCGAAAAATTCTGTTTCGAATCCCATGATTTTTCGGAGTTATTTTTCCAAGGGGGGGTACTGTGGATTTTCGAGAAAAAAAAATTTCAAGCTAAAAGGAAACCATTAGGTGCATTTTATAGAGAATCAGATTTCGAATAAGAAAAAGTCAACCGCAACCGCGTAACACGTACCCGTGAGAAAAAAATCGAAAAAATCTGTTTCGAATGCCATGATTTTTCGGAGTCATTTTTCCAAGGGGGGGGGGTACTGTGGATTTTGGAGAAAAAAAAATTTCAAGCTAAAAGGAAACCATTAGGTGCAATTTATAGAGAATCAGATTTCGAATAAGAAAAAGTCAACCGCAACCGCGTAACACGTACCCGTGAGAAAAAAAATCGAAAAAATCTGTTTCGAATGCCATGATTTTTCGGAGTTATTTTTCCAAGGGGGGGTACTGTGGATTTTCGAGAAAAAAAATTTCAAGCTAAAAGGAAATCATTAGGTGCATTTTATAGAGAATCAGATTTCGAATAAGAAAAAGTCAACCGTAACCGCGTAACCCGTACCCGTGAGAAAAAAATCGAAAAAATCTGTTTCGAATGCCATGATTTTTCGGAGTCATTTTTCCAAGGGCGGGTACTGTGGATTTTCGAGAAAAAAAATTTTTGGGCTAAAAGGAAACCATTAGGTGCATTTTATAGAGAATCAGATTTCGAATAAGAAAAAGTCAACCGCAACCGCGTAACACGTACCCGTGAGAAAAAAATCGAAAAAATCTGTTTCGAATGCCATGATTTTTCGGAGTTATTTTTCCAAGGGGGGGTACTGTGGATGTTCGAGAAAAAAAAATTTCAAGCTAAAAGGAAACCATTAGGTGCATTTTATAGAGAATCAGATTTCGAATAAGAAAAAGTCAACCGTAACCGCGTAACCCGTACCCGTGAGAAAAAAATCGAAATAATCTGTTTCGAATGCCATGATTTTTTGGAGTCATTTTTCCAAGGGGGGGGGGGTACTGTGGATTTTCGAGAAAAAAAATTTTCAAGCTAAAAGGAAACCATTAGGTGCATTTTATAGAGAATCTGATTTCGAATAAGAAAACGTCAACCGCAACCGCGTAACCCGTACCCGTGAGAAAAAAATCGAAAAAATCTGTTTCGAATGCCATGATTTTTCGGAGTCATTTTTCCAAGGGGGGGGGGGGGTACTGTGGATTTTGGAGAAAAAAAAATTTCAAGCTGAAAGGAAACCATTAGGTGCATTTTATAGAGAATCCGATTTCGAATAAGAAAAAGTCAACCGTAACCGCGTAACCCGTACCCGTGAGAAAAAAATCGAAATAATCTGTTTCGAATGCCATGATTTTTCGGAGTCATTTTTCCAAGGGGAGGCACTGTGGATTTTCGAGAAAAAAAAATTTCAAGCTAAAAGGAAACCATTAGGTGCATTTTATAGAGAATCAGATTTCGAATAAGAAAAAGTCAACCGTAACCGCGTAACCCGTACCCGTGAGAAAAAAATCGAAAAAATCTGTTTCGAATGCCATGATTTTTCGGAGTTATTTTTCCAAGGGGGGGTACTGTGGATTTTCGAGGAAAAAAAATTTCAAGCTAAAAGGAAACCATTAGGTGCATTTTATAGAGAATCAGATTTCGAATAAGAAAAAGTCAACCGTAACCGCGTAACCAGTACCCGTGAGAAAAAAATCAAAAAAATCTGTTTCGAATGCCATGATTTTTCGGAGTCATTTTTCCAAGGGGGGGGTACTGTGGATTTTCGAGAAAAAAAATTTTCAAGCTAAAAGGAAACCATTAGATGCATTTTATAGAGAATCTGATTTCGAATAAGAAAAAGTCAACCGCAACCGCGTAACCCGTACCCGTGAGAAAAAAATCGAAAAAAATCTGTTTCGAATGCCATGATTTTTCGGAGTCATTTTTCCAAGGGGGGGGGGGGGGTACTGAGGATTTTGGAGAAAAAAAAATTTCAAGCTAAAAGGAAACCATTAGGTGCATTTTATAGAGAATCAGATTTCGAATAAGAAAAAGTCAACCGTAACCGCGTAACCAGTACCCGTGAGAAAAAAATCAAAAAAATCTGTTTCGAATGCCATGATTTTTCGGAGTCATTTTTCCAAGGGGGGGGTACTGTGGATTTTCGAGAAAAAAAATTTTCAAGCTAAAAGGAAACCATTAGATGCATTTTATAGAGAATCTGATTTCGAATAAGAAAAAGTCAACCGCAACCGCGTAACCCGTACCCGTGAGAAAAAAATCGAAAAAATCTGTTTCGAATGCCATGATTTTTCGGAGTCATTTTTCCAAGGGGGGGGTACTGAGGATTTTGGAGAAAAAAAAATTTCAAGCTAAAAGGAAACCATTAGGTGCATTTTATAGAGAATCCGATTTCGAATAAGAAAAAGTCAACCGTAACCGCGTAACCCGTACCCGTGAGAAAAAAATCGAAATAATCTGTTTCGAATGCCATGATTTTTCGGAGTCACTTTTCCAAGGGGGGGTACTGTGGATTTTCGAGAAAAAAAATTTTCAAGCTAAAAGGAAACCATTAGGTGCATTTTATAGAGAATCTGATTTCGAATAAGAAAACGTCAACCGCAACCGCGTAACCCGTACCCGTGAGAAAAAAATCGAAAAAATCTGTTTCGAATGCCATGATTTTTCGGAGTCATTTTTCCAAGGGGGGGGGGGTACTGTGGATTTTGGAGAAAAAAAAATTTCAAGCTGAAAGGAAACCATTAGGTGCATTTTATAGAGAATCCGATTTCGAATAAGAAAAAGTCAACCGCAACCGCGTAACACGTACCCGTGAGAAAAAAATCGAAAAAATCTGTTTCGAATGCCATGATTTTTCGGAGTCATTTTTCCAAGGGGGGGGTACTGTGGATTTTGGAGAAAAAAAAATTTCAAGCTAAAAGGAAACCATTAGGTGCATTTTATAGAGAATCAGATTTCGAATAAGAAAAAGTCAACCGTAACCGCGTAACCCGTACCCGTGAGAAAAAAATCGAAATAATCTGTTTCGAATGCCATGATTTTTTGGAGTCATTTTTCCAAGGGGGGGGGGTACTGTGGATTTTCGAGAAAAAAAATTTTCAAGCAAAAAGGAAACCATTAGGTGCATTTTATAGAGAATCTGATTTCGAATAAGAGAACGTCAACCGCAACCGCGTAACCCGTACCCGTGAGAAAAAAATCGAAAAAATCTGTTTCGAATGCCATGATTTTTCGGAGTCATTTTTCCAAGGGGGGGGGGTACTGTGGATTTTGGAGAAAAAAAAATTTCAAGCTGAAAGGAAACCATTAGGTGCATTTTATAGAGAATCCGATTTCGAATAAGAAAAAGTCAACCGTAACCGCGTAACCCGTACCCGTGAGAAAAAAATCGAAATAATCTGTTTCGAATGCCATGATTTTTCGGAGTCATTTTTCCAAGGGGGGGGTACTGTGGATTTTCGAGAAAAAAAATTTCAAGCTAAAAGGAAATCATTAGGTGCATTTTATAGAGAATCAGATTTCGAATAAGAAAAAGTCAACCGTAACCGCGTAACCCGTACCCGTGAGAAAAAAATCGAAAAAATCTGTTTCGAATGCCATGATTTTTCGGAGTCATTTTTCCAAGGGCGGGTACTGTGGATTTTCGAGAAAAAAAATTTTTGGGCTAAAAGGAAACCATTAGGTGCATTTTATAGAGAATCAGATTTCGAATAAGAAAAAGTCAACCGCAACCGCGTAACACGTACCCGTGAGAAAAAAATCAAAAAATTCTGTTTCGAATGCCATGATTTTTCGGAGTCATTTTTCCAAGGGGGGGGTACTGTGGATTTTCGAGAAAAAAAATTTCAAGCTAAAAGGAAATCATTAGGTGCATTTTATAGAGAATCCGATTTCGAATAAGAAAAAGTCAACCGTAACCGCGTAACCCGTACCCGTGAGAAAAAAATCGAAAAAATCTGTTTCGAATGCCATGATTTTTCGGAGTCATTTTTCCAAGGGCGGGTACTGTGGATTTTCGAGAAAAAAAATTTTTGGGCTAAAAGGAAACCATTAGGTGCATTTTATAGAGAATCAGATTTCGAATAAGAAAAAGTCAACCGCAACCGCGTAACACGTACCCGTGAGAAAAAAATCAAAAAAATCTGTTTCGAATGCCATGATTTTTCGGAGTCATTTTTCCAAGGGGGGGGGTACTGTGGATTTTCGAGAAAAAAAATTTTCAAGCTAAAAGGAAACCATTAGATGCATTTTATAGAGAATCTGATTTCGAATAAGAAAAAGTCAACCGCAACCGCGTAACCCGTACCCGTGAGAAAAAAATCGAAAAAAATCTGTTTCGAATGCCATGATTTTTCGGAGTCATTTTTCCAAGGGGGGGGGGGTACTGAGGATTTTGGAGAAAAAAAAATTTCAAGCTAAAAGGAAACCATTAGGTGCATTTTATAGAGAATCAGATTTCGAATAAGAAAAAGTCAACCGTAACCGCGTAACCAGTACCCGTGAGAAAAAAATCAAAAAAATCTGTTTCGAATGCCATGATATTTCGGAGTCATTTTTCCAAGGGGGGGGTACTGTGGATTTTCGAGAAAAAAAATTTTCAAGCTAAAAGGAAACCATTAGATGCATTTTATAGAGAATCTGATTTCGAATAAGAAAAAGTCAACCGCAACCGCGTAACCCGTACCCGTGAGAAAAATATCGAAAAAATCTGTTTCGAATGCCATGATTTTTCGGAGTCATTTTTCCAAGGGGGGGGGGGGTACTGAGGATTTTGGAGAAAAAAAAATTTCAAGCTAAAAGGAAACCATTAGGTGCATTTTATAGAGAATCCGATTTCGAATAAGAAAAAGTCAACCGTAACCGCGTAACCCGTACCCGTGAGAAAAAAACGAAATAATCTGTTTCGAATGCCATGATTTTTCGGAGTCACTTTTCCAAGGGGGGGTACTGTGGATTTTCGAGAAAAAAAATTTTCAAGCTAAAAGGAAACCATTAGGTGCATTTTATAGAGAATCTGATTTCGAATAAGAAAACGTCAACCGCAACCGCGTAACCCGTACCCGTGAGAAAAAAATCGAAAAAATCTGTTTCGAATGCCATGATTTTTCGGAGTCATTTTTCCAAGGGGGGGGGGTACTGTGGATTTTGGAGAAAAAAAAATTTCAAGCTGAAAGGAAACCATTAGGTGCATTTTATAGAGAATCCGATTTCGAATAAGAAAAAGTCAACCGCAACCGCGTAACACGTACCCGTGAGAAAAAAATCGAAAAAATCTGTTTCGAATGCCATGATTTTTCGGAGTCATTTTTCCAAGGGGGGGGTACTGTGGATTTTGGAGAAAAAAAAATTTCAAGCTAAAAGGAAACCATTAGGTGCATTTTATAGAGAATCAGATTTCGAATAAGAAAAAGTCAACCGTAACCGCGTAACCCGTACCCGTGAGAAAAAAATCGAAATAATCTGTTTCGAATGCCATGATTTTTTGGAGTCATTTTTCCAAGGGGGGGGGGTACTGTGGATTTTCGAGAAAAAAAATTTTCAAGCAAAAAGGAAACCATTAGGTGCATTTTATAGAGAATCTGATTTCGAATAAGAGAACGTCAACCGCAACCGCGTAACCCGTACCCGTGAGAAAAAAATCGAAAAAATCTGTTTCGAATGCCATGATTTTTCGGAGTCATTTTTCCAAGGGGGGGGGGGTACTGTGGATTTTGGAGAAAAAAAAATTTCAAGCTGAAAGGAAACCATTAGGTGCATTTTATAGAGAATCCGATTTCGAATAAGAAAAAGTCAACCGTAACCGCGTAACCCGTACCCGTGAGAAAAAAATCGAAAAAATCTGTTTCGAATGCCATGATTTTTCGGAGTTATTTTTCCAAGGGGGGGTACTGTGGATTTTCGAGGAAAAAAAATTTCAAGCTAAAAGGAAACCATTAGGTGCATTTTATAGAGAATCAGATTTCGAATAAGAAAAAGTCAACCGTAACCGCGTAACCAGTACCCGTGAGAAAAAAATCAAAAAAATCTGTTTCGAATGCCATGATTTTTCGGAGTCATTTTTCCAAGGGGGGGGTACTGTGGATTTTCGAGAAAAAAAATTTTCAAGCTAAAAGGAAACCATTAGATGCATTTTATAGAGAATCTGATTTCGAATAAGAAAAAGTCAACCGCAACCGCGTAACCCGTACCCGTGAGAAAAAAATCGAAAAAAATCTGTTTCGAATGCCATGATTTTTCGGAGTCATTTTTCCAAGGGGGGGGGGTACTGAGGATTTTGGAGAAAAAAAAATTTCAAGCTAAAAGGAAACCATTAGGTGCATTTTATAGAGAATCAGATTTCGAATAAGAAAAAGTCAACCGTAACCGCGTAACCAGTACCCGTGAGAAAAAAATCAAAAAAATCTGTTTCGAATGCCATGATTTTTCGGAGTCATTTTTCCAAGGGGGGGGTACTGTGGATTTTCGAGAAAAAAAATTTTCAAGCTAAAAGGAAACCATTAGATGCATTTTATAGAGAATCTGATTTCGAATAAGAAAAAGTCAACCGCAACCGCGTAACCCGTACCCGTGAGAAAAAAATCGAAAAAATCTGTTTCGAATGCCATGATTTTTCGGAGTCATTTTTCCAAGGGGGGGGTACTGAGGATTTTGGAGAAAAAAAAATTTCAAGCTAAAAGGAAACCATTAGGTGCATTTTATAGAGAATCCGATTTCGAATAAGAAAAAGTCAACCGTAACCGCGTAACCCGTACCCGTGAGAAAAAAATCGAAATAATCTGTTTCGAATGCCATGATTTTTCGGAGTCACTTTTCCAAGGGGGGGTACTGTGGATTTTCGAGAAAAAAAATTTTCAAGCTAAAAGGAAACCATTAGGTGCATTTTATAGAGAATCTGATTTCGAATAAGAAAACGTCAACCGCAACCGCGTAACCCGTACCCGTGAGAAAAAAATCGAAAAAATCTGTTTCGAATGCCATGATTTTTCGGAGTCATTTTTCCAAGGGGGGGGGGGGTACTGTGGATTTTGGAGAAAAAAAAATTTCAAGCTGAAAGGAAACCATTAGGTGCATTTTATAGAGAATCCGATTTCGAATAAGAAAAAGTCAACCGCAACCGCGTAACACGTACCCGTGAGAAAAAAATCGAAAAAATCTGTTTCGAATGCCATGATTTTTCGGAGTCATTTTTCCAAGGGGGGGGTACTGTGGATTTTGGAGAAAAAAAAATTTCAAGCTAAAAGGAAACCATTAGGTGCATTTTATAGAGAATCAGATTTCGAATAAGAAAAAGTCAACCGTAACCGCGTAACCCGTACCCGTGAGAAAAAAATCGAAATAATCTGTTTCGAATGCCATGATTTTTTGGAGTCATTTTTCCAAGGGGGGGGGGGTACTGTGGATTTTCGAGAAAAAAAATTTTCAAGCAAAAAGGAAACCATTAGGTGCATTTTATAGAGAATCTGATTTCGAATAAGAGAACGTCAACCGCAACCGCGTAACCCGTACCCGTGAGAAAAAAATCGAAAAAATCTGTTTCGAATGCCATGATTTTTCGGAGTCATTTTTCCAAGGGGGGGGGTACTGTGGATTTTGGAGAAAAAAAAATTTCAAGCTGAAAGGAAACCATTAGGTGCATTTTATAGAGAATCCGATTTCGAATAAGAAAAAGTCAACCGTAACCGCGTAACCCGTACCCGTGAGAAAAAAATCGAAATAATCTGTTTCGAATGCCATGATTTTTCGGAGTCATTTTTCCAAGGGGGGGGTACTGTGGATTTTCGAGAAAAAAAATTTCAAGCTAAAAGGAAATCATTAGGTGCATTTTATAGAGAATCAGATTTCGAATAAGAAAAAGTCAACCGTAACCGCGTAACCCGTACCCGTGAGAAAAAAATCGAAAAAATCTGTTTCGAATGCCATGATTTTTCGGAGTCATTTTTCCAAGGGCGGGTACTGTGGATTTTCGAGAAAAAAAATTTTTGGGCTAAAAGGAAACCATTAGGTGCATTTTATAGAGAATCAGATTTCGAATAAGAAAAAGTCAACCGCAACCGCGTAACACGTACCCGTGAGAAAAAAATCAAAAAAATCTGTTTCGAATGCCATGATTTTTCGGAGTCATTTTTCCAAGGGGGGGGTACTGTGGATTTTCGAGAAAAAAAATTTTCAAGCAAAAAGGAAACCATTAGGTGCATTTTATAGAGAATCTGATTTCGAATAAGAGAACGTCAACCGCAACCGCGTAACCCGTACCCGTGAGAAAAAAATCGAAAAAATCTGTTTCGAATGCCATGATTTTTCGGAGTCATTTTTCCAAGGGGGGGGGGGGGTACTGTGGATTTTGGAGAAAAAAAAATTTCAAGCTGAAAGGAAACCATTAGGTGCATTTTATAGAGAATCCGATTTCGAATAAGAAAAAGTCAACCGTAACCGCGTAACCCGTACCCGTGAGAAAAAAATCGAAAAAATCTGTTTCGAATGCCATGATTTTTCGGAGTTATTTTTCCAAGGGGGGGTACTGAGGATTTTGGAGACAAAAAAATTTCAAGCTAAAAGGAAACCATTAGGTGCATTTTATAGAGAATCAGATTTCGAATAAGAAAAAGTCAACCGTAACCGCGTAACCAGTACCCGTGAGAAAAAAATCAAAAAAATCTGTTTCGAATGCCATGATTTTTCGGAGTCATTTTTCCAAGGGGGGGGTACTGTGGATTTTCGAGAAAAAAAATTTTCAAGCTAAAAGGAAACCATTAGATGCATTTTATAGAGAATCTGATTTCGAATAAGAAAAAGTCAACCGCAACCGCGTAACCCGTACCCGTGAGAAAAAAATCGAAAAAATCTGTTTCGAATGCCATGATTTTTCGGAGTCATTTTTCCAAGGGGGGGGTACTGAGGATTTTGGAGAAAAAAAAATTTCAAGCTAAAAGGAAACCATTAGGTGCATTTTATAGAGAATCCGATTTCGAATAAGAAAAAGTCAACCGTAACCGCGTAACCCGTACCCGTGAGAAAAAAATCGAAATAATCTGTTTCGAATGCCATGATTTTTCGGAGTCACTTTTCCAAGGGGGGGTACTGTGGATTTTCGAGAAAAAAAATTTTCAAGCTAAAAGGAAACCATTAGGTGCATTTTATAGAGAATCTGATTTCGAATAAGAAAACGTCAACCGCAACCGCGTAACCCGTACCCGTGAGAAAAAAATCGAAAAAATCTGTTTCGAATGCCATGATTTTTCGGAGTCATTTTTCCAAGGGGGGGGGGGTACTGTGGATTTTGGAGAAAAAAAAATTTCAAGCTGAAAGGAAACCATTAGGTGCATTTTATAGAGAATCCGATTTCGAATAAGAAAAAGTCAACCGCAACCGCGTAACACGTACCCGTGAGAAAAAAATCGAAAAAATCTGTTTCGAATGCCATGATTTTTCGGAGTCATTTTTCCAAGGGGGGGGTACTGTGGATTTTGGAGAAAAAAAAATTTCAAGCTAAAAGGAAACCATTAGGTGCATTTTATAGAGAATCAGATTTCGAATAAGAAAAAGTCAACCGTAACCGCGTAACCCGTACCCGTGAGAAAAAAATCGAAATAATCTGTTTCGAATGCCATGATTTTTTGGAGTCATTTTTCCAAGGGGGGGGGTACTGTGGATTTTCGAGAAAAAAAATTTCAAGCTAAAAGGAAATCATTAGGTGCATTTTATAGAGAATCAGATTTCGAATAAGAAAAAGTCAACCGTAACCGCGTAACCCGTACCCGTGAGAAAAAAATCGAAAAAATCTGTTTCGAATGCCATGATTTTTCGGAGTCATTTTTCCAAGGGCGGGTACTGTGGATTTTCGAGAAAAAAAATTTTTGGGCTAAAAGGAAACCATTAGGTGCATTTTATAGAGAATCAGATTTCGAATAAGAAAAAGTCAACCGCAACCGCGTAACACGTACCCGTGAGAAAAAAATCAAAAAAATCTGTTTCGAATGCCATGATTTTTCGGAGTCATTTTTCCAAGGGGGGGGTACTGAGGATTTTGGAGAAAAAAAAATTTCAAGCTAAAAGGAAACCATTAGGTGCATTTTATAGAGAATCAGATTTCGAATAAGAAAAAGTCAACCGTAACCGCGTAACCAGTACCCGTGAGAAAAAAATCAAAAAAATCTGTTTCGAATGCCATGATTTTTCGGAGTCATTTTTCCAAGGGGGGGGTACTGTGGATTTTCGAGAAAAAAAATTTTCAAGCTAAAAGGAAACCATTAGATGCATTTTATAGAGAATCTGATTTCGAATAAGAAAAAGTCAACCGCAACCGCGTAACCCGTACCCGTGAGAAAAAAATCGAAAAAATCTGTTTCGAATGCCATGATTTTTCGGAGTCATTTTTCCAAGGGGGGGGTACTGAGGATTTTGGAGAAAAAAAAATTTCAAGCTAAAAGGAAACCATTAGGTGCATTTTATAGAGAATCCGATTTCGAATAAGAAAAAGTCAACCGTAACCGCGTAACCCGTACCCGTGAGAAAAAAATCGAAATAATCTGTTTCGAATGCCATGATTTTTCGGAGTCACTTTTCCAAGGGGGGGTACTGTGGATTTTCGAGAAAAAAAATTTTCAAGCTAAAAGGAAACCATTAGGTGCATTTTATAGAGAATCTGATTTCGAATAAGAAAACGTCAACCGCAACCGCGTAACCCGCACCCGTGAGAAAAAAATCGAAAAAATCTGTTTCGAATGCCATGATTTTTCGGAGTCATTTTTCCAAGGGGGGGGGGTACTGTGGATTTTGGAGAAAAAAAAATTTCAAGCTGAAAGGAAACCATTAGGTGCATTTTATAGAGAATCCGATTTCGAATAAGAAAAAGTCAACCGCAACCGCGTAACACGTACCCGTGAGAAAAAAATCGAAAAAATCTGTTTCGAATGCCATGATTTTTCGGAGTCATTTTTCCAAGGGGGGGGTACTGTGGATTTTGGAGAAAAAAAAATTTCAAGCTAAAAGGAAACCATTAGGTGCATTTTATAGAGAATCAGATTTCGAATAAGAAAAAGTCAACCGTAACCGCGTAACCCGTACCCGTGAGAAAAAAATCGAAATAATCTGTTTCGAATGCCATGATTTTTTGGAGTCATTTTTCCAAGGGGGGGGGTACTGTGGATTTTCGAGAAAAAAAATTTTCAAGCAAAAAGGAAACCATTAGGTGCATTTTATAGAGAATCTGATTTCGAATAAGAGAACGTCAACCGCAACCGCGTAACCCGTACCCGTGAGAAAAAAATCGAAAAAATCTGTTTCGAATGCCATGATTTTTCGGAGTCATTTTTCCAAGGGGGGGGTACTGTGGATTTTGGAGAAAAAAAAAATTCAAGCTGAAAGGAAACCATTAGGTGCATTTTATAGAGAATCCGATTTCGAATAAGAAAAAGTCAACCGTAACCGCGTAACCCGTACCCGTGAGAAAAAAATCGAAATAATCTGTTTCGAATGCCATGATTTTTCGGAGTCATTTTTCCAAGGGGGGGGTACTGTGGATTTTCGAGAAAAAAAATTTCAAGCTAAAAGGAAATCATTAGGTGCATTTTATAGAGAATCAGATTTCGAATAAGAAAAAGTCAACCGTAACCGCGTAACCCGTACCCGTGAGAAAAAAATCGAAAAAATCTGTTTCGAATGCCATGATTTTTCGGAGTCATTTTTCCAAGGGCGGGTACTGTGGATTTTCGAGAAAAAAAATTTTTGGGCTAAAAGGAAACCATTAGGTGCATTTTATAGAGAATCAGATTTCGAATAAGAAAAAGTCAACCGCAACCGCGTAACACGTACCCGTGAGAAAAAAATCAAAAAAATCTGTTTCGAATGCCATGATTTTTCGGAGTCATTTTTCCAAGGGGGGGGTACTGTGGATTTTCGAGAAAAAAAATTTCAAGCTAAAAGGAAATCATTAGGTGCATTTTATAGAGAATCCGATTTCGAATAAGAAAAAGTCAACCGTAACCGCGTAACCCGTACCCGTGAGAAAAAAATCGAAAAAATCTGTTTCGAATGCCATGATTTTTCGGAGTCATTTTTCCAAGGGCGGGTACTGTGGATTTTCGAGAAAAAAAATTTTTGGGCTAAAAGGAAACCATTAGGTGCATTTTATAGAGAATCAGATTTCGAATAAGAAAAAGTCAACCGCAACCGCGTAACACGTACCCGTGAGAAAAAAATCAAAAAAATCTGTTTCGAATGCCATGATTTTTCGGAGTCATTTTTCCAAGGGGGGGGTACTGTGGATTTTCGAGAAAAAAAATTTTCAAGCTAAAAGGAAACCATTAGATGCATTTAATAGAGAATCTGATTTCGAATAAGAAAAAGTCAACCGCAACCGCGTAACCCGTACCCGTGAGAAAAAAATCGAAAAAAATCTGTTTCGAATGCCATGATTTTTCGGAGTCATTTTTCCAAGGGGGGGGGGTACTGAGGATTTTGGAGAAAAAAAAATTTCAAGCTAAAAGGAAACCATTAGGTGCATTTTATAGAGAATCAGATTTCGAATAAGAAAAAGTCAACCGTAACCGCGTAACCAGTACCCGTGAGAAAAAAATCAAAAAAATCTGTTTCGAATGCCATGATTTTTCGGAGTCATTTTTCCAAGGGGGGGGTACTGTGGATTTTCGAGAAAAAAAATTTTCAAGCTAAAAGGAAACCATTAGATGCATTTTATAGAGAATCTGATTTCGAATAAGAAAAAGTCAACCGCAACCGCGTAACCCGTACCCGTGAGAAAAATATCGAAAAAATCTGTTTCGAATGCCATGATTTTTCGGAGTCATTTTTCCAAGGGGGGGGTACTGAGGATTTTGGAGAAAAAAAAATTTCAAGCTAAAAGGAAACCATTAGGTGCATTTTATAGAGAATCCGATTTCGAATAAGAAAAAGTCAACCGTAACCGCGTAACCCGTACCCGTGAGAAAAAAACGAAATAATCTGTTTCGAATGCCATGATTTTTCGGAGTCACTTTTCCAAGGGGGGGTACTGTGGATTTTCGAGAAAAAAAATTTTCAAGCTAAAAGGAAACCATTAGGTGCATTTTATAGAGAATCTGATTTCGAATAAGAAAACGTCAACCGCAACCGCGTAACCCGTACCCGTGAGAAAAAAATCGAAAAAATCTGTTTCGAATGCCATGATTTTTCGGAGTCATTTTTCCAAGGGGGGGGGGTACTGTGGATTTTGGAGAAAAAAAAATTTCAAGCTGAAAGGAAACCATTAGGTGCATTTTATAGAGAATCCGATTTCGAATAAGAAAAAGTCAACCGCAACCGCGTAACACGTACCCGTGAGAAAAAAATCGAAAAAATCTGTTTCGAATGCCATGATTTTTCGGAGTCATTTTTCCAAGGGGGGGGTACTGTGGATTTTGGAGAAAAAAAAATTTCAAGCTAAAAGAAAACCATTAGGTGCATTTTATAGAGAATCAGATTTCGAATAAGAAAAAGTCAACCGTAACCGCGTAACCCGTACCCGTGAGAAAAAAATCGAAATAATCTGTTTCGAATGCCATGATTTTTTGGAGTCATTTTTCCAAGGGGGGGGGGTACTGTGGATTTTCGAGAAAAAAAATTTTCAAGCAAAAAGGAAACCATTAGGTGCATTTTATAGAGAATCTGATTTCGAATAAGAGAACGTCAACCGCAACCGCGTAACCCGTACCCGTGAGAAAAAAATCGAAAAAATCTGTTTCGAATGCCATGATTTTTCGGAGTCATTTTTCCAAGGGGGGGGGGTACTGTGGATTTTGGAGAAAAAAAAATTTCAAGCTGAAAGGAAACCATTAGGTGCATTTTATAGAGAATCCGATTTCGAATAAGAAAAAGTCAACCGTAACCGCGTAACCCGTACCCGTGAGAAAAAAATCGAAATAATCTGTTTCGAATGCCATGATTTTTCGGAGTCATTTTTCCAAGGGGGGGTACTGTGGATTTTCGAGAAAAAAAATTTCAAGCTAAAAGGAAATCATTAGGTGCATTTTATAGAGAATCAGATTTCGAATAAGAAAAAGTCAACCGTAACCGCGTAACCCGTACCCGTGAGAAAAAAATCGAAAAAATCTGTTTCGAATGCCATGATTTTTCGGAGTCATTTTTCCAAGGGCGGGTACTGTGGATTTTCGAGAAAAAAAATTTTTGGGCTAAAAGGAAACCATTAGGTGCATTTTATAGAGAATCAGATTTCGAATAAGAAAAAGTCAACCGCAACCGCGTAACACGTACCCGTGAGAAAAAAATCGAAAAAATCTGTTTCGAATGCCATGATTTTTCGGAGTTATTTTTCCAAGGGGGGGTACTGTGGATGTTCGAGAAAAAAAAATTTCAAGCTAAAAGGAAACCATTAGGTGCATTTTATAGAGAATCAGATTTCGAATAAGAAAAAGTCAACCGTAACCGCGTAACCCGTACCCGTGAGAAAAAAATCGAAATAATCTGTTTCGAATGCCATGATTTTTTGGAGTCATTTTTCCAAGGGGGGGGGGGTACTGTGGATTTTCGAGAAAAAAAATTTTCAAGCTAAAAGGAAACCATTAGGTGCATTTTATAGAGAATCTGATTTCGAATAAGAAAACGTCAACCGCAACCGCGTAACCCGTACCCGTGAGAAAAAAATCGAAAAAATCTGTTTCGAATGCCATGATTTTTCGGAGTCATTTTTCCAAGGGGGGGGGGGTACTGTGGATTTTGGAGAAAAAAAAATTTCAAGCTGAAAGGAAACCATTAGGTGCATTTTATAGAGAATCCGATTTCGAATAAGAAAAAGTCAACCGTAACCGCGTAACCCGTACCCGTGAGAAAAAAATCGAAATAATCTGTTTCGAATGCCATGATTTTTCGGAGTCATTTTTCCAAGGGGAGGCACTGTGGATTTTCGAGAAAAAAAAATTTCAAGCTAAAAGGAAACCATTAGGTGCATTTTATAGAGAATCAGATTTCGAATAAGAAAAAGTCAACCGTAACCGCGTAACCCGTACCCGTGAGAAAAAAATCGAAAAAATCTGTTTCGAATGCCATGATTTTTCGGAGTTATTTTTCCAAGGGGGGGTACTGTGGATTTTCGAGGAAAAAAAATTTCAAGCTAAAAGGAAACCATTAGGTGCATTTTATAGAGAATCAGATTTCGAATAAGAAAAAGTCAACCGTAACCGCGTAACCAGTACCCGTGAGAAAAAAATCAAAAAAATCTGTTTCGAATGCCATGATTTTTCGGAGTCATTTTTCCAAGGGGGGGGTACTGTGGATTTTCGAGAAAAAAAATTTTCAAGCTAAAAGGAAACCATTAGATGCATTTTATAGAGAATCTGATTTCGAATAAGAAAAAGTCAACCGCAACCGCGTAACCCGTACCCGTGAGAAAAAAATCGAAAAAAATCTGTTTCGAATGCCATGATTTTTCGGAGTCATTTTTCCAAGGGGGGGGGGTACTGAGGATTTTGGAGAAAAAAAAATTTCAAGCTAAAAGGAAACCATTAGGTGCATTTTATAGAGAATCAGATTTCGAATAAGAAAAAGTCAACCGTAACCGCGTAACCAGTACCCGTGAGAAAAAAATCAAAAAAATCTGTTTCGAATGCCATGATTTTTCGGAGTCATTTTTCCAAGGGGGGGGTACTGTGGATTTTCGAGAAAAAAAATTTTCAAGCTAAAAGGAAACCATTAGATGCATTTTATAGAGAATCTGATTTCGAATAAGAAAAAGTCAACCGCAACCGCGTAACCCGTACCCGTGAGAAAAAAATCGAAAAAATCTGTTTCGAATGCCATGATTTTTCGGAGTCATTTTTCCAAGGGGGGGGTACTGAGGATTTTGGAGAAAAAAAAATTTCAAGCTAAAAGGAAACCATTAGGTGCATTTTATAGAGAATCCGATTTCGAATAAGAAAAAGTCAACCGTAACCGCGTAACCCGTACCCGTGAGAAAAAAATCGAAATAATCTGTTTCGAATGCCATGATTTTTCGGAGTCACTTTTCCAAGGGGGGGTACTGTGGATTTTCGAGAAAAAAAATTTTCAAGCTAAAAGGAAACCATTAGGTGCATTTTATAGAGAATCTGATTTCGAATAAGAAAACGTCAACCGCAACCGCGTAACCCGTACCCGTGAGAAAAAAATCGAAAAAATCTGTTTCGAATGCCATGATTTTTCGGAGTCATTTTTCCAAGGGGGGGGGGGGGTACTGTGGATTTTGGAGAAAAAAAAAATTTCAAGCTGAAAGGAAACCATTAGGTGCATTTTATAGAGAATCCGATTTCGAATAAGAAAAAGTCAACCGCAACCGCGTAACACGTACCCGTGAGAAAAAAATCAAAAAAATCTGTTTCGAATGCCATGATTTTTCGGAGTCATTTTTCCAAGGGGGGGGTACTGTGGATTTTCGAGAAAAAAAATTTCAAGCTAAAAGGAAATCATTAGGTGCATTTTATAGAGAATCCGATTTCGAATAAGAAAAAGTCAACCGTAACCGCGTAACCCGTACCCGTGAGAAAAAAATCGAAAAAATCTGTTTCGAATGCCATGATTTTTCGGAGTCATTTTTCCAAGGGCGGGTACTGTGGATTTTCGAGAAAAAAAATTTTTGGGCTAAAAGGAAACCATTAGGTGCATTTTATAGAGAATCAGATTTCGAATAAGAAAAAGTCAACCGCAACCGCGTAACACGTACCCGTGAGAAAAAAATCAAAAAAATCTGTTTCGAATGCCATGATTTTTCGGAGTCATTTTTCCAAGGGGGGGGTACTGTGGATTTTCGAGAAAAAAAATTTTCAAGCTAAAAGGAAACCATTAGATGCATTTTATAGAGAATCTGATTTCGAATAAGAAAAAGTCAACCGCAACCGCGTAACCCGTACCCGTGAGAAAAAAATCGAAAAAAATCTGTTTCGAATGCCATGATTTTTCGGAGTCATTTTTCCAAGGGGGGGGGGGGTACTGAGGATTTTGGAGAAAAAAAAATTTCAAGCTAAAAGGAAACCATTAGGTGCATTTTATAGAGAATCAGATTTCGAATAAGAAAAAGTCAACCGTAACCGCGTAACCAGTACCCGTGAGAAAAAAATCAAAAAAATCTGTTTCGAATGCCATGATTTTTCGGAGTCATTTTTCCAAGGGGGGGGTACTGTGGATTTTCGAGAAAAAAAATTTTCAAGCTAAAAGGAAACCATTAGATGCATTTTATAGAGAATCTGATTTCGAATAAGAAAAAGTCAACCGCAACCGCGTAACCCGTACCCGTGAGAAAAATATCGAAAAAATCTGTTTCGAATGCCATGATTTTTCGGAGTCATTTTTCCAAGGGGGGGGTACTGAGGATTTTGGAGAAAAAAAAATTTCAAGCTAAAAGGAAACCATTAGGTGCATTTTATAGAGAATCCGATTTCGAATAAGAAAAAGTCAACCGTAACCGCGTAACCCGTACCCGTGAGAAAAAAATCGAAATAATCTGTTTCGAATGCCATGATTTTTCGGAGTCATTTTTCCAAGGGGGGGGTACTGTGGATTTTGGAGAAAAAAAAATTTCAAGCTAAAAGGAAACCATTAGGTGCATTTTATAGAGAATCAGATTTCGAATAAGAAAAAGTCAACCGTAACCGCGTAACCCGTACCCGTGAGAAAAAAATCGAAATAATCTGTTTCGAATGCCATGATTTTTTGGAGTCATTTTTCCAAGGGGGGGGGGTAATGTGGATTTTCGAGAAAAAAAATTTTCAAGCAAAAAGGAAACCATTAGGTGCATTTTATAGAGAATCTGATTTCGAATAAGAGAACGTCAACCGCAACCGCGTAACCCGTA
Organism: Pholcus phalangioides; assembly: GCF_987345545.1. Taxonomy (NCBI): domain Eukaryota; kingdom Metazoa; phylum Arthropoda; class Arachnida; order Araneae; family Pholcidae; genus Pholcus; species Pholcus phalangioides. The sequence goes on from NW_028301628.1 coordinate 14,817,719, forward strand.
CCCGTGAGAAAAAAATCGAAAAAATCTGTTTCGAATGCCATGATTTTTCGGAGTCATTTTTCCAAGGGGGGGGGGGTACTGTGGATTTTGGAGAAAAAAAAATTTCAAGCTGAAAGGAAACCATTAGGTGCATTTTATAGAGAATCCGATTTCGAATAAGAAAAAGTCAACCGTAACCGCGTAACCCGTACCCGTGAGAAAAAAATCGAAATAATCTGTTTCGAATGCCATGATTTTTCGGAGTCATTTTTCCAAGGGGGGGGTACTGTGGATTTTGGAGAAAAAAAAATTTCAAGCTAAAAGGAAACCATTAGGTGCATTTTATAGAGAATCAGATTTCGAATAAGAAAAAGTCAACCGTAACCGCGTAACCCGTACCCGTGAGAAAAAAATCGAAATAATCTGTTTCGAATGCCATGATTTTTTGGAGTCATTTTTCCAAGGGGGGGGGGGTACTGTGGATTTTCGAGAAAAAAAATTTTCAAGCAAAAAGGAAACCATTAGGTGCATTTTATAGAGAATCTGATTTCGAATAAGAGAACGTCAACCGCAACCGCGTAACCCGTACCCGTGAGAAAAAAATCGAAAAAATCTGTTTCGAATGCCATGATTTTTCGGAGTCATTTTTCCAAGGGGGGGGGGTACTGTGGATTTTGGAGAAAAAAAAATTTCAAGCTGAAAGGAAACCATTAGGTGCATTTTATAGAGAATCCGATTTCGAATAAGAAAAAGTCAACCGTAACCGCGTAACCCGTACCCGTGAGAAAAAAATCGAAATAATCTGTTTCGAATGCCATGATTTTTCGGAGTCATTTTTCCAAGGGGGGGTACTGTGGATTTTCGAGAAAAAAAATTTCAAGCTAAAAGGAAATCATTAGGTGCATTTTATAGAGAATCAGATTTCGAATAAGAAAAAGTCAACCGTAACCGCGTAACCCGTACCCGTGAGAAAAAAATCGAAAAAATCTGTTTCGAATGCCATGATTTTTCGGAGTCATTTTTCCAAGGGCGGGTACTGTGGATTTTCGAGAAAAAAAATTTTTGGGCTAAAAGGAAACCATTAGGTGCATTTTATAGAGAATCAGATTTCGAATAAGAAAAAGTCAACCGCAACCGCGTAACACGTACCCGTGAGAAAAAAATCAAAAAAATCTGTTTCGAATGCCATGATTTTTCGGAGTCATTTTTCCAAGGGGGGGGTACTGTGGATTTTCGAGAAAAAAAATTTCAAGCTAAAAGGAAATCATTAGGTGCATTTTATAGAGAATCCGATTTCGAATAAGAAAAAGTCAACCGTAACCGCGTAACCCGTACCCGTGAGAAAAAAATCGAAAAAATCTGTTTCGAATGCCATGATTTTTCGGAGTCATTTTTCCAAGGGCGGGTACTGTGGATTTTCGAGAAAAAAAATTTTTGGGCTAAAAGGAAACCATTAGGTGCATTTTATAGAGAATCAGATTTCGAATAAGAAAAAGTCAACCGCAACCGCGTAACACGTACCCGTGAGAAAAAAATCAAAAAAATCTGTTTCGAATGCCATGATTTTTCGGAGTCATTTTTCCAAGGGGGGGGTACTGTGGATTTTCGAGAAAAAAAATTTTCAAGCTAAAAGGAAACCATTAGATGCATTTTATAGAGAATCTGATTTCGAATAAGAAAAAGTCAACCGCAACCGCGTAACCCGTACCCGTGAGAAAAAAATCGAAAAAAATCTGTTTCGAATGCCATGATTTTTCGGAGTCATTTTTCCAAGGGGGGGGGGGTACTGAGGATTTTGGAGAAAAAAAAATTTCAAGCTAAAAGGAAACCATTAGGTGCATTTTATAGAGAATCAGATTTCGAATAAGAAAAAGTCAACCGTAACCGCGTAACCAGTACCCGTGAGAAAAAAATCAAAAAAATCTGTTTCGAATGCCATGATTTTTCGGAGTCATTTTTCCAAGGGGGGGGTACTGTGGATTTTCGAGAAAAAAAATTTTCAAGCTAAAAGGAAACCATTAGATGCATTTTATAGAGAATCTGATTTCGAATAAGAAAAAGTCAACCGCAACCGCGTAACCCGTACCCGTGAGAAAAATATCGAAAAAATCTGTTTCGAATGCCATGATTTTTCGGAGTCATTTTTCCAAGGGGGGGGTACTGAGGATTTTGGAGAAAAAAAAATTTCAAGCTAAAAGGAAACCATTAGGTGCATTTTATAGAGAATCCGATTTCGAATAAGAAAAAGTCAACCGTAACCGCGTAACCCGTACCCGTGAGAAAAAAATCGAAATAATCTGTTTCGAATGCCATGATTTTTCGGAGTCACTTTTCCAAGGGGGGGTACTGTGGATTTTCGAGAAAAAAAATTTTCAAGCTAAAAGGAAACCATTAGGTGCATTTTATAGAGAATCTGATTTCGAATAAGAAAACGTCAACCGCAACCGCGTAACCCGTACCCGTGAGAAAAAAATCGAAAAAATCTGTTTCGAATGCCATGATTTTTCGGAGTCATTTTTCCAAGGGGGGGGGGTACTGTGGATTTTGGAGAAAAAAAAATTTCAAGCTGAAAGGAAACCATTAGGTGCATTTTATAGAGAATCCGATTTCGAATAAGAAAAAGTCAACCGCAACCGCGTAACACGTACCCGTGAGAAAAAAATCGAAAAAATCTGTTTCGAATGCCATGATTTTTCGGAGTCATTTTTCCAAGGGGGGGGTACTGTGGATTTTGGAGAAAAAAAAATTTCAAGCTAAAAGGAAACCATTAGGTGCATTTTATAGAGAATCAGATTTCGATTAAGAAAAAGTCAACCGTAACCGCGTAACCCGTACCCGTGAGAAAAAAATCGAAATAATCTGTTTCGAATGCCATGATTTTTTGGAGTCATTTTTCCAAGGGGGGGGGGGTACTGTGGATTTTCGAGAAAAAAAATTTTCAAGCAAAAAGGAAACCATTAGGTGCATTTTATAGAGAATCTGATTTCGAATAAGAGAACGTCAACCGCAACCGCGTAACCCGTACCCGTGAGAAAAAAATCGAAAAAATCTGTTTCGAATGCCATGATTTTTCGGAGTCATTTTTCCAAGGGGGGGGGGGGTACTGTGGATTTTCGAGAAAAAAAATTTTAAGCTAAAAGGAAATCATTAGGTGCATTTTATAGAGAATCAGATTTCGAATAAGAAAAAGTCAACCGTAACCGCGTAACCCGTACCCGTGAGAAAAAAATCGAAAAAATCTGTTTCGAATGCCATGATTTTTCGGAGTCATTTTTCCAAGGGCGGGTACTGTGGATTTTCGAGAAAAAAAATTTTTGGGCTAAAAGGAAACCATTAGGTGCATTTTATAGAGAATCAGATTTCGAATAAGAAAAAGTCAACCGCAACCGCGTAACACGTACCCGTGAGAAAAAAATCGAAAAAATCTGTTTCGAATGCCATGATTTTTCGGAGTTATTTTTCCAAGGGGGGGTACTGTGGATGTTCGAGAAAAAAAAATTTCAAGCTAAAAGGAAACCATTAGGTGCATTTTATAGAGAATCAGATTTCGAATAAGAAAAAGTCAACCGTAACCGCGTAACCCGTACCCGTGAGAAAAAAATCGAAATAATCTGTTTCGAATGCCATGATTTTTTGGAGTCATTTTTCCAAGGGGGGGGGGGTACTGTGGATTTTCGAGAAAAAAAATTTTCAAGCTAAAAGGAAACCATTAGGTGCATTTTATAGAGAATCTGATTTCGAATAAGAAAACGTCAACCGCAACCGCGTAACCCGTACCCGTGAGAAAAAAATCGAAAAAATCTGTTTCGAATGCCATGATTTTTCGGAGTCATTTTTCCAAGGGGGGGGGGGTACTGTGGATTTTGGAGAAAAAAAAATTTCAAGCTGAAAGGAAACCATTAGGTGCATTTTATAGAGAATCCGATTTCGAATAAGAAAAAGTCAACCGTAACCGCGTAACCCGTACCCGTGAGAAAAAAATCGAAATAATCTGTTTCGAATGCCATGATTTTTCGGAGTCATTTTTCCAAGGGGAGGCACTGTGGATTTTCGAGAAAAAAAAATTTCAAGCTAAAAGGAAACCATTAGGTGCATTTTATAGAGAATCAGATTTCGAATAAGAAAAAGTCAACCGTAACCGCGTAACCCGTACCCGTGAGAAAAAAATCGAAAAAATCTGTTTCGAATGCCATGATTTTTCGGAGTTATTTTTCCAAGGGGGGGTACTGTGGATTTTCGAGGAAAAAAAATTTCAAGCTAAAAGGAAACCATTAGGTGCATTTTATAGAGAATCAGATTTCGAATAAGAAAAAGTCAACCGTAACCGCGTAACCAGTACCCGTGAGAAAAAAATCAAAAAAATCTGTTTCGAATGCCATGATTTTTCGGAGTCATTTTTCCAAGGGGGGGGTACTGTGGATTTTCGAGAAAAAAAATTTTCAAGCTAAAAGGAAACCATTAGATGCATTTTATAGAGAATCGGATTTCGAATAAGAAAAAGTCAACCGCAACCGCGTAACCCGTACCCGTGAGAAAAAAATCGAAAAAAATCTGTTTCGAATGCCATGATTTTTCGGAGTCATTTTTCCAAGGGGGGGGGGGGTACTGAGGATTTTGGAGAAAAAAAAATTTCAAGCTAAAAGGAAACCATTAGGTGCATTTTATAGAGAATCAGATTTCGAATAAGAAAAAGTCAACCGTAACCGCGTAACCAGTACCCGTGAGAAAAAAATCAAAAAAATCTGTTTCGAATGCCATGATTTTTCGGAGTCATTTTTCCAAGGGGGGGGTACTGTGGATTTTCGAGAAAAAAAATTTTCAAGCTAAAAGGAAACCATTAGATGCATTTTATAGAGAATCTGATTTCGAATAAGAAAAAGTCAACCGCAACCGCGTAACCCGTACCCGTGAGAAAAAAATCGAAAAAATCTGTTTCGAATGCCATGATTTTTCGGAGTCATTTTTCCAAGGGGGGGGTACTGAGGATTTTGGAGAAAAAAAAATTTCAAGCTAAAAGGAAACCATTAGGTGCATTTTATAGAGAATCCGATTTCGAATAAGAAAAAGTCAACCGTAACCGCGTAACCCGTACCCGTGAGAAAAAAATCGAAATAATCTGTTTCGAATGCCATGATTTTTCGGAGTCACTTTTCCAAGGGGGGGTACTGTGGATTTTCGAGAAAAAAAATTTTCAAGCTAAAAGGAAACGATTAGGTGCATTTTATAGAGAATCTGATTTCGAATAAGAAAACGTCAACCGCAACCGCGTAACCCGTAATCGTGAGAAAAAAATCGAAAAAATCTGTTTCGAATGCCATGATTTTTCGGAGTCATTTTTCCAAGGGGGGGGGGGGTACTGTGGATTTTGGAGAAAAAAAAATTTCAAGCTGAAAGGAAACCATTAGGTGCATTTTATAGAGAATCCGATTTCGAATAAGAAAAAGTCAACCGCAACCGCGTAACACGTACCCGTGAGAAAAAAATCGAAAAAATCTGTTTCGAATGCCATGATTTTTCGGAGTCATTTTTCCAAGGGGGGGGTACTGTGGATTTTGGAGAAAAAAAAATTTCAAGCTAAAAGGAAACCATTAGGTGCATTTTATAGAGAATCAGATTTCGAATAAGAAAAAGTCAACCGTAACCGCGTAACCCGTACCCGTGAGAAAAAAATCGAAATAATCTGTTTCGAATGCCATGATTTTTTGGAGTCATTTTTCCAAGGGGGGGGGGTACTGTGGATTTTCGAGAAAAAAAATTTTCAAGCAAAAAGGAAACCATTAGGTGCATTTTATAGAGAATCTGATTTCGAATAAGAGAACGTCAACCGCAACCGCGTAACCCGTACCCGTGAGAAAAAAATCGAAAAAATCTGTTTCGAATGCCATGATTTTTCGGAGTCATTTTTCCAAGGGGGGGGGGGGGGTACTGTGGATTTTGGAGAAAAAAAAATTTCAAGCTGAAAGGAAACCATTAGGTGCATTTTATAGAGAATCCGATTTCGAATAAGAAAAAGTCAACCGTAACCGCGTAACCCGTACCCGTGAGAAAAAAATCGAAATAATCTGTTTCGAATGCCATGATTTTTCGGAGTCATTTTTCCAAGGGGAGGCACTGTGGATTTTCGAGAAAAAAAAATTTCAAGCTAAAAGGAAACCATTAGGTGCAATTTATAGAGAATCAGATTTCGAATAAGAAAAAGTCAACCGCAACCGCGTAACACGTACCCGTGAGAAAAAAAATCGAAAAAATCTGTTTCGAATGCCATGATTTTTCGGAGTTATTTTTCCAAGGGGGGGTACTGTGGATTTTCGAGAAAAAAAATTTCAAGCTAAAAGGAAATCATTAGGTGCATTTTATAGAGAATCAGATTTCGAATAAGAAAAAGTCAACCGTAACCGCGTAACCAGTACCCGTGAGAAAAAAATCAAAAAAATCTGTTTCGAATGCCATGATTTTTCGGAGTCATTTTTCCAAGGGGTGGGTACTGTGGATTTTCGAGAAAAAAAATTTTCAAGCTAAAAGGAAACCATTAGATGCATTTTATAGAGAATCTGATTTCGAATAAGAAAAAGTCAACCGCAACCGCGTAACCCGTACCCGTGAGAAAAAAATCGAAAAAAATCTGTTTCGAATGCCATGATTATTCGGAGTCATTTTTCCAAGGGGGGGGGGGTACTGAGGATTTTGGAGAAAAAAAAATTTCAAGCTAAAAGGAAACCATTAGGTGCATTTTATAGAGAATCAGATTTCGAATAAGAAAAAGTCAACCGTAACCGCGTAACCAGTACCCGTGAGAAAAAAATCAAAAAAATCTGTTTCGAATGCCATGATTTTTCGGAGTCATTTTTCCAAGGGGGGGGTACTGTGGATTTTCGAGAAAAAAAATTTTCAAGCTAAAAGGAAACCATTAGATGCATTTTATAGAGAATCTGATTTCGAATAAGAAAAAGTCAACCGCAACCGCGTAACCCGTACCCGTGAGAAAAAAATCGAAAAAATCTGTTTCGAATGCCATGATTTTTCGGAGTCATTTTTCCAAGGGGGGGGGGTACTGAGGATTTTGGAGAAAAAAAAATTTCAAGCTAAAAGGAAACCAATAGGTGCATTTTATAGAGAATCCGATTTCGAATAAGAAAAAGTCAACCGTAACCGCGTAACCCGTACCCGTGAGAAAAAAATCGAAATAATCTGTTTCGAATGCCATGATTTTTCGGAGTCACTTTTCCAAGGGGGGGTACTGTGGATTTTCGAGAAAAAAAATTTTCAAGCTAAAAGGAAACCATTAGGTGCATTTTATAGAGAATCTGATTTCGAATAAGAAAACGTCAACCGCAACCGCGTAACCCGTACCCGTGAGAAAAAAATCGAAAAAATCTGTTTCGAATGCCATGATTTTTCGGAGTCATTTTTCCAAGGGGAGGCACTGTGGATTTTCGAGAAAAAAAAATTTCAAGCTAAAAGGAAACCATTAGGTGCATTTTATAGAGAATCAGATTTCGAATAAGAAAAAGTCAACCGTAACCGCGTAACCCGTACCCGTGAGAAAAAAATCGAAATAATCTGTTTCGAATGCCATGATTTTTCGGAGTCATTTTTCCAAGGGGAGGCACTGTGGATTTTCGAGAAAAAAAAATTTCAAGCTAAAAGGAAACCATTAGGTGCATTTTATAGAGAATCAGATTTCGAATAAGAAAAAGTCAACCGTAACCGCGTAACCCGTACCCGTGAGAAAAAAATCAAAAAAATCTGTTTCGAATGCCATGATTTTTCGGAGTCATTTTTCCAAGGGGGGGGTACTGTGGATTTTCGAGAAAAAAAATTTTCAAGCTAAAAGGAAACCATTAGATGCATTTTATAGAGAATCTGATTTCGAATAAGAAAAAGTCAACCGCAACCGCGTAACCCGTACCCGTGAGAAAAAAATCGAAAAAATCTGTTTCGAATGCCATGATTTTTCGGAGTCATTTTTCCAAGGGGGGGGGTACTGTGGATTTTGGAGAAAAAAAAATTTCAAGCTAAAAGGAAACCATTAGGTGCATTCTATAGAGAATCAGATTTCGAATAAGAAAAAGTCAACCGTAACCGCGTAACCCGTACCCGTGAGAAAAAAATCGAAAAAATCTGTTTCGAATACCATGATTTTTCGGAGTCATTTTTCCAAGGGCGGGTACTGTGGATTTTCGAGAAAAAAAAATTTCAAGCTAAAAGGAAACCATTAGGTGCATTTTATAGAGAATCAGATTTCGAATAAGAAAAAGTCAACCGTAACCGCGTAACCCGTACCCGTGAGAAAAAAATCAAAAAAATCTGTTTCGAATGCCATGATTTTTCGGAGTCATTTTTCCAAGGGGGGAGGGTACTGTGGATTTTCGAGAAAAAAAATTTTCAAGCTAAAAGGAAACCATTAGATGCATTTTATAGAGAATCTGATTTCGAATAAGAAAAAGTCAACCGCAACCGCGTAACCCGTACCCGTGAGAAAAAAATCGAAAAAATCTGTTTCGAATGCCATGATTTTTCGGAGTCATTTTTCCAAGGGGGGGGGTACTGAGGATTTTGGAGAAAAAAAAATTTCAAGCTAAAAGGAAACCATTAGGTGCATTTTATAGAGAATCCGATTTCGAATAAGAAAAAGTCAACCGTAACCGCGTAACCCGTACCCGTGAGAAAAAAATCGAAATAATCTGCTTCGAATGCCATGATTTTTCGGAGTCACTTTTCCAAGGGTGGGTACTGTGGATTTTCGAGAAAAAAAATTTTCAAGCTAAAAGGAAACCATTAGATGCATTTTATAGAGAATCTGATTTCGAATAAGAAAAAGTCAACCGCAACCGCGTAACCCGTACCCGTGAGAAAAAAATCGAAAAAATCTGTTTCGAATGCCATGATTTTTCGGAGTCATTTTTCCAAGGGGGGGGGGTACTGAGGATTTTGGAGAAAAAAAAATTTCAAGCTAAAAGGAAACCATTAGGTGCATTTTATAGAGAATCCGATTTCGAATAAGAAAAAGTCAACCGTAACCGCGTAACCCGTACCCGTGAGAAAAAAATCGAAATAATCTGTTTCGAATGCCATGATTTTTCGGAGTCACTTTTCCAAGGGGGGGTACTGTGGATTTTCGAGAAAAAAAATTTTCAAGCTAAAAGGAAACCATTAGGTGCATTTTATAGAGAATCTGATTTCGAATAAGAAAACGTCAACCGCAACCGCGTAACCCGTACCCGTGAGAAAAAAATCGAAAAAATCTGTTTCGAATGCCATGATTTTTCGGAGTCATTTTTCCAAGGGGAGGCACTGTGGATTTTCGAGAAAAAAAAATTTCAAGCTAAAAGGAAACCATTAGGTGCATTTTATAGAGAATCAGATTTCGAATAAGAAAAAGTCAACCGTAACCGCGTAACCCGTACCCGTGAGAAAAAAATCGAAATAATCTGTTTCGAATGCCATGATTTTTCGGAGTCATTTTTCCAAGGGGAGGCACTGTGGATTTTCGAGAAAAAAAAATTTCAAGCTAAAAGGAAACCATTAGGTGCATTTTATAGAGAATCAGATTTCGAATAAGAAAAAGTCAACCGTAACCGCGTAACCCGTACCCGTGAGAAAAAAATCGAAAAAATCTGTTTCGAATGCCATGATTTTTCGGAGTTATTTTTCCAAGGGGGGGTACTGTGGATTTTCGAGGAAAAAAAATTTCAAGCTAAAAGGAAACCATTAGGTGCATTTTATAGAGAATCAGATTTCGAATAAGAAAAAGTCAACCGTAACCGCGTAACCAGTACCCGTGAGAAAAAAATCAAAAAAATCTGTTTCGAATGCCATGATTTTTCGGAGTCATTTTTCCAAGGGGGGGGTACTGTGGATTTTCGAGAAAAAAAATTTTCAAGCTAAAAGGAAACCATTAGATGCATTTTATAGAGAATCTGATTTCGAATAAGAAAAAGTCAACCGCAACCGCGTAACCCGTACCCGTGAGAAAAAAATCGAAAAAATCTGTTTCGAATGCCATGATTTTTCGGAGTCATTTTTCCAAGGGGGGGGGGTACTGTGGATTTTGGAGAAAAAAAAATTTCAAGCTAAAAGGAAACCATTAGGTGCATTCTATAGAGAATCAGATTTCGAATAAGAAAAAGTCAACCGTAACCGCGTAACCCGTACCCGTGAGAAAAAAATCGAAAAAATCTGTTTCGAATACCATGATTTTTCGGAGTCATTTTTCCAAGGGCGGGTACTGTGGATTTTCGAGAAAAAAAAATTTCAAGCTAAAAGGAAACCATTAGGTGCATTTTATAGAGAATCAGATTTCGAATAAGAAAAAGTCAACCGTAACCGCGTAACCCGTACCCGTGAGAAAAAAATCAAAAAAATCTGTTTCGAATGCCATGATTTTTCGGAGTCATTTTTCCAAGGGGGGAGGGTACTGTGGATTTTCGAGAAAAAAAATTTTCAAGCTAAAAGGAAACCATTAGATGCATTTTATAGAGAATCTGATTTCGAATAAGAAAAAGTCAACCGCAACCGCGTAACCCGTACCCGTGAGAAAAAAATCGAAAAAATCTGTTTCGAATGCCATGATTTTTCGGAGTCATTTTTCCAAGGGGGGGGGTACTGAGGATTTTGGAGAAAAAAAAATTTCAAGCTAAAAGGAAACCATTAGGTGCATTTTATAGAGAATCCGATTTCGAATAAGAAAAAGTCAACCGTAACCGCGTAACCCGTACCCGTGAGAAAAAAATCGAAATAATCTGCTTCGAATGCCATGATTTTTCGGAGTCACTTTTCCAAGGGTGGGTACTGTGGATTTTCGAGAAAAAAAATTTTCAAGCTAAAAGGAAACCATTAGGTGCATTTTATAGAGAATCTGATTTCGAATAAGAAAACGTCAACCGCAACCGCGTAACCCGTACCCGTGAGAAAAAAATCGAAAAAATCTGTTTCGAATGCCATGATTTTTCGGAGTCACTTTTCGAAGGGGGGGTACTGTGGATTTTCGAGAAAAAAAATTTTCAAGCTAAAAGGAAACCATTAGGTGCATTTTATAGAGAATCTGATTTCGAATAAGAAAAAGTCAACCGCAACCGCGTAACCCGTACCCGTGAGAAAAAAATCGAAAAAAATCTGTTTCGAATGCCATGATTTTTCGGAGTCATTTTTCCAAGGGGGGGGGGGGGTACTGAGGATTTTGGAGAAAAAAAAATTTCAAGCTAAAAGGAAACCATTAGGTGCATTTTATAGAGAATCAGATTTCGAATAAGAAAAAGTCAACCGTAACCGCGTAACCAGTACCCGTGAGAAAAAAATCAAAAAAATCTGTTTCGAATGCCATGATTTTTCGGAGTCATTTTTCCAAGGGGGGGGTACTGTGGATTTTCGAGAAAAAAAATTTTCAAGCTAAAAGGAAACCATTAGATGCATTTTATAGAGAATCTGATTTCGAATAAGAAAAAGTCAACCGCAACCGCGTAACCCGTACCCGTGAGAAAAAAATCGAAAAAATCTGTTTCGAATGCCATGATTTTTCGGAGTCATTTTTCCAAGGGGGGGGGGTACTGAGGATTTTGGAGAAAAAAAAATTTCAAGCTAAAAGGAAACCATTAGGTGCATTTTATAGAGAATCCGATTTCGAATAAGAAAAAGTCAACCGTAACCGCGTAACCCGTACCCGTGAGAAAAAAATCGAAATAATCTGTTTCGAATGCCATGATTTTTCGGAGTCACTTTTCCAAAGGGGGGTACTGTGGATTTTCGAGAAAAAAAATTTTCAAGCTAAAAGGAAACCATTAGGTGCATTTTATAGAGAATCTGATTTCGAATAAGAAAACGTCAACCGCAACCGCGTAACCCGTACCCGTGAGAAAAAAATCGAAAAAATCTGTTTCGAATGCCATGATTTTTCGGAGTCATTTTTCCAAGGGGGGGGGGGTACTGTGGATTTTGGAGAAAAAAAAATTTCAAGCTAAAAGGAAACCATTAGGTGCATTTTATAGAGAATCCGATTTCGAATAAGAAAAAGTCAACCGTAACCGCGTAACCCGTACCCGTGAGAAAAAAATCGAAATAATCTGTTTCGAATGCCATGATTTATCCGAGTCATTTTTCCAAGGGAGGGTACTGTGGATTTTCGAGAAAAAAAAATTTCAAGCTAAAAGGAAACCATTAGGTGCATTTTATAGAGAATCTGATTTCGAATAAGAAAAAGTCATCCGCAACCGCGTAACTCGTACCCGTGAGAAATAAATCGAGAAAATCTGTTTCGAATGCCGTGATTTTTCGGACTTATTTTTCCAAGGGTACTGTGGATTTTCGAGAAAAAAAAATTTCAAGCAAATAGGAAACCATTAGGTGCATTTCATAGAGAATCTGATTTCGAATAAGAAAAAGTCAACCGCAACCGCGAAACTCGTACCCGTGAGAAAAAAATCGAAAAAATCTGTTTCGAATGCCATGATTTTTCCGAGTCATTTTTCCAAGGGAGGGTACTGTGGATTTTCGAGAAAAAAAAATTTCAAGCTAAAAGGAAACCATTAGGTGCATTTTATAGAGAATCTGATTTCGAATAAGAAAAAGTCAACCGCAACCGCGTAACTCGTACCCGTGAGAAAAAAATCGAAAAAATCTGTTTCGAATGCCATGATTTTTCCGAGTCATTTTTCCAAGGGAGGGTACTGTGGATTTTCGAGAAAAAAAAATTTCAAGCTAAAAGGAAACCATTAGGTGCATTTTATAGAGAATCTGATTTCGAATAAGAAAAAGTCAACCGCAACCTCGTAACTCGTACCCGTGAGAAAAAAATCGAAAAAATCTGTTTCGAATGCCATGATTTTTCCGAGTCATTTTTCCAAGGGAGGGTACTGTGGATTTTCGAGAAAAAAAAATTTCAAGCTAAAAGGAAACCATTAGGTGCATTTTATAGAGAATCTGATTTCGAATAAGAAAAAGTCAAACGCAACCGCGTAACTCGTACCCGTGAGAAAAAAATCGAAAAAATCTGTTTCGAATACCATGATTTTTCCGAGTCATTTTTCCAAGGGAGGGTACTGTGGATTTTCGGGAAAAAAAAATTTCAAGCTAAAAGGAAACCATTAGGTGCATTTTATAGAGAATCTGATTTCGAATAAGAAAAAGTCAACCGCAACCGCGTAACTCGTACCCGTGAGAAAAAAATCGAAAAAATCTGTTTCGAATGCCATGATTTTTCCGAGTCATTTTTCCAAGGGAGGGTACTGTGGATTTTCGAGAAAAAAAAATTTCAAGCTAAAAGGAAACCATTAGGTGCATTTTATAGAGAATTTGATTTCGAATAAGAAAAAGTCAACCGCAACCGCGTAACACGTACCCGTGAGAAAAAAATCGAAAAAATCTGTTTCGAATGCCATGATTTTTACAAGTCATTTTTCCAAGGGAGGGTACTGTGGATTGTCGAGAAAAAAAATTTCAAGCTAAAAGGAAACCATTAGGTGCATTTTATAGAGAATCTGATTTCGAATAAGAAAAAGTCAACCGCAGCCGCGTAACTCGTACCCGTGAGAAAAAAATCGAAAAAATCTGTTTCGAATGCCATGATTTTTCCGAGTCATTTTTCCAAGGGAGGGTACTGTGGACTTTCGAGAAAAAAAAATTTCAAGCTAAAAGGAAACCATTAGGTGCATTTTATAGAGAATCTGATTTCGAATAAGAAAAAGTCAACCGCAACCGCGTAACTCGTACCCGTGAGAAAAAAATCGAAAAAATCTGTTTCGAATGCCATGATTTTTCCGAGTCATTTTTCCAAGGGAGGGTACTGTGGATTTTCGAGAAAAAAAAATTTCAAGCTAAAAGGAAACCATTAGGTGCATTTTATAGAGAAACTGATTTCGAATAAGAAAAAGTCAACCGCAACCGCGTAACTCGTACCCGTGAGAAAAAAATCGAAAAAATCTGTTTCGAATGCCATGATTTTTACAAGTCATTTTTCCAAGGGAGGGTACTGTGGATTGTCGAGAAAAAAAAATTTCAAGCTAAAAGGAAACCATTAGGTGCATTTTATAGAGAATCTGATTTCGAATAAGAAAAAGTCAACCGCAGCCGCGTAACTCGTACCCGTGAGAAAAAAATCGAAAAAATCTGTTTCGAATGCCATGATTTTTCCGAGTCATTTTTCCAAGGGAGGGTACTGTGGATTTTCGAGAAAAAAAAATTTCAAGCTAAAAGGAAACCATTAGGTGCATTTTATAGAGAATCTGATTTCGAATAAGAAAAAGTCAACCGCAACCGCGTAACTCGTACCCGTGAGAAAAAAATCGAAAAAATCTGTTTCGAATGCCATGATTTATCCGAGTCATTTTTCCAAGGGAGGGTACTGTGGATTTTCGAGAAAAAAAAATTTCAAGCTAAAAGGAAACCATTAGGTGCATTTTATAGAGAATCTGATTTCGAATAAGAAAAAGTCATCCGCAACCGCGTAACTCGTACCCGTGAGAAATAAATCGAGAAAATCTGTTTCGAATGCCGTGATTTTTCGGACTTATTTTTCCAAGGGTACTGTGGATTTTCGAGAAAAAAAAATTTCAAGCAAATAGGAAACCATTAGGTGCATTTTATAGAGAATCTGATTTCGAATAAGAAAAAGTCAACCGCAACCGCGAAACTCGTACCCGTGAGAAAAAAATCGAAAAAATCTGTTTCGAATGCCATGATTTTTCCGAGTCATTTTTCCAAGGGAGGGTACTGTGGATTTTCGGGAAAAAAAAATTTCAAGCTAAAAGGAAACCATTAGGTGCATTTTATAGAGAATCTGATTTCGAATAAGAAAAAGTCAACCGCAACCGCGTAACTCGTACCCGTGAGAAAAAAATCGAAAAAATCTGTTTCGAATGCCATGATTTTTCCGAGTCATTTTTCCAAGGGAGGGTACTGTGGATTTTCGAGAAAAAAAAATTTCAAGCTAAAAGGAAACCATTAGGTGCATTTTATAGAGAATTTGATTTCGAATAAGAAAAAGTCAACCGCAACCGCGTAACACGTACCCGTGAGAAAAAAATCGAAAAAATCTGTTTCGAATGCCATGATTTTTACAAGTCATTTTTCCAAGGGAGGGTACTGTGGATTGTCGAGAAAAAAAAATTTCAAGCTAAAAGGAAGCCATTAGGTGCATTTTATAGAGAATCTGATTTCGAATAAGAAAAAGTCAACCGCAGCCGCGTAACTCGTACCCGTGAGAAAAAAATCGAAAAAATCTGTTTCGAATGCCATGATTTTTCCGAGTCATTTTTCCAAGGGAGGGTACTGTGGACTTTCGAGAAAAAAAAATTTCAAGCTAAAAGGAAACCATTAGGTGCATTTTATAGAGAATCTGATTTCGAATAAGAAAAAGTCAACCGCAACCGCGTAACTCGTACCCGTGAGAAAAAAATCGAAAAAATCTGTTTCGAATGCCATGATTTTTCCGAGTCATTTTTCCAAGGGAGGGTACTGTGGATTTTCGAGAAAAAAAAATTTCAAGCTAAAAGGAAACCATTAGGTGCATTTTATAGAGAATCTGATTTCGAATAAGAAAAAGTCAACCGCAACCGCGTAACTCGTACCCGTGAGAAAAAAATCGAAAAAATCTGTTTCGAATGCCATGATTTTTACAAGTCATTTTTCCAAGGGAGGGTACTGTGGATTGTCGAGAAAAAAAAATTTCAAGCTAAAAGGAAACCATTAGGTGCATTTTATAGAGAATCTGATTTCGAATAAGAAAAAGTCAACCGCAGCCGCGTAACTCGTACCCGTGAGAAAAAAATCGAAAAAATCTGTTTCGAATGCCATGATTTTTCCGAGTCATTTTTCCAAGGGAGGGTACTGTGGATTTTCGAGAAAAAAAAATTTCAAGCTAAAAGGAAACCATTAGGTGCATTTTATAGAGAATCTGATTTCGAATAAGAAAAAGTCATCCGCAACCGCGTAACTCGTACCCGTGAGAAATAAATCGAGAAAATCTGTTTCGAATGCCATGATTTTTCCGAGTCATTTTTCCAAGGGAGGGTACTGTGGATTTTCGAGAAAAAAAAATTTCAAGCTAAAAGGAAACCATTAGGTGCATTTTATAGAGAATCTGATTTCGAATAAGAAAAAGTCATCCGCAACCGCGTAACTCGTACCCGTGAGAAATAAATCGAGAAAATCTGTTTCGAATGCCGTGATTTTTCGGACTTATTTTTCCAAGGGTACTGTGGATTTTCGAGAAAAAAAAATTTCAAGCAAATAGGAAACCATTAGGTGCATTTTATAGAGAATCTGATTTCGAATAAGAAAAAGTCAACCGCAACCGCGAAACTCGTACCCGTGAGAAAAAAATCGAAAAAATCTGTTTCGAATGCCATGATTTTTCCGAGTCATTTTTCCAAGGGAGGGTACTGTGGATTTTCGGGAAAAAAAAATTTCAAGCTAAAAGGAAACCATTAGGTGCATTTTATAGAGAATCTGATTTCGAATAAGAAAAAGTCAACCGCAACCGCGTAACTCGTACCCGTGAGAAAAAAATCGAAAAAATCTGTTTCGAATGCCATGATTTTTCCGAGTCATTTTTCCAAGGGAGGGTACTGTGGATTTTCGAGAAAAAAAAATTTCAAGCTAAAAGGAAACCATTAGGTGCATTTTATAGAGAATTTGATTTCGAATAAGAAAAAGTCAACCGCAACCGCGTAACACGTACCCGTGAGAAAAAAATCGAAAAAATCTGTTTCGAATGCCATGATTTTTACAAGTCATTTTTCCAAGGGAGGGTACTGTGGATTGTCGAGAAAAAAAAATTTCAAGCTAAAAGGAAACCATTAGGTGCATTTTATAGAGAATCTGATTTCGAATAAGAAAAAGTCAACCGCAGCCGCGTAACTCGTACCCGTGAGAAAAAAATCGAAAAAATCTGTTTCGAATGCCATGATTTTTCCGAGTCATTTTTCCAAGGGAGGGTACTGTGGACTTTCGAGAAAAAAAAATTTCAAGCTAAAAGGAAACCATTAGGTGCATTTTATAGAGAATCTGATTTCGAATAAGAAAAAGTCAACCGCAACCGCGTAACTCGTACCCGTGAGAAAAAAATCGAAAAAATCTGTTTCGAATGCCATGATTTTTCCGAGTCATTTTTCCAAGGGAGGGTACTGTGGATTTTCGAGAAAAAAAAATTTCAAGCTAAAAGGAAACCATTAGGTGCATTTTATAGAGAATCTGATTTCGAATAAGAAAAAGTCAACCGCAACCGCGTAACTCGTACCCGTGAGAAAAAAATCGAAAAAATCTGTTTCGAATGCCATGATTTTTACAAGTCATTTTTCCAAGGGAGGGTACTGTGGATTGTCGAGAAAAAAAAATTTCAAGCTAAAAGGAAACCATTAGGTGCATTTTATAGAGAATCTGATTTCGAATAAGAAAAAGTCAACCGCAGCCGCGTAACTCGTACCCGTGAGAAAAAAATCGAAAAAATCTGTTTCGAATGCCATGATTTTTCCGAGTCATTTTTCCAAGGGAGGGTACTGTGGATTTTCGAGAAAAAAAAATTTCAAGCTAAAAGGAAACCATTAGGTGCATTTTATAGAGAATCTGATTTCGAATAAGAAAAAGTCAACCGCAACCGCGTAACTCGTACCCGTGAGAAAAAAATCGAAAAAATCTGTTTCGAATGCCATGATTTATCCGAGTCATTTTTCCAAGGGAGGGTACTGTGGATTTTCGAGAAAAAAAAATTTCAAGCTAAAAGGAAACCATTAGGTGCATTTTATAGAGAATCTGATTTCGAATAAGAAAAAGTCATCCGCAACCGCGTAACTCGTACCCGTGAGAAATAAATCGAGAAAATCTGTTTCGAATGCCGTGATTTTTCGGACTTATTTTTCCAAGGGTACTGTGGATTTTCGAGAAAAAAAAATTTCAAGCAAATAGGAAACCATTAGGTGCATTTTATAGAGAATCTGATTTCGAATAAGAAAAAGTCAACCGCAACCGCGAAACTCGTACCCGTGAGAAAAAAATCGAAAAAATCTGTTTCGAATGCCATGATTTTTCGGAATCATTTTTCCAAGGAAGGGTACTGTGGATTTTCGAGAAAAAAAAATTTCAAGCTAAAAGGAAACCATTAGGTGCATTTTATAGAGAATCTGATTTCGAATAAGAAAAAGTCAACCGCAACCGCGTAACTCGTACCCGTGAGAAAAAAATCGAAAAAATCTGTTTCGAATGCCATGATTTTTCCGAGTCATTTTTCCAAGGGAGGGTACTGTGGATTTTCGAGAAAAAAAAATTTCAAGCTAAAAGGAAACCATTAGGTGCATTTTATAGAGAATCTGATTTCGAATAAGAAAAAGTCAACCGCAACCGCGTAACTCGTACCCGTGAGAAAAAAATCGAAAAAATCTGTTTCGAATGCCATGATTTTTCCGAGTCATTTTTCCAAGGGAGGGTACTGTGGATTTTCGAGAAAAAAAAATTTCAAGCTAAAAGGAAACCATTAGGTGCATTTTATAGAGAATCTGATTTCGAATAAGAAAAAGTCAACCGCAACCGCGTAACTCGTACCCGTGAGAAAAAAATCGAAAAAATCGGTTTCGAATGCCATGATTTTTCCGAGTCATTTTTCCAAGGGAGGGTACTGTGGATTGTCGAGAAAAAAAAATTTCAAGCTAAAAGGAAACCATTAGGTGCATTTTATAGAGAATCTGATTTCGAATAAGAAAAAGTCAACCGCAGCCGCGTAACTCGTACCCGTGAGAAAAAAATCGAAAAAATCTGTTTCGAATGCCATGATTTTTCCGAGTCATTTTTCCAAGGGAGGGTACTGTGGATTTTCGAGAAAAAAAAATTTCAAGCTAAAAGGAAACCATTAGGTGCATTTTATAGAGAATCTGATTTCGAATAAGAAAAAGTCAACCGCAACCGCGTAACTCGTACCCGTGAGAAAAAAATCGAAAAAATCTGTTTCGAATGCCATGATTTTTCCGAGTCATTTTTCCAAGGGAGGGTACTGTGGATTTTCGAGAAAAAAAAATTTCAAGCTAAAAGGAAACCATTAGGTGCATTTTATAGAGAATCTGATTTCGAATAAGAAAAAGTCATCCGCAACCGCGTAACTCGTACCCGTGAGAAATAAATCGAGAAAATCTGTTTCGAATGCCGTGATTTTTCGGACTTATTTTTCCAAGGGTACTGTGGATTTTCGAGAAAAAAAAAATTCAAGCAAATAGGAAACCATTAGGTGCATTTTATAGAGAATCTGATTTCGAATAAGAAAAAGTCAACCGCAACCGCGAAACTCGTACCCGTGAGAAAAAAATCGAAAAAATCTGTTTCGAATGCCATGATTTTTCGGAATCATTTTTCCAAGGAAGGGTACTGTGGATTTTCGAGAAAAAAAAATTTCAAGCTAAAAGGAAACCATTAGGTGCATTTTATAGAGAATCTGATTTCGAATAAGAAAAAGTCAACCGCAACCGCGTAACTCGTACCCGTGAGAAAAAAATCGAAAAAATCTGTTTCGAATGCCATGATTTTTCCGAGTCATTTTTCCAAGGGAGGGTACTGTGGATTTTCGAGAAAAAAAAATTTCAAGCTAAAAGGAAACCATTAGGTGCATTTTATAGAGAATCTGATTTCGAATAAGAAAAAGTCAACCGCAACCTCGTAACTCGTACCCGTGAGAAAAAAATCGAAAAAATCTGTTTCGAATGCCATGATTTTTCCGAGTCATTTTTCCAAGGGAGGGTACTGTGGATTTTCGAGAAAAAAAAATTTCAAGCTAAAAGGAAACCATTAGGTGCATTTTATAGAGAATCTGATTTCGGATAAGAAAAAGTCAACCGCAACCGCGAAACTCGTACCCGTGAGAAAAAAATCGAAAAAATCTGTTTCGAATGCCATGATTTTTCGGAATCATTTTTCCAAGGAAGGGTACTGTGGATTTTCGAGAAAAAAAAATTTCAAGCTAAAAGGAAACCATTAGGTGCATTTTATAGAGAATCTGATTTCGAATAAGAAAAAGTCAACCGCAACCGCGTAACTCGTACCCGTGAGAAAAAAATCGAAAAAATCTGTTTCGAATGCCATGATTTTTCCGAGTCATTTTTCCAAGGGAGGGTACTGTGGATTTTCGAGAAAAAAAAATTTCAAGCTAAAAGGAAACCATTAGGTGCATTTTATAGAGAATCTGATTTCGAATAAGAAAAAGTCAACCGCAACCTCGTAACTCGTACCCGTGAGAAAAAAATCGAAAAAAATCTGTTTCGAATGCCATGATTTTTCCGAGTCATTTTTCCAAGGGAGGGTACTGTGGATTTTCGAGAAAAAAAAATTTCAAGCTAAAAGGAAACCATTAGGTGCATTTTATAGAGAATCTGATTTCGAATAAGAAAAAGTCAACCGCAGCCGCGTAACTCGTACCCGTGAGAAAAAAATCGAAAAAATCTGTTTCGAATGCCATGATTTTTCCGAGTCATTTTTCCAAGGGAGGGTACTGTGGATTTTCGAGAAAAAAAATTTCAAGCTAAAAGGAAACCATTAGGTGCATTTTATAGAGAATCTGATTTCGAATAAGAAAAAGTCAACCGCAACCTCGTAACTCGTACCCGTGAGAAAAAAATCGAAAAAATCTGTTTCGAATGCCATGATTTTTCCGAGTCATTTTTCCAAGGGAGGGTACTGTGGATTGTCGAGAAAAAAAAATTTCAAGCTAAAATCAAACCATTAGGTGCATTTTATAGAGAATCTGATTTCGAATAAGAAAAAGTCAACCGCAGCCGCGTAACTCGTACCCGTGAGAAAAAAATCGAAAAAATCTGTTTCGAATGCCATGATTTTTCCGAGTCATTTTTCCAAGGGAGGGTACTGTGGATTTTCGAGAAAAAAAAATTTCAAGCTAAAAGGAAACCATTAGGTGCATTTTATAGAGAATCTGATTTCGAATAAGAAAAAGTCATCCGCAACCGCGTAACTCGTACCCGTGAGAAATAAATCGAGAAAATCTGTTTCGAATGCCGTGATTTTTCGGACTTATTTTTCCAAGGGTACTGTGGATTTTCGAGAAAAAAAAATTTCAAGCAAATAGGAAACCATTAGGTGCATTTTATAGAGAATCTGATTTCGAATAAGAAAAAGTCAACCGCAACCGCGTAACTCGTACCCGTGAGAAAAAAATCGAAAAAATCTGTTTCGAATGCCATGATTTTTCCGAGTCATTTTTCCAAGGGAGGGTACTGTGGATTTTCGAGAAAAAAAAATTTCAAGCAAATAGGAAACCATTAGGTGCATTTTATAGAGAATCTGATTTCGAATAAGAAAAAGTCAACCGCAACCGCGAAACTCGTACCCGTGAGAAAAAAATCGAAAAAATCTGTTTCAAATGCCATGATTTTTCGGAATCATTTTTCCAATTAAGGGTACTGTGGATTTTCGAGAAAAAAAAATTTCAAGCTAAAAGGAAACCATTAGGTGCATTTTATAGAGAATCTGATTTCGAATAAGAAAAAGTCAACCGCAACCTCGTAACTCGTACCCGTGAGAAAAAAATCGAAAAAATCTGTTTCGAATGCCATGATTTTTCCGAGTCATTTTTCCAAGGGAGGGTACTGTGGATTTTCGAGAAAAAAAAATTTCAAGCTAAAAGGAAACCATTAGGTGCATTTTATAGAGAATCTGATTTCGAATAAGAAAAAGTCAACCGCAGCCGCGTAACTCGTACCCGTGAGAAAAAAATCGAAAAAATCTGTTTCGAATGCCATGATTTTTCCGAGTCATTTTTCCAAGGGAGGGTACTGTGGATTTTCGAGAAAAAAAAATTTCAAGCTAAAAGGAAACCATTAGGTGCATTTTATAGAGAATCTGATTTCGAATAAGAAAAAGTCAACCGCAACCGCGAAACTCGTACCCGTGAGAAAAAAATCGAAAAAATCTGTTTCGAATGCCATGATTTTTCCGAGTCATTTTTCCAAGGGAGGGTACTGTGGATTTTCGAGAAAAAAAAATTTCAAGCAAATAGGAAACCATTAGGTGCATTTTATAGAGAATCTGATTTCGAATAAGAAAAAGTCAACCGCAACCGCGAAACTCGTACCCGTGAGAAAAAAATCGAAAAAATCTGTTTCGAATGCCATGATTTTTCCGAGTCATTTTTCCAAGGGAGGGTACTGTGGATTTTCGAGAAAAAAAAATTTCAAGCAAATAGGAAACCATTAGGTGCATTTTATAGAGAATCTGATTTCGAATAAGAAAAAGTCAACCGCAACCGCGTAACACGTACCCGTGAGAAAAAAATCGAAAAAATCTGTTTCGAATGCCATGATTTTTACAAGTCATTTTTCCAAGGGAGGGTACTGTGGATTGTCGAGAAAAAAAAATTTCAAGCTAAAAGGAAACCATTAGGTGCATTTTATAGAGAATCTGATTTCGAATAAGAAAAAGTCAACCGCAGCCGCGTAACTCGTACCCGTGAGAAAAAAATCGAAAAAATCTGTTTCGAATGCCATGATTTTTCCGAGTCATTTTTCCAAGGGAGGGTACTGTGGACTTTCGAGAAAAAAAAATTTCAAGCTAAAAGGAAACCATTAGGTGCATTTTATAGAGAATCTGATTTCGAATAAGAAAAAGTCAACCGCAACCGCGTAACTCGTACCCGTGAGAAAAAAATCGAAAAAATCTGTTTCGAATGCCATGATATTTCCGAGTCATTTTTCCAAGGGAGGGTACTGTGGATTTTCGAGAAAAAAAAATTTCAAGCTAAAAGGAAACCATTAGGTGCATTTTATAGAGAATCTGATTTCGAATAAGAAAAAGTCAACCGCAACCGCGTAACTCGTACCCGTGAGAAAAAAATCGAAAAAATCTGTTTCGAATGCCATGATTTTTACAAGTCATTTTTCCAAGGGAGGGTACTGTGGATTGTCGAGAAAAAAAAATTTCAAGCTAAAAGGAAACCATTAGGTGCATTTTATAGAGAATCTGATTTCGAATAAGAAAAAGTCAACCGCAGCCGCGTAACTCGTACCCGTGAGAAAAAAATCGAAAAAATCTGTTTCGAATGCCATGATTTTTCCGAGTCATTTTTCCAAGGGAGGGTACTGTGGATTTTCGAGAAAAAAAAATTTCAAGCTAAAAGGAAACCATTAGGTGCATTTTATAGAGAATCTGATTTCGAATAAGAAAAAGTCAACCGCAACCGCGTAACTCGTACCCGTGAGAAAAAAATCGAAAAAATCTGTTTCGAATGCCATGATTTATCCGAGTCATTTTTCCAAGGGAGGGTACTGTGGATTTTCGAGAAAAAAAAATTTCAAGCTAAAAGGAAACCATTAGGTGCATTTTATAGAGAATCTGATTTCGAATAAGAAAAAGTCATCCGCAACCGCGTAACTCGTACCCGTGAGAAATAAATCGAGAAAATCTGTTTCGAATGCCGTGATTTTTCGGACTTATTTTTCAAAGGGTACTGTGGATTTTCGAGAAAAAAAAATTTCAAGCAAATAGGAAACCATTAGGTGCATTTTATAGAGAATCTGATTTCGAATAAGAAAAAGTCAACCGCAACCGCGAAACTCGTACCCGTGAGAAAAAAATCGAAAAAATCTGTTTCGAATGCCATGATTTTTCGGAATCATTTTTCCAAGGAAGGGTACTGTGGATTTTCGAGAAAAAAAAATTTCAAGCTAAAAGGAAACCATTAGGTGCATTTTATAGAGAATCTGATTTCGAATAAGAAAAAGTCAACCGCAACCGCGTAACTCGTACCCGTGAGAAAAAAATCGAAAAAATCTGTTTCGAATGCCATGATTTTTCCGAGTCATTTTTCCAAGGGAGGGTACTGTGGATTTTCGAGAAAAAAAAATTTCAAGCTAAAAGGAAACCATTAGGTGCATTTTATAGAGAATCTGATTTCGAATAAGAAAAAGTCAACCGCAACCGCGTAACTCGTACCCGTGAGAAAAAAATCGAAAAAATCTGTTTCGAATGCCATGATTTTTCCGAGTCATTTTTCCAAGGGAGGGTACTGTGGATTTTCGAGAAAAAAAAATTTCAAGCTAAAAGGAAACCATTAGGTGCATTTTATAGAGAATCTGATTTCGAATAAGAAAAAGTCAACCGCAACCGCGTAACTCGTACCCGTGAGAAAAAAATCGAAAAAATCGGTTTCGAATGCCATGATTTTTCCGAGTCATTTTTCCAAGGGAGGGTACTGTGGATTGTCGAGAAAAAAAAATTTCAAGCTAAAAGGAAACCATTAGGTGCATTTTATAGAGAATCTGATTTCGAATAAGAAAAAGTCAACCGCAACCGCGTAACTCGTACCCGTGAGAAAAAAATCGAAAAAATCTGTTTCGAATGCCATGATTTTTCCGAGTCATTTTTCCAAGGGAGGGTACTGTGGATTTTCGAGAAAAAAAAATTTCAAGCTAAAAGGAAACCATTAGGTGCATTTTATAGAGAATCTGATTTCGAATAAGAAAAAGTCAACCGCAACCGCGTAACTCGTACCCGTGAGAAAAAAATCGAAAAAATCTGTTTCGAATGCCATGATTTTTCCGAGTCATTTTTCCAAGGGAGGGTACTGTGGATTTTCGAGAAAAAAAAATTTCAAGCTAAAAGGAAACCATTAGGTGCATTTTACAGAGAATCTGATTTCGAATAAGAAAAAGTCAACCGCAACCGCGTAACTCGTACCCGTGAGAAAAAAATCGAAAAAATCTGTTTCGAATGCCATGATTTTTACAAGTCATTTTTCCAAGGGAGGGTACTGTGGATTGTCGAGAAAAAAAAATTTCAAGCTAAAAGGAAACCATTAGGTGCATTTTATAGAGAATCTGATTTCGAATAAGAAAAAGTCAACCGCAGCCGCGTAACTCGTACCCGTGAGAAAAAAATCGAAAAAATCTGTTTCGAATGCCATGATTTTTCCGAGTCATTTTTCCAAGGGAGGGTACTGTGGATTTTCGAGAAAAAAAAATTTCAAGCTAAAAGGAAACCATTAGGTGCATTTTATAGAGAATCTGATTTCGAATAAGAAAAAGTCAACCGCAACCGCGTAACTCGTACCCGTGAGAAAAAAATCGAAAAAATCTGTTTCGAATGCCATGATTTATCCGAGTCATTTTTCCAAGGGAGGGTACTGTGGATTTTCGAGAAAAAAAAATTTCAAGCTAAAAGGAAACCATTAGGTGCATTTTATAGAGAATCTGATTTCGAATAAGAAAAAGTCATCCGCAACCGCGTAACTCGTACCCGTGAGAAATAAATCGAGAAAATCTGTTTCGAATGCCGTGATTTTTCGGACTTATTTTTCCAAGGGTACTGTGGATTTTCGAGAAAAAAAAATTTCAAGCAAATAGGAAACCATTAGGTGCATTTTATAGAGAATCTGATTTCGAATAAGAAAAAGTCAACCGCAACCGCGAAACTCGTACCCGTGAGAAAAAAATCGAAAAAATCTGTTTCGAATGCCATGATTTTTCGGAATCATTTTTCCAAGGAAGGGTACTGTGGATTTTCGAGAAAAAAAAATTTCAAGCTAAAAGGAAACCATTAGGTGCATTTTATAGAGAATCTGATTTCGAATAAGAAAAAGTCAACCGCAACCGCGTAACTCGTACCCGTGAGAAAAAAATCGAAAAAATCTGTTTCGAATGCCATGATTTTTCCGAGTCATTTTTCCAAGGGAGGGTACTGTGGATTTTCGAGAAAAAAAAATTTCAAGCTAAAAGGAAACCATTAGGTGCATTTTATAGAGAATCTGATTTCGAATAAGAAAAAGTCAACCGCAACCGCGTAACTCGTACCCGTGAGAAAAAAATCGAAAAAATCTGTTTCGAATGCCATGATTTTTCCGAGTCATTTTTCCAAGGGAGGGTACTGTGGATTTTCGAGAAAAAAAAATTTCAAGCTGAAAGGAAACCATTAGGTGCATTTTATAGAGAATCTGATTTCGAATAAGAAAAAGTCAACCGCAACCGCGTAACTCGTACCCGTGAGAAAAAAATCGAAAAAATCGGTTTCGAATGCCATGATTTTTCCGAGTCATTTTTCCAAGGGAGGGTACTGTGGATTGTCGAGAAAAAAAAATTTCAAGCTAAAAGGAAACCATTAGGTGCATTTTATAGAGAATCTGATTTCGAATAAGAAAAAGTCAACCGCAGCCGCGTAACTCGTACCCGTGAGAAAAAAATCGAAAAAATCTGTTTCGAATGCCATGATTTTTCCGAGTCATTTTTCCAAGGGAGGGTACTGTGGATTTTCGAGAAAAAAAAATTTCAAGCTAAAAGGAAACCATTAGGTGCATTTTATAGAGAATCTGATTTCGAATAAGAAAAAGTCAACCGCAACCGCGTAACTCGTACCCGTGAGAAAAAAATCGAAAAAATCTGTTTCGAATGCCATGATTTTTCCGAGTCATTTTTCCAAGGGAGGGTACTGTGGATTTTCGAGAAAAAAAAATTTCAAGCTAAAAGGAAACCATTAGGTGCATTTTATAGAGAATCTGATTTCGAATAAGAAAAAGTCATCCGCAACCGCGTAACTCGTACCCGTGAGAAATAAATCGAGAAAATCTGTTTCGAATGCCGTGATTTTTCGGACTTATTTTTCCAAGGGTACTGTGGATTTTCGAGAAAAAAAAAATTCAAGCAAATAGGAAACCATTAGGTGCATTTTATAGAGAATCTGATTTCGAATAAGAAAAAGTCAACCGCAACCGCGAAACTCGTACCCGTGAGAAAAAAATCGAAAAAATCTGTTTCGAATGCCATGATTTTTCGGAATCATTTTTCCAAGGAAGGGTACTGTGGATTTTCGAGAAAAAAAAATTTCAAGCTAAAAGGAAACCATTAGGTGCATTTTATAGAGAATCTGATTTCGAATAAGAAAAAGTCAACCGCAACCGCGTAACTCGTACCCGTGAGAAAAAAATCGAAAAAATCTGTTTCGAATGCCATGATTTTTCCGAGTCATTTTTCCAAGGGAGGGTACTGTGGATTTTCGAGAAAAAAAAATTTCAAGCTAAAAGGAAACCATTAGGTGCATTTTATAGAGAATCTGATTTCGAATAAGAAAAAGTCAACCGCAACCTCGTAACTCGTACCCGTGAGAAAAAAATCGAAAAAATCTGTTTCGAATGCCATGATTTTTCCGAGTCATTTTTCCAAGGGAGGGTACTGTGGATTTTCGAGAAAAAAAAATTTCAAGCTAAAAGGAAACCATTAGGTGCATTTTATAGAGAATCTGATTTCGAATAAGAAAAAGTCAACCGCAACCGCGAAACTCGTACCCGTGAGAAAAAAATCGAAAAAATCTGTTTCGAATGCCATGATTTTTCGGAATCATTTTTCCAAGGAAGGGTACTGTGGATTTTCGAGAAAAAAAAATTTCAAGCTAAAAGGAAACCATTAGGTGCATTTTATAGAGAATCTGATTTCGAATAAGAAAAAGTCAACCGCAACCGCGTAACTCGTACCCGTGAGAAAAAAATCGAAAAAATCTGTTTCGAATGCCATGATTTTTCCGAGTCATTTTTCCAAGGGAGGGTACTGTGGATTTTCGAGAAAAAAAAATTTCAAGCTAAAAGGAAACCATTAGGTGCATTTTATAGAGAATCTGATTTCGAATAAGAAAAAGTCAACCGCAACCTCGTAACTCGTACCCGTGAGAAAAAAATCGAAAAAATCTGTTTCGAATGCCATGATTTTTCGGAATCATTTTTCCAAGGAAGGGTACTGTGGATTTTCGAGAAAAAAAAATTTCAAGCTAAAAGGAAACCATTAGGTGCATTTTATAGAGAATCTGATTTCGAATAAGAAAAAGTCATCCGCAACCGCGTAACTCGTACCCGTGAGAAATAAATCGAGAAAATCTGTTTCGAATGCCGTGATTTTTCGGACTTATTTTTCCAAGGGTACTGTGGATTTTCGAGAAAAAAAAAATTCAAGCAAATAGGAAACCATTAGGTGCATTTTATAGAGAATCTGATTTCGAATAAGAAAAAGTCAACCGCAACCGCGAAACTCGTACCCGTGAGAAAAAAATCGAAAAAATCTGTTTCGAATGCCATGATTTTTCGGAATCATTTTTCCAAGGAAGGGTACTGTGGATTTTCGAGAAAAAAAAATTTCAAGCTAAAAGGAAACCATTAGGTGCATTTTATAGAGAATCTGATTTCGAATAAGAAAAAGTCAACCGCAACCGCGTAACTCGTACCCGTGAGAAAAAAATCGAAAAAATCTGTTTCGAATGCCATGATTTTTCCGAGTCATTTTTCCAAGGGAGGGTACTGTGGATTTTCGAGAAAAAAAAATTTCAAGCTAAAAGGAAACCATTAGGTGCATTTTATAGAGAATCTGATTTCGAATAAGAAAAAGTCAACCGCAACCTCGTAACTCGTACCCGTGAGAAAAAAATCGAAAAAATCTGTTTCGAATGCCATGATTTTTCCGAGTCATTTTTCCAAGGGAGGGTACTGTGGATTTTCGAGAAAAAAAAATTTCAAGCTAAAAGGAAACCATTAGGTGCATTTTATAGAGAATCTGATTTCGAATAAGAAAAAGTCAACCGCAACCGCGAAACTCGTACCCGTGAGAAAAAAATCGAAAAAATCTGTTTCGAATGCCATGATTTTTCGGAATCATTTTTCCAAGGAAGGGTACTGTGGATTTTCGAGAAAAAAAAATTTCAAGCTAAAAGGAAACCATTAGGTGCATTTTATAGAGAATCTGATTTCGAATAAGAAAAAGTCAACCGCAACCGCGTAACTCGTACCCGTGAGAAAAAAATCGAAAAAATCTGTTTCGAATGCCATGATTTTTCCGAGTCATTTTTCCAAGGGAGGGTACTGTGGATTTTCGAGAAAAAAAAATTTCAAGCTAAAAGGAAACCATTAGGTGCATTTTATAGAGAATCTGATTTCGAATAAGAAAAAGTCAACCGCAACCTCGTAACTCGTACCCGTGAGAAAAAAATCGAAAAAATCTGTTTCGAATGCCATGATTTTTCCGAGTCATTTTTCCAAGGGAGGGTACTGTGGATTTTCGAGAAAAAAAAATTTCAAGCTAAAAGGAAACCATTAGGTGCATTTTATAGAGAATCTGATTTCGAATAAGAAAAAGTCAACCGCAACCGCGAAACTCGTACCCGTGAGAAAAAAATCGAAAAAATCTGTTTCGAATGCCATGATTTTTCGGAATCATTTTTCCAAGGAAGGGTACTGTGGATTTTCGAGAAAAAAAAATTTCAAGCTAAAAGGAAACCATTAGGTGCATTTTATAGAGAATCTGATTTCGAATAAGAAAAAGTCAACCGCAACCGCGTAACTCGTACCCGTGAGAAAAAAATCGAAAAAATCTGTTTCGAATGCCATGATTTTTCCGAGTCATTTTTCCAAGGGAGGGTACTGTGGATTTTCGAGAAAAAAAAATTTCAAGCTAAAAGGAAACCATTAGGTGCATTTTATAGAGAATCTGATTTCGAATAAGAAAAAGTCAACCGCAACCTCGTAACTCGTACCCGTGAGAAAAAAATCGAAAAAATCTGTTTCGAATGCCATGATTTTTCCGAGTCATTTTTCCAAGGGAGGGTACTGTGGATTTTCGAGAAAAAAAAATTTCAAGCTAAAAGGAAACCATTAGGTGCATTTTATAGAGAATCTGATTTCGAATAAGAAAAAGTCAACCGCAACCGCGTAACTCGTACCCGTGAGAAAAAAATCGAAAAAATCTGTTTCGAATGCCATGATTTTTCCGAGTCATTTTTCCAAGGGAGGGTACTGTGGATTTTCGAGAAAAAAAAATTTCAAGCTAAAAGGAAACCATTAGGTGCATTTTATAGAGAATCTGATTTCGAATAAGAAAAAGTCAACCGCAGCCGCGTAACTCGTACCCGTGAGAAAAAAATCGAAAAAATCTGTTTCGAATGCCATGATTTTTCCGAGTCATTTTTCCAAGGGAGGGTACTGTGGATTTTCGAGAAAAAAAATTTCAAGCTAAAAGGAAACCATTAGGTGCATTTTATAGAGAATCTGATTTCGAATAAGAAAAAGTCAACCGCAACCTCGTAACTCGTACCCGTGAGAAAAAAATCGAAAAAATCTGTTTCGAATGCCATGATTTTTCCGAGTCATTTTTCCAAGGGAGGGTACTGTGGATTTTCGAGAAAAAAAAATTTCAAGCTAAAAGGAAACCATTAGGTGCATTTTATAGAGAATCTGATTTCGAATAAGAAAAAGTCAACCGCAACCGCGTAACTCGTACCCGTGAGAAAAAAATCGAAAAAATCTGTTTCGAATGCCATGATTTTTCCGAGTCATTTTTCCAAGGGAGGGTACTGTGGATTGTCGAGAAAAAAAAATTTCAAGCTAAAATCAAACCATTAGGTGCATTTTATAGAGAATCTGATTTCGAATAAGAAAAAGTCAACCGCAGCCGCGTAACTCGTACCCGTGAGAAAAAAATCGAAAAAATCTGTTTCGAATGCCATGATTTTTCCGAGTCATTTTTCCAAGGGAGGGTACTGTGGATTTTCGAGAAAAAAAAATTTCAAGCTAAAAGGAAACCATTAGGTGCATTTTATAGAGAATCTGATTTCGAATAAGAAAAAGTCATCCGCAACCGCGTAACTCGTACCCGTGAGAAATAAATCGAGAAAATCTGTTTCGAATGCCGTGATTTTTCGGACTTATTTTTCCAAGGGTACTGTGGATTTTCGAGAAAAAAAAATTTCAAGCAAATAGGAAACCATTAGGTGCATTTTATAGAGAATCTGATTTCGAATAAGAAAAAGTCAACCGCAACCGCGTAACTCGTACCCGTGAGAAAAAAATCGAAAAAATCTGTTTCGAATGCCATGATTTTTCCGAGTCATTTTTCCAAGGGAGGGTACTGTGGATTTTCGAGAAAAAAAAATTTCAAGCAAATAGGAAACCATTAGGTGCATTTTATAGAGAATCTGATTTCGAATAAGAAAAAGTCAACCGCAACCGCGAAACTCGTACCCGTGAGAAAAAAATCGAAAAAATCTGTTTCGAATGCCATGATTTTTCGGAATCATTTTTCCAATTAAGGGTACTGTGGATTTTCGAGAAAAAAAAATTTCAAGCTAAAAGGAAACCATTAGGTGCATTTTATAGAGAATCTGATTTCGAATAAGAAAAAGTCAACCGCAACCTCGTAACTCGTACCCGTGAGAAAAAATCGAAAAAATCTGTTTCGAATGCCATGATTTTTCCGAGTCATTTTTCCAAGGGAGGGTACTGTGGATTTTCGAGAAAAAAAAATTTCAAGCTAAAAGGAAACCATTAGGTGCATTTTATAGAGAATCTGATTTCGAATAAGAAAAAGTCAACCGCAGCCGCGTAACTCGTACCCGTGAGAAAAAAATCGAAAAAATCTGTTTCGAATGCCATGATTTTTCCGAGTCATTTTTCCAAGGGAGGGTACTGTGGATTTTCGAGAAAAAAAAATTTCAAGCTAAAAGGAAACCATTAGGTGCATTTTATAGAGAATCTGATTTCGAATAAGAAAAAGTCAACCGCAACCTCGTAACTCGTACCCGTGAGAAAAAAATCGAAAAAATCTGTTTCGAATGCCATGATTTTTCCGAGTCATTTTTCCAAGGGAGGGTACTGTGGATTTTCGAGAAAAAAAAATTTCAAGCTAAAAGGAAACCATTAGGTGCATTTTATAGAGAATCTGATTTCGAATAAGAAAAAGTCAACCGCAACCGCGAAACTCGTACCCGTGAGAAAAAAATCGAAAAAATCTGTTTCGAATGCCATGATTTTTCCGAGTCATTTTTCCAAGGGAGGGTACTGTGGATTTTCGAGAAAAAAAAATTTCAAGCAAATAGGAAACCATTAGGTGCATTTTATAGAGAATCTGATTTCGAATAAGAAAAAGTCAACCGCAACCGCGTAACTCGTACCCGTGAGAAAAAAATCGAAAAAATCTGTTTCGAATGCCATGATTTTTCCGAGTCATTTTTCCAAGGGAGGGTACTGTGGATTTTCGAGAAAAAAAAATTTCAAGCTAAAAGGAAACCATTAGGTGCATTTTATAGAGAATCTGATTTCGAATAAGAAAAAGTCATCCGCAACCGCGTAACTCGTACCCGTGAGAAATAAATCGAGAAAATCTGTTTCGAATGCCGTGATTTTTCGGACTTATTTTTCCAAGGGTACTGTGGATTTTCGAGAAAAAAAAAATTCAAGCAAATAGGAAACCATTAGGTGCATTTTATAGAGAATCTGATTTCGAATAAGAAAAAGTCAACCGCAACCGCGAAACTCGTACCCGTGAGAAAAAAATCGAAAAAATCTGTTTCGAATGCCATGATTTTTCGGAATCATTTTTCCAAGGAAGGGTACTGTGGATTTTCGAGAAAAAAAAATTTCAAGCTAAAAGGAAACCATTAGGTGCATTTTATAGAGAATCTGATTTCGAATAAGAAAAAGTCAACCGCAACCGCGTAACTCGTACCCGTGAGAAAAAAATCGAAAAAATCTGTTTCGAATGCCATGATTTTTCCGAGTCATTTTTCCAAGGGAGGGTACTGTGGATTTTCGAGAAAAAAAAATTTCAAGCTAAAAGGAAACCATTAGGTGCATTTTATAGAGAATCTGATTTCGAATAAGAAAAAGTCAACCGCAACCTCGTAACTCGTACCCGTGAGAAAAAAATCGAAAAAATCTGTTTCGAATGCCATGATTTTTCCGAGTCATTTTTCCAAGGGAGGGTACTGTGGATTTTCGAGAAAAAAAAATTTCAAGCTAAAAGGAAACCATTAGGTGCATTTTATAGAGAATCTGATTTCGAATAAGAAAAAGTCAACCGCAACCGCGAAACTCGTACCCGTGAGAAAAAAATCGAAAAAATCTGTTTCGAATGCCATGATTTTTCGGAATCATTTTTCCAAGGAAGGGTACTGTGGATTTTCGAGAAAAAAAAATTTCAAGCTAAAAGGAAACCATTAGGTGCATTTTATAGAGAATCTGATTTCGAATAAGAAAAAGTCAACCGCAACCGCGTAACTCGTACCCGTGAGAAAAAAATCGAAAAAATCTGTTTCGAATGCCATGATTTTTCCGAGTCATTTTTCCAAGGGAGGGTACTGTGGATTTTCGAGAAAAAAAAATTTCAAGCTAAAAGGAAACCATTAGGTGCATTTTATAGAGAATCTGATTTCGAATAAGAAAAAGTCAACCGCAACCTCGTAACTCGTACCCGTGAGAAAAAAATCGAAAAAATCTGTTTCGAATGCCATGATTTTTCGGAATCATTTTTCCAAGGAAGGGTACTGTGGATTTTCGAGAAAAAAAAATTTCAAGCTAAAAGGAAACCATTAGGTGCATTTTATAGAGAATCTGATTTCGAATAAGAAAAAGTCATCCGCAACCGCGTAACTCGTACCCGTGAGAAATAAATCGAGAAAATCTGTTTCGAATGCCGTGATTTTTCGGACTTATTTTTCCAAGGGTACTGTGGATTTTCGAGAAAAAAAAAATTCAAGCAAATAGGAAACCATTAGGTGCATTTTATAGAGAATCTGATTTCGAATAAGAAAAAGTCAACCGCAACCGCGAAACTCGTACCCGTGAGAAAAAAATCGAAAAAATCTGTTTCGAATGCCATGATTTTTCGGAATCATTTTTCCAAGGAAGGGTACTGTGGATTTTCGAGAAAAAAAAATTTCAAGCTAAAAGGAAACCATTAGGTGCATTTTATAGAGAATCTGATTTCGAATAAGAAAAAGTCAACCGCAACCGCGTAACTCGTACCCGTGAGAAAAAAATCGAAAAAATCTGTTTCGAATGCCATGATTTTTCCGAGTCATTTTTCCAAGGGAGGGTACTGTGGATTTTCGAGAAAAAAAAATTTCAAGCTAAAAGGAAACCATTAGGTGCATTTTATAGAGAATCTGATTTCGAATAAGAAAAAGTCAACCGCAACCTCGTAACTCGTACCCGTGAGAAAAAAATCGAAAAAATCTGTTTCGAATGCCATGATTTTTCCGAGTCATTTTTCCAAGGGAGGGTACTGTGGATTTTCGAGAAAAAAAAATTTCAAGCTAAAAGGAAACCATTAGGTGCATTTTATAGAGAATCTGATTTCGAATAAGAAAAAGTCAACCGCAACCGCGAAACTCGTACCCGTGAGAAAAAAATCGAAAAAATCTGTTTCGAATGCCATGATTTTTCGGAATCATTTTTCCAAGGAAGGGTACTGTGGATTTTCGAGAAAAAAAAATTTCAAGCTAAAAGGAAACCATTAGGTGCATTTTATAGAGAATCTGATTTCGAATAAGAAAAAGTCAACCGCAACCGCGTAACTCGTACCCGTGAGAAAAAAATCGAAAAAATCTGTTTCGAATGCCATGATTTTTCCGAGTCATTTTTCCAAGGGAGGGTACTGTGGATTTTCGAGAAAAAAAAATTTCAAGCTAAAAGGAAACCATTAGGTGCATTTTATAGAGAATCTGATTTCGAATAAGAAAAAGTCAACCGCAACCTCGTAACTCGTACCCGTGAGAAAAAAATCGAAAAAATCTGTTTCGAATGCCATGATTTTTCCGAGTCATTTTTCCAAGGGAGGGTACTGTGGATTTTCGAGAAAAAAAAATTTCAAGCTAAAAGGAAACCATTAGGTGCATTTTATAGAGAATCTGATTTCGAATAAGAAAAAGTCAACCGCAACCGCGAAACTCGTACCCGTGAGAAAAAAATCGAAAAAATCTGTTTCGAATGCCATGATTTTTCGGAATCATTTTTCCAAGGAAGGGTACTGTGGATTTTCGAGAAAAAAAAATTTCAAGCTAAAAGGAAACCATTAGGTGCATTTTATAGAGAATCTGATTTCGAATAAGAAAAAGTCAACCGCAACCGCGTAACTCGTACCCGTGAGAAAAAAATCGAAAAAATCTGTTTCGAATGCCATGATTTTTCCGAGTCATTTTTCCAAGGGAGGGTACTGTGGATTTTCGAGAAAAAAAAATTTCAAGCTAAAAGGAAACCATTAGGTGCATTTTATAGAGAATCTGATTTCGAATAAGAAAAAGTCAACCGCAACCTCGTAACTCGTACCCGTGAGAAAAAAATCGAAAAAATCTGTTTCGAATGCCATGATTTTTCCGAGTCATTTTTCCAAGGGAGGGTACTGTGGATTTTCGAGAAAAAAAAATTTCAAGCTAAAAGGAAACCATTAGGTGCATTTTATAGAGAATCTGATTTCGAATAAGAAAAAGTCAACCGCAACCGCGTAACTCGTACCCGTGAGAAAAAAATCGAAAAAATCTGTTTCGAATGCCATGATTTTTCCGAGTCATTTTTCCAAGGGAGGGTACTGTGGATTTTCGAGAAAAAAAAATTTCAAGCTAAAAGGAAACCATTAGGTGCATTTTATAGAGAATCTGATTTCGAATAAGAAAAAGTCAACCGCAGCCGCGTAACTCGTACCCGTGAGAAAAAAATCGAAAAAATCTGTTTCGAATGCCATGATTTTTCCGAGTCATTTTTCCAAGGGAGGGTACTGTGGATTTTCGA
Source organism: Pholcus phalangioides (assembly GCF_987345545.1). Taxonomy (NCBI): domain Eukaryota; kingdom Metazoa; phylum Arthropoda; class Arachnida; order Araneae; family Pholcidae; genus Pholcus; species Pholcus phalangioides. The sequence continues at coordinate 14,853,201 of NW_028301628.1, forward strand.
GAAAAAAAATTTCAAGCTAAAAGGAAACCATTAGGTGCATTTTATAGAGAATCTGATTTCGAATAAGAAAAAGTCAACCGCAACCTCGTAACTCGTACCCGTGAGAAAAAAATCGAAAAAATCTGTTTCGAATGCCATGATTTTTCCGAGTCATTTTTCCAAGGGAGGGTACTGTGGATTTTCGAGAAAAAAAAATTTCAAGCTAAAAGGAAACCATTAGGTGCATTTTATAGAGAATCTGATTTCGAATAAGAAAAAGTCAACCGCAACCGCGTAACTCGTACCCGTGAGAAAAAAATCGAAAAAATCTGTTTCGAATGCCATGATTTTTCCGAGTCATTTTTCCAAGGGAGGGTACTGTGGATTGTCGAGAAAAAAAAATTTCAAGCTAAAATCAAACCATTAGGTGCATTTTATAGAGAATCTGATTTCGAATAAGAAAAAGTCAACCGCAGCCGCGTAACTCGTACCCGTGAGAAAAAAATCGAAAAAATCTGTTTCGAATGCCATGATTTTTCCGAGTCATTTTTCCAAGGGAGGGTACTGTGGATTTTCGAGAAAAAAAAATTTCAAGCTAAAAGGAAACCATTAGGTGCATTTTATAGAGAATCTGATTTCGAATAAGAAAAAGTCATCCGCAACCGCGTAACTCGTACCCGTGAGAAATAAATCGAGAAAATCTGTTTCGAATGCCGTGATTTTTCGGACTTATTTTTCCAAGGGTACTGTGGATTTTCGAGAAAAAAAAATTTCAAGCAAATAGGAAACCATTAGGTGCATTTTATAGAGAATCTGATTTCGAATAAGAAAAAGTCAACCGCAACCGCGTAACTCGTACCCGTGAGAAAAAAATCGAAAAAATCTGTTTCGAATGCCATGATTTTTCCGAGTCATTTTTCCAAGGGAGGGTACTGTGGATTTTCGAGAAAAAAAAATTTCAAGCAAATAGGAAACCATTAGGTGCATTTTATAGAGAATCTGATTTCGAATAAGAAAAAGTCAACCGCAACCGCGAAACTCGTACCCGTGAGAAAAAAATCGAAAAAATCTGTTTCGAATGCCATGATTTTTCGGAATCATTTTTCCAATTAAGGGTACTGTGGATTTTCGAGAAAAAAAAATTTCAAGCTAAAAGGAAACCATTAGGTGCATTTTATAGAGAATCTGATTTCGAATAAGAAAAAGTCAACCGCAACCTCGTAACTCGTACCCGTGAGAAAAAATCGAAAAAATCTGTTTCGAATGCCATGATTTTTCCGAGTCATTTTTCCAAGGGAGGGTACTGTGGATTTTCGAGAAAAAAAAATTTCAAGCTAAAAGGAAACCATTAGGTGCATTTTATAGAGAATCTGATTTCGAATAAGAAAAAGTCAACCGCAGCCGCGTAACTCGTACCCGTGAGAAAAAAATCGAAAAAATCTGTTTCGAATGCCATGATTTTTCCGAGTCATTTTTCCAAGGGAGGGTACTGTGGATTTTCGAGAAAAAAAAATTTCAAGCTAAAAGGAAACCATTAGGTGCATTTTATAGAGAATCTGATTTCGAATAAGAAAAAGTCAACCGCAACCTCGTAACTCGTACCCGTGAGAAAAAAATCGAAAAAATCTGTTTCGAATGCCATGATTTTTCCGAGTCATTTTTCCAAGGGAGGGTACTGTGGATTTTCGAGAAAAAAAAATTTCAAGCTAAAAGGAAACCATTAGGTGCATTTTATAGAGAATCTGATTTCGAATAAGAAAAAGTCAACCGCAACCGCGAAACTCGTACCCGTGAGAAAAAAATCGAAAAAATCTGTTTCGAATGCCATGATTTTTCCGAGTCATTTTTCCAAGGGAGGGTACTGTGGATTTTCGAGAAAAAAAAATTTCAAGCAAATAGGAAACCATTAGGTGCATTTTATAGAGAATCTGATTTCGAATAAGAAAAAGTCAACCGCAACCGCGAAACTCGTACCCGTGAGAAAAAAATCGAAAAAATCTGTTTCGAATGCCATGATTTTTCCGAGTCATTTTTCCAAGGGAGGGTACTGTGGATTTTCGAGAAAAAAAAATTTCAAGCAAATAGGAAACCATTAGGTGCATTTTATAGAGAATCTGATTTCGAATAAGAAAAAGTCAACCGCAACCGCGTAACACGTACCCGTGAGAAAAAAATCGAAAAAATCTGTTTCGAATGCCATGATTTTTACAAGTCATTTTTCCAAGGGAGGGTACTGTGGATTGTCGAGAAAAAAAAATTTCAAGCTAAAAGGAAACCATTAGGTGCATTTTATAGAGAATCTGATTTCGAATAAGAAAAAGTCAACCGCAGCCGCGTAACTCGTACCCGTGAGAAAAAAATCGAAAAAATCTGTTTCGAATGCCATGATTTTTCCGAGTCATTTTTCCAAGGGAGGGTACTGTGGATTTTCGAGAAAAAAAAATTTCAAGCTAAAAGGAAACCATTAGGTGCATTTTATAGAGAATCTGATTTCGAATAAGAAAAAGTCAACCGCAACCGCGTAACTCGTACCCGTGAGAAAAAAATCGAAAAAATCTGTTTCGAATGCCATGATTTTTACAAGTCATTTTTCCAAGGGAGGGTACTGTGGATTGTCGAGAAAAAAAAATTTCAAGCTAAAAGGAAACCATTAGGTGCATTTTATAGAGAATCTGATTTCGAATAAGAAAAAGTCAACCGCAACCGCGTAACTCGTACCCGTGAGAAAAAAATCGAAAAAATCGGTTTCGAATGCCATGATTTATCCGAGTCATTTTTCCAAGGGAGGGTACTGTGGATTTTCGAGAAAAAAAAATTTCAAGCTAAAAGGAAACCATTAGGTGCATTTTATAGAGAATCTGATTTCGAATAAGAAAAAGTCATCCGCAACCGCGTAACTCGTACCCGTGAGAAATAAATCGAGAAAATCTGTTTCGAATGCCGTGATTTTTCGGACTTATTTTTCAAAGGGTACTGTGGATTTTCGAGAAAAAAAAATTTCAAGCAAATAGGAAACCATTAGGTGCATTTTATAGAGAATCTGATTTCGAATAAGAAAAAGTCAACCGCAACCGCGAAACTCGTACCCGTGAGAAAAAAATCGAAAAAATCTGTTTCGAATGCCATGATTTTTCGGAATCATTTTTCCAAGGAAGGGTACTGTGGATTTTCGAGAAAAAAAAATTTCAAGCTAAAAGGAAACCATTAGGTGCATTTTATAGAGAATCTGATTTCGAATAAGAAAAAGTCAACCGCAACCGCGTAACTCGTACCCGTGAGAAAAAAATCGAAAAAATCTGTTTCGAATGCCATGATTTTTCCGAGTCATTTTTCCAAGGGAGGGTACTGTGGATTTTCGAGAAAAAAAAATTTCAAGCTAAAAGGAAACCATTAGGTGCATTTTATAGAGAATCTGATTTCGAATAAGAAAAAGTCAACCGCAACCGCGTAACTCGTACCCGTGAGAAAAAAATCGAAAAAATCTGTTTCGAATGCCATGATTTTTCCGAGTCATTTTTCCAAGGGAGGGTACTGTGGATTTTCGAGAAAAAAAAATTTCAAGCTAAAAGGAAACCATTAGGTGCATTTTATAGAGAATCTGATTTCGAATAAGAAAAAGTCAACCGCAACCGCGTAACTCGTACCCGTGAGAAAAAAATCGAAAAAATCGGTTTCGAATGCCATGATTTTTCCGAGTCATTTTTCCAAGGGAGGGTACTGTGGATTGTCGAGAAAAAAAAATTTCAAGCTAAAAGGAAACCATTAGGTGCATTTTATAGAGAATCTGATTTCGAATAAGAAAAAGTCAACCGCAGCCGCGTAACTCGTACCCGTGAGAAAAAAATCGAAAAAATCTGTTTCGAATGCCATGATTTTTCCGAGTCATTTTTCCAAGGGAGGGTACTGTGGATTTTCGAGAAAAAAAAATTTCAAGCTAAAAGGAAACCATTAGGTGCATTTTATAGAGAATCTGATTTCGAATAAGAAAAAGTCAACCGCAACCGCGTAACTCGTACCCGTGAGAAAAAAATCGAAAAAATCTGTTTCGAATGCCATGATTTTTCCGAGTCATTTTTCCAAGGGAGGGTACTGTGGATTTTCGAGAAAAAAAAATTTCAAGCTAAAAGGAAACCATTAGGTGCATTTTATAGAGAATCTGATTTCGAATAAGAAAAAGTCATCCGCAACCGCGTAACTCGTACCCGTGAGAAATAAATCGAGAAAATCTGTTTCGAATGCCGTGATTTTTCGGACTTATTTTTCCAAGGGTACTGTGGATTTTCGAGAAAAAAAAAATTCAAGCAAATAGGAAACCATTAGGTGCATTTTATAGAGAATCTGATTTCGAATAAGAAAAAGTCAACCGCAACCGCGAAACTCGTACCCGTGAGAAAAAAATCGAAAAAATCTGTTTCGAATGCCATGATTTTTCGGAATCATTTTTCCAAGGAAGGGTACTGTGGATTTTCGAGAAAAAAAAATTTCAAGCTAAAAGGAAACCATTAGGTGCATTTTATAGAGAATCTGATTTCGAATAAGAAAAAGTCAACCGCAACCGCGTAACTCGTACCCGTGAGAAAAAAATCGAAAAAATCTGTTTCGAATGCCATGATTTTTCCGAGTCATTTTTCCAAGGGAGGGTACTGTGGATTTTCGAGAAAAAAAAATTTCAAGCTAAAAGGAAACCATTAGGTGCATTTTATAGAGAATCTGATTTCGAATAAGAAAAAGTCAACCGCAACCTCGTAACTCGTACCCGTGAGAAAAAAATCGAAAAAATCTGTTTCGAATGCCATGATTTTTCCGAGTCATTTTTCCAAGGGAGGGTACTGTGGATTTTCGAGAAAAAAAAATTTCAAGCTAAAAGGAAACCATTAGGTGCATTTTATAGAGAATCTGATTTCGAATAAGAAAAAGTCAACCGCAACCGCGAAACTCGTACCCGTGAGAAAAAAATCGAAAAAATCTGTTTCGAATGCCATGATTTTTCGGAATCATTTTTCCAAGGAAGGGTACTGTGGATTTTCGAGAAAAAAAAATTTCAAGCTAAAAGGAAACCATTAGGTGCATTTTATAGAGAATCTGATTTCGAATAAGAAAAAGTCAACCGCAACCGCGTAACTCGTACCCGTGAGAAAAAAATCGAAAAAATCTGTTTCGAATGCCATGATTTTTCCGAGTCATTTTTCCAAGGGAGGGTACTGTGGATTTTCGAGAAAAAAAAATTTCAAGCTAAAAGGAAACCATTAGGTGCATTTTATAGAGAATCTGATTTCGAATAAGAAAAAGTCAACCGCAACCTCGTAACTCGTACCCGTGAGAAAAAAATCGAAAAAATCTGTTTCGAATGCCATGATTTTTCCGAGTCATTTTTCCAAGGGAGGGTACTGTGGATTTTCGAGAAAAAAAAATTTCAAGCTAAAAGGAAACCATTAGGTGCATTTTATAGAGAATCTGATTTCGAATAAGAAAAAGTCAACCGCAACCGCGTAACTCGTACCCGTGAGAAAAAAATCGAAAAAATCTGTTTCGAATGCCATGATTTTTCCGAGTCATTTTTCCAAGGGAGGGTACTGTGGATTTTCGAGAAAAAAAAATTTCAAGCTAAAAGGAAACCATTAGGTGCATTTTATAGAGAATCTGATTTCGAATAAGAAAAAGTCAACCGCAGCCGCGTAACTCGTACCCGTGAGAAAAAAATCGAAAAAATCTGTTTCGAATGCCATGATTTTTCCGAGTGATTTTTCCAAGGGAGGGTACTGTGGATTTTCGAGAAAAAAAATTTCAAGCTAAAAGGAAACCATTAGGTGCATTTTATAGAGAATCTGATTTCGAATAAGAAAAAGTCAACCGCAACCTCGTAACTCGTACCCGTGAGAAAAAAATCGAAAAAATCTGTTTCGAATGCCATGATTTTTCCGAGTCATTTTTCCAAGGGAGGGTACTGTGGATTTTCGAGAAAAAAAAATTTCAAGCTAAAAGGAAACCATTAGGTGCATTTTATAGAGAATCTGATTTCGAATAAGAAAAAGTCAACCGCAACCGCGTAACTCGTACCCGTGAGAAAAAAATCGAAAAAATCTGTTTCGAATGCCATGATTTTTCCGAGTCATTTTTCCAAGGGAGGGTACTGTGGATTGTCGAGAAAAAAAAATTTCAAGCTAAAATCAAACCATTAGGTGCATTTTATAGAGAATCTGATTTCGAATAAGAAAAAGTCAACCGCAGCCGCGTAACTCGTACCCGTGAGAAAAAAATCGAAAAAATCTGTTTCGAATGCCATGATTTTTCCGAGTCATTTTTCCAAGGGAGGGTACTGTGGATTTTCGAGAAAAAAAAATTTCAAGCTAAAAGGAAACCATTAGGTGCATTTTATAGAGAATCTGATTTCGAATAAGAAAAAGTCATCCGCAACCGCGTAACTCGTACCCGTGAGAAATAAATCGAGAAAATCTGTTTCGAATGCCGTGATTTTTCGGACTTATTTTTCCAAGGGTACTGTGGATTTTCGAGAAAAAAAAATTTCAAGCAAATAGGAAACCATTAGGTGCATTTTATAGAGAATCTGATTTCGAATAAGAAAAAGTCAACCGCAACCGCGTAACTCGTACCCGTGAGAAAAAAATCGAAAAAATCTGTTTCGAATGCCATGATTTTTCCGAGTCATTTTTCCAAGGGAGGGTACTGTGGATTTTCGAGAAAAAAAAATTTCAAGCAAATAGGAAACCATTAGGTGCATTTTATAGAGAATCTGATTTCGAATAAGAAAAAGTCAACCGCAACCGCGAAACTCGTACCCGTGAGAAAAAAATCGAAAAAATCTGTTTCGAATGCCATGATTTTTCTGAATCATTTTTCCAAGGAAGGGTACTGTGGATTTTCGAGAAAAAAAAATTTCAAGCTAAAAGGAAACCATTAGGTGCATTTTATAGAGAATCTGATTTCGAATAAGAAAAAGTCAACCGCAACCTCGTAACTCGTACCCGTGAGAAAAAAATCGAAAAAATCTGTTTCGAATGCCATGATTTTTCCGAGTCATTTTTCCAAGGGAGGGTACTGTGGATTTTCGAGAAAAAAAAATTTCAAGCTAAAAGGAAACCATTAGGTGCATTTTATAGAGAATCTGATTTCGAATAAGAAAAAGTCAACCGCAGCCGCGTAACTCGTACCCGTGAGAAAAAAATCGAAAAAATCTGTTTCGAATGCCATGATTTTTCCGAGTCATTTTTCCAAGGGAGGGTACTGTGGATTTTCGAGAAAAAAAAATTTCAAGCTAAAAGGAAACCATTAGGTGCATTTTATAGAGAATCTGATTTCGAATAAGAAAAAGTCAACCGCAACCGCGTAACTCGTACCCGTGAGAAAAAAATCGAAAAAATCTGTTTCGAATGCCATGATTTTTCCGAGTCATTTTTCCAAGGGAGGGTACTGTGGATTTTCGAGAAAAAAAAATTTCAAGCTAAAAGGAAACCATTAGGTGCATTTTATAGAGAATCTGATTTCGAATAAGAAAAAGTCAACCGCAACCGCGTAACTCGTACCCGTGAGAAAAAAATCGAAAAAATCTGTTTCGAATGCCATGATTTTTCCGAGTCATTTTTCCAAGGGAGGGTACTGTGGATTTTCGGGAAAAAAAAATTTCAAGCTAAAAGGAAACCATTAGGTGCATTTTATAGAGAATCTGATTTCGAATAAGAAAAAGTCAACCGCAACCGCGTAACTCGTACCCGTGAGAAAAAAATCGAAAAAATCTGTTTCGAATGCCATGATTTTTCCGAGTCATTTTTCCAAGGGAGGGTACTGTGGATTTTCGAGAAAAAAAAATTTCAAGCTAAAAGGAAACCATTAGGTGCATTTTATAGAGAATCTGATTTCGAATAAGAAAAAGTCATCCGCAACCGCGTAACTCGTACCCGTGAGAAATAAATCGAGAAAATCTGTTTCGAATGCCGTGATTTTTCGGACTCATTTTTCCAAGGGTACTGTGGATTTTCGAGAAAAAAAAATTTCAAGCAAATAGGAAACCATTAGGTGCATTTTATAGAGAATCTGATTTCGAATAAGAAAAAGTCAACCGCAACCGCGTAACTCGTACCCGTGAGAAAAAAATCGAAAAAATCTGTTTCGAATGCCATGATTTTTCCGAGTCATTTTTCCAAGGGAGGGTACTGTGGATTTTCGAGAAAAAAAAATTTCAAGCAAATAGGAAACCATTAGGTGCATTTTATAGAGAATCTGATTTCGAATAAGAAAAAGTCAACCGCAACCGCGAAACTCGTACCCGTGAGAAAAAAATCGAAAAAATCTGTTTCGAATGCCATGATTTTTCGGAATCATTTTTCCAAGGAAGGGTACTGTGGATTTTCGAGAAAAAAAAATTTCAAGCTAAAAGGAAACCATTAGGTGCATTTTATAGAGAATCTGATTTCGAATAAGAAAAAGTCAACCGCAACCTCGTAACTCGTACCCGTGAGAAAAAAATCGAAAAAATCTGTTTCGAATGCCATGATTTTTCCGAGTCATTTTTCCAAGGAAGGGTACTGTGGATTTTCGAGAAAAAAAAATTTCAAGCTAAAAGGAAACCATTAGGTGCATTTTATAGAGAATCTTATTTCGAATAAGAAAAAGTCAACCGCAACCTCGTAACTCGTACCCGTGAGAAAAAAATCGAAAAAATCTGTTTCGAATGCCATGATTTTTCCGAGTCATTTTTCCAAGGGAGGGTACTGTGGATTTTCGAGAAAAAAAAAATTTCAAGCTAAAAGGAAACCATTAGGTGAATTTTATAGAGAATCTGATTTCGAATAAGAAAAAGTCAACCGCAGCCGCGTAACTCGTACCCGTGAGAAAAAAATCGAAAAAATCTGTTTCGAATACCATGATTTTTCCGAGTCATTTTTCCAAGGGAGGGTACTGTGGATTTTCGAGAAAAAAAAATTTCAAGCTAAAAGGAAACCATTAGGTGCATTTTATAGAGAATCTGATTTCGAATAAGAAAAAGTCAACCGCAACCGCGTAACTCGTACCCGTGAGAAAAAAATCGAAAAAATCTGTTTCGAATGCCATGATTTTTCCGAGTCATTTTTCCAAGGGAGGGTACTGTGGATTTTCGAGAAAAAAAAATTTCAAGCTAAAATTAAACCATTAGGTGCATTTTATAGAGAATCTGATTTCGAATAAGAAAAAGTCAACCGCAACCGCGTAACTCGTACCCGTGAGAAAAAAATCGAAAAAATCTGTTTCGAATGCCATGATTTTTCCGAGTCATTTTTCCAAGGGAGGGTACTGTGGATTTTCGGGAAAAAAAAATTTCAAGCTAAAAGGAAACCATTAGGTGCATTTTATAGAGAATCTGATTTCGAATAAGAAAAAGTCAACCGCAACCGCGTAACTCGTACCCGTGAGAAAAAAATCGAAAAAATCTGTTTCGAATGCCATGATTTTTCCGAGTCATTTTTCCAAGGAAGGGTACTGTGGATTTTCGAGAAAAAAAAATTTCAAGCTAAAAGGAAACCATTAGGTGCATTTTATAGAGAATCTTATTTCGAATAAGAAAAAGTCAACCGCAACCTCGTAACTCGTACCCGTGAGAAAAAAATCGAAAAAATCTGTTTCGAATGCCATGATTTTTCCGAGTCATTTTTCCAAGGGAGGGTACTGTGGATTTTCGAGAAAAAAAAATTTCAAGCAAATAGGAAACCATTAGGTGCATTTTATAGAGAATCTGATTTCGAATAAGAAAAAGTCAACCGCAACCGCGTAACTCGTACCCGTGAGAAAAAAATCGAAAAAATCTGTTTCGAATGCCATGATTTTTCCGAGTCATTTTTCCAAGGGAGGGAGGGTACTCTGGATTTTCGAGAAACAAAAAATTCAAGCTAAAAGGAAACCATTAGGTGCATTTTATAGAGAATCTGATTTCGAATAAGAAAAAGTCAACCGCAACCTCGTAACTCGTACCCGTGAGAAAAAAATCGAAAAAATCTGTTTCGAATGCCATGATTTTTCCGAGTCATTTTTCCAAGGAAGGGTACTGTGGATTTTCGAGAAAAAAAAATTTCAAGCTAAAAGGAAACCATTAGGTGCATTTTATAGAGAATCTTATTTCGAATAAGAAAAAGTCAACCGCAACCTCGTAACTCGTACCCGTGAGAAAAAAATCGAAAAAATCTGTTTCGAATGCCATGATTTTTCCGAGTCATTTTTCCAAGGGAGGGTACTGTGGATTTTCGAGAAAAAAAAATTTCAAGCTAAAAGGAAACCATTAGGTGAATTTTATAGAGAATCTGATTTCGAATAAGAAAAAGTCAACCGCAGCCGCGTAACTCGTACCCGTGAGAAAAAAATCGAAAAAATCTGTTTCGAATACCATGATTTTTCCGAGTCATTTTTCCAAGGGAGGGTACTGTGGATTTTCGAGAAAAAAAAATTTCAAGCTAAAAGGAAACCATTAGGTGCATTTTATAGAGAATCTGATTTCGAATAAGAAAAAGTCAACCGCAACCGCGTAACTCGTACCCGTGAGAAAAAAATCGAAAAAATCTGTTTCGAATGCCATGATTTTTCCGAGTCATTTTTCCAAGGGAGGGTACTGTGGATTTTCGAGAAAAAAAAATTTCAAGCTAAAATTAAACCATTAGGTGCATTTTATAGAGAATCTGATTTCGAATAAGAAAAAGTCAACCGCAACCGCGTAACTCGTACCCGTGAGAAAAAAATCGAAAAAATCTGTTTCGAATGCCATGATTTTTCCGAGTCATTTTTCCAAGGGAGGGTACTGTGGATTTTCGGGAAAAAAAAATTTCAAGCTAAAAGGAAACCATTAGGTGCATTTTATAGAGAATCTGATTTCGAATAAGAAAAAGTCAACCGCAACCGCGTAACTCGTACCCGTGAGAAAAAAATCGAAAAAATCTGTTTCGAATGCCATGATTTTTCCGAGTCATTTTTCCAAGGGAGGGTACTGTGGATTTTCGGGAAAAAAAAATTTCAAGCTAAAAGGAAACCATTAGGTGCATTTTATAGAGAATCTGATTTCGAATAAGAAAAAGTCAACCGCAACCGCGTAACTCGTACCCGTGAGAAAAAAATCGAAAAAATCTGTTTCGAATGCCATGATTTTTCCGAGTCATTTTTCCAAGGGAGGGTACTGTGGATTTTCGAGAAAAAAAAATTTCAAGCTAAAAGGAAACCATTAGGTGCATTTTATAGAGAATCTGATTTCGAATAAGAAAAAGTCATCCGCAACCGCGTAACTCGTACCCGTGAGAAATAAATCGAGAAAATCTGTTTCGAATGCCGTGATTTTTCGGACTCATTTTTCCAAGGGTACTGTGGATTTTCGAGAAAAAAAAATTTCAAGCAAATAGGAAACCATTAGGTGCATTTTATAGAGAATCTGATTTCGAATAAGAAAAAGTCAACCGCAACCGCGTAACTCGTACCCGTGAGAAAAAAATCGAAAAAATCTGTTTCGAATGCCATGATTTTTCCGAGTCATTTTTCCAAGGGAGGGTACTGTGGATTTTCGAGAAAAAAAAATTTCAAGCAAATAGGAAACCATTAGGTGCATTTTATAGAGAATCTGATTTCGAATAAGAAAAAGTCAACCGCAACCGCGAAACTCGTACCCGTGAGAAAAAAATCGAAAAAATCTGTTTCGAATGCCATGATTTTTCGGAATCATTTTTCCAAGGAAGGGTACTGTGGATTTTCGAGAAAAAAAAATTTCAAGCTAAAAGGAAACCATTAGGTGCATTTTATAGAGAATCTGATTTCGAATAAGAAAAAGTCAACCGCAACCTCGTAACTCGTACCCGTGAGAAAAAAATCGAAAAAATCTGTTTCGAATGCCATGATTTTTCCGAGTCATTTTTCCAAGGAAGGGTACTGTGGATTTTCGAGAAAAAAAAATTTCAAGCTAAAAGGAAACCATTAGGTGCATTTTATAGAGAATCTTATTTCGAATAAGAAAAAGTCAACCGCAACCTCGTAACTCGTACCCGTGAGAAAAAAATCGAAAAAATCTGTTTCGAATGCCATGATTTTTCCGAGTCATTTTTCCAAGGGAGGGTACTGTGGATTTTCGAGAAAAAAAAATTTCAAGCTAAAAGGAAACCATTAGGTGAATTTTATAGAGAATCTGATTTCGAATAAGAAAAAGTCAACCGCAGCCGCGTAACTCGTACCCGTGAGAAAAAAATCGAAAAAATCTGTTTCGAATACCATGATTTTTCCGAGTCATTTTTCCAAGGGAGGGTACTGTGGATTTTCGAGAAAAAAAAATTTCAAGCTAAAAGGAAACCATTAGGTGCATTTTATAGAGAATCTGATTTCGAATAAGAAAAAGTCAACCGCAACCGCGTAACTCGTACCCGTGAGAAAAAAATCGAAAAAATCTGTTTCGAATGCCATGATTTTTCCGAGTCATTTTTCCAAGGGAGGGTACTGTGGATTTTCGAGAAAAAAAAATTTCAAGCTAAAATTAAACCATTAGGTGCATTTTATAGAGAATCTGATTTCGAATAAGAAAAAGTCAACCGCAACCGCGTAACTCGTACCCGTGAGAAAAAAATCGAAAAAATCTGTTTCGAATGCCATGATTTTTCCGAGTCATTTTTCCAAGGGAGGGTACTGTGGATTTTCGGGAAAAAAAAATTTCAAGCTAAAAGGAAACCATTAGGTGCATTTTATAGAGAATCTGATTTCGAATAAGAAAAAGTCAACCGCAACCGCGTAACTCGTACCCGTGAGAAAAAAATCGAAAAAATCTGTTTCGAATGCCATGATTTTTCCGAGTCATTTTTCCAAGGGAGGGAGGGTACTCTGGATTTTCGAGAAACAAAAAATTCAAGCTAAAAGGAAACCATTAGGTGCATTTTATAGAGAATCAGATTTCGAATACGAAAAAGTCAACCGTAACCGCGTAACTCGTACCCGTGAGAAAAAAATCTGTTTCGAATGCCATGATTTTTCCAAGGGAGGGTACTGTGGATTTTCGAGAAAAAAAAATTTCAAGCTAAAAGGAAACCATTAGGTGCATTTTATAGAGAATCTGATTTCGAATAAGAAAAAGTCAACCGCAGCCGCGTAACTCGTACCCGTGAGAAAAAAATCCAAAAAATCTGTTTCGAATGCGATGATTTTTCCGAGTCATTTTTCCAAGGGAGGGTACTGTGGATTTTCGAGAAAAAAAAATTTCAAGCTAAAAGGAAACCATTAGGTGCATTTTATAGAGAATCTGATTTCGAATAAGAAAAAGTCAACCGCAACCTCGTAACTCGTACCCGTGAGAAAAAAATCGAAAAAATCTGTTTCGAATGCCATGATTTTTCCGAGTCATTTTTCCAAGGGAGGGTACTGTGGATTTTCGAGAAAAAAAAATTTCAAGCTAAAAGGAAACCATTAGGTGCATTTTATAGAGAATCTGATTTCGAATAAGAAAAAGTCAACCGCAGCCGCGTAACTCGTACCCGTGAGAAAAAAATCGAAAAAATCTGTTTCGAATGCCATGATTTTTCCGAGTCATTTTTCCAAGGGAGGGTACTATGGATTTTCGAGAAAAAAAAATTTCAAGCTAAAAGGAAACCATTAGGTGCATTTTATAGAGAATCTGCTTTCGAATAAGAAAAAGTCAACCGCAACCGCGTAACTCGTACCCGTGAGAAAAAAATCGAAAAAATCTGTTTCGAATGCCATGATTTTTCCGAGTCATTTTTCCAAGGGAGGGTACTGTGGATTTTCGAGAAAAAAAAATTTCAAGCAAATAGGAAACCATTAGGTGCATTTTATAGAGAATCTGATTTCGAATAAGAAAAAGTCAACCGCAACCGCGTAACTCGTACCCGTGAGAAATAAATCGAGAAAATCTGTTTCGAATGCCGTGATTTTTCGGACTTATTTTTCCAAGGGTACTGTGGATTTTCGAGAAAAAAAAATTTCAAGCAAATAGGAAACCATTAGGTGCATTTTATAGAGAATCTGATTTCGAATAAGAAAAAGTCAACCGCAACCGCGAAACTCGTACCCGTGAGAAAAAAATCGAAAAAATCTGTTTCGAATGCCATGATTTTTCGGAATCATTTTTCCAAGGAAGGGTACTGTGGATTTTCGAGAAAAAAAAATTTCAAGCTAAAAGGAAACCATTAGGTGCATTTTATAGAGAATCTGATTTCGATTAAGAAAAAGTCAACCGCAACCGCGTAACTCGTACCCGTGAGAAAAAAATCGAAAAAATCTGTTTCGAATGCCATGATTTTTCCGAGTCATTTTTCCAAGGGAGGGTACTGTGGATTTTCGAGAAAAAAAAATTTCAAGCTAAAAGGAAACCATTAGGTGCATTTTATAGAGAATCTGATTTCGAATAAGAAAAAGTCAACCGCAACCTCGTAACTCGTACCCGTGAGAAAAAAATCGAAAAAATCTGTTTCGAATGCCATGATTTTTCCGAGTCATTTTTCCAAGGGAGGGTACTGTGGATTTTCGAGAAAAAAAAATTTCAAGCTAAAAGGAAACCATTAGGTGCATTTTGTAGAGAATCTGATTTCGAATAAGAAAAAGTCAACCGCAACCGCGTAACTCGTACCCGTGAGAAAAAAATCGAAAAAATCTGTTTCGAATGCCATGATTTTTCCGAGTCATTTTTCCAAGGGAGGGTACTGTGGATTTTCGAGAAAAAAAAATTTCAAGCTAAAAGGAAACCATTAGGTGCATTTTATAGAGAATCTGATTTCGAATAAGAAAAAGTCAACCGCAACCGCGTAACTCGTACCCGTGAGAAAAAAATCGAAAAATTCTGTTTCGAATGCCATGATTTTTCCGAGTCATTTTTCCAAGGGAGGGTACTGTGGATTGTCGAGAAAAAAAAATTTCAAGCTAAAAGGAAACCATTAGGTGCATTTTATAGAGAATCTGATTTCGAATAAGAAAAAGTCAACCGCAGCCGCGTAACTCGTACCCGTGAGAAAAAAATCGAAAAAATCTGTTTCGAATGCCATGATTTTTCCGAGTCATTTTTCCAAGGGAGGGTACTGTGGACTTTCGAGAAAAAAAAATTTCAAGCTAAAAGGAAACCATTAGGTGCATTTTATAGAGAATCTGATTTCGAATAAGAAAAAGTCAACCGCAACCTCGTAACTCGTACCCGTGAGAAAAAAATCGAAAAAATCTGTTTCGAATGCCATGATTTTTCCGAGTCATTTTTCCAAGGGAGGGTACTGTGGATTTTCGAGAAAAAAAAATTTCAAGCTAAAAGGAAACCATTAGGTGCATTTTATGGAGAATCTGATTTCGAATAAGAAAAAGTCAACCGCAACCACATAACTCGTACCCGTGAGAAAAAAATCGAGAAAATCTGTTTCGAATGCCATGATTTTTCGGACTCATTTTTCCAAGGGAGGGTACTGTGGATTTTCGAGAAAAAAAAATTTCAAGCTAAAAGGAAACCATTAGGTTCATTTTATAGAGAATCTGATTTCGAATAAGAAAAAGTCAACCGCAACCGCGTAACTCGTACCCGTGAGAAAAAAATCGAAAAAATCTGTTTCGAATGCCATGATTTTTCCGAGTCATTTTTCCAAGGGAGGGTACTGTGGATTTTCGAGAAAAAAAAATTTCAAGCAAAAAGGAAACCATTAGGTGCATTTTATAGAGAATCTGATTTCGAATAAGAAAAAGTCAACCGCAACCGCGTAACTCGTACCCGTGAGAAAAAAATCGAAAAAATCTGTTTCGAATGCCATGATTTTTCCGAGTCATTTTTCCAAGGGAGGGTACTGTGGATTTTCGAGAAAAAAAAATTTCAAGCTAAAAGGAAACCATTAGGTGCATTTTGTAGAGAATCTGATTTCGAATAAGAAAAAGTCAACCGCAACCGCGTAACTCGTACCCGTGAGAAAAAAATCGAAAAAATCTGTTTCGAATGCCATGATTTTTCCGAGTCATTTTTCCAAGGGAGGGTACTGTGGATTTTCGAGAAAAAAAAATTTCAAGCTAAAAGGAAACCATTAGGTGCATTTTATAGAGAATCTGATTTCGAATAAGAAAAAGTCAACCGCAACCGCGTAACTCGTACCCGTGAGAAAAAAATCGAAAAATTCTGTTTCGAATGCCATGATTTTTCCGAGTCATTTTTCCAAGGGAGGGTACTGTGGATTGTCGAGAAAAAAAAATTTCAAGCTAAAAGGAAACCATTAGGTGCATTTTATAGAGAATCTGATTTCGAATAAGAAAAAGTCAACCGCAGCCGCGTAACTCGTACCCGTGAGAAAAAAATCGAAAAAATCTGTTTCGAATGCCATGATTTTTCCGAGTCATTTTTCCAAGGGAGGGTACTGTGGACTTTCGAGAAAAAAAAATTTCAAGCTAAAAGGAAACCATTAGGTGCATTTTATAGAGAATCTGATTTCGAATAAGAAAAAGTCAACCGCAACCTCGTAACTCGTACCCGTGAGAAAAAAATCGAAAAAATCTGTTTCGAATGCCATGATTTTTCCGAGTCATTTTTCCAAGGGAGGGTACTGTGGATTTTCGAGAAAAAAAAATTTCAAGCAAATAGGAAACCATTAGGTGCATTTTATAGAGAATCTGATTTCGAATAAGAAAAAGTCAACCGCAACCGCGAAACTCGTACCCGTGAGAAAAAAATCGAAAAAATCTGTTTCGAATGCCATGATTTTTCGGAATCATTTTTCCAAGGAAGGGTACTGTGGATTTTCGAGAAAAAAAAATTTCAAGCTAAAAGGAAACCATTAGGTGCATTTTATAGAGAATCTGATTTCGAATAAGAAAAAGTCAACCGCAACCGCGTAACTCGTACCCGTGAGAAAAAAATCGAAAAAATCTGTTTCGAATGCCATGATTTTTCCGAGTCATTTTTCCAAGGGAGGGTACTGTGGATTTTCGAGAAAAAAAAATTTCAAGCTAAAAGGAAACCATTAGGTGCATTTTATAGAGAATCTGATTTCGAATAAGAAAAAGTCAACCGCAACCGCGTAACTCGTACCCGTGAGAAAAAAATCGAAAAAATCTGTTTCGAATGCCATGATTTTTCCGAGTCATTTTTCCAAGGGAGGGTACTGTGGATTGTCGAGAAAAAAAAATTTCAAGCTAAAAGGAAACCATTAGGTGCATTATATAGAGAATCTGATTTCGAATAAGAAAAAGTCAACCGCAGCCGCGTAACTCGTACCCGTGAGAAAAAAATCGAAAAAATCTGTTTCGAATGCCATGATTTTTCCGAGTCATTTTTCCAAGGGAGGGTACTGTGGATTTTCGAGAAAAAAAAATTTCAAGCTAAAAGGAAACCATTAGGTGCATTTTATAGAGAATCTGATTTCGAATAAGAAAAAGTCATCCGCAACCGCGTAACTCGTACCCGTGAGAAATAAATCGAGAAAATCTGTTTCGAATGCCGTGATTTTTCGGACTTATTTTTCCAAGGGTACTGTGGATTTTCGAGAAAAAAAAATTTCAAGCAAATAGGAAACCATTAGGTGCATTTTATAGAGAATCTGATTTCGAATAAGAAAAAGTCAACCGCAACCTCGTAACTCGTACCCGTGAGAAAAAAATCGAAAAAATCTGTTTCGAATGCCATGATTTTTCCGAGTCATTTTTCCAAGGGAGGGTACTGTGGATTTTCGAGAAAAAAAAATTTCAAGCTAAAAGGAAACCATTAGGTGCATTTTATGGAGAATCTGATTTCGAATAAGAAAAAGTCATCCGCAACCACATAACTCGTACCCGTGAGAAAAAAATCGAGAAAATCTGTTTCGAATGCCATGATTTTTCGGACTCATTTTTCCAAGGGAGGGTACTGTGGATTTTCGAGAAAAAAAAATTTCAAGCTAAAAGGAAACCATTAGGTTCATTTTATAGAGAATCTGATTTCGAATAAGAAAAAGTCAACCGCAACCGCGTAACTCGTACCCGTGAGAAAAAAATCGAAAAAATCTGTTTCGAATGCCATGATTTTTCCGAGTCATTTTTCCAAGGGAGGGTACTGTGGATTTTCGAGAAAAAAAAATTTCAAGCAAAAAGGAAACCATTAGGTGCATTTTATAGAGAATCTGATTTCGAATAAGAAAAAGTCAACCGCAACCGCGTAACTCGTACCCGTGAGAAAAAAATCGAAAAAATCTGTTTCGAATGCCATGATTTTTCCGAGTCATTTTTCCAAGGGAGGGTACTGTGGATTTTCGAGAAAAAAAAATTTCAAGCTAAAAGGAAACCATTAGGTGCATTTTGTAGAGAATCTGATTTCGAATAAGAAAAAGTCAACCGCAACCGCGTAACTCGTACCCGTGAGAAAAAAATCGAAAAAATCTGTTTCGAATGCCATGATTTTTCCGAGTCATTTTTCCAAGGGAGGGTACTGTGGATTTTCGAGAAAAAAAAATTTCAAGCTAAAAGGAAACCATTAGGTGCATTTTATAGAGAATCTGATTTCGAATAAGAAAAAGTCAACCGCAACCGCGTAACTCGTACCCGTGAGAAAAAAATCGAAAAATTCTGTTTCGAATGCCATGATTTTTCCGAGTCATTTTTCCAAGGGAGGGTACTGTGGATTGTCGAGAAAAAAAAATTTCAAGCTAAAAGGAAACCATTAGGTGCATTTTATAGAGAATCTGATTTCGAATAAGAAAAAGTCAACCGCAGCCGCGTAACTCGTACCCGTGAGAAAAAAATCGAAAAAATCTGTTTCGAATGCCATGATTTTTCCGAGTCATTTTTCCAAGGGAGGGTACTGTGGACTTTCGAGAAAAAAAAATTTCAAGCTAAAAGGAAACCATTAGGTGCATTTTATAGAGAATCTGATTTCGAATAAGAAAAAGTCAACCGCAACCTCGTAACTCGTACCCGTGAGAAAAAAATCGAAAAAATCTGTTTCGAATGCCATGATTTTTCCGAGTCATTTTTCCAAGGGAGGGTACTGTGGATTTTCGAGAAAAAAAAATTTCAAGCAAATAGGAAACCATTAGGTGCATTTTATAGAGAATCTGATTTCGAATAAGAAAAAGTCAACCGCAACCGCGAAACTCGTACCCGTGAGAAAAAAATCGAAAAAATCTGTTTCGAATGCCATGATTTTTCGGAATCATTTTTCCAAGGAAGGGTACTGTGGATTTTCGAGAAAAAAAAATTTCAAGCTAAAAGGAAACCATTAGGTGCATTTTATAGAGAATCTGATTTCGAATAAGAAAAAGTCAACCGCAACCGCGTAACTCGTACCCGTGAGAAAAAAATCGAAAAAATCTGTTTCGAATGCCATGATTTTTCCGAGTCATTTTTCCAAGGGAGGGTACTGTGGATTTTCGAGAAAAAAAAATTTCAAGCTAAAAGGAAACCATTAGGTGCATTTTATAGAGAATCTGATTTCGAATAAGAAAAAGTCAACCGCAACCGCGTAACTCGTACCCGTGAGAAAAAAATCGAAAAAATCTGTTTCGAATGCCATGATTTTTCCGAGTCATTTTTCCAAGGGAGGGTACTGTGGATTGTCGAGAAAAAAAAATTTCAAGCTAAAAGGAAACCATTAGGTGCATTATATAGAGAATCTGATTTCGAATAAGAAAAAGTCAACCGCAGCCGCGTAACTCGTACCCGTGAGAAAAAAATCGAAAAAATCTGTTTCGAATGCCATGATTTTTCCGAGTCATTTTTCCAAGGGAGGGTACTGTGGATTTTCGAGAAAAAAAAATTTCAAGCTAAAAGGAAACCATTAGGTGCATTTTATAGAGAATCTGATTTCGAATAAGAAAAAGTCATCCGCAACCGCGTAACTCGTACCCGTGAGAAATAAATCGAGAAAATCTGTTTCGAATGCCGTGATTTTTCGGACTTATTTTTCCAAGGGTACTGTGGATTTTCGAGAAAAAAAAATTTCAAGCAAATAGGAAACCATTAGGTGCATTTTATAGAGAATCTGATTTCGAATAAGAAAAAGTCAACCGCAACCGCGAAACTCGTACCCGTGAGAAAAAAATCGAAAAAATCTGTTTCGAATGCCATGATTTTTCGGAATCATTTTTCCAAGGAAGGGTACTGTGGATTTTCGAGAAAAAAAAATTTCAAGCTAAAAGGAAACCATTAGGTGCATTTTATAGAGAATCTGATTTCGATTAAGAAAAAGTCAACCGCAACCGCGTAACTCGTACCCGTGAGAAAAAAATCGAAAAAATCTGTTTCGAATGCCATGATTTTTCCGAGTCATTTTTCCAAGGGAGGGTACTGTGGATTTTCGAGAAAAAAAAATTTCAAGCTAAAAGGAAACCATTAGGTGCATTTTATAGAGAATCTGATTTCGAATAAGAAAAAGTCAACCGCAACCTCGTAACTCGTACCCGTGAGAAAAAAATCGAAAAAATCTGTTTCGAATGCCATGATTTTTCCGAGTCATTTTTCCAAGGGAGGGTACTGTGGATTTTCGAGAAAAAAAAATTTCAAGCTAAAAGGAAACCATTAGGTGCATTTTATAGAGAATCTGATTTCGAATAAGAAAAAGTCAACCGCAACCGCGTAACTCGTACCCGTGAGAAAAAAATCGAAAAATTCTGTTTCGAATGCCATGATTTTTCCGAGTCATTTTTCCAAGGGAGGGTACTGTGGATTGTCGAGAAAAAAAAATTTCAAGCTAAAAGGAAACCATTAGGTGCATTTTATAGAGAATCTGATTTCGAATAAGAAAAAGTCAACCGCAGCCGCGTAACTCGTACCCGTGAGAAAAAAATCGAAAAAATATGTTTCGAATGCCATGATTTTTCCGAGTCATTTTTCCAAGGGAGGGTACTGTGGATTTTCGGGAAAAAAAAATTTCAAGCTAAAAGGAAACCATTAGGTGCATTTTATAGAGAATCTGATTTCGAATAAGAAAAAGTCAACCGCAACCGCGTAACTCGTACCCGTGAGAAAAAAATCGAAAAAATCTGTTTCGAATGCCATGATTTTTCCGAGTCATTTTTCCAAGGGAGGGTACTGTGGATTTTCGAGAAAAAAAAATTTCATGCTAAAAGGAAACCATTAGGTGCATTTTATAGAGAATCTGATTTCGAATAAGAAAAAGTCATCCGCAACCGCGTAACTCGTACCCGTGAGAAATAAATCGAGAAAATCTGTTTCGAATGCCGTGATTTTTCGGACTTATTTTTCCAAGGGTACTGTGGATTTTCGAGAAAAAAAAATTTCAAGCAAATAGGAAACCATTAGGTGCATTTTATAGAGAATCTGATTTCGAATAAGAAAAAGTCAACCGCAACCGCGAAACTCGTACCCGTGAGAAAAAAATCGAAAAAATCTGTTTCGAATGCCATGATTTTTCGGAATCATTTTTCCAAGGAAGGGTACTGTGGATTTTCGAGAAAAAAAAATTTCAAGCTAAAAGGAAACCATTAGGTGCATTTTGTAGAGAATCTGATTTCGAATAAGAAAAAGTCAACCGCAACCGCGTAACTCGTACCCGTGAGAAAAAAATCGAAAAAATCTGTTTCGAATGCCATGATTTTTCCGAGTCATTTTTCCAAGGGAGGGTACTGTGGATTTTCGAGAAAAAAAAATTTCAAGCTAAAAGGAAACCATTAGGTGCATTTTATAGAGAATCTGATTTCGAATAAGAAAAAGTCAACCGCAACCGCGTAACTCGTACCCGTGAGAAAAAAATCGAAAAAATCTGTTTCGAATGCCATGATTTTTCCGAGTCATTTTTCCAAGGGAGGGTACTGTGGATTTTCGAGAAAAAAAAATTTCAAGCTAAAAGGAAACCATTAGGTGCATTTTATAGAGAATCTGATTTCGAATAAGAAAAAGTCAACCGCAGCCGCGTAACTCGTACCCGTGAGAAAAAAATCGAAAAAATCTGTTTCGAATGCCATGATTTTTCCGAGTCATTTTTCCAAGGGAGGGTACTGTGGATTTTCGAGAAAAAAAAATTTCAAGCTAAAAGGAAACCATTAGGTGCATTTTATAGAGAATCTGATTTCGAATAAGAAAAAGTCAACCGCAACCTCGTAACTCGTACCCGTGAGAAAAAAATCGAAAAAATCTGTTTCGAATGCCATGATTTTTCCGAGTCATTTTTCCAAGGGAGGGTACTGTGGATTTTCGAGAAAAAAAAATTTCAAGCTAAAAGGAAACCATTAGGTGCATTTTATAGAGAATCTGATTTCGAATAAGAAAAAGTCAACCGCAACCGCGTAACTCGTACCCGTGAGAAAAAAATCGAAAAAATCTGTTTCGAATGCCATGATTTTTCCGAGTCATTTTTCCAAGGGAGGGTACTGTGGATTGTCGAGAAAAAAAAATTTCAAGCTAAAAGGAAACCATTAGGTGCATTATATAGAGAATCTGATTTCGAATAAGAAAAAGTCAACCGCAGCCGCGTAACTCGTACCCGTGAGAAAAAAATCGAAAAAATCTGTTTCGAATGCCATGATTTTTCCGAGTCATTTTTCCAAGGGAGGGTACTGTGGATTTTCGAGAAAAAAAAATTTCAAGCTAAAAGGAAACCATTAGGTGCATTTTATAGAGAATCTGATTTCGAATAAGAAAAAGTCATCCGCAACCGCGTAACTCGTACCCGTGAGAAATAAATCGAGAAAATCTGTTTCGAATGCCGTGATTTTTCGGACTTATTTTTCCAAGGGTACTGTGGATTTTCGAGAAAAAAAAATTTCAAGCAAATAGGAAACCATTAGGTGCATTTTATAGAGAATCTGATTTCGAATAAGAAAAAGTCAACCGCAACCACGAAACTCGTACCCGTGAGAAAAAAATCGAAAAAATCTGTTTCGAATGCCATGATTTTTCGGAATCATTTTTCCAAGGAAGGGTACTGTGGATTTTCGAGAAAAAAAATTTCAAGCTAAAAGGAAACCATTAGGTGCATTTTATAGAGAATCTGATTTCGAATAAGAAAAAGTCAACCGCAACCGCGTAACTCGTACCCGTGTGAAAAAAATCGAAAAAATCTGTTTCGAATGCCATGATTTTTCCGAGTCATTTTTCCAAGGGAGGGTACTGTGGATTTTCGAGAAAAAAAAATTTCAAGCTAAAAGGAAACCATTAGGTGCATTTTATAGAGAATCTGATTTCGAATAAGAAAAAGTCAACCGCAACCTCGTAACTCGTACCCGTGAGAAAAAAATCGAAAAAATCTGTTTCGAATGCCATGATTTTTCCGAGTCATTTTTCCAAGGGAGGGTACTGTGGATTTTCGAGAAAAAAAAATTTCAAGCTAAAAGGAAACCATTAGGTGCATTTTATAGAGAATCTGATTTCGAATAAGAAAAAGTCAAACGCAACCGCGTAACTCGTACCCGTGAGAAAAAAATCGAAAAAATCTGTTTCGAATACCATGATTTTTCCGAGTCATTTTTCCAAGGGAGGGTACTGTGGATTTTCGGGAAAAAAAAATTTCAAGCTAAAAGGAAACCATTAGGTGCATTTTATAGAGAATCTGATTTCGAATAAGAAAAAGTCAACCGCAACCGCGTAACTCGTACCCGTGAGAAAAAAATCGAAAAAATCAGTTTCGAATGCCATGATTTTTCCGAGTCATTTTTCCAAGGGAGGGAGGGTACTGTGGATTTTCGAGAAAAAAAAATTTCAAGCTAAAAGGAAACCATTAGGTGCATTTTATAGAGAATTTGATTTCGAATAAGAAAAAGTCAACCGCAACCGCGTAACACGTACCCGTGAGAAAAAAATCGAAAAAATCTGTTTCGAATGCCATGATTTTTACAAGTCATTTTTCCAAGGGAGGGTACTGTGGATTGTCGAGAAAAAAAAATTTCAAGCTAAAAGGAAACCATTAGGTGCATTTTATAGAGAATCTGATTTCGAATAAGAAAAAGTCAACCGCAGCCGCGTAACTCGTACCCGTGAGAAAAAAATCGAAAAAATCTGTTTCGAATGCCATGATTTTTCCGAGTCATTTTTCCAAGGGAGGGTACTGTGGACTTTCGAGAAAAAAAAATTTCAAGCTAAAAGGAAACCATTAGGTGCATTTTATAGAGAATCTGATTTCGAATAAGAAAAAGTCAACCGCAACCGCGTAACTCGTACCCGTGAGAAAAAAATCGAAAAAATCTGTTTCGAATGCCATGATTTTTCCGAGTCATTTTTCCAAGGGAGGGTACTGTGGATTTTCGAGAAAAAAAAATTTCAAGCTAAAAGGAAACCATTAGGTGCATTTTATAGAGAATCTGATTTCGAATAAGAAAAAGTCAACCGCAACCGCGTAACTCGTACCCGTGAGAAAAAAATCGAAAAAATCTGTTTCGAATGCCATGATTTTTACAAGTCATTTTTCCAAGGGAGGGTACTGTGGATTGTCGAGAAAAAAAAATTTCAAGCTAAAAGGAAACCATTAGGTGCATTTTATAGAGAATCTGATTTCGAATAAGAAAAAGTCAACCGCAGCCGCGTAACTCGTACCCGTGAGAAAAAAATCGAAAAAATCTGTTTCGAATGCCATGATTTTTCCGAGTCATTTTTCCAAGGGAGGGTACTGTGGATTTTCGAGAAAAAAAAATTTCAAGCTAAAATTAAACCATTAGGTGCATTTTATAGAGAATCTGATTTCGAATAAGAAAAAGTCAACCGCAACCGCGTAACTCGTACCCGTGAGAAAAAAATCGAAAAAATCTGTTTCGAATGCCATGATTTATCCGAGTCATTTTTCCAAGGGAGGGTACTGTGGATTTTCGAGAAAAAAAAATTTCAAGCTAAAAGGAAACCATTAGGTGCATTTTATAGAGAATCTGATTTCGAATAAGAAAAAGTCATCCGCAACCGCGTAACTCGTACCCGTGAGAAATAAATCGAGAAAATCTGTTTCGAATGCCGTGATTTTTCGGACTTATTTTTCCAAGGGTACTGTGGATTTTCAAGAAAAAAAAATTTCAAGCAAATAGGAAACCATTAGGTGCATTTTATAGAGAATCTGATTTCGAATAAGAAAAAGTCAACCGCAACCGCGTAACTCGTACCCGTGAGAAAAAAATCGAAAAAATCTGTTTCGAATGCCATGATTTTTACAAGTCATTTTTCCAAGGGAGGGTACTGTGGATTGTCGAGAAAAAAAAATTTCAAGCTAAAAGGAAACCATTAGGTGCATTTTATAGAGAATCTGATTTCGAATAAGAAAAAGTCAACCGCAGCCGCGTAACTCGTACCCGTGAGAAAAAAATCGAAAAAATCTGTTTCGAATGCCATGATTTTTCCGAGTCATTTTTCCAAGGGAGGGTACTGTGGATTTTCGAGAAAAAAAAATTTCAAGCTAAAATTAAACCATTAGGTGCATTTTATAGAGAATCTGATTTCGAATAAGAAAAAGTCAACCGCAACCGCGTAACTCGTACCCGTGAGAAAAAAATCGAAAAAATCTGTTTCGAATGCCATGATTTATCCGAGTCATTTTTCCAAGGGAGGGTACTGTGGATTTTCGAGAAAAAAAAATTTCAAGCTAAAAGGAAACCATTAGGTGCATTTTATAGAGAATCTGATTTCGAATAAGAAAAAGTCATCCGCAACCGCGTAACTCGTACCCGTGAGAAATAAATCGAGAAAATCTGTTTCGAATGCCGTGATTTTTCGGACTTATTTTTCCAAGGGTACTGTGGATTTTCAAGAAAAAAAAATTTCAAGCAAATAGGAAACCATTAGGTGCATTTTATAGAGAATCTGATTTCGAATAAGAAAAAGTCAACCGCAACCGCGAAACTCGTACCCGTGAGAAAAAAATCGAAAAAATCTGTTTCGAATGCCATGATTTTTCCGAGTCATTTTTCCAAGGGAGGGTACTGTGGATTTTCGAGAAAAAAAAATTTCAAGCTAAAAGGAAACCATTAGGTGCATTTTATAGAGAATCTGATTTCGAATAAGAAAAAGTCAACCGCAACCGCGTAACTCGTACCCGTGAGAAAAAAATCGAAAAAATCTGTTTCGAATGCCATGATTTTTCCGAGTCATTTTTCCAAGGGAGGGTACTGTGGATTTTCGAGAAAAAAAAATTTCAAGCTAAAAGGAAACCATTAGGTGCATTTTATAGAGAATCTGATTTCGAATAAGAAAAAGTCAACCGCAACCTCGTAACTCGTACCCGTGAGAAAAAAATCGAAAAAATCTGTTTCGAATGCCATGATTTTTCCGAGTCATTTTTCCAAGGGAGGGTACTGTGGATTTTCGAGAAAAAAAAATTTCAAGCTAAAAGGAAACCATTAGGTGCATTTTATAGAGAATCTGATTTCGAATAAGAAAAAGTCAAACGCAACCGCGTAACTCGTACCCGTGAGAAAAAAATCGAAAAAATCTGTTTCGAATACCATGATTTTTCCGAGTCATTTTTCCAAGGGAGGGTACTGTGGATTTTCGGGAAAAAAAAATTTCAAGCTAAAAGGAAACCATTAGGTGCATTTTATAGAGAATCTGATTTCGAATAAGAAAAAGTCAACCGCAACCGCGTAACTCGTACCCGTGAGAAAAAAATCGAAAAAATCTGTTTCGAATGCCATGATTTTTCCGAGTCATTTTTCCAAGGGAGGGTACTGTGGATTTTCGAGAAAAAAAAATTTCAAGCTAAAAGGAAACCATTAGGTGCATTTTATAGAGAATTTGATTTCGAATAAGAAAAAGTCAACCGCAACCGCGTAACACGTACCCGTGAGAAAAAAATCGAAAAAATCTGTTTCGAATGCCATGATTTTTACAAGTCATTTTTCCAAGGGAGGGTACTGTGGATTGTCGAGAAAAAAAAATTTCAAGCTAAAAGGAAACCATTAGGTGCATTTTATAGAGAATCTGATTTCGAATAAGAAAAAGTCAACCGCAGCCGCGTAACTCGTACCCGTGAGAAAAAAATCGAAAAAATCTGTTTCGAATGCCATGATTTTTCCGAGTCATTTTTCCAAGGGAGGGTACTGTGGACTTTCGAGAAAAAAAAATTTCAAGCTAAAAGGAAACCATTAGGTGCATTTTATAGAGAATCTGATTTCGAATAAGAAAAAGTCAACCGCAACCGCGTAACTCGTACCCGTGAGAAAAAAATCGAAAAAATCTGTTTCGAATGCCATGATTTTTCCGAGTCATTTTTCCAAGGGAGGGTACTGTGGATTTTCGAGAAAAAAAAATTTCAAGCTAAAAGGAAACCATTAGGTGCATTTTATAGAGAATCTGATTTCGAATAAGAAAAAGTCAACCGCAACCGCGTAACTCGTACCCGTGAGAAAAAAATCGAAAAAATCTGTTTCGAATGCCATGATTTTTACAAGTCATTTTTCCAAGGGAGGGTACTGTGGATTGTCGAGAAAAAAAATTTCAAGCTAAAAGGAAACCATTAGGTGCATTTTATAGAGAATCTGATTTCGAATAAGAAAAAGTCAACCGCAGCCGCGTAACTCGTACCCGTGAGAAAAAAATCGAAAAAATCTGTTTCGAATGCCATGATTTTTCCGAGTCATTTTTCCAAGGGAGGGTACTGTGGATTTTCGAGAAAAAAAAATTTCAAGCTAAAAGGAAACCATTAGGTGCATTTTATAGAGAATCTGATTTCGAATAAGAAAAAGTCAACCGCAACCGCGTAACTCGTACCCGTGAGAAAAATATCGAAAAAATCTGTTTCGAATGCCATGATTTATCCGAGTCATTTTTCCAAGGGAGGGTACTGTGGATTTTCGAGAAAAAAAAATTTCAAGCTAAAAGGAAACCATTAGGTGCATTTTATAGAGAATCTGATTTCGAATAAGAAAAAGTCATCCGCAACCGCGTAACTCGTACCCGTGAGAAAAAAATCGAAAAAATCTGTTTCGAATGCCATGATTTTTCCGAGTCATTTTTCCAAGGGAGGGTACTGTGGATTTTCGAGAAAAAAAAATTTCAAGCTAAAAGGAAACCATTAGGTGCATTTTATAGAGAATCTGATTTCGAATAAGAAAAAGTCAACCGCAGCCGCGTAACTCGTACCCGTGAGAAAAAAATCGAAAAAATCTGTTTCGAATGCCATGATTTTTCCGAGTCATTTTTCCAAGGGAGGGTACTGTGGACTTTCGAGAAAAAAAAATTTCAAGCTAAAAGGAAACCATTAGGTGCATTTTATAGAGAATCTGATTTCGAATAAGAAAAAGTCAACCGCAACCGCGTAACTCGTACCCGTGAGAAAAAAATCGAAAAAATCTGTTTCGAATGCCATGATTTTTCCGAGTCATTTTTCCAAGGGAGGGTACTGTGGATTTTCGAGAAAAAAAAATTTCAAGCTAAAAGGAAACCATTAGGTGCATTTTATAGAGAATCTGATTTCGAATAAGAAAAAGTCAACCGCAACCGCGTAACTCGTACCCGTGAGAAAAAAATCGAAAAAATCTGTTTCGAATGCCATGATTTTTACAAGTCATTTTTCCAAGGGAGGGTACTGTGGATTGTCGAGAAAAAAAATTTCAAGCTAAAAGGAAACCATTAGGTGCATTTTATAGAGAATCTGATTTCGAATAAGAAAAAGTCAACCGCAGCCGCGTAACTCGTACCCGTGAGAAAAAAATCGAAAAAATCTGTTTCGAATGCCATGATTTTTCCGAGTCATTTTTCCAAGGGAGGGTACTGTGGATTTTCGAGAAAAAAAAATTTCAAGCTAAAAGGAAACCATTAGGTGCATTTTATAGAGAATCTGATTTCGAATAAGAAAAAGTCAACCGCAACCGCGTAACTCGTACCCGTGAGAAAAAAATCGAAAAAATCTGTTTCGAATGCCATGATTTATCCGAGTCATTTTTCCAAGGGAGGGTACTGTGGATTTTCGAGAAAAAAAAATTTCAAGCTAAAAGGAAACCATTAGGTGCATTTTATAGAGAATCTGATTTCGAATAAGAAAAAGTCATCCGCAACCGCGTAACTCGTACCCGTGAGAAATAAATCGAGAAAATCTGTTTCGAATGCCGTGATTTTTCGGACTTATTTTTCCAAGGGTACTGTGGATTTTCGAGAAAAAAAAATTTCAAGCAAATAGGAAACCATTAGGTGCATTTTATAGAGAATCTGATTTCGAATAAGAAAAAGTCAACCGCAACCGCGAAACTCGTACCCGTGAGAAAAAAATCGAAAAAATCTGTTTCGAATGCCATGATTTTTCGGAATCATTTTTCCAAGGAAGGGTACTGTGGATTTTCGAGAAAAAAAAATTTCAAGCTAAAAGGAAACCATTAGGTGCATTTTATAGAGAATCTGATTTCGAATAAGAAAAAGTCAACCGCAACCGCGTAACTCGTACCCGTGAGAAAAAAATCGAAAAAATCTGTTTCGAATGCCATGATTTTTCCGAGTCATTTTTCCAAGGGAGGGTACTGTGGATTTTCGAGAAAAAAAAATTTCAAGCTAAAAGGAAACCATTAGGTGCATTTTATAGAGAATCTGATTTCGAATAAGAAAAAGTCAACCGCAACCGCGTAACTCGTACCCGTGAGAAAAAAATCGAAAAAATCTGTTTCGAATGCCATGATTTTTCCGAGTCATTTTTCCAAGGGAGGGTACTGTGGATTTTCGAGAAAAAAAAATTTCAACCTAAAAGGAAACCATTAGGTGCATTTTATAGAGAATCTGATTTCGAATAAGAAAAAGTCAACCGCAACCGCGTAACTCGTACCCGTGAGAAAAAAATCGAAAAAATCTGTTTCGAATGCCATGATTTTTCCGAGTCATTTTTCCAAGGGAGGGTACTGTGGATTGTCGAGAAAAAAAAATTTCAAGCTAAAAGGAAACCATTAGGTGCATTTTATAGAGAATCTGATTTCGAATACGAAAAAGTCAACCGCAGCCGCGTAACTCGTACCCGTGAGAAAAAAATCGAAAAAATCTGTTTCGAATGCCATGATTTTTCCGAGTCATTTTTCCAAGGGAGGGTACTGTGGATTTTCGAGAAAAAAATTTTCAAGCTAAAAGGAAACCATTAGGTGCATTTTATAGAGAATCTGATTTCGAATAAGAAAAAGTCATCCGCAACCGCGTAACTCGTACCCGTGAGAAATAAATCGAGAAAATCTGTTTCGAATGCCGTGATTTTTCGGACTTATTTTTCCAAGGGTACTGTGGATTTTCGAGAAAAAAAAAATTCAAGCAAATAGGAAACCATTAGGTGCATTTTATAGAGAATCTGATTTCGAATAAGAAAAAGTCAACCGCAACCGCGAAACTCGTACCCGTGAGAAAAAAATCGAAAAAATCTGTTTCGAATGCCATGATTTTTCGGAATCATTTTTCCAAGGAAGGGTACTGTGGATTTTCGAGAAAAAAAAATTTCAAGCTAAAAGGAAACCATTAGGTGCATTTTATAGAGAATCTGATTTCGAATAAGAAAAAGTCAACCGCAACCGCGTAACTCGTACCCGTGAGAAAAAAATCGAAAAAATCTGTTTCGAATGCCATGATTTTTCCGAGTCATTTTTCCAAGGGAGGGTACTGTGGATTTTCGAGAAAAAAAAATTTCAAGCTAAAAGGAAACCATTAGGTGCATTTTATAGAGAATCTGATTTCGAATAAGAAAAAGTCAACCGCAACCTCGTAACTCGTACCCGTGAGAAAAAAATCGAAAAAATCTGTTTCGAATGCCATGATTTTTCCGAGTCATTTTTCCAAGGGAGGGTACTGTGGATTTTCGAGAAAAAAAAATTTCAAGCTAAAAGGAAACCATTAGGTGCATTTTATAGAGAATCTGATTTCGAATAAGAAAAAGTCATCCGCAACCGCGTAACTCGTACCCGTGAGAAAAAAATCGAAAAAATCTGTTTCGAATGCCATGATTTTTCCGAGTCATTTTTCCAAGGGAGGGTACTGTGGATTTTCGAGAAAAAAAAATTTCAAGCTAAAAGGAAACCATTAGGTGCATTTTATAGAGAATCTGATTTCGAATAAGAAAAAGTCAACCGCAACCGCGTAACTCGTACCCGTGAGAAAAAAATCGAAAAAATCTGTTTCGAATGCCATGATTTTTCCGAGTCATTTTTCCAAGGGAGGGTACTGTGGATTTTCGAGAAAAAAAAATTTCAAGCTAAAAGGAAACCATTAGGTGCATTTTATAGAGAATCTGATTTCGAATAAGAAAAAGTCAACCGCAACCTCGTAACTCGTACCCGTGAGAAAAAAATCGAAAAAATCTGTTTCGAATGCCATGATTTTTCCGAGTCATTTTTCCAAGGGAGGGTACTGTGGATTTTCGAGAAAAAAAAATTTCAAGCTAAAAGGAAACCATTAGGTGCATTTTATAGAGAATCTGATTTCGAATAAGAAAAAGTCAAACGCAACCGCGTAACTCGTACCCGTGAGAAAAAAATCGAAAAAATCTGTTTCGAATACCATGATTTTTCCGAGTCATTTTTCCAAGGGAGGGTACTGTGGATTTTCGGGAAAAAAAAATTTCAAGCTAAAAGGAAACCATTAGGTGCATTTTATAGAGAATCTGATTTCGAATAAGAAAAAGTCAACCGCAACCGCGTAACTCGTACCCGTGAGAAAAAAATCGAAAAAATCTGTTTCGAATGCCATGATTTTTCCGAGTCATTTTTCCAAGGGAGGGTACTGTGGATTTTCGAGAAAAAAAAATTTCAAGCTAAAAGGAAACCATTAGGTGCATTTTATAGAGAATTTGATTTCGAATAAGAAAAAGTCAACCGCAACCGCGTAACACGTACCCGTGAGAAAAAAATCGAAAAAATCTGTTTCGAATGCCATGATTTTTAC
Source organism: Pholcus phalangioides (assembly GCF_987345545.1). Taxonomy (NCBI): domain Eukaryota; kingdom Metazoa; phylum Arthropoda; class Arachnida; order Araneae; family Pholcidae; genus Pholcus; species Pholcus phalangioides. The sequence goes on from NW_028301628.1 coordinate 14,884,893, forward strand.
AAGTCATTTTTCCAAGGGAGGGTACTGTGGATTGTCGAGAAAAAAAAATTTCAAGCTAAAAGGAAACCATTAGGTGCATTTTATAGAGAATCTGATTTCGAATAAGAAAAAGTCAACCGCAGCCGCGTAACTCGTACCCGTGAGAAAAAAATCGAAAAAATCTGTTTCGAATGCCATGATTTTTCCGAGTCATTTTTCCAAGGGAGGGTACTGTGGACTTTCGAGAAAAAAAAATTTCAAGCTAAAAGGAAACCATTAGGTGCATTTTATAGAGAATCTGATTTCGAATAAGAAAAAGTCAACCGCAACCGCGTAACTCGTACCCGTGAGAAAAAAATCGAAAAAATCTGTTTCGAATGCCATGATTTTTCCGAGTCATTTTTCCAAGGGAGGGTACTGTGGATTTTCGAGAAAAAAAAATTTCAAGCTAAAAGGAAACCATTAGGTGCATTTTATAGAGAATCTGATTTCGAATAAGAAAAAGTCAACCGCAACCGCGTAACTCGTACCCGTGAGAAAAAAATCGAAAAAATCTGTTTCGAATGCCATGATTTTTACAAGTCATTTTTCCAAGGGAGGGTACTGTGGATTGTCGAGAAAAAAAATTTCAAGCTAAAAGGAAACCATTAGGTGCATTTTATAGAGAATCTGATTTCGAATAAGAAAAAGTCAACCGCAGCCGCGTAACTCGTACCCGTGAGAAAAAAATCGAAAAAATCTGTTTCGAATGCCATGATTTTTCCGAGTCATTTTTCCAAGGGAGGGTACTGTGGATTTTCGAGAAAAAAAAATTTCAAGCTAAAAGGAAACCATTAGGTGCATTTTATAGAGAATCTGATTTCGAATAAGAAAAAGTCAACCGCAACCGCGTAACTCGTACCCGTGAGAAAAAAATCGAAAAAATCTGTTTCGAATGCCATGATTTATCCGAGTCATTTTTCCAAGGGAGGGTACTGTGGATTTTCGAGAAAAAAAAATTTCAAGCTAAAAGGAAACCATTAGGTGCATTTTATAGAGAATCTGATTTCGAATAAGAAAAAGTCATCCGCAACCGCGTAACTCGTACCCGTGAGAAATAAATCGAGAAAATCTGTTTCGAATGCCGTGATTTTTCGGACTTATTTTTCCAAGGGTACTGTGGATTTTCGAGAAAAAAAAATTTCAAGCAAATAGGAAACCATTAGGTGCATTTTATAGAGAATCTGATTTCGAATAAGAAAAAGTCAACCGCAACCGCGAAACTCGTACCCGTGAGAAAAAAATCGAAAAAATCTGTTTCGAATGCCATGATTTTTCGGAATCATTTTTCCAAGGAAGGGTACTGTGGATTTTCGAGAAAAAAAAATTTCAAGCTAAAAGGAAACCATTAGGTGCATTTTATAGAGAATCTGATTTCGAATAAGAAAAAGTCAACCGCAACCGCGTAACTCGTACCCGTGAGAAAAAAATCGAAAAAATCTGTTTCGAATGCCATGATTTTTCCGAGTCATTTTTCCAAGGGAGGGTACTGTGGATTTTCGAGAAAAAAAAATTTCAAGCTAAAAGGAAACCATTAGGTGCATTTTATAGAGAATCTGATTTCGAATAAGAAAAAGTCAACCGCAACCGCGTAACTCGTACCCGTGAGAAAAAAATCGAAAAAATCTGTTTCGAATGCCATGATTTTTCCGAGTCATTTTTCCAAGGGAGGGTACTGTGGATTTTCGAGAAAAAAAAATTTCAACCTAAAAGGAAACCATTAGGTGCATTTTATAGAGAATCTGATTTCGAATAAGAAAAAGTCAACCGCAACCGCGTAACTCGTACCCGTGAGAAAAAAATCGAAAAAATCTGTTTCGAATGCCATGATTTTTCCGAGTCATTTTTCCAAGGGAGGGTACTGTGGATTGTCGAGAAAAAAAAATTTCAAGCTAAAAGGAAACCATTAGGTGCATTTTATAGAGAATCTGATTTCGAATACGAAAAAGTCAACCGCAGCCGCGTAACTCGTACCCGTGAGAAAAAAATCGAAAAAATCTGTTTCGAATGCCATGATTTTTCCGAGTCATTTTTCCAAGGGAGGGTACTGTGGATTTTCGAGAAAAAAATTTTCAAGCTAAAAGGAAACCATTAGGTGCATTTTATAGAGAATCTGATTTCGAATAAGAAAAAGTCATCCGCAACCGCGTAACTCGTACCCGTGAGAAATAAATCGAGAAAATCTGTTTCGAATGCCGTGATTTTTCGGACTTATTTTTCCAAGGGTACTGTGGATTTTCGAGAAAAAAAAAATTCAAGCAAATAGGAAACCATTAGGTGCATTTTATAGAGAATCTGATTTCGAATAAGAAAAAGTCAACCGCAACCGCGAAACTCGTACCCGTGAGAAAAAAATCGAAAAAATCTGTTTCGAATGCCATGATTTTTCGGAATCATTTTTCCAAGGAAGGGTACTGTGGATTTTCGAGAAAAAAAAATTTCAAGCTAAAAGGAAACCATTAGGTGCATTTTATAGAGAATCTGATTTCGAATAAGAAAAAGTCAACCGCAACCGCGTAACTCGTACCCGTGAGAAAAAAATCGAAAAAATCTGTTTCGAATGCCATGATTTTTCCGAGTCATTTTTCCAAGGGAGGGTACTGTGGATTTTCGAGAAAAAAAAATTTCAAGCTAAAAGGAAACCATTAGGTGCATTTTATAGAGAATCTGATTTCGAATAAGAAAAAGTCAACCGCAACCTCGTAACTCGTACCCGTGAGAAAAAAATCGAAAAAATCTGTTTCGAATGCCATGATTTTTCCGAGTCATTTTTCCAAGGGAGGGTACTGTGGATTTTCGAGAAAAAAAAATTTCAAGCTAAAAGGAAACCATTAGGTGCATTTTATAGAGAATCTGATTTCGAATAAGAAAAAGTCAACCGCAACCGCGAAACTCGTACCCGTGAGAAAAAAATCGAAAAAATCTGTTTCGAATGCCATGATTTTTCGGAATCATTTTTCCAAGGAAGGGTACTGTGGATTTTCGAGAAAAAAAAATTTCAAGCTAAAAGGAAACCATTAGGTGCATTTTATAGAGAATCTGATTTCGAATAAGAAAAAGTCAACCGCAACCGCGTAACTCGTACCCGTGAGAAAAAAATCGAAAAAATCTGTTTCGAATGCCATGATTTTTCCGAGTCATTTTTCCAAGGGAGGGTACTGTGGATTTTCGAGAAAAAAAAATTTCAAGCTAAAAGGAAACCATTAGGTGCATTTTATAGAGAATCTGATTTCGAATAAGAAAAAGTCAACCGCAACCTCGTAACTCGTACCCGTGAGAAAAAAATCGAAAAAATCTGTTTCGAATGCCATGATTTTTCCGAGTCATTTTTCCAAGGGAGGGTACTGTGGATTTTCGAGAAAAAAAAATTTCAAGCTAAAAGGAAACCATTAGGTGCATTTTATAGAGAATCTGATTTCGAATAAGAAAAAGTCAACCGCAACCGCGTAACTCGTACCCGTGAGAAAAAAATCGAAAAAATCTGTTTCGAATGCCATGATTTTTCCGAGTCATTTTTCCAAGGGAGGGTACTGTGGATTTTCGAGAAAAAAAAATTTCAAGCTAAAAGGAAACCATTAGGTGCATTTTATAGAGAATCTGATTTCGAATAAGAAAAAGTCAACCGCAGCCGCGTAACTCGTACCCGTGAGAAAAAAATCGAAAAAATCTGTTTCGAATGCCATGATTTTTCCGAGTCATTTTTCCAAGGGAGGGTACTGTGGATTTTCGAGAAAAAAAATTTCAAGCTAAAAGGAAACCATTAGGTGCATTTTATAGAGAATCTGATTTCGAATAAGAAAAAGTCAACCGCAACCTCGTAACTCGTACCCGTGAGAAAAAAATCGAAAAAATCTGTTTCGAATGCCATGATTTTTCCGAGTCATTTTTCCAAGGGAGGGTACTGTGGATTTTCGAGAAAAAAAAATTTCAAGCTAAAAGGAAACCATTAGGTGCATTTTATAGAGAATCTGATTTCGAATAAGAAAAAGTCAACCGCAACCGCGTAACTCGTACCCGTGAGAAAAAAATCGAAAAAATCTGTTTCGAATGCCATGATTTTTCCGAGTCATTTTTCCAAGGGAGGGTACTGTGGATTGTCGAGAAAAAAAAATTTCAAGCTAAAATCAAACCATTAGGTGCATTTTATAGAGAATCTGATTTCGAATAAGAAAAAGTCAACCGCAGCCGCGTAACTCGTACCCGTGAGAAAAAAATCGAAAAAATCTGTTTCGAATGCCATGATTTTTCCGAGTCATTTTTCCAAGGGAGGGTACTGTGGATTTTCGAGAAAAAAAAATTTCAAGCTAAAAGGAAACCATTAGGTGCATTTTATAGAGAATCTGATTTCGAATAAGAAAAAGTCATCCGCAACCGCGTAACTCGTACCCGTGAGAAATAAATCGAGAAAATCTGTTTCGAATGCCGTGATTTTTCGGACTTATTTTTCCAAGGGTACTGTGGATTGTCGAGAAAAAAAAATTTCAAGCTAAAAGGAAACCATTAGGTGCATTTTATAGACAATCTGATTTCGAATAAGAAAAAGTCAACCGCAACCTCGTAACTCGTACCCGTGAGAAAAAAATCGAAAAAATCTGTTTCGAATGCCATGATTTTTCCGAGTCATTTTTCCAAGGGAGGGTACTGTGGATTTTCGAGAAAAAAAAATTTCAAGCTAAAAGGAAACCATTAGGTGCATTTTATAGAGAATCTGATTTCGAATAAGAAAAAGTCAACCGCAGCCGCGAAACTCGTACCCGTGAGAAAAAAATCGAAAAAATCTGTTTCGAATGCCATGATTTTTCGGAATCATTTTTCCAAGGAAGGGTACTGTGGATTTTCGAGAAAAAAAAATTTCAAGCTAAAAGGAAACCATTAGGTGCATTTTATAGAGAATCTGATTTCGAATAAGAAAAAGTCAACCGCAACCGCGTAACTCGTACCCGTGAGAAAAAAATCGAAAAAATCTGTTTCGAATGCCATGATTTTTACAAGTCATTTTTCCAAGGGAGGGTACTGTGGATTGTCGAGAAAAAAAAATTTCAAGCTAAAAGGAAACCATTAGGTGCATTTTATAGAGAATCTGATTTCGAATAAGAAAAAGTCAATCGCAGCCGCGTAACTCGTACCCGTGAGAAAAAAATCGAAAAAATCTGTTTCGAATGCCATGATTTTTCCGAGTCATTTTTCCAAGGGAGGGTACTGTGGATTTTCGAGAAAAAAAAATTTCAAGCTAAAAGGAAACCATTAGGTGCATTTTATAGAGAATCTGATTTCGAATAAGAAAAAGTCAACCGCAACCGCGTAACTCGTACCCGTGAGAAAAAAATCGAAAAAATCTGTTTCGAATGCCATGATTTTTCCGAGTCATTTTTCCAAGGGAGGGTACTGTGGATTTTCGAGAAAAAAAAATTTCAAGCTAAAAGGAAACCATTAGGTGCATTTTATAGAGAATCTGATTTCGAATAAGAAAAAGTCATCCGCAACCGCGTAACTCGTACCCGTGAGAAATAAATCGAGAAAATCTATTTCGAATGCCGTGATTTTTCGGACTTATTTTTCCAAGGGTACTGTGGATTTTCGAGAAAAAAAAATTTCAAGCAAATAGGAAACCATTAGGTGCATTTTATAGAGAATCTGATTTCGAATAAGAAAAAGTCAACCGCAACCGCGAAACTCGTACCCGTGAGAAAAAAATCGAAAAAATCTGTTTCGAATGCCATGATTTTTCGGAATCATTTTTCCAAGGAAGGGTACTGTGGATTTTCGAGAAAAAAACATTTCAAGCTAAAAGGAAACCATTAGGTGCATTTTATAGAGAATCTGATTTCGAATAAGAAAAAGTCAACCGCAGCCGCGTAACTCGTACCCGTGAGAAAAAAATCGAAAAAAATCTGTTTCGAATGCCATGATTTTTCCGAGTCATTTTTCCAAGGGAGGGTACTGTGGATTTTCGAGAAAAAAAAATTTCAAGCTAAAAGGAAACCATTAGGTGCATTTTATAGAGAATCTGATTTCGAATAAGAAAAAGTCATCCGCAACCGCGTAACTCGTACCCGTGAGAAATAAATCGAGAAAATCTGTTTCGAATGCCGTGATTTTTCGGACTTATTTTTCCAAGGGTACTGTGGATTGTCGAGAAAAAAAAATTTCAAGCTAAAAGGAAACCATTAGGTGCATTTTATAGACAATCTGATTTCGAATAAGAAAAAGTCAACCGCAACCTCGTAACTCGTACCCGTGAGAAAAAAATCGAAAAAATCTGTTTCGAATGCCATGATTTTTCCGAGTCATTTTTCCAAGGGAGGGTACTGTGGATTTTCGAGAAAAAAAAATTTCAAGCTAAAAGGAAACCATTAGGTGCATTTTATAGAGAATCTGATTTCGAATAAGAAAAAGTCAACCGCAGCCGCGTAACTCGTACCCGTGAGAAAAAAATCGAAAAAATCTGTTTCGAATGCCATGATTTTTCCGAGTCATTTTTCCAAGGGAGGGTACTGTGGATTTTCGAGAAAAAAAAATTTCAAGCAAATAGGAAACCATTAGGTGCATTTTATAGAGAATCTGATTTCGAATAAGAAAAAGTCAACCGCAACCGCGAAACTCGTACCCGTGAGAAAAAAATCGAAAAAATCTGTTTCGAATGCCATGATTTTTCGGAATCATTTTTCCAAGGAAGGGTACTGTGGATTTTCGAGAAAAAAAAATTTCAAGCTAAAAGGAAACCATTAGGTGCATTTTATAGAGAATCTGATTTCGAATAAGAAAAAGTCAACCGCAACCGCGTAACTCGTACCCGTGAGAAAAAAATCGAAAAAATCTGTTTCGATTGCCATGATTTTTACAAGTCATTTTTCCAAGGGAGGGTACTGTGGATTGTCGAGAAAAAAAAATTTCAAGCTAAAAGGAAACCATTAGGTGCATTTTATAGAGAATCTGATTTCGAATAAGAAAAAGTCAATCGCAGCCGCGTAACTCGTACCCGTGAGAAAAAAATCGAAAAAATCTGTTTCGAATGCCATGATTTTTCCGAGTCATTTTTCCAAGGGAGGGTACTGTGGATTTTCGAGAAAAAAAAATTTCAAGCTAAAAGGAAACCATTAGGTGCATTTTATAGAGAATCTGATTTCGAATAAGAAAAAGTCAACCGCAACCGCGTAACTCGTACCCGTGAGAAAAAAATCGAAAAAATCTGTTTCGAATGCCATGATTTTTCCGAGTCATTTTTCCAAGGGAGGGTACTGTGGATTTTCGAGAAAAAAAAATTTCAAGCTAAAAGGAAACCATTAGGTGCATTTTATAGAGAATCTGATTTCGAATAAGAAAAAGTCATCCGCAACCGCGTAACTCGTACCCGTGAGAAATAAATCGAGAAAATCTATTTCGAATGCCGTGATTTTTCGGACTTATTTTTCCAAGGGTACTGTGGATTTTCGAGAAAAAAAAATTTCAAGCAAATAGGAAACCATTAGGTGCATTTTATAGAGAATCTGATTTCGAATAAGAAAAAGTCAACCGCAACCGCGAAACTCGTACCCGTGAGAAAAAAATCGAAAAAATCTGTTTCGAATGCCATGATTTTTCGGAATCATTTTTCCAAGGAAGGGTACTGTGGATTTTCGAGAAAAAAACATTTCAAGCTAAAAGGAAACCATTAGGTGCATTTTATAGAGAATCTGATTTCGAATAAGAAAAAGTCAACCGCAACCGCGTAACTCGTACCCGTGAGAAAAAAATCGAAAAAATCTGTTTCGAATGCCATGATTTTTACAAGTCATTTTTCCAAGGGAGGGTACTGTGGATTGTCGAGAAAAAAAAATTTCAAGCTAAAAGGAAACCATTAGGTGCATTTTATAGAGAATCTGATTTCGAATAAGAAAAAGTCAACCGCAGCCGCGTAACTCGTACCCGTTAGAAAAAAATCGAAAAAATCTGTTTCGAATGCCATGATTTTTCCGAGTCATTTTTCCAAGGGAGGGTACTGTGGATTTTCGAGAAAAAAAAATTTCAAGCTAAAAGGAAACCATTAGGTGCATTTTATAGAGAATCTGATTTCGAATAAGAAAAAGTCAACCGCAACCGCGTAACTCGTACCCGTGAGAAAAAAATCGAAAAAATCTGTTTCGAATGCCATGATTTTTCCGAGTCATTTTTCCAAGGGAGGGTACTGTGGATTTTCGAGAAAAAAAAATTTCAAGCTAAAAGGAAACCATTAGGTGCATTTTATAGAGAATCTGATTTCGAATAAGAAAAAGTCATCCGCAACCGCGTAACTCGTACCCGTGAGAAATAAATCGAGAAAATCTGTTTCGAATGCCGTGATTTTTCGGACTTATTTTTCCAAGGGTACTGTGGATTTTCGAGAAAAAAAAATTTCAAGCAAATAGGAAACCATTAGGTGCATTTTATAGAGAATCTGATTTCGAATAAGAAAAAGTCAACCGCAACCGCGAAACTCGTACCCGTGAGAAAAAAATCGAAAAAATCTGTTTCGAATGCCATGATTTTTCGGAATCATTTTTCCAAGGAAGGGTACTGTGGATTTTCGAGAAAAAAAAATTTCAAGCTAAAAGGAAACCATTAGGTGCATTTTATAGAGAATCTGATTTCGAATAAGAAAAAGTCAACCGCAACCGCGTAACTCGTACCCGTGAGAAAAAAATCGAAAAAATCTGTTTCGAATGCCATGATTTTTCCGAGTCATTTTTCCAAGGGAGGGTACTGTGGATTTTCGAGAAAAAAAAATTTCAAGCTAAAAGGAAACCATTAGGTGCATTTTATAGAGAATCTGATTTCGAATAAGAAAAAGTCAACCGCAACCTCGTAACTCGTACCCGTGAGAAAAAAATCGAAAAAATCTGTTTCGAATGCCATGATTTTTCCGAGTCATTTTTCCAAGGGAGGGTACTGTGGATTTTCGAGAAAAAAAAATTTCAAGCTAAAAGGAAACCATTAGGTGCATTTTATAGAGAATCTGATTTCGAATAAGAAAAAGTCAACCGCAACCGCGTAACTCGTACCCGTGAGAAAAAAATCGAAAAAATCTGTTTCGAATGCCATGATTTTTCCGAGTCATTTTTCCAAGGGAGGGTACTATGGATTTTCGAGAAAAAAAAATTTCAAGCTAAAAGGAAACCATTAGGTGCATTTTATAGAGAATCTGATTTCGAATAAGAAAAAGTCAACCGCAGCCGCGTAACTCGTACCCGTGAGAAAAAAATCGAAAAAATCTGTTTCGAATGCCATGATTTTTCCGAGTCATTTTTCCAAGGGAGGGTACTGTGGATTGTCGAGAAAAAAAAATTTCAAGCTAAAATCAAACCATTAGGTGCATTTTATAGAGAATCTGATTTCGAATAAGAAAAAGTCAACCGCAGCCGCGTAACTCGTACCCGTGAGAAAAAAATCGAAAAAATCTGTTTCGAATGCCATGATTTTTCCGAGTCATTTTTCCAAGGGAGGGTACTGTGGATTTTCGAGAAAAAAAAATTTCAAGCTAAAAGGAAACCATTAGGTGCATTTTATAGAGAATCTGATTTCGAATAAGAAAAAGTCATCCGCAACCGCGTAACTCGTACCCGTGAGAAATAAATCGAGAAAATCTGTTTCGAATGCCGTGATTTTTCGGACTTATTTTTCCAAGGGTACTGTGGATTTTCGAGAAAAAAAATTTCAAGCTAAAAGGAAACCATTAGGTGCATTTTATAGAGAATCTGATTTCGAATAAGAAAAAGTCAACCGCAGCCGCGTAACTCGTACCCGTGAGAAAAAAATCGAAAAAATCTGTTTCGAATGCCATGATTTTTCCGAGTCATTTTTCCAAGGGAGGGTACTGTGGATTGTCGAGAAAAAAAAATTTCAAGCTAAAATCAAACCATTAGGTGCATTTTATAGAGAATCTGATTTCGAATAAGAAAAAGTCAACCGCAGCCGCGTAACTCGTACCCGTGAGAAAAAAATCGAAAAAATCTGTTTCGAATGCCATGATTTTTCCGAGTCATTTTTCCAAGGGAGGGTACTGTGGATTTTCGAGAAAAAAAAATTTCAAGCTAAAAGGAAACCATTAGGTGCATTTTATAGAGAATCTGATTTCGAATAAGAAAAAGTCATCCGCAACCGCGTAACTCGTACCCGTGAGAAATAAATCGAGAAAATCTGTTTCGAATGCCGTGATTTTTCGGACTTATTTTTCCAAGGGTACTGTGGATTTTCGAGAAAAATAATTTCAAGCTAAAAGGAAACCATTAGGTGCATTTTATAGAGAATCTGATTTCGAATAAGAAAAAGTCAACCGCAACCTCGTAACTCGTACCCGTGAGAAAAAAATCGAAAAAATCTGTTTCGAATGCCATGATTTTTCCGAGTCATTTTTCCAAGGGAGGGTACTGTGGATTTTCGAGAAAAAAAAATTTCAAGCTAAAAGGAAACCATTAGGTGCATTTTATAGAGAATCTGATTTCGAATAAGAAAAAGTCAACCGCAGCCGCGTAACTCGTACCCGTGAGAAAAAAATCGAAAAAATCTGTTTCGAATGCCATGATTTTTCCGAGTCATTTTTCCAAGGGAGGGTACTGTGGATTTTCGAGAAAAAAAAATTTCAAGCAAATAGGAAACCATTAGGTGCATTTTATAGAGAATCTGATTTCGAATAAGAAAAAGTCAACCGCAACCGCGAAACTCGAACCCGTGAGAAAAAAATCGATAAAATCTGTTTCGAATGCCATGATTTTTCGGAATCATTTTTCCAAGGAAGGGTACTGTGGATTTTCGAGAAAAAAAAATTTCAAGCTAAAAGGAAACCATTAGGTGCATTTTATAGAGAATCTGATTTCGAATAAGAAAAAGTCAACCGCAACCGCGTAACTCGTACCCGTGAGAAAAAAATCGAAAAAATCTGTTTCGAATGCCATGATTTTTACAAGTCATTTTTCCAAGGGAGGGTACTGTGGATTTTCGAGAAAAAAAAATTTCAAGCTAAAAGGAAACCATTAGGTGCATTTTATAGAGAATCTGATTTCGAATAAGAAAAAGTCATCCGCAACCGCGTAACTCGTACCCGTGAGAAATAAATCGAGAAAATCTATTTCGAATGCCGTGATTTTTCGGACTTATTTTTCCAAGGGTACTGTGGATTTTCGAGAAAAAAAAATTTCAAGCAAATAGGAAACCATTAGGTGCATTTTATAGAGAATCTGATTTCGAATAAGAAAAAGTCAACCGCAACCGCGAAACTCGTACCCGTGAGAAAAAAATCGAAAAAATCTGTTTCGAATGCCATGATTTTTCGGAATCATTTTTCCAAGGAAGGGTACTGTGGATTTTCGAGAAAAAAACATTTCAAGCTAAAAGGAAACCATTAGGTGCATTTTATAGAGAATCTGATTTCGAATAAGAAAAAGTCAACCGCAACCGCGTAACTCGTACCCGTGAGAAAAAAATCGAAAAAATCTGTTTCGAATGCCATGATTTTTACAAGTAATTTTTCCAAGGGAGGGTACTGTGGATTGTCGAGAAAAAAAAATTTCAAGCTAAAAGGAAACCATTAGGTGCATTTTATAGAGAATCTGATTTCGAATAAGAAAAAGTCAACCGCAGCCGCGTAACTCGTACCCGTTAGAAAAAAATCGAAAAAATCTGTTTCGAATGCCATGATTTTTCCGAGTCATTTTTCCAAGGGAGGGTACTGTGGATTTTCGAGAAAAAAAAATTTCAAGCTAAAAGGAAACCATTAGGTGCATTTTATAGAGAATCTGATTTCGAATAAGAAAAAGTCAACCGCAACCGCGTAACTCGTACCCGTGAGAAATAAATCGAGAAAATCTGTTTCGAATGCCGTGATTTTTCGGACTTATTTTTCCAAGGGTACTGTGGATTTTCGAGAAAAAAAAATTTCAAGCAAATAGGAAACCATTAGGTGCATTTTATAGAGAATCTGATTTCGAATAAGAAAAAGTCAACCGCAACCGCGAAACTCGTACCCGTGAGAAAAAAATCGAAAAAATCTGTTTCGAATGCCATGATTTTTCGGAATCATTTTTCCAAGGAAATGTACTGTGGATTTTCGAGAAAAAAAAATTTCAAGCTAAAAGGAAACCATCAGGTGCATTTTATAGAGAATCTGATTTCGAATAAGAAAAAGTCAACCGCAACCTCGTAACTCGTACCCGTGAGAAAAAAATCGAAAAAATCTGTTTCGAATGCCATGATTTTTCCGAGTCATTTTTCCAAGGGAGTGTACTGTGGATTTTCGAGAAAACAAAATTTCAAGCTAAAAGGAAACCATTAGGTGCATTTTATAGAGAATCTGATTTCGAATAAGAAAAAGTCAACCGCAACCGCGTAACTCGTACCCGTGAGAAAAAAATCGAAAAAATCTGTTTCGAATGCCATGATTTTTACAAGTCATTTTTCCAAGGGAGGGTACTGTGGATTTTCGAGAAAAAAAAATTTCAAGCTAAAAGGAAACCATTAGGTGCATTTTATAGAGAATCTGATTTCGAATAAGAAAAAGTCAACCGCAACCGCGTAACTCGTACCCGTGAGAAAAAAATCGAAAAAATCTGTTTCGAATGCCATGATTTTTCCGAGTCATTTTTCCAAGGGAGGGTACTGTGGATTGTCGAGAAAAAAAAATTTCAAGCTAAAATCAAACCATTAGGTGCATTTTATAGAGAATCTGATTTCGAATAAGAAAAAGTCAACCGCAGCCGCGTAACTCGTACCCGTGAGAAAAAAATCGAAAAAATCTGTTTCGAATGCCATGATTTTTCCGAGTCATTTTTCCAAGGGAGGGTACTGTGGATTTTCGAGAAAAAAAAATTTCAAGCTAAAAGGAAACCATTAGGTGCATTTTATAGAGAATCTGATTTCGAATAAGAAAAAGTCATCCGCAACCGCGTAACTCGTACCCGTGAGAAATAAATCGAGAAAATCTGTTTCGAATGCCGTGATTTTTCGGACTTATTTTTCCAAGGGTACTGTGGATTTTCGAGAAAAATAATTTCAAGCTAAAAGGAAACCATTAGGTGCATTTTATAGAGAATCTGATTTCGAATAAGAAAAAGTCAACCGCAACCTCGTAACACGTACCCGTGAGAAAAAAATCGAAAAAATCTGTTTCGAATGCCATGATTTTTCCGAGTCATTTTTCCAAGGGAGGGTACTGTGGATTTTCGAGAAAAAAAAATTTCAAGCTAAAAGGAAACCATTAGGTGCATTTTATAGAGAATCTGATTTCGAATAAGAAAAAGTCAACCGCAGCCGCGTAACTCGTACCCGTGAGAAAAAAATCGAAAAAATCTGTTTCGAATGCCATGATTTTTCCGAGTCATTTTTCCAAGGGAGGGTACTGTGGATTTTCGAGAAAAAAAAATTTCAAGCAAATAGGAAACCATTAGGTGCATTTTATAGAGAATCTGATTTCGAATAAGAAAAAGTCAACCGCAACCGCGAAACTCGTACCCGTGAGAAAAAAATCGAAAAAATCTGTTTCGAATGCCATGATTTTTCCGAGTCATTTTTCCAAGGGAGGGTACTGTGGATTTTCGAGAAAAAAAAATTTCAAGCTAAAAGGAAACCATTAGGTGCATTTTATAGAGAATCTGATTTCGAATAAGAAAAAGTCAACCGCAACCGCGTAACTCGTACCCGTGAGAAAAAAATCGAAAAAATCTGTTTCGAATGCCATGATTTTTCCGAGTCATTTTTCCAAGGGAGGGTACTGTGGATTTTCGAGAAAAAAAAATTTCAAGCTAAAAGGAAACCATTAGGTGCATTTTATAGAGAATCTGATTTCGAATAAGAAAAAGTCATCCGCAACCGCGTAACTCGTACCCGTGAGAAATAAATCGAGAAAATCTATTACGAATGCCGTGATTTTTCGGACTTATTTTTCCAAGGGTACTGTGGATTTTCGAGAAAAAAAAATTTCAAGCAAATAGGAAACCATTAGGTGCATTTTATAGAGAATCTGATTTCGAATAAGAAAAAGTCAACCGCAACCGCGAAACTCGTACCCGTGAGAAAAAAATCGAAAAAATCTGTTTCGAATGCCATGATTTTTCGGAATCATTTTTCCAAGGAAGGGTACTGTGGATTTTCGAGAAAAAAACATTTCAAGCTAAAAGGAAACCATTAGGTGCATTTTATAGAGAATCTGATTTCGAATAAGAAAAAGTCAACCGCAACCGCGTAACTCGTACCCGTGAGAAAAAAATCGAAAAAATCTGTTTCGAATGCCATGATTTTTACAAGTCATTTTTCCAAGGGAGGGTACTGTGGATTGTCGAGAAAAAAAAATTTCAAGCTAAAAGGAAACCATTAGGTGCATTTTATAGAGAATCTGATTTCGAATAAGAAAAAGTCAACCGCAGCCGCGTAACTCGTACCCGTTAGAAAAAAATCGAAAAACTCTGTTTCGAATGCCATGATTTTTCCGAGTCATTTTTCCAAGGGAGGGTACTGTGGATTTTCGAGAAAAAAAAATTTCAAGCTAAAAGGAAACCATTAGGTGCATTTTATAGAGAATCTGATTTCGAATAAGAAAAAGTCAACCGCAACCGCGTAACTCGTACCCGTGAGAAAAAAATCGAAAAAATCTGTTTCGAATGCCATGATTTTTCCGAGTCATTTTTCCAAGGGAGGGTACTGTGGATTTTCGAGAAAAAAAAATTTCAAGCTAAAAGGAAACCATTAGGTGCATTTTATAGAGAATCTGATTTCGAATAAGAAAAAGTCATCCGCAACCGCGTAACTCGTACCCGTGAGAAATAAATCGAGAAAATCTGTTTCGAATGCCGTGATTTTTCGGACTTATTTTTCCAAGGGTACTGTGGATTTTCGAGAAAAAAAAATTTCAAGCAAATAGGAAACCATTAGGTGCATTTTATAGAGAATCTGATTTCGAATAAGAAAAAGTCAACCGCAACCGCGAAACTCGTACCCGTGAGAAAAAAATCGAAAAAATCTGTTTCGAATGCCATGATTTTTCGGAATCATTTTTCCAAGGAAATGTACTGTGGATTTTCGAGAAAAAAAAATTTCAAGCTAAAAGGAAACCATTAGGTGCATTTTATAGAGAATCTGATTTCGAATAAGAAAAAGTCAACCGCAACCTCGTAACTCGTACCCGTGAGAAAAAAATCGAAAAAATCTGTTTCGAATGCCATGATTTTTCCGAGTCATTTTTCCAAGGGAGTGTACTGTGGATTTTCGAGAAAACAAAATTTCAAGCTAAAAGGAAACCATTAGGTGCATTTTATAGAGAATCTGATTTCGAATAAGAAAAAGTCAACCGCAACCGCGTAACTCGTACCCGTGAGAAAAAAATCGAAAAAATCTGTTTCGAATGCCATGAATTTTACAAGTCATTTTTCCAAGGGAGGGTACTGTGGATTTTCGAGAAAAAAAAATTTCAAGCTAAAAGGAAACCATTAGGCGCATTTTATAGAGAATCTGATTTCGAATAAGAAAAAGTCAACCGCAACCGCGTAACTCGTACCCGTGAGAAAAAAATCGAAAAAATCTGTTTCGAATGCCATGATTTTTCCGAGTCATTTTTCCAAGGGAGGGTACTGTGGATTTTCGAGAAAAAAAAATTTCAAGCTAAAAGGAAACCATTAGGTGCATTTTATAGAGAATCTGATTTCGAATAAGAAAAAGTCATCCGCAACCGCGTAACTCGTACCCGTGAGAAATAAATCGAGAAAATCTATTTCGAATGCCGTGATTTTTCGGACTTATTTTTCCAAGGGTACTGTGGATTTTCGAGAAAAAAAAATTTCAAGCAAATAGGAAACCATTAGGTGCATTTTATAGAGAATCTGATTTCGAATAAGAAAAAGTCAACCGCAACCGCGAAACTCGTACCCGTGAGAAAAAAATCGAAAAAATCTGTTTCGAATGCCATGATTTTTCGGAATCATTTTTCCAAGGAAGGGTACTGTGGATTTTCGAGAAAAAAAAATTTCAAGCTAAAAGGAAACCATTAGGTGCATTTTATAGAGAATCTGATTTCGAATAAGAAAAAGTCAACCGCAACCGCGTAACTCGTACCTGTGAGAAAAAAATCGAAAAAATCTGTTTCGAATGCCATGATTTTTCCGAGTCATTTTTCCAAGGGAGGGTACTGTGGATTTTCGAGAAAAAAAATTTCAAGCTAAAAGGAAACCATTAGGTGCATTTTATAGAGAATCTGATTTCGAATAAGAAAAAGTCAACCGCAACCTCGTAACTCGTACCCGTGAGAAAAAAATCGAAAAAATCTGTTTCGAATGCCATGATTTTTCCGAGTCATTTTTCCAAGGGAGGGTACTGTGGATTTTCGAGAAAAAAAAATTTCAAGCTAAAAGGAAACCATTAGGTGCATTTTATAGAGAATCTGATTTCGAATAAGAAAAAGTCAACCGCAACCGCGTAACTCGTACCCGTGAGAAAAAAATCGAAAAAATCTGTTTCGAATGCCATGATTTTTCCGAGTCATTTTTCCAAGGGAGGGTACTGTGGATTGTCGAGAAAAAAAAATTTCAAGCTAAAATCAAACCATTAGGTGCATTTTATAGAGAATCTGATTTCGAATAAGAAAAAGTCAACCGCAGCCGCGTAACTCGTACCCGTGAGAAAAAAATCGAAAAAATCTGTTTCGAATGCCATGATTTTTCCGAGTCATTTTTCCAAGGGAGGGTACTGTGGATTTTCGAGAAAAAAAAATTTCAAGCTAAAAGGAAACCATTAGGTGCATTTTATAGAGAATCTGATTTCGAATAAGAAAAAGTCATCCGCTACCGCGTAACTCGTACCCGTGAGAAAAAAATCGAAAAAATCTGTTTCGAATGCCATGATTTTTCCGAGTCATTTTTCCAAGGGAGTGTACTGTGGATTTTCGAGAAAACAAAATTTCAAGCTAAAAGGAAACCATTAGGTGCATTTTATAGAGAATCTGATTTCGAATAAGAAAAAGTCAACCGCAACCGCGTAACTCGTACCCGTGAGAAAAAAATCGAAAAAATCTGTTTCGAATGCCATGATTTTTACAAGTCATTTTTCCAAGGGAGGGTACTGTGGATTTTCGAGAAAAAAAAATTTCAAGCTAAAAGGAAACCATTAGGTGCATTTTATAGAGAATCTGATTTCGAATAAGAAAAAGTCAACCGCAACCGCGTAACTCGTACCCGTGAGAAAAAAATCGAAAAAATCTGTTTCGAATGCCATGATTTTTCCGAGTCATTTTTCCAAGGGAGGGTACTGTGGATTGTCGAGAAAAAAAAATTTCAAGCTAAAAGGAAACCATTAGGTGCATTTTATAGAGAATCTGATTTCGAATAAGAAAAAGTCAACCGCAGCCGCGTAACTCGTACCCGTGAGAAAAAAATCGAAAAAATCTGTTTCGAATGCCATGATTTTTCCGAGTCATTTTTCCAAGGGAGGGTACTGTGGATTTTCGAGAAAAAAAAATTTCAAGCAAATAGGAAACCATTAGGTGCATTTTATAGAGAATCTGATTTCGAATAAGAAAAAGTCAACCGCAACCGCGAAACTCGTACCCGTGAGAAAAAAATCGAAAAAATCTGTTTCGAATGCCATGATTTTTCCGAGTCATTTTTCCAAGGGAGGGTACTGTGGATTTTCGAGAAAAAAAAATTTCAAGCTAAAAGGAAACCATTAGGTGCATTTTATAGAGAATCTGATTTCGAATAAGAAAAAGTCAACCGCAACCGCGTAACTCGTACCCGTGAGAAAAAAATCGAAAAAATCTGTTTCGAATGCCATGATTTTTCCGAGTCATTTTTCCAAGGGAGGGTACTGTGGATTTTCGAGAAAAAAAAATTTCAAGCTAAAAGGAAACCATTAGGTGCATTTTATAGAGAATCTGATTTCGAATAAGAAAAAGTCATCCGCAACCGCGTAACTCGTACCCGTGAGAAATAAATCGAGAAAATCTATTTCGAATGCCGTGATTTTTCGGACTTATTTTTCCAAGGGTACTGTGGATTTTCGAGAAAAAAAAATTTCAAGCAAATAGGAAACCATTAGGTGCATTTTATAGAGAATCTGATTTCGAATAAGAAAAAGTCAACCGCAACCGCGAAACTCGTACCCGTGAGAAAAAAATCGAAAAAATCTGTTTCGAATGCCATGATTTTTCGGAATCATTTTTCCAAGGAAGGGTACTGTGGATTTTCGAGAAAAAAACATTTCAAGCTAAAAGGAAACCATTAGGTGCATTTTATAGAGAATCTGATTTCGAATAAGAAAAAGTCAACCGCAACCGCGTAACTCGTACCCGTGAGAAAAAAATCGAAAAAATCTGTTTCGAATGCCATGATTTTTACAAGTCATTTTTCCAAGGGAGGGTACTGTGGATTGTCGAGAAAAAAAAATTTCAAGCTAAAAGGAAACCATTAGGTGCATTTTATAGAGAATCTGATTTCGAATAAGAAAAAGTCAACCGCAGCCGCGTAACTCGTACCCGTTAGAAAAAAATCGAAAAACTCTGTTTCGAATGCCATGATTTTTCCGAGTCATTTTTCCAAGGGAGGGTACTGTGGATTTTCGAGAAAAAAAAATTTCAAGCTAAAAGGAAACCATTAGGTGCATTTTATAGAGAATCTGATTTCGAATAAGAAAAAGTCAACCGCAACCGCGTAACTCGTACCCGTGAGAAAAAAATCGAAAAAATCTGTTTCGAATGCCATGATTTTTCCGAGTCATTTTTCCAAGGGAGGGTACTGTGGATTTTCGAGAAAAAAAAATTTCAAGCTAAAAGGAAACCATTAGGTGCATTTTATAGAGAATCTGATTTCGAATAAGAAAAAGTCATCCGCAACCGCGTAACTCGTACCCGTGAGAAATAAATCGAGAAAATCTGTTTCGAATGCCGTGATTTTTCGGACTTATTTTTCCAAGGGTACTGTGGATTTTCGAGAAAAAAAAATTTCAAGCAAATAGGAAACCATTAGGTGCATTTTATAGAGAATCTGATTTCGAATAAGAAAAAGTCAACCGCAACCGCGAAACTCGTACCCGTGAGAAAAAAATCGAAAAAATCTGTTTCGAATGCCATGATTTTTCGGAATCATTTTTCCAAGGAAATGTACTGTGGATTTTCGAGAAAAAAAAATTTCAAGCTAAAAGGAAACCATTAGGTGCATTTTATAGAGAATCTGATTTCGAATAAGAAAAAGTCAACCGCAACCTCGTAACTCGTACCCGTGAGAAAAAAATCGAAAAAATCTGTTTCGAATGCCATGATTTTTCCGAGTCATTTTTCCAAGGGAGTGTACTGTGGATTTTCGAGAAAACAAAATTTCAAGCTAAAAGGAAACCATTAGGTGCATTTTATAGAGAATCTGATTTCGAATAAGAAAAAGTCAACCGCAACCGCGTAACTCGTACCCGTGAGAAAAAAATCGAAAAAATCTGTTTCGAATGCCATGAATTTTACAAGTCATTTTTCCAAGGGAGGGTACTGTGGATTTTCGAGAAAAAAAAATTTCAAGCTAAAAGGAAACCATTAGGCGCATTTTATAGAGAATCTGATTTCGAATAAGAAAAAGTCAACCGCAACCGCGTAACTCGTACCCGTGAGAAAAAAATCGAAAAAATCTGTTTCGAATGCCATGATTTTTCCGAGTCATTTTTCCAAGGGAGGGTACTGTGGATTTTCGAGAAAAAAAAATTTCAAGCTAAAAGGAAACCATTAGGTGCATTTTATAGAGAATCTGATTTCGAATAAGAAAAAGTCATCCGCAACCGCGTAACTCGTACCCGTGAGAAATAAATCGAGAAAATCTATTTCGAATGCCGTGATTTTTCGGACTTATTTTTCCAAGGGTACTGTGGATTTTCGAGAAAAAAAAATTTCAAGCAAATAGGAAACCATTAGGTGCATTTTATAGAGAATCTGATTTCGAATAAGAAAAAGTCAACCGCAACCGCGAAACTCGTACCCGTGAGAAAAAAATCGAAAAAATCTGTTTCGAATGCCATGATTTTTCGGAATCATTTTTCCAAGGAAGGGTACTGTGGATTTTCGAGAAAAAAAAATTTCAAGCTAAAAGGAAACCATTAGGTGCATTTTATAGAGAATCTGATTTCGAATAAGAAAAAGTCAACCGCAACCGCGTAACTCGTACCTGTGAGAAAAAAATCGAAAAAATCTGTTTCGAATGCCATGATTTTTCCGAGTCATTTTTCCAAGGGAGGGTACTGTGGATTTTCGAGAAAAAAAATTTCAAGCTAAAAGGAAACCATTAGGTGCATTTTATAGAGAATCTGATTTCGAATAAGAAAAAGTCAACCGCAACCTCGTAACTCGTACCCGTGAGAAAAAAATCGAAAAAATCTGTTTCGAATGCCATGATTTTTCCGAGTCATTTTTCCAAGGGAGGGTACTGTGGATTTTCGAGAAAAAAAAATTTCAAGCTAAAAGGAAACCATTAGGTGCATTTTATAGAGAATCTGATTTCGAATAAGAAAAAGTCAACCGCAACCGCGTAACTCGTACCCGTGAGAAAAAAATCGAAAAAATCTGTTTCGAATGCCATGATTTTTCCGAGTCATTTTTCCAAGGGAGGGTACTGTGGATTGTCGAGAAAAAAAAATTTCAAGCTAAAATCAAACCATTAGGTGCATTTTATAGAGAATCTGATTTCGAATAAGAAAAAGTCAACCGCAGCCGCGTAACTCGTACCCGTGAGAAAAAAATCGAAAAAATCTGTTTCGAATGCCATGATTTTTCCGAGTCATTTTTCCAAGGGAGGGTACTGTGGATTTTCGAGAAAAAAAAATTTCAAGCTAAAAGGAAACCATTAGGTGCATTTTATAGAGAATCTGATTTCGAATAAGAAAAAGTCATCCGCAACCGCGTAACTCGTACCCGTGAGAAATAAATCGAGAAAATCTGTTTCGAATGCCGTGATTTTTCGGACTTATTTTTCCAAGGGTACTGTGGATTTTCGAGAAAAATAATTTCAAGCTAAAAGGAAACCATTAGGTGCATTTTATAGAGAATCTGATTTCGAATAAGAAAAAGTCAACCGCAACCTCGTAACTCGTACCCGTGAGAAAAAAATCGAAAAAATCTGTTTCGAATGCCATGATTTTTCCGAGTCATTTTTCCAAGGGAGGGTACTGTGGATTTTCGAGAAAAAAAAATTTCAAGCTAAAAGGAAACCATTAGGTGCATTTTATAGAGAATCTGATTTCGAATAAGAAAAAGTCAACCGCAGCCGCGTAACTCGTACCCGTGAGAAAAAAATCGAAAAAATCTGTTTCGAATGCCATGATTTTTCCGAGTCATTTTTCCAAGGGAGGGTACTGTGGATTTTCGAGAAAAAAAAATTTCAAGCAAATAGGAAACCATTAGGTGCATTTTATAGAGAATCTGATTTCGAATAAGAAAAAGTCAACCGCAACCGCGAAACTCGTACCCGTGAGAAAAAAATCGAAAAAATCTGTTTCGAATGCCATGATTTTTCGGAATCATTTTTCCAAGGAAGGGTACTGTGGATTTTCGAGAAAAAAAAATTTCAAGCTAAAAGGAAACCATTAGGTGCATTTTATAGAGAATCTGATTTCGAATAAGAAAAAGTCAACCGCAACCGCGTAACTCGTACCCGTGAGAAAAAAATCGAAAAAATCTTTTTCGAATGCCATGATTTTTACAAGTCATTTTTCCAAGGGAGGGTACTGTGGATTGTCGAGAAAAAAAAATTTCAAGCTAAAAGGAAACCATTAGGTGCATTTTATAGAGAATCTGATTTCGAATAAGAAAAAGTCAATCGCAGCCGCGTAACTCGTACCCGTGAGAAAAAAATCGAAAAAATCTGTTTCGAATGCCATGATTTTTCCGAGTCATTTTTCCAAGGGAGGGTACTGTGGATTTTCGAGAAAAAAAAATTTCAAGCTAAAAGGAAACCATTAGGTGCATTTTATAGAGAATCTGATTTCGAATAAGAAAAAGTCAACCGCAACCGCGTAACTCGTACCCGTGAGAAAAAAATCGAAAAAATCTGTTTCGAATGCCATGATTTTTCCGAGTCATTTTTCCAAGGGAGGGTACTGTGGATTTTCGAGAAAAAAAAATTTCAAGCTAAAAGGAAACCATTAGGTGCATTTTATAGAGAATCTGATTTCGAATAAGAAAAAGTCATCCGCAACCGCGTAACTCGTACCCGTGAGAAATAAATCGAGAAAATCTATTTCGAATGCCGTGATTTTTCGGACTTATTTTTCCAAGGGTACTGTGGATTTTCGAGAAAAAAAAATTTCAAGCAAATAGGAAACCATTAGGTGCATTTTATAGAGAATCTGATTTCGAATAAGAAAAAGTCAACCGCAACCGCGAAACTCGTACCCGTGAGAAAAAAATCGAAAAAATCTGTTTCGAATGCCATGATTTTTCGGAATCATTTTTCCAAGGAAGGGTACTGTGGATTTTCGAGAAAAAAACATTTCAAGCTAAAAGGAAACCATTAGGTGCATTTTATAGAGAATCTGATTTCGAATAAGAAAAAGTCAACCGCAACCGCGTAACTCGTACCCGTGAGAAAAAAATCGAAAAAATCTGTTTCGAATGCCATGATTTTTCCGAGTCATTTTTCCAAGGGAGGGTACTGTGGATTTTCGAGAAAAAAAAATTTCAAGCTAAAAGGAAACCATTAGGTGCATTTTATAGAGAATCTGATTTCGAATAAGAAAAAGTCAACCGCAACCGCGTAACTCGTACCCGTGAGAAAAAAATCGAAAAAATCTGTTTCGAATGCCATGATTTTTCCGAGTCATTTTTCCAAGGGAGGGTACTGTGGATTTTCGAGAAAAAAAAATTTCAAGCTAAAAGGAAACCATTAGGTGCATTTTATAGAGAATCTGATTTCGAATAAGAAAAAGTCATCCGCAACCGCGTAACTCGTACCCGTGAGAAATAAATCGAGAAAATCTGTTTCGAATGCCGTGATTTTTCGGACTTATTTTTCCAAGGGTACTGTGGATTTTCGAGAAAAAAAAATTTCAAGCAAATAGGAAACCATTAGGTGCATTTTATAGAGAATCTGATTTCGAATAAGAAAAAGTCAACCGCAACCGCGAAACTCGTACCCGTGAGAAAAAAATCGAAAAAATCTGTTTCGAATGCCATGATTTTTCGGAATCATTTTTCCAAGGAAGGGTACTGTGGATTTTCGAGAAAAAAAAATTTCAAGCTAAAAGGAAACCATTAGGTGCATTTTATAGAGAATCTGATTTCGAATAAGAAAAAGTCAACCGCAACCTCGTAACTCGTACCCGTGAGAAAAAAATCGAAAAAATCTGTTTCGAATGCCATGATTTTTCCGAGTCATTTTTCCAAGGGAGTGTACTGTGGATTTTCGAGAAAACAAAATTTCAAGCTAAAAGGAAACCATTAGGTGCATTTTATAGAGAATCTGATTTCGAATAAGAAAAAGTCAACCGCAACCGCGTAACTCGTACCCGTGAGAAAAAAATCGAAAAAATCTGTTTCGAATGCCATGATTTTTACAAGTCATTTTTCCAAGGGAGGGTACTGTGGATTGTCGAGAAAAAAAAATTTCAAGCTAAAAGGAAACCATTAGGTGCATTTTATAGAGAATCTGATTTCGAATAAGAAAAAGTCAACCGCAACCGCGTAACTCGTACCCGTGAGAAAAAAATCGAAAAAATCTGTTTCGAATGCCATGATTTTTCCGAGTCATTTTTCCAAGGGAGGGTACTGTGGATTTTCGAGAAAAAAAAATTTCAAGCTAAAAGGAAACCATTAGGTGCATTTTATAGAGAATCTGATTTCGAATAAGAAAAAGTCATCCGCAACCGCGTAACTCGTACCCGTGAGAAATAAATCGAGAAAATCTATTTCGAATGCCGTGATTTTTCGGACTTATTTTTCCAAGGGTACTGTGGATTTTCGAGAAAAAAAAATTTCAAGCAAATAGGAAACCATTAGGTGCATTTTATAGAGAATCTGATTTCGAATAAGAAAAAGTCAACCGCAACCTCGTAACTCGTACCCGTGAGAAAAAAATCGAAAAAATCTGTTTCGAATGCCATGATTTTTCCGAGTCATTTTTCCAAGGGAGGGTACTGTGGATTTTCGAGAAAAAAAAATTTCAAGCTAAAAGGAAACCATTAGGTGCATTTTATAGAGAATCTGATTTCGAATAAGAAAAAGTCAACCGCAACCGCGTAACTCGTACCCGTGAGAAAAAAATCGAAAAAATCTGTTTCGAATGCCATGATTTTTACAAGTCATTTTTCCAAGGGAGGGTACTGTGGATTGTCGAGAAAAAAAAATTTCAAGCTAAAAGGAAACCATTAGGTGCATTTTATAGAGAATCTGATTTCGAATAAGAAAAAGTCAACCGCAGCCGCGTAACTCGTACCCGTGAGAAAAAAATCGAAAAAATCTGTTTCGAATGCCATGATTTTTCCGAGTCATTTTTCCAAGGGAGGGTACTGTGGATTTTCGAGAAAAAAAAATTTCAAGCTAAAAGGAAACCATTAGGTGCATTTTATAGAGAATCTGATTTCGAATAAGAAAAAGTCATCCGCAACCGCGTAACTCGTACCCGTGAGAAATAAATCGAGAAAATCTGTTTCGAATGCCGTGATTTTTCGGACTTATTTTTCCAAGGGTACTGTGGATTTTCGAGAAAAAAAAATTTCAAGCAAATAGGAAACCATTAGGTGCATTTTATAGAGAATCTGATTTCGAATAAGAAAAAGTCAACCGCAACCGCGAAACTCGTACCCGTGAGAAAAAAATCGAAAAAATCTGTTTCGAATGCCATGATTTTTCGGAATCATTTTTCCAAGGAAGGGTACTGTGGATTTTCGAGAAAAAAAAATTTCAAGCTAAAAGGAAACCATTAGGTGCATTTTATAGAGAATCTGATTTCGAATAAGAAAAAGTCAACCGCAACCGCGTAACTCGTACCCGTGAGAAAAAAATCGAAAAAATCTGTTTCGAATGCCATGATTTTTCCGAGTCATTTTTCCAAGGGAGGGTACTGTGGATTTTCGAGAAAAAAAAATTTCAAGCTAAAAGGAAACCATTAGGTGCATTTTATAGAGAATCAGATTTCGAATAAGAAAAAGTCAACCGCAACCGCGTAACCCGTACCCGTGAGAAAAAAATCGAAAAAATCTGTTTCGAATGCCATGATTTTTCCGAGTCATTTTTCCAAGGGAGGGTACTGTGGATTTGCGAGAAAAAAAATTTCAAGCTAAAAGGAAACCATTAGGTGCATTTTATAGATAATCTGATTTCGAATTAGAAAAAGTCAACCGCAACCGCGTAACTCGTACCCGTGAGAAAAAAATCGAAAAAATCTGTTTCGAATGCCATGATTTTTCCGAGTCATTTTTCCAAGGGAGTGTACTGTGGATTTTCGAGAAAAAAACATTTCAAGCTAAAAGGAAACCATTAGGTGCATTTTATAGAGAATCTGATTTCGAATAAGAAAAAGTCAACCGCAACCGCGTAACTCGTACCCGTGAGAAAAAAATCGAAAAAATCTGTTTCGAATGCCATGATTTTTCCGACTCATTTTTCCAAGAGAGGGTACTGTGGATTTTCGAGAAAAAAAAATTTCAAGCTAAAAGGAAACCATTAGGTGCATTTTATAGAGAATCTGATTTCGAATAAGAAAAAGTCAACCGCAACCGCGTAACTCGTACCCGTGAGAAAAAAATCGAAAAAAATCTGTTTCGAATGCCATGATTTTTCGGAGTCATTTTTCCAAGGGAGGGTACTGTGGATTGTCGAGAAAAAAAAATTTCAAGCTAAAAGGAAACCATTAGGTGCATTTTATAGAGAATCTGATTTCGAATAAGAAAAAGTCAACCGCAACCGCGTAACTCGTACCCGTGAGAAAAAAATCGAAAAAATCTGTTTCGAATGCCATGATTTTTCCGAGTCATTTTTCCAAGGGAGGGTACTGTGGATTTTCGAGAAAAAAAAATTTCAAGCTAAAAGGAAACCATTAGGTGCATTTTATAGAGAATCTGATTTCGAATAAGAAAAAGTCAACCGCAACCGCGTAACTCGTACCCGTGAGAAAAAAATCGAAAAAATCTGTTTCGAATGCCATGATTTTTCGGAATCATTTTTCCAAGGGAGGGTACTGTGGATTTTCGAGAAAAAAAAATTTCAAGCTAAAAGGAAACCATTAGGTGCATTTTATAGAGAATCTGATTTCGAATAAGAAAAAGTCATCCGCAACCGCGTAACTCGTACCCGTGAGAAATAAATCGAGAAAATCTATTTCGAATGCCGTGATTTTT
The DNA here is from genome assembly GCF_987345545.1 of Pholcus phalangioides. NCBI lineage: Eukaryota > Metazoa > Arthropoda > Arachnida > Araneae > Pholcidae > Pholcus > Pholcus phalangioides. Next base: position 14,911,203 of record NW_028301628.1, read on the forward strand.
CGGACTTATTTTTCCAAGGGTACTGTGGATTTTCGAGAAAAAAAAATTTCAAGCAAATAGGAAACCATTAGGTGCATTTTATAGAGAATCTGATTTCGAATAAGAAAAAGTCAACCGCAACCTCGTAACTCGTACCCGTGAGAAAAAAATCGAAAAAATCTGTTTCGAATGCCATGATTTTTCCGAGTCATTTTTCCAAGGGAGGGTACTGTGGATTTTCGAGAAAAAAAAATTTCAAGCTAAAAGGAAACCATTAGGTGCATTTTATAGAGAATCTGATTTCGAATAAGAAAAAGTCAACCGCAACCGCGTAACTCGTACCCGTGAGAAAAAAATCGAAAAAATCTGTTTCGAATGCCATGATTTTTACAAGTCATTTTTCCAAGGGAGGGTACTGTGGATTGTCGAGAAAAAAAAATTTCAAGCTAAAAGGAAACCATTAGGTGCATTTTATAGAGAATCTGATTTCGAATAAGAAAAAGTCAACCGCAGCCGCGTAACTCGTACCCGTGAGAAAAAAATCGAAAAAATCTGTTTCGAATGCCATGATTTTTCCGAGTCATTTTTCCAAGGGAGGGTACTGTGGATTTTCGAGAAAAAAAAATTTCAAGCTAAAAGGAAACCATTAGGTGCATTTTATAGAGAATCTGATTTCGAATAAGAAAAAGTCATCCGCAACCGCGTAACTCGTACCCGTGAGAAATAAATCGAGAAAATCTGTTTCGAATGCCGTGATTTTTCGGACTTATTTTTCCAAGGGTACTGTGGATTTTCGAGAAAAAAAAATTTCAAGCAAATAGGAAACCATTAGGTGCATTTTATAGAGAATCTGATTTCGAATAAGAAAAAGTCAACCGCAACCGCGAAACTCGTACCCGTGAGAAAAAAATCGAAAAAATCTGTTTCGAATGCCATGATTTTTCGGAATCATTTTTCCAAGGAAGGGTACTGTGGATTTTCGAGAAAAAAAAATTTCAAGCTAAAAGGAAACCATTAGGTGCATTTTATAGAGAATCTGATTTCGAATAAGAAAAAGTCAACCGCAACCGCGTAACTCGTACCCGTGAGAAAAAAATCGAAAAAATCTGTTTCGAATGCCATGATTTTTCCGAGTCATTTTTCCAAGGGAGGGTACTGTGGATTTTCGAGAAAAAAAAATTTCAAGCTAAAAGGAAACCATTAGGTGCATTTTATAGAGAATCAGATTTCGAATAAGAAAAAGTCAACCGCAACCGCGTAACCCGTACCCGTGAGAAAAAAATCGAAAAAATCTGTTTCGAATGCCATGATTTTTCCGAGTCATTTTTCCAAGGGAGGGTACTGTGGATTTGCGAGAAAAAAAATTTCAAGCTAAAAGGAAACCATTAGGTGCATTTTATAGATAATCTGATTTCGAATTAGAAAAAGTCAACCGCAACCGCGTAACTCGTACCCGTGAGAAAAAAATCGAAAAAATCTGTTTCGAATGCCATGATTTTTCCGAGTCATTTTTCCAAGGGAGTGTACTGTGGATTTTCGAGAAAAAAACATTTCAAGCTAAAAGGAAACCATTAGGTGCATTTTATAGAGAATCTGATTTCGAATAAGAAAAAGTCAACCGCAACCGCGTAACTCGTACCCGTGAGAAAAAAATCGAAAAAATCTGTTTCGAATGCCATGATTTTTCCGACTCATTTTTCCAAGAGAGGGTACTGTGGATTTTCGAGAAAAAAAAATTTCAAGCTAAAAGGAAACCATTAGGTGCATTTTATAGAGAATCTGATTTCGAATAAGAAAAAGTCAACCGCAACCGCGTAACTCGTACCCGTGAGAAAAAAATCGAAAAAAATCTGTTTCGAATGCCATGATTTTTCGGAGTCATTTTTCCAAGGGAGGGTACTGTGGATTGTCGAGAAAAAAAAATTTCAAGCTAAAAGGAAACCATTAGGTGCATTTTATAGAGAATCTGATTTCGAATAAGAAAAAGTCAACCGCAACCGCGTAACTCGTACCCGTGAGAAAAAAATCGAAAAAATCTGTTTCGAATGCCATGATTTTTCCGAGTCATTTTTCCAAGGGAGGGTACTGTGGATTTTCGAGAAAAAAAAATTTCAAGCTAAAAGGAAACCATTAGGTGCATTTTATAGAGAATCTGATTTCGAATAAGAAAAAGTCAACCGCAACCGCGTAACTCGTACCCGTGAGAAAAAAATCGAAAAAATCTGTTTCGAATGCCATGATTTTTCGGACTTATTTTTCCAAGGGATTTTCGAGAAAAAAAAATTTCAAGCTAAAAGGAAACCATTAGGTGCATTTTATAGAGAATCTGATTTCGAATAAGAAAAAGTCAACCGCAACCGCGTAACTCGTACCTGTGAGAAAAAAATCGAAAAAATCTGTTTCGAATGCCATGATTTTTCCGAGTCATTTTTCCAAGGGAGGGTACTGTGGATTTTCGAGAAAAAAAAATTTCAAGCTAAAAGGAAACCATTAGGTGCATTTTATAGAGAATCTGATTTCGAATAAGAAAAAGTCAACCGCAACCTCGTAACTCGTACCCGTGAGAAAAAAATCGAAAAAATCTGTTTCGAATGCCATGATTTTTCCGAGTCATTTTTCCAAGGGAGGGTACTGTGGATTTTCGAGAAAAAAAAATTTCAAGCTAAAAGGAAACCATTAGGTGCATTTTATAGAGAATCTGATTTCGAATAAGAAAAAGTCAACCGCAACCGCGTAACTCGTACCCGTGAGAAAAAAATCGAAAAAATCTGTTTCGAATGCCATGATTTTTACAAGTCATTTTTCCAAGGGAGGGTACTGTGGATTGTCGAGAAAAAAAAATTTCAAGCTAAAAGGAAACCATTAGGTGCATTTTATAGAGAATCTGATTTCGAATAAGAAAAAGTCAACCGCAGCCGCGTAACTCGTACCCGTGAGAAAAAAATCGAAAAAATCTGTTTCGAATGCCATGATTTTTCCGAGTCATTTTTCCAAGGGAGGGTACTGTGGATTTTCGAGAAAAAAAAATTTCAAGCTAAAAGGAAACCATTAGGTGCATTTTATAGAGAATCTGATTTCGAATAAGAAAAAGTCATCCGCAACCGCGTAACTCGTACCCGTGAGAAATAAATCGAGAAAATCTGTTTCGAATGCCGTGATTTTTCGGACTTATTTTTCCAAGGGTACTGTGGATTTTCGAGAAAAAAAAATTTCAAGCAAATAGGAAACCATTAGGTGCATTTTATAGAGAATCTGATTTCGAATAAGAAAAAGTCAACCGCAACCGCGAAACTCGTACCCGTGAGAAAAAAATCGAAAAAATCTGTTTCGAATGCCATGATTTTTCGGAATCATTTTTCCAAGGAAGGGTACTGTGGATTTTCGAGAAAAAAAAATTTCAAGCTAAAAGGAAACCATTAGGTGCATTTTATAGAGAATCTGATTTCGAATAAGAAAAAGTCAACCGCAACCGCGTAACTCGTACCCGTGAGAAAAAAATCGAAAAAATCTGTTTCGAATGCCATGATTTTTCCGAGTCATTTTTCCAAGGGAGGGTACTGTGGATTTTCGAGAAAAAAAAATTTCAAGCTAAAAGGAAACCATTAGGTGCATTTTATAGAGAATCAGATTTCGAATAAGAAAAAGTCAACCGCAACCGCGTAACCCGTACCCGTGAGAAAAAAATCGAAAAAATCTGTTTCGAATGCCATGATTTTTCCGAGTCATTTTTCCAAGGGAGGGTACTGTGGATTTGCGAGAAAAAAAATTTCAAGCTAAAAGGAAACCATTAGGTGCATTTTATAGATAATCTGATTTCGAATTAGAAAAAGTCAACCGCAACCGCGTAACTCGTACCCGTGAGAAAAAAATCGAAAAAATCTGTTTCGAATGCCATGATTTTTCCGAGTCATTTTTCCAAGGGAGTGTACTGTGGATTTTCGAGAAAAAAACATTTCAAGCTAAAAGTAAACCATTAGGTGCATTTTATAGAGAATCTGATTTCGAATAAGAAAAAGTCAACCGCAACCGCGTAACTCGTACCCGTGAGAAAAAAATCGAAAAAATCTGTTTCGAATGCCATGATTTTTCCGACTCATTTTTCCAAGAGAGGGTACTGTGGATTTTCGAGAAAAAAAATTTCAAGCTAAAAGGAAACCATTAGGTGCATTTTATAGAGAATCTGATTTCGAATAAGAAAAAGTCAACCGCAACCGCGTAACTCGTACCCGTGAGAAAAAAATCGAAAAAAATCTGTTTCGAATGCCATGATTTTTCGGAGTCATTTTTCCAAGGGAGGGTACTGTGGATTGTCGAGAAAAAAAAATTTCAAGCTAAAAGGAAACCATTAGGTGCATTTTATAGAGAATCTGATTTCGAATAAGAAAAAGTCAACCGCAACCGCGTAACTCGTACCCGTGAGAAAAAAATCGAAAAAATCTGTTTCGAATGCCATGATTTTTCCGAGTCATTTTTCCAAGGGAGGGTACTGTGGATTTTCGAGAAAAAAAAAATTTCAAGCTAAAAGGAAACCATTAGGTGCATTTTATAGAGAATCTGATTTCGAATAAGAAAAAGTCAACCGCAACCGCGTAACTCGTACCCGTGAGAAAAAAATCGAAAAAATCTGTTTCGAATGCCATGATTTTTCGGACTTATTTTTCCAAGGGATTTTCGAGAAAAAAAAATTTCAAGCTAAAAGGAAACCATTAGGTGCATTTTATAGAGAATCTGATTTCGAATAAGAAAAAGTCATCCGCAACCGCGTAACTCGTACCCGTGAGAAAAAAATCGAGAAAATCTGTTTCGAATGCCGTGATTTTTCGGACTTATTTTTCCAAGGGTACTGTGGATTTTCGAGAAAAAAAAAATTTCAAGCAAATAGGAAACCATTAGGTGCATTTTATAGAGAATCTGATTTCGAATAAGAAAAAGTCAACCGCAACCGCGTAACTCGTACCCGTGAGAAAAAAATCGAAAAAATCTGTTTCGAATGCCATGATTTTTCCGAGTCATTTTTCCAAGGGAGGGTACTGTGGATTTTCGAGAAAAAAAAATTTCAAGCTAAAACGAAACCATTAGGTGCATTTTATAGAGAATCTGATTTCGAATAAGAAAAAGTCAATCGCAACCGCGTAACTCGTACCCGAGAGAAAAAAATCAAGAAAATCTGTTTCGAATGCCATGATTTTTCCGAGTCATTTTTCCAAGGGAGGGTATTGTGGATTTGCGAGAAAAAAAAATTTCAAGCAAAAAGGAAACCATTAGGTGCATTTTATGGAGAATCTGATTTCGAATAAGAAAAAGTCAACCGCAACCACATAACTCGTACCCGTGAGAAAAAAATCGAGAAAATCAGTTTCGAATGCCATGATTTTTCGGACTCATTTTTCCAAGGGAGGGTACTGTGGATTTTCGAGAAAAAAAAATTTCAAGCTAAAAGGAAACCATTAGGTGCATTTTATAGAGAATCTGATTTCGAATAAGAAAAAGTCAACCGCAACCGCGTAACTCGTACTCGTGAGAAAAAAATCGAAAAAATCTGTTTCGAATGCCTTGATTTTTCCGACTCATTTTTCCAAGGGAGGGTACTGTGGATTTTCGAGAAAAAAAATTTCAAGCTAAAAGGAAACCATTAGGTGCATTTTATAGAGAATCTGATTTCGAATAAGAAAAAGTCAACCGCAACCGCGTAACTCGTACCCGTGAGAAAAAAATCGAAAAAATCTGTTTCGAATGCCATGATTTTTCCGAGTCATTTTTCCAAGGGAGGGTACTGTGGATTTTCGAGAAAAAAAAATTTCAAGCTAAAAGGAAACCATTAGGTGCATTTTATAGAGAATCTGATTTCGAATAAGAAAAAGTCATCCGCAACCGCGTAACTCGTACCCGTGAGAAATAAATCGAGAAAATCTGTTTCGAATGCCGTGATTTTTCGGACTTATTTTTCCAAGGGTACTGTGGATTTTCGAGAAAAAAAAATTTCAAGCAAATAGGAAACCATTAGGTGCATTTTATAGAGAATCTGATTTCGAATAAGAAAAAGTCAACCGCAACCGCGAAACTCGTACCCGTGAGAAAAAAATCGAAAAAATCTGTTTCGAATGCCATGATTTTTCGGAATCATTTTTCCAAGGAAGGGTACTGTGGATTTTCGAGAAAAAAAAATTTCAAGCTAAAAGGAAACCATTAGGTGCATTTTATAGAGAATCTGATTTCGAATAAGAAAAAGTCAACCGCAACCGCGTAACTCGTACCCGTGAGAAAAAAATCGAAAAAATCTGTTTCGAATGCCATGATTTTTCCGAGTCATTTTTCCAAGGGAGGGTACTGTGGATTTTCGAGAAAAAAAAATTTCAAGCTAAAAGGAAACCATTAGGTGCATTTTATAGAGAATCAGATTTCGAATAAGAAAAAGTCAACCGCAACCGCGTAACCCGTACCCGTGAGAAAAAAATCGAAAAAATCTGTTTCGAATGCCATGATTTTTCCGAGTCATTTTTCCAAGGGAGGGTACTGTGGATTTGCGAGAAAAAAAATTTCAAGCTAAAAGGAAACCATTAGGTGCATTTTATAGATAATCTGATTTCGAATTAGAAAAAGTCAACCGCAACCGCGTAACTCGTACCCGTGAGAAAAAAATCGAAAAAATCTGTTTCGAATGCCATGATTTTTCCGAGTCATTTTTCCAAGGGAGTGTACTGTGGATTTTCGAGAAAAAAACATTTCAAGCTAAAAGTAAACCATTAGGTGCATTTTATAGAGAATCTGATTTCGAATAAGAAAAAGTCAACCGCAACCGCGTAACTCGTACCCGTGAGAAAAAAATCGAAAAAATCTGTTTCGAATGCCATGATTTTTCCGACTCATTTTTCCAAGAGAGGGTACTGTGGATTTTCGAGAAAAAAAATTTCAAGCTAAAAGGAAACCATTAGGTGCATTTTATAGAGAATCTGATTTCGAATAAGAAAAAGTCAACCGCAACCGCGTAACTCGTACCCGTGAGAAAAAAATCGAAAAAAATCTGTTTCGAATGCCATGATTTTTCGGAGTCATTTTTCCAAGGGAGGGTACTGTGGATTGTCGAGAAAAAAAAATTTCAAGCTAAAAGGAAACCATTAGGTGCATTTTATAGAGAATCTGATTTCGAATAAGAAAAAGTCAACCGCAACCGCGTAACTCGTACCCGTGAGAAAAAAATCGAAAAAATCTGTTTCGAATGCCATGATTTTTCCGAGTCATTTTTCCAAGGGAGGGTACTGTGGATTTTCGAGAAAAAAAAAATTTCAAGCTAAAAGGAAACCATTAGGTGCATTTTATAGAGAATCTGATTTCGAATAAGAAAAAGTCAACCGCAACCGCGTAACTCGTACCCGTGAGAAAAAAATCGAAAAAATCTGTTTCGAATGCCATGATTTTTCGGACTTATTTTTCCAAGGGATTTTCGAGAAAAAAAAATTTCAAGCTAAAAGGAAACCATTAGGTGCATTTTATAGAGAATCTGATTTCGAATAAGAAAAAGTCATCCGCAACCGCGTAACTCGTACCCGTGAGAAAAAAATCGAGAAAATCTGTTTCGAATGCCGTGATTTTTCGGACTTATTTTTCCAAGGGTACTGTGGATTTTCGAGAAAAAAAAAATTTCAAGCAAATAGGAAACCATTAGGTGCATTTTATAGAGAATCTGATTTCGAATAAGAAAAAGTCAACCGCAACCGCGTAACTCGTACCCGTGAGAAAAAAATCGAAAAAATCTGTTTCGAATGCCATGATTTTTCCGAGTCATTTTTCCAAGGGAGGGTACTGTGGATTTTCGAGAAAAAAAAATTTCAAGCTAAAACGAAACCATTAGGTGCATTTTATAGAGAATCTGATTTCGAATAAGAAAAAGTCAATCGCAACCGCGTAACTCGTACCCGAGAGAAAAAAATCAAGAAAATCTGTTTCGAATGCCATGATTTTTCCGAGTCATTTTTCCAAGGGAGGGTACTGTGGATTTGCGAGAAAAAAAATTTCAAGCAAAAAGGAAACCATTAGGTGCATTTTATGGAGAATCTGATTTCGAATAAGAAAAAGTCAACCGCAACCACATAACTCGTACCCGTGAGAAAAAAATCGAGAAAATCAGTTTCGAATGCCATGATTTTTCGGACTCATTTTTCCAAGGGAGGGTACTGTGGATTTTCGAGAAAAAAAAATTTCAAGCTAAAAGGAAACCATTAGGTGCATTTTATAGAGAATCTGATTTCGAATAAGAAAAAGTCAACCGCAACCGCGTAACTCGTACTCGTGAGAAAAAAATCGAAAAAATCTGTTTCGAATGCCTTGATTTTTCCGACTCATTTTTCCAAGGGAGGGTACTGTGGATTTTCGAGAAAAAAAATTTCAAGCTAAAAGGAAACCATTAGGTGCATTTTATAGAGAATCTGATTTCGAATAAGAAAAAGTCAACCGCAACCGCGTAACTCGTACCCGTGAGAAAAAAATCGAAAAAATCTGTTTCGAATGCCATGATTTTTCCGAGTCATTTTTCCAAGGGAGGGGTACTGTGGATTTTCGAGAAAAAAACATTTCAAGCTAAAAGGAAACCATTAGGTGCATTTTATAGAGAATCTGATTTCGAATAAGAAAAAGTCAACCGCAACCGCGTAACTCGTACCCGTGAGAAAAAAATCTAAAAAATCTGTTTCGAATGCCATGATTTTTCCGAGTCATTTTTCCAACGGAGGGTACTGTGGATTTTCGAGAAAAAAAAATTTCAAGCAAAAAGGAAACCATTAGGTGCATTTTATAGAGAATCTGATTTCGAATAAGAAAAAGTCAACCGCAAACGCGTAACTCGTACCCGTGAGAAAAAAATCGAAAAAATCTGTTTCGAATGCCATGATTTTTCCAAGTCATTTTTCCAAGGGAGGGTACTGTGGATTTTCGAGAAAAAAAAATTTCAAGCTAAAAGGAAACCATTAGGTGCATTTTATAGAGAATCTGATTTCGAATAAGAAAAAGTCAACCGCAACCGCGTAACTCGTACCCGTGAGAAAAAAATCGAGAAAATCTGTTTCGAATGCCATGATTTTTCGGACTCATTTTTCCAAGGGAGGGTACTGTGGATTTTCGAGAAAAAAACATTTCAAGCTAAAAGGAAACCATTAGGTGCATTTTATAGAGAATCTGATTTCGAATAAGAAAAAGTCAACCGCAACCGCGTAACTCGTACCCGTGAGAAAAAAATCGAAAAAATCTGTTTCGAATGCCATGATTTTTCCGAGTCATTTTTCCAAGGGAGGGGTACTGTGGATTTTCGAGAAAAAAACATTTCAAGCTAAAAGGAAACCATTAGGTGCATTTTATAGAGAATCTGATTTCGAATAAGAAAAAGTCAACCGCAACCGCGTAACTCGTACCCGTGAGAAAAAAATCGAAAAAATCTGTTTCGAATGCCATGATTTTTCCGAGTCATTTTTCCAAGGGAGGGTACTGTGGATTTTCGAGAAAAAAAATTTCAAGCAAAAAGGAAACCATTAGGTGCATTTTATAGAGAATCTGATTTCGAATAAGAAAAAGTCAACCGCAACCGCGTAACTCGTACCCGTGAGAAAAAAATCGAAAAAATCTGTTTCGAATGCCATGATTTTTCCAAGTCATTTTTCCAAGGGAGGGTACTGTGGATTTTCGAGAAAAAAAAATTTCAAGCTAAAACGAAACCATTAGGTGCATTTTATAGAGAATCTGATTTCGAATAAGAAAAAGTCAACCGCAACCGCGTAACTCGTACCCGTGAGAAAAAAATCGAGAAAATCTGTTTCGAATGCCATGATTTTTCGGACTCATTTTTCCAAGGGAGGGTACTGTGGATTTTCGAGAAAAAAACATTTCAAGCTAAAAGGAAACCATTAGGTGCATTTTATAGAGAATCTGATTTCGAATAAGAAAAAGTCAACCGCAACCGCGTAACTCGTACCCGTGAGAAAAAAATCGAAAAAATCTGTTTCGAATGCCATGATTTTTCCGAGTCATTTTTCCAAGGGAGGGACTGTGGATTTGCGAGAAAAAAAAATTTCAAGCTAAAAGGAAACCATTAGGTGCATTTTATAGAGAATCTGATTTCGAATAAGAAAAAGTCAACCGCAACCGCGTAACTCGTACCCGTGAGAAAAAAATCGAGAAAATCTGTTTCGAATGCCATGATTTTTCGGACTCATTTTTCCAAGGGAGGGTACTGTGGATTTTCGAGAAAAAAACATTTCAAGCTAAAAGGAAACCATTAGGTGCATTTTATAGAGAATCTGATTTCGAATAAGAAAAAGTCAACCGCAACCGCGTAACTCGTACCCGTGAGAAAAAAATCGAAAAAATCTGTTTCGAATGCCATGATTTTTCCGAGTCATTTTTCCAAGGGAGGGGTACTGTGGATTTTCGAGAAAAAAACATTTCAAGCTAAAAGGAAACCATTAGGTGCATTTTATAGAGAATCTGATTTCGAATAAGAAAAAGTCAACCGCAACCGCGTAACTCGTACCCGTGAGAAAAAAATCGAAAAAATCTGTTTCGAATGCCATGATTTTTCCGAGTCATTTTTCCAAGGGAGGGTACTGTGGATTTTCGAGAAAAAAAATTTCAAGCAAAAAGGAAACCATTAGGTGCATTTTATAGAGAATCTGATTTCGAATAAGAAAAAGTCAACCGCAACCGCGTAACTCGTACCCGTGAGAAAAAAATCGAAAAAATCTGTTTCGAATGCCATGATTTTTCCGAGTCATTTTTCCAAGGGAGGGGTACTGTGGATTTTCGAGAAAAAAAAATTTCAAGCTAAAAGGAAACCATTAGGTGCATTTTATGGAGAATCTGATTTCGAATAAGAAAAAGTCAACCGCAACCACATAACTCGTACCCGTGAGAAAAAAATCGAGAAAATCTGTTTCGAATGCCATGATTTTTCGGACTCATTTTTCCAAGGGAGGGTACTGTGGATTTTCGAGAAAAAAAAATTTCAAGCTAAAAGGAAACCATTAGGTGCATTTTATAGAGAATCTGATTTCGAATAAGAAAAAGTCAACCGCAACCGCGTAACTCGTACCCGTGAGAAAAAAATCGAAAAAATCTGTTTCGAATGCCATGATTTTTCCGAGTCATTTTTCCAAGGGAGGGTACTGTGGATTTTCGAGAAAAAAAAATTTCAAGCTAAAACGAAACCATTAGGTGCATTTTATAGAGAATCTGATTTCGAATAAGAAAAAGTCAACCGCAACCGCGTAACTCGTACCCGTGAGAAAAAAATCGAGAAAATCTGTTTCGAATGCCATGATTTTTCGGACTCATTTTTCCAAGGGAGGGTACTGTGGATTTTCGAGAAAAAAACATTTCAAGCTAAAAGGAAACCATTAGGTGCATTTTATAGAGAATCTGATTTCGAATAAGAAAAAGTCAACCGCAACCGCGTAACTCGTACCCGTGAGAAAAAAATCGAAAAAATCTGTTTCGAATGCCATGATTTTTCCGAGTCATTTTTCCAAGGGAGGGACTGTGGATTTGCGAGAAAAAAAAATTTCAAGCTAAAAGGAAACCATTAGGTGCATTTTATAGAGAATTTGATTTCGAATAAGAAAAAGTCAACCGCAACCGCGTAACTCGTACCGGTGAGAAAAAAATCGAAAAAATCTGTTTCGAATGCCATGATTTTTCCGAGTCATTTTTAAAAGGGAGGGTACTGGGGATTTTCGAGAAAAAAAAATTTCAAGCTAAAAGGAAACCATTAGGTGCATTTTATAGAGAATCTGATTTCGAATAAGAAAAAGTCAACCGCAACCGCGTAACTCGTACCCGTGAGAAAAAAATCGAGAAAATCTGTTTCGAATGCCATGATTTTTCCGAGTCATTTTTCCAAGGGAGGGTACTGTGGATTTTCGAGAAAAAAAAATTTCAAGCTAAAAGGAAACCATTAGGTGCATTTTATGGAGAATCTGATTTCGAATAAGAAAAAGTCAACCGCAACCACATAACTCGTACCCGTGAGAAAAAAATCGAGAAAATCTGTTTCGAATGCCATGATTTTTCGGACTCATTTTTCCAAGGGAGGGTACTGTGGATTTTCGAGAAAAAAAAATTTCAAGCTAAAAGGAAACCATTAGGTTCATTTTATAGAGAATCTGATTTCGAATAAGAAAAAGTCAACCGCAACCGCGTAACTCGTACCCGTGAGAAAAAAATCGAGAAAATCTGTTTCGAATGCCATGATTTTTCCGAGTCATTTTTCCAAGGGAGGGACTGTGGATTTGCGAGAAAAAAAAATTTCAAGCTAAAAGGAAACCATTAGGTGCATTTTATAGAGAATCTGATTTCGAATAAGAAAAAGTCAACCGCAACCGCGTAACTCGTACCCGTGAGAAAAAAATCGAGAAAATCTGTTTCGAATGCCATGATTTTTCCGAGTCATTTTTCCAAGGGAGGGTACTGTGGATTTTCGAGAAAAAAAAATTTCAAGCTAAAAGGAAACCATTAGGTGCATTTTATGGAGAATCTGATTTCGAATAAGAAAAAGTCAACCGCAACCACATAACTCGTACCCGTGAGAAAAAAATCGAGAAAATCTGTTTCGAATGCCATGATTTTTCGGACTCATTTTTCCAAGGGAGGGTACTGTGGATTTTCGAGAAAAAAAAATTTCAAGCTAAAAGGAAACCATTAGGTTCATTTTATAGAGAATCTGATTTCGAATAAGAAAAAGTCAACCGCAACCGCGTAACTCGTACCCGTGAGAAAAAAATCGAGAAAATCTGTTTCGAATGCCATGATTTTTCCGAGTCATTTTTCCAAGGGAGGGACTGTGGATTTGCGAGAAAAAAAAATTTCAAGCTAAAAGGAAACCATTAGGTGCATTTTATAGAGAATCTGATTTCGAATAAGAAAAAGTCAACCGCAACCGCGTAACTCGTACCCGTGAGAAAAAAATCGAGAAAATCTGTTTCGAATGCCATGATTTTTCGGACTCATTTTTCCAAGGGAGGGTACTGTGGATTTTCGAGAAAAAAAAATTTCAAGCTAAAAGGAAACCATTAGGTGCATTTTATAGAGAATCTGTTTTCGAATAAGAAAAAGTCAACCGCAACCGCGTAACTCGTACCCGTGAGAAAAAAATCGAGAAAATCTGTTTCGAATGCCATGATTTTTCGGACTCATTTTTCCAAGGGAGGGTACTGTGGATTTTCGAGAAAAAAAAATTTCAAGCTAAAAGGAAACCATTAGGTGCATTTTATGGAGAATCTGATTTCGAATAAGAAAAAGTCAACCGCAACCACATAACTCGTACCCGTGAGAAAAAAATCGAGAAAATCTGTTTCGAATGCCATGATTTTTCGGACTCATTTTTCCAAGGGAGGGTACTGTGGATTTTCGAGAAAAAAAAATTTCAAGCTAAAAGGAAACCATTAGGTTCATTTTATAGAGAATCTGATTTCGAATAAGAAAAAGTCAACCGCAACCGCGTAACTCGTACCCGTGAGAAAAAAATCGAAAAAATCTGTTTCGAATGCCATGATTTTTCCGAGTCATTTTTCCAAGGGAGGGTACTGTGGATTTTCGAGAAAAAAAAATTTCAAGCAAAAAGGAAACCATTAGGTGCATTTTATAGAGAATCTGATTTCGAATAAGAAAAAGTCAACCGCAACCGCGTAACTCGTACCCGTGAGAAAAAAATCGAGAAAATCTGTTTCGAATGCCATGATTTTTCCGAGTCATTTTTCCAAGGGAGGGACTGTGGATTTGCGAGAAAAAAAAATTTCAAGCTAAAAGGAAACCATTAGGTGCATTTTATAGAGAATTTGATTTCGAATAAGAAAAAGTCAACCGCAACCGCGTAACTCGTACCCGTGAGAAAAAAATCGAAAAAATCTGTTTCGAATGCCATGATTTTTCCGAGTCATTTTTCCAAGGGAGGGTACTGTGGATTTTCGAGAAAAAAAAATTTCAAGCTAAAAGGAAACCATTAGGTTCATTTTATAGAGAATCTGATTTCGAATAAGAAAAAGTCAACCGCAACCGCGTAACTCGTACCCGTGAGAAAAAAATCGAGAAAATCTGTTTCGAATGCCATGATTTTTCGGACTCATTTTTCCAAGGGAGGGTACTGTGGATTTTCGAGAAAAAAACATTTCAAGCTAAAAGGAAACCATTAGGTGCATTTTATAGAGAATTTGATTTCGAATAAGAAAAAGTCAACCGCAACCGCGTAACTCGTACCCGTGAGAAAAAATCGAAAAAATCTGTTTCGAATGCCATGATTTTTCCGAGTCATTTTTCCAAGGGAGGGTACTGTGGATTTTCGAGAAAAAAAAATTTCAAGCTAAAAGGAAACCATTAGGTGCATTTTATGGAGAATCTGATTTCGAATAAGAAAAAGTCAACCGCAACCACATAACTCGTACCCGTGAGAAAAAAATCGAGAAAATCTGTTTCGAATGCCATGATTTTTCGGACTCATTTTTCCAAGGGAGGGTACTGTGGATTTTCGAGAAAAAAAAATTTCAAGCTAAAAGGAAACCATTAGGTGCATTTTATAGAGAATCTGATTTCGAATAAGAAAAAGTCAACCGCAACCGCGTAACTCGTACCCGTGAGAAAAAAATCGAAAAAATCTGTTTCGAATGCCATGATTTTTCCGAGTCATTTTTCCAAGGGAGGGTACTGTGGATTTTCGAGAAAAAAAAATTTCAAGCTAAAAGGAAACCATTAGGTGCATTTTATAGAGAATCTGATTTCGAATAAGAAAAAGTCAACCGCAACCGCGTAACTCGTACCCGTGAGAAAAAAATCGAAAAAATCTGTTTCGAATGCCATGATTTTTACAAGTCATTTTTCCAAGGGAGGGTACTGTGGATTGTCGAGAAAAAAAAATTTCAAGCTAAAAGGAAACCATTAGGTGCATTTTATAGAGAATCTGATTTCGAATAAGAAAAAGTCAACCGCAACCGCGTAACTCGTACCCGTGAGAAAAAAATCGAGAAAATCTGTGTCGAATGCCATGATTTTTCGGACTCATTTTTCCAAGGGAGGGTACTGTGGATTTTCGAGAAAAAAAAATTTTAAGCAAAAAGGAAACCATTAGGTGCATTTTATAGAGAATCTGATTTCGAATAAGAAAAAGTCAACCGCAACCGCCTAACTCGTACCCGTGAGAAAAAAATCGAAAAAATCTGTTTCGAATGCCATGATTTTTCCGAGTCATTTTTCCAAGGGAGGGTACTGTGGATTTGCGAGAAAAAAAAATTTCAAGCTAAAAGGAAACCATTAGGTGCATTTTATAGAGAATTTGATTTCGAATAAGAAAAAGTCAACCGCAACCGCGTAACTCGTACCCGTGAGAAAAAAATCGAAAAAATCTGTTTCGAATGCCATGATTTTTCCGAGTCATTTTTCCAAGGGAGGGTACTGTGGATTTTCGAGAAAAAAAAATTTCAAGCTAAAAGGAAACCATTAGGTGCATTTTATAGAGAATTTGATTTCGAATAAGAAAAAGTCAACCGCAACCGCGTAACTCGTACCCGTGAGAAAAAAATCGAAAAAATCTGTTTCGAATGCCATGATTTTTCCGAGTCATTTTTCCAAGGGAGGGTACTGTGGATTTGCGAGAAAAAAAAATTTCAAGCTAAAAGGAAACCATTAGGTGCATTTTATAGAGAATCTGATTTCGAATAAGAAAAAGTCAACCGCAACCGCGTAACTCGTACCCGTGAAAAAAAAATCGAGAAAATCTGTTTCGAATGCCATGATTTTTCCGAGTCATTTTTCCAAGGGAGGGTACTGTGGATTTGCGAGAAAAAAAAAATTTCAAGCTAAAAGGAAACCATTAGGTGCATTTTATAGAGAATCTGATTTCGAATAAGAAAAAGTCAACCGCAACCGCGTAACTCGTACCCGTGAGAAAAAAATCGAGAAAATCTGTTTCGAATGCCATGATTTTTCGGACTCATTTTTCCAAGGGAGGGTACTGTGGATTTTCGAGAAAAATAATTTCAAGCTAAAAGGAAACCATTAGGTGCATTTTATAGAGAATCTGATTTCGAATAAGAAAAAGTCAACCGCAACCGCGTAACTCGTACCCGTGAGAAAAAAATCGAAAAAATCTGTTTCGAATGCCATGATTTTTCCGAGTCATTTTTCCAAGGGAGGGTACTGTGGATTTTCGAGAAAAAAAAATTTCAAGCTAAAAGGAAACCATTAGGTGCATTTTATAGAGAATCTGATTTCGAATAAGAAAAAGTCAACCGCAACCGCGTAACTCGTACCCGTGAGAAAAAAATCGAAAAAATCTGTTTCGAATGCCATGATTTTTCCGAGTCATTTTTCCAAGGGAGGGTACTGTGGATTTTCGAGAAAAAAAAATTTCAAGCTAAAAGGAAACCATTAGGTTCATTTTATAGAGAATCTGATTTCGAATAAGAAAAAGTCAACCGCAACCGCGTAACTCGTACCCGTGAGAAAAAAATCGAGAAAATCTGTTTCGAATGCCATGATTTTTCGGACTCATTTTTCCAAGGGAGGGTACTGTGGATTTTCGAGAAAAAAACATTTCAAGCTAAAAGGAAACCATTAGGTGCATTTTATAGAGAATTTGATTTCGAATAAGAAAAAGTCAACCGCAACCGCGTAACTCGTACCCGTGAGAAAAAATCGAAAAAATCTGTTTCGAATGCCATGATTTTTCCGAGTCATTTTTCCAAGGGAGGGTACTGTGGATTTTCGAGAAAAAAAAATTTCAAGCTAAAAGGAAACCATTAGGTGCATTTTATGGAGAATCTGATTTCGAATAAGAAAAAGTCAACCGCAACCACATAACTCGTACCCGTGAGAAAAAAATCGAGAAAATCTGTTTCGAATGCCATGATTTTTCGGACTCATTTTTCCAAGGGAGGGTACTGTGGATTTTCGAGAAAAAAAAATTTCAAGCTAAAAGGAAACCATTAGGTGCATTTTATAGAGAATCTGATTTCGAATAAGAAAAAGTCAACCGCAACCGCGTAACTCGTACCCGTGAGAAAAAAATCGAAAAAATCTGTTTCGAATGCCATGATTTTTCCGAGTCATTTTTCCAAGGGAGGGTACTGTGGATTTTCGAGAAAAAAAAATTTCAAGCTAAAAGGAAACCATTAGGTGCATTTTATAGAGAATCTGATTTCGAATAAGAAAAAGTCAACCGCAACCGCGTAACTCGTACCCGTGAGAAAAAAATCGAAAAAATCTGTTTCGAATGCCATGATTTTTACAAGTCATTTTTCCAAGGGAGGGTACTGTGGATTGTCGAGAAAAAAAAATTTCAAGCTAAAAGGAAACCATTAGGTGCATTTTATAGAGAATCTGATTTCGAATAAGAAAAAGTCAACCGCAACCGCGTAACTCGTACCCGTGAGAAAAAAATCGAGAAAATCTGTTTCGAATGCCATGATTTTTCGGACTCATTTTTCCAAGGGAGGGTACTGTGGATTTTCGAGAAAAAAAAATTTTAAGCAAAAAGGAAACCATTAGGTGCATTTTATAGAGAATCTGATTTCGAATAAGAAAAAGTCAACCGCAACCGATTAACTCGTACCCGTGAGAAAAAAATCGAAAAAATCTGTTTCGAATGCCATGATTTTTCCGAGTCATTTTTCCAAGGGAGGGTACTGTGGATTTGCGAGAAAAAAAAATTTCAAGCTAAAAGGAAACCATTAGGTGCATTTTATAGAGAATTTGATTTCGAATAAGAAAAAGTCAACCGCAACCGCGTAACTCGTACCCGTGAGAAAAAAATCGAAAAAATCTGTTTCGAATGCCATGATTTTTCCGAGTCATTTTTCCAAGGGAGGGTACTGTGGATTTTCGAGAAAAAAAAATTTCAAGCTAAAAGGAAACCATTAGGTGCATTTTATAGAGAATTTGATTTCGAATAAGAAAAAGTCAACCGCAACCGCGTAACTCGTACCCGTGAGAAAAAAATCGAAAAAATCTGTTTCGAATGCCATGATTTTTCCGAGTCATTTTTCCAAGGGAGGGTACTGTGGATTTGCGAGAAAAAAAAATTTCAAGCTAAAAGGAAACCATTAGGTGCATTTTATAGAGAATCTGATTTCGAATAAGAAAAAGTCAACCGCAACCGCGTAACTCGTACCCGTGAAAAAAAAATCGAGAAAATCTGTTTCGAATGCCATGATTTTTCCGAGTCATTTTTCCAAGGGAGGGTACTGTGGATTTGCGAGAAAAAAAAATTTCAAGCTAAAAGGAAACCATTAGGTGCATTTTATAGAGAATCTGATTTCGAATAAGAAAAAGTCAACCGCAACCGCGTAACTCGTACCCGTGAGAAAAAAATCGAGAAAATCTGTTTCGAATGCCATGATTTTTCGGACTCATTTTTCCAAGGGAGGGTACTGTGGATTTTCGAGAAAAATAATTTCAAGCTAAAAGGAAACCATTAGGTGCATTTTATAGAGAATCTGATTTCGAATAAGAAAAAGTCAACCGCAACCGCGTAACTCGTACCCGTGAGAAAAAAATCGAAAAAATCTGTTTCGAATGCCATGATTTTTCCGAGTCATTTTTCCAAGGGAGGGTACTGTGGATTTTCGAGAAAAAAAAATTTCAAGCTAAAAGGAAACCATTAGGTGCATTTTATAGAGAATCTGATTTCGAATAAGAAAAAGTCAACCGCAACCACATAACTCGTACCCGTGAGAAAAAAATCGAGAAAATCTGTTTCGAATGCCATGATTTTTCGGACTCATTTTTCCAAGGGAGGGTACTGTGGATTTTCGAGAAAAAAAAATTTCAAGCTAAAAGGAAACCATTAGGTTCATTTTATAGAGAATCTGATTTCGAATAAGAAAAAGTCAACCGCAACCGCGTAACTCGTACCCGTGAGAAAAAAATCGAGAAAATCTGTTTCGAATGCCATGATTTTTCCGAGTCATTTTTCCAAGGGAGGGACTGTGGATTTGCGAGAAAAAAAAATTTCAAGCTAAAAGGAAACGATTAGGTGCATTTTATAGAGAATCTGATTTCGAATAAGAAAAAGTCAACCGCAACCGCGTAACTCGTACCCGTGAGAAAAAAATCGAGAAAATCTGTTTCGAATGCCATGATTTTTCGGACTCATTTTTCCAAGGGAGGGTACTGTGGATTTTCGAGAAAAAAAAATTTCAAGCTAAAAGGAAACCATTAGGTGCATTTTATAGAGAATCTGATTTCGAATAAGAAAAAGTCAACCGCAACCGCGTAACTCGTACCCGTGAGAAAAAAATCGAAAAAATCTGTTTCGAATGCCATGATTTTTCCGAGTCATTTTTCCAAGGGAGGGTACTGTGGATTTTCGAGAAAAAAAAATTTCAAGCTAAAAGGAAACCATTAGGTGCATTTTATAGAGAATCTGATTTCGAATAAGAAAAAGTCAACCGCAACCGCGTAACTCGTACCCGTGAGAAAAAAATCGAAAAAATCTGTTTCGAATGCCATGATTTTTACAAGTCATTTTTCCAAGGGAGGGTACTGTGGATTGTCGAGAAAAAAAAATTTCAAGCTAAAAGGAAACCATTAGGTGCATTTTATAGAGAATCTGATTTCGAATAAGAAAAAGTCAACCGCAACCGCGTAACTCGTACCCGTGAGAAAAAAATCGAGAAAATCTGTTTTGAATGCCATGATTTTTCGGACTCATTTTTCCAAGGGAGGGTACTGTGGATTTTCGAGAAAAAAAAATTTTAAGCAAAAAGGAAACCATTAGGTGCATTTTATAGAGAATCTGATTTCGAATAAGAAAAAGTCAACCGCAACCGCCTAACTCGTACCCGTGAGAAAAAAATCGAGAAAATCTGTTTCGAATGCCATGATTTTTCGGACTCATTTTTCCAAGGGAGGGTACTGTGGATTTTCGAGAAAAAAAAATTTTAAGCAAAAAGGAAACCATTAGGTGCATTTTATAGAGAATCTGATTTCGAATAAGAAAAAGTCAACCGCAACCGCCTAACTCGTACCCGTGAGAAAAAAATCGAAAAAATCTGTTTCGAATGCCATGATTTTTCCGAGTCATTTTTCCAAGGGAGGGTACTGTGGATTTGCGAGAAAAAAAAATTTCAAGCTAAAAGGAAACCATTAGGTGCATTTTATAGAGAATTTGATTTCGAATAAGAAAAAGTCAACCGCAACCGCGTAACTCGTACCCGTGAGAAAAAAATCGAAAAAATCTGTTTCGAATGCCATGATTTTTCCGAGTCATTTTTCCAAGGGAGGGAGGGTACTGTGGATTTTCGAGAAAAAAAAATTTCAAGCTAAAAGGAAACCATTAGGTGCATTTTATAGAGAATTTGATTTCGAATAAGAAAAAGTCAACCGCAACCGCGTAACTCGTACCCGTGAGAAAAAAATCGAAAAAATCTGTTTCGAATGCCATGATTTTTCCGAGTCATTTTTCCAAGGGAGGGTACTGTGGATTTGCGAGAAAAAAAAATTTCAAGCTAAAAGGAAACCATTAGGTGCATTTTATAGAGAATCTGATTTCGAATAAGAAAAAGTCAACCGCAACCGCGTAACTCGTACCCGTGAAAAAAAAATCGAGAAAATCTGTTTCGAATGCCATGATTTTTCCGAGTCATTTTTCCAAGGGAGGGTACTGTGGATTTGCGAGAAAAAAAAATTTCAAGCTAAAAGGAAACCATTAGGTGCATTTTATAGAGAATCTGATTTCGAATAAGAAAAAGTCAACCGCAACCGCGTAACTCGTACCCGTGAGAAAAAAATCGAGAAAATCTGTTTCGAATGCCATGATTTTTCGGACTCATTTTTCCAAGGGAGGGTACTGTGGATTTTCGAGAAAAATAATTTCAAGCTAAAAGGAAACCATTAGGTGCATTTTATAGAGAATCTGATTTCGAATAAGAAAAAGTCAACCGCAACCGCGTAACTCGTACCCGTGAGAAAAAAATCGAAAAAATCTGTTTCGAATGCCATGATTTTTCCGAGTCATTTTTCCAAGGGAGGGTACTGTGGATTTTCGAGAAAAAAAAATTTCAAGCTAAAAGGAAACCATTAGGTGCATTTTATAGAGAATCTGATTTCGAATAAGAAAAAGTCAACCGCAACCGCGTAACTCGTACCCGTGAGAAAAAATCGAAAAAATCTGTTTCGAATGCCATGATTTTTCCGAGTCATTTTTCCAAGGGAGGGTACTGTGGATTTTCGAGAAAAAAAAATTTCAAGCTAAAAGGAAACCATTAGGTGCATTTTATGGAGAATCTGATTTCGAATAAGAAAAAGTCAACCGCAACCACATAACTCGTACCCGTGAGAAAAAAATCGAGAAAATCTGTTTCGAATGCCATGATTTTTCGGACTCATTTTTCCAAGGGAGGGTACTGTGGATTTTCGAGAAAAAAAAATTTCAAGCTAAAAGGAAACCATTAGGTGCATTTTATAGAGAATCTGATTTCGAATAAGAAAAAGTCAACCGCAACCGCGTAACTCGTACCCGTGAGAAAAAAATCGAAAAAATCTGTTTCGAATGCCATGATTTTTCCGAGTCATTTTTCCAAGGGAGGGTACTGTGGATTTTCGAGAAAAAAAAATTTCAAGCTAAAAGGAAACCATTAGGTGCATTTTATAGAGAATCTGATTTCGAATAAGAAAAAGTCAACCGCAACCGCGTAACTCGTACCCGTGAGAAAAAAATCGAAAAAATCTGTTTCGAATGCCATGATTTTTACAAGTCATTTTTCCAAGGGAGGGTACTGTGGATTGTCGAGAAAAAAAAATTTCAAGCTAAAAGGAAACCATTAGGTGCATTTTATAGAGAATCTGATTTCGAATAAGAAAAAGTCAACCGCAACCGCGTAACTCGTACCCGTGAGAAAAAAATCGAGAAAATCTGTTTCGAATGCCATGATTTTTCGGACTCATTTTTCCAAGGGAGGGTACTGTGGATTTTCGAGAAAAAAAAATTTTAAGCAAAAAGGAAACCATTAGGTGCATTTTATAGAGAATCTGATTTCGAATAAGAAAAAGTCAACCGCAACCGCGTAACTCGTACCCGTGAGAAAAAAATCGAAAAAATCTGTTTCGAATGCCATGATTTTTACAAGTCATTTTTCCAAGGGAGGGTACTGTGGATTGTCGAGAAAAAAAAATTTCAAGCTAAAAGGAAACCATTAGGTGCATTTTATAGAGAATCTGATTTCGAATAAGAAAAAGTCAACCGCAACCGCGTAACTCGTACCCGTGAGAAAAAAATCGAGAAAATCTGTTTCGAATGCCATGATTTTTCGGACTCATTTTTCCAAGGGAGGGTACTGTGGATTTTCGAGAAAAAAAAATTTTAAGCAAAAAGGAAACCATTAGGTGCATTTTATAGAGAATCTGATTTCGAATAAGAAAAAGTCAACCGCAACCGCCTAACTCGTACCCGTGAGAAAAAAATCGAAAAAATCTGTTTCGAATGCCATGATTTTTCCGAGTCATTTTTCCAAGGGAGGGTACTGTGGATTTGCGAGAAAAAAAAATTTCAAGCTAAAAGGAAACCATTAGGTGCATTTTATAGAGAATTTGATTTCGAATAAGAAAAAGTCAACCGCAACCGCGTAACTCGTACCCGTGAGAAAAAAATCGAAAAAATCTGTTTCGAATGCCATGATTTTTCCGAGTCATTTTTCCAAGGGAGGGTACTGTGGATTTTCGAGAAAAAAAAATTTCAAGCTAAAAGGAAACCATTAGGTGCATTTTATAGAGAATTTGATTTCGAATAAGAAAAAGTCAACCGCAACCGCGTAACTCGTACCCGTGAGAAAAAAATCGAAAAAATCTGTTTCGAATGCCATGATTTTTCCGAGTCATTTTTCCAAGGGAGGGTACTGTGGATTTGCGAGAAAAAAAAATTTCAAGCTAAAAGGAAACCATTAGGTGCATTTTATAGAGAATCTGATTTCGAATAAGAAAAAGTCAACCGCAACCGCGTAACTCGTACCCGTGAAAAAAAAATCGAGAAAATCTGTTTCGAATGCCATGATTTTTCCGAGTCATTTTTCCAAGGGAGGGTACTGTGGATTTGCGAGAAAAAAAAATTTCAAGCTAAAAGGAAACCATTAGGTGCATTTTATAGAGAATCTGATTTCGAATAAGAAAAAGTCAACCGCAACCGCGTAACTCGTACCCGTGAGAAAAAAATCGAGAAAATCTGTTTCGAATGCCATGATTTTTCGGACTCATTTTTCCAAGGGAGGGTACTGTGGATTTTCGAGAAAAATAATTTCAAGCTAAAAGGAAACCATTAGGTGCATTTTATAGAGAATCTGATTTCGAATAAGAAAAAGTCAACCGCAACCGCGTAACTCGTACCCGTGAGAAAAAAATCGAAAAAATCTGTTTCGAATGCCATGATTTTTCCGAGTCATTTTTCCAAGGGAGGGTACTGTGGATTTTCGAGAAAAAAAAATTTCAAGCTAAAAGGAAACCATTAGGTGCATTTTATAGAGAATCTGATTTCGAATAAGAAAAAGTCAACCGCAACCACATAACTCGTACCCGTGAGAAAAAAATCGAGAAAATCTGTTTCGAATGCCATGATTTTTCGGACTCATTTTTCCAAGGGAGGGTACTGTGGATTTTCGAGAAAAAAAAATTTCAAGCTAAAAGGAAACCATTAGGTTCATTTTATAGAGAATCTGATTTCGAATAAGAAAAAGTCAACCGCAACCGCGTAACTCGTACCCGTGAGAAAAAAATCGAGAAAATCTGTTTCGAATGCCATGATTTTTCCGAGTCATTTTTCCAAGGGAGGGACTGTGGATTTGCGAGAAAAAAAAATTTCAAGCTAAAAGGAAACGATTAGGTGCATTTTATAGAGAATCTGATTTCGAATAAGAAAAAGTCAACCGCAACCGCGTAACTCGTACCCGTGAGAAAAAAATCGAGAAAATCTGTTTCGAATGCCATGATTTTTCGGACTCATTTTTCCAAGGGAGGGTACTGTGGATTTTCGAGAAAAAAAAATTTCAAGCTAAAAGGAAACCATTAGGTGCATTTTATAGAGAATCTGATTTCGAATAAGAAAAAGTCAACCGCAACCGCGTAACTCGTACCCGTGAGAAAAAAATCGAAAAAATCTGTTTCGAATGCCATGATTTTTCCGAGTCATTTTTCCAAGGGAGGGTACTGTGGATTTTCGAGAAAAAAAAATTTCAAGCTAAAAGGAAACCATTAGGTGCATTTTATAGAGAATCTGATTTCGAATAAGAAAAAGTCAACCGCAACCGCGTAACTCGTACCCGTGAGAAAAAAATCGAAAAAATCTGTTTCGAATGCCATGATTTTTACAAGTCATTTTTCCAAGGGAGGGTACTGTGGATTGTCGAGAAAAAAAAATTTCAAGCTAAAAGGAAACCATTAGGTGCATTTTATAGAGAATCTGATTTCGAATAAGAAAAAGTCAACCGCAACCGCGTAACTCGTACCCGTGAGAAAAAAATCGAGAAAATCTGTTTTGAATGCCATGATTTTTCGGACTCATTTTTCCAAGGGAGGGTACTGTGGATTTTCGAGAAAAAAAAATTTTAAGCAAAAAGGAAACCATTAGGTGCATTTTATAGAGAATTTGATTTCGAATAAGAAAAAGTCAACCGCAACCGCGTAACTCGTACCCGTGAGAAAAAAATCGATAAAATCTGTTTCGAATGCCATGATTTTTCGGACTCATTTTTCCAAGGGAGGGTACTGTGGATTTTCGAGAAAAAAACATTACAAGCTAAAAGGAAACCATTAGGTGCATTTTATGGAGAATCTGATTTCGAATAAGAAAAAGTCAACCGCAACCGCCTAACTCGTACCCGTGAGAAAAAAATCGAAAAAATCTGTTTCGAATGCCATGATTTTTCCGAGTCATTTTTCCAAGGGAGGGTACTGTGGATTTGCGAGAAAAAAAAATTTCAAGCTAAAAGGAAACCATTAGGTGCATTTTATAGAGAATTTGATTTCGAATAAGAAAAAGTCAACCGCAACCGCGTAACTCGTACCCGTGAGAAAAAAATCGAAAAAATCTGTTTCGAATGCCATGATTTTTCCGAGTCATTTTTCCAAGGGAGGGTACTGTGGATTTGCGAGAAAAAAAAATTTCAAGCTAAAAGGAAACCATTAGGTGCATTTTATAGAGAATTTGATTTCGAATAAGAAAAAGTCAACCGCAACCGCGTAACTCGTACCCGTGAGAAAAAAATCGAAAAAATCTGTTTCGAATGCCATGGTTTTTCCGAGTCATTTTTCCAAGGGAGGGTACTGTGGATTTGCGAGAAAAAAAAATTTCAAGCTAAAAGGAAACCATTAGGTGCATTTTATCGAGAATCTGATTTCCAATAAGAAAAAGTCAACCGCAACCGCGTAACTCGTACCCGTGAAAAAAAAATCGAGAAAATCTGTTTCGAATGCCATGATTTTTCGGACTCATTTTTCCAAGGGAGGGTACTGTGGATTTTCGAGAAAAAAACATTTCAAGCTAAAAGGAAACCATTAGGTGCATTTTATAGAGAATCTGATTTCGAATAAGAAAAAGTCAACCGCAACCGCGTAACTCGTACCCGTGAGAAAAAAATCGAGAAAATCTGTTTCGAATGCCATGATTTTTCGGACTCATTTTTCCAAGGGAGGGTACTGTGGATTTTCGAGAAAAATAATTTCAAGCTAAAAGGAAACCATTAGGTGCATTTTATAGAGAATCTGATTTCGAATAAGAAAAAGTCAACCGCAACCGCGTAACTCGTACCCGTGAGAAAAAAATCGAAAAAATCTGTTTCGAATGCCATGATTTTTCCGAGTCATTTTTCCAAGGGAGGGTACTGTGGATTTTCGAGAAAAAAAAATTTCAAGCTAAAAGGAAACCATTAGGTGCATTTTATAGAGAATCTGATTTCGAATAAGAAAAAGTCAACCGCAACCGCGTAACTCGTACCCGTGAGAAAAAAATCGAAAAAATCTGTTTCGAATCCCATGATTTTTCCGAGTCATTTTTCCAAGGGAGGGTACTGTGGATTTTCGAGAAAAAAAAATTTCAAGCTAAAAGGAAACCATTAGGTGCATTTTATAGAGAATCTGATTTCGAATAAGAAAAAGTCAACCGCAACCGCGTAACTCGTACCCGTGAGAAAAAAATCGAAAAAATCTGTTTCGAATGCCATGATTTTTCCGAGTCATTTTTCCAAGGGAGGGACTGTGGATTTGCGAGAAAAAAAAATTTCAAGCTAAAAGGAAACCATTAGGTGCATTTTATAGAGAATCTGATTTCGAATAAGAAAAAGTCAACCGCAACCGCGTAACTCGTACCCGTGAGAAAAAAATCGAAAAAATCTGTTTCGAATGCCATGATTTTTACAAGTCATTTTTCCAAGGGAGGGTACTGTGGATTGTCGAGAAAAAAAAATTTCAAGCTAAAAGGAAACCATTAGGTGCATTTTATAGAGAATCTGATTTCGAATAAGAAAAAGTCAACCGCAACCGCGTAACTCGTACCCGTGAGAAAAAAATCGAAAAAATCTGTTTCGAATGCCATGATTTTTCCGAGTCATTTTTCCAAGGGAGGGTACTGTGGATTTTCGAGAAAAAAAAATTTCAAGCTAAAAGGAAACCATTAGGTGCATTTTATAGAGAATCTGATTTCGAATAAGAAAAAGTCAACCGCAACCGCGTAACTCGTACCCGTGAGAAAAAAATCGAAAAAATCTGTTTCGAATGCCATGATTTTTCCGAGTCATTTTTCCAAGGGAGGGTACTGTGGATTTTCGAGAAAAAAAAATTTTAAGCAAAAAGGAAACCATTAGGTGCATTTTATAGAGAATCTGATTTCGAATAAGGAAAAGTCAACCGCAACCGCCTAACTCGTACCCGTGAGAAAAAAATCGAAAAAATCTGTTTCGAATGCCATGATTTTTCCGAGTCATTTTTCCAAGGGAGGGTACTGTGGATTTGCGAGAAAAAAAAATTTCAAGCTAAAAGGAAACCATTAGGTGCATTTTATAGAGAATTTGATTTCGAATAAGAAAAAGTCAACCGCAACCGCGTAACTCGTACCCGTGAGAAAAAAATCGAAAAAATCTGTTTCGAATGCCATGATTTTTCCGAGTCATTTTTCCAAGGGAGGGTACTGTGGATTTGCGAGAAAAAAAAATTTCAAGCTAAAAGGAAACCATTAGGTGCATTTTATAGAGAATTTGATTTCGAATAAGAAAAAGTCAACCGCAACCGCGTAACTCGTACCCGTGAGAAAAAAATCGATAAAATCTGTTTCGAATGCCATGATTTTTCGGACTCATTTTTCCAAGGGAGGGTACTGTGGATTTTCGAGAAAAAAACATTACAAGCTAAAAGGAAACCATTAGGTGCATTTTATGGAGAATCTGATTTCGAATAAGAAAAAGTCAACCGCAACCGCCTAACTCGTACCCGTGAGAAAAAAATCGAAAAAATCTGTTTCGAATGCCATGATTTTTCCGAGTCATTTTTCCAAGGGAGGGTACTGTGGATTTGCGAGAAAAAAAAATTTCAAGCTAAAAGGAAACCATTAGGTGCATTTTATAGAGAATTTGATTTCGAATAAGAAAAAGTCAACCGCAACCGCGTAACTCGTACCCGTGAGAAAAAAATCGAAAAAATCTGTTTCGAATGCCATGGTTTTTCCGAGTCATTTTTCCAAGGGAGGGTACTGTGGATTTTCGAGAAAAAAAAAATTTCAAGCTAAAAGGAAACCATTAGGTGCATTTTATCGAGAATCTGATTTCCAATAAGAAAAAGTCAACCGCAACCGCGTAACTCGTACCCGTGAGAAAAAAATCGAGAAAATCTGTTTCGAATGCCATGATTTTTCGGACTCATTTTTCCAAGGGAGGGTACTGTGGATTTTCGAGAAAAAAACATTTCAAGCTAAAAGGAAACCATTAGGTACATTTTATAGAGAATCTGATTTCGAATAAGAAAAAGTCAACCGCAACCGCGTAACTCGTACCCGTGAGAAAAAAATCTAAAAAATCTGTTTCGAATGCCATGATTTTTACAAGTCATTTTTCCAAGGGAGGGTACTGTGGATTGTCGAGAAAAAAACATTTCAAGCTAAAAGGAAACCATTAGGTGCATTTTATAGAGAATCTGATTTCGAATAAGAAAAAGTCAACCGCAACCGCGTAACTCGTACCCGTGAGAAAAAAATCGAGAAAATCTGTTTCGAATGCCATGATTTTTCGGACTCATTTTTCCAGGGGGGGGGGTACTGTGGATTTTCGAGAAAAAAACATTTCAAGCTAAAAGGAAACCATTAGGTACATTTTATAGAGAATCTGATTTCGAATAAGAAAAAGTCAACCGCAACCGCGTAACTCGTACCCGTGAGAAAAAAATCGAGAAAATCTGTTTCGAATGCCATGATTTTTCCGAGTCATTTTTCCAAGGGAGGGTACTGTGGATTTGCGAGAAAAAAAAATTTCAAGCTAAAAGGAAACCATTAGGTGCATTTTATAGAGAATCTGATTTCGAATAAGAAAAAGTCAACCGCAACCGCGTAACTCGTACCCGTGAGAAAAAAATCGAAAAAATCTGTTTCGAATGCCATGATTTTTACAAGTCATTTTTCCAAGGGAGGGTACTGTGGATTGTCGAGAAAAAAAAATTTCAAGCTAAAAGGAAACCATTAGGTGCATTTTATAGAGAATCTGATTTCGAATAAGAAAAAGTCAACCGCAACCGCGTAACTCGTACCCGTGAGAAAAAAATCGAGAAAATCTGTTTCGAATGCCATGATTTTTCGGACTCATTTTTCCAAGGGAGGGTACTGTGGATTTGCGAGAAAAAAAAATTTCAAGCTAAAAGGAAACCATTAGGTGCATTTTATAGAGAATTTGATTTCGAATAAGAAAAAGTCAACCGCAACCGCGTAACTCGTACCCGTGAGAAAAAAATCGAAAAAATCTGTTTCGAATGCCATGGTTTTTCCGAGTCATTTTTCCAAGGGAGGGTACTGTGGATTTTCGAGAAAAAAAAAATTTCAAGCTAAAAGGAAACCATTAGGTGCATTTTATAGAGAATCTGATTTCGAATAAGAAAAAGTCAACCGCAACCGCGTAACTCGTACCCGTGAGAAAAAAATCGAGAAAATCTGTTTCGAATGCCATGATTTTTCGGACTCATTTTTCCAAGGGAGGGTACTGTGGATTTTCGAGAAAAAAACATTTCAAGCTAAAAGGAAACCATTAGGTACATTTTATAGAGAATCTGATTTCGAATAAGAAAAAGTCAACCGCAACCGCGTAACTCGTACCCGTGAGAAAAAAATCGAGAAAATCTGTTTCGAATGCCATGATTTTTCCGAGTCATTTTTCCAAGGGAGGGTACTGTGGATTTGCGAGAAAAAAAAATTTCAAGCTAAAAGGAAACCATTAGGTGCATTTTATAGAGAATCTGATTTCGAATAAGAAAAAGTCAACCGCAACCGCGTAACTCGTACCCGTGAGAAAAAAATCTAAAAAATCTGTTTCGAATGCCATGATTTTTACAAGTCATTTTTCCAAGGGAGGGTACTGTGGATTGTCGAGAAAAAAAAATTTCAAGCTAAAAGGAAACCATTAGGTGCATTTTATAGAGAATCTGATTTCGAATAAGAAAAAGTCAACCGCAACCGCGTAACTCGTACC
Source organism: Pholcus phalangioides (assembly GCF_987345545.1). Classification (NCBI taxonomy): domain Eukaryota; kingdom Metazoa; phylum Arthropoda; class Arachnida; order Araneae; family Pholcidae; genus Pholcus; species Pholcus phalangioides. The sequence goes on from NW_028301628.1 coordinate 14,940,851, forward strand.
CGTGAGAAAAAAATCGAAAAAATCTGTTTCGAATGCCATGATTTTTACAAGTCATTTTTCCAAGGGAGGGTACTGTGGATTGTCGAGAAAAAAAAATTTCAAGCTAAAAGGAAACCATTAGGTGCATTTTATAGAGAATCTGATTTCGAATAAGAAAAAGTCAACCGCAACCGCGTAACTCGTACCCGTGAGAAAAAAATCGAAAAAATCTGTTTCGAATGCCATGATTTTTACAAGTCATTTTTCCAAGGGAGGGTACTGTGGATTGTCGAGAAAAAAAATTTCAAGCTAAAAGGAAACCATTAGGTGCATTTTATAGAGAATCTGATTTCGAATAAGAAAAAGTCAACCGCAACCGCGTAACTCGTACCCGTGAGAAAAAAATCTAAAAAATCTGTTTCGAATGCCATGATTTTTCGGACTCATTTTTCCAAGGGGGGGTACTGTGGATTTTCGAGAACAAAACATTTCAAGCTAAAAGGAAACCATTAGGTACATTTTATAGAGAATCTGATTTCGAATAAGAAAAAGTCAACCGCAACCGCGTAACTCGTACCCGTGAGAAAAAAATCGAGAAAATCTGTTTCGAATGCCATGATTTTTCCGAGTCATTTTTCCAAGGGAGGGTACTGTGGATTTGCGAGAAAAAAAAATTTCAAGCTAAAAGGAAACCATTAGGTGCATTTTATAGAGAATCTGATTTCGAATAAGAAAAAGTCAACCGCAACCGCGTAACTCGTACCCGTGAGAAAAAAATCTAAAAAATCTGTTTCGAATGCCATGATTTTTACAAGTCATTTTTCCAAGGGAGGGTACTGTGGATTGTCGAGAAAAAAAAATTTCAAGCTAAAAGGAAACCATTAGGTGCATTTTATAGAGAATCTGATTTCGAATAAGAAAAAGTCAACCGCAACCGCGTAACTCGTACCCGTGAGAAAAAAAATCGAAAAAATCTGTTTCGAATGCCATGATTTTTACAAGTCATTTTTCCAAGGGAGGGTACTGTGGATTGTCGAGAAAAAAAAATTTCAAGCTAAAAGGAAACCATTAGGTGCATTTTATAGAGAATCTGATTTCGAATAAGAAAAAGTCAACCGCAACCGCGTAACTCGTACCCGTGAGAAAAAAATCGAAAAAATCTGTTTCGAATGCCATGATTTTTACAAGTCATTTTTCCAAGGGAGGGTACTGTGGATTGTCGAGAAAAAAAAATTTCAAGCTAAAAGGAAACCATTAGGTGCATTTTATAGAGAATCTGATTTCGAATAAGAAAAAGTCAACCGCAACCGCGTAACTCGTACCCGTGAGAAAAAAATCGAGAAAATCTGTTTCGAATGCCATGATTTTTCGGACTCATTTTTCCAAGGGAGGGTACTGTGGATTTTCGAGAAAAAAACATTACAAGCTAAAAGGAAACCATTAGGTGCATTTTATGGAGAATCTGATTTCGAATAAGAAAAAGTCAACCGCAACCGCCTAACTCGTACCCGTGAGAAAAAAATCGAAAAAATCTGTTTCGAATGCCATGATTTTTCCGAGTCATTTTTCCAAGGGAGGGTACTGTGGATTTGCGAGAAAAAAAAATTTCAAGCTAAAAGGAAACCATTAGGTGCATTTTATAGAGAATCTGATTTCGAATAAGAAAAAGTCAACCGCAACCGCGTAACTCGTACCCGTGAGAAAAAAATCGAGAAAATCTGTTTCGAATGCCATGATTTTTCGGACTCATTTTTCCAAGGGAGGGTACTGTGGATTTTCGAGAAAAAAACATTTCAAGCTAAAAGGAAACCATTAGGTACATTTTATAGAGAATCTGATTTCGAATAAGAAAAAGTCAACCGCAACCGCGTAACTCGTACCCGTGAGAAAAAAATCGAGAAAATCTGTTTCGAATGCCATGATTTTTCCGAGTCATTTTTCCAAGGGAGGGTACTGTGGATTTGCGAGAAAAAAAAATTTCAAGCTAAAAGGAAACCATTAGGTGCATTTTATAGAGAATCTGATTTCGAATAAGAAAAAGTCAACCGCAACCGCGTAACTCGTACCCGTGAGAAAAAAATCTAAAAAATCTGTTTCGAATGCCATGATTTTTACAAGTCATTTTTCCAAGGGAGGGTACTGTGGATTGTCGAGAAAAAAACATTTCAAGCTAAAAGGAAACCATTAGGTGCATTTTATAGAGAATCTGATTTCGAATAAGAAAAAGTCAACCGCAACCGCGTAACTCGTACCCGTGAGAAAAAAATCGAGAAAATCTGTTTCGAATGCCATGATTTTTCGGACTCATTTTTCCAGGGGGGGGGTACTGTGGATTGTCGAGAAAAAAACATTTCAAGCTAAAAGGAAACCATTAGGTGCATTTTATAGAGAATCTGATTTCGAATAAGAAAAAGTCAACCGCAACCGCGTAACTCGTACCCGTGAGAAAAAAATCGAAAAAATCTGTTTCGAATGCCATGATTTTTACAAGTCATTTTTCCAAGGGAGGGTACTGTGGATTGTCGAGAAAAAAAAATTTCAAGCTAAAAGGAAACCATTAGGTGCATTTTATAGAGAATCTGATTTCGAATAAGAAAAAGTCAACCGCAACCGCGTAACTCGTACCCGTGAGAAAAAAATCGAGAAAATCTGTTTCGAATGCCATGATTTTTCGGACTCATTTTTCCAAGGGAGGGTACTGTGGACTTTCGAGAAAAAAACATTACAAGCTAAAAGGAAACCATTAGGTGCATTTTATGGAGAATCTGATTTCGAATAAGAAAAAGTCAACCGCAACCGCCTAACTCGTACCCGTGAGAAAAAAATCGAAAAAATCTGTTTCGAATGCCATGATTTTTCCGAGTCATTTTTCCAAGGGAGGGTACTGTGGATTTGCGAGAAAAAAAAATTTCAAGCTAAAAGGAAACCATTAGGTGCATTTTATAGAGAATCTGATTTCGAATAAGAAAAAGTCAACCGCAACCGCGTAACTCGTACCCGTGAGAAAAAAATCGAGAAAATCTGTTTCGAATGCCATGATTTTTCGGACTCATTTTTCCAAGGGAGGGTACTGTGGATTTTCGAGAAAAAAACATTTCAAGCTAAAAGGAAACCATTAGGTACATTTTATAGAGAATCTGATTTCGAATAAGAAAAAGTCAACCGCAACCGCGTAACTCGTACCCGTGAGAAAAAAATCGAGAAAATCTGTTTCGAATGCCATGATTTTTCCGAGTCATTTTTCCAAGGGAGGGTACTGTGGATTTGCGAGAAAAAAAAATTTCAAGCTAAAAGGAAACCATTAGGTGCATTTTATAGAGAATCTGATTTCGAATAAGAAAAAGTCAACCGCAACCGCGTAACTCGTACCCGTGAGAAAAAAATCTAAAAAATCTGTTTCGAATGCCATGATTTTTCGGACTCATTTTTCCAAGGGGGGGTACTGTGGATTTTCGAGAACAAAACATTTCAAGCTAAAAGGAAACCATTAGGTACATTTTATAGAGAATCTGATTTCGAATAAGAAAAAGTCAACCGCAACCGCGTAACTCGTACCCGTGAGAAAAAAATCGAGAAAATCTGTTTCGAATGCCATGATTTTTCCGAGTCATTTTTCCAAGGGAGGGTACTGTGGATTTGCGAGAAAAAAAAATTTCAAGCTAAAAGGAAACCATTAGGTGCATTTTATAGAGAATCTGATTTCGAATAAGAAAAAGTCAACCGCAACCGCGTAACTCGTACCCGTGAGAAAAAAATCTAAAAAATCTGTTTCGAATGCCATGATTTTTACAAGTCATTTTTCCAAGGGAGGGTACTGTGGATTGTCGAGAAAAAAAAATTTCAAGCTAAAAGGAAACCATTAGGTGCATTTTATAGAGAATCTGATTTCGAATAAGAAAAAGTCAACCGCAACCGCGTAACTCGTACCCGTGAGAAAAAAATCGAAAAAATCTGTTTCGAATGCCATGATTTTTACAAGTCATTTTTCCAAGGGAGGGTACTGTGGATTGTCGAGAAAAAAAAATTTCAAGCTAAAAGGAAACCATTAGGTGCATTTTATAGAGAATCTGATTTCGAATAAGAAAAAGTCAACCGCAACCGCGTAACTCGTACCCGTGAGAAAAAAATCGAAAAAATCTGTTTCGAATGCCATGATTTTTACAAGTCATTTTTCCAAGGGAGGGTACTGTGGATTGTCGAGAAAAAAAAATTTCAAGCTAAAAGGAAACCATTAGGTGCATTTTATAGAGAATCTGATTTCGAATAAGAAAAAGTCAACCGCAACCGCGTAACTCGTACCCGTGAGAAAAAAATCGAGAAAATCTGTTTCGAATGCCATGATTTTTCGGACTCATTTTTCCAAGGGAGGGTACTGTGGATTTTCGAGAAAAAAACATTACAAGCTAAAAGGAAACCATTAGGTGCATTTTATGGAGAATCTGATTTCGAATAAGAAAAAGTCAACCGCAACCGCCTAACTCGTACCCGTGAGAAAAAAATCGAAAAAATCTGTTTCGAATGCCATGATTTTTCCGAGTCATTTTTCCAAGGGAGGGTACTGTGGATTTGCGAGAAAAAAAAATTTCAAGCTAAAAGGAAACCATTAGGTGCATTTTATAGAGAATCTGATTTCGAATAAGAAAAAGTCAACCGCAACCGCGTAACTCGTACCCGTGAGAAAAAAATCGAGAAAATCTGTTTCGAATGCCATGATTTTTCGGACTCATTTTTCCAAGGGAGGGTACTGTGGATTTTCGAGAAAAAAACATTTCAAGCTAAAAGGAAACCATTAGGTACATTTTATAGAGAATCTGATTTCGAATAAGAAAAAGTCAACCGCAACCGCGTAACTCGTACCCGTGAGAAAAAAATCGAGAAAATCTGTTTCGAATGCCATGATTTTTCCGAGTCATTTTTCCAAGGGAGGGTACTGTGGATTTGCGAGAAAAAAAAATTTCAAGCTAAAAGGAAACCATTAGGTGCATTTTATAGAGAATCTGATTTCGAATAAGAAAAAGTCAACCGCAACCGCGTAACTCGTACCCGTGAGAAAAAAATCTAAAAAATCTGTTTCGAATGCCATGATTTTTACAAGTCATTTTTCCAAGGGAGGGTACTGTGGATTGTCGAGAAAAAAACATTTCAAGCTAAAAGGAAACCATTAGGTGCATTTTATAGAGAATCTGATTTCGAATAAGAAAAAGTCAACCGCAACCGCGTAACTCGTACCCGTGAGAAAAAAATCGAGAAAATCTGTTTCGAATGCCATGATTTTTCGGACTCATTTTTCCAGGGGGGGGTACTGTGGATTTTCGAGAAAAAAACATTTCAAGCTAAAAGGAAACCATTAGGTACATTTTATAGAGAATCTGATTTCGAATAAGAAAAAGTCAACCGCAACCGCGTAACTCATACCCGTGAGAAAAAAATCGAGAAAATCTGTTTCGAATGCCATGATTTTTCCGAGTCATTTTTCCAAGGGAGGGTACTGTGGATTTGCGAGAAAAAAAAATTTCAAGCTAAAAGGAAACCATTAGGTGCATTTTATAGAGAATTTGATTTCGAATAAGAAAAAGTCAACCGCAACCGCGTAACTCGTACCCGTGAGAAAAAAATCGAAAAAATCTGTTTCGAATGCCATGGTTTTTCCGAGTCATTTTTCCAAGGGAGGGTACTGTGGATTTTCGAGAAAAAAAAAATTTCAAGCTAAAAGGAAACCATTAGGTGCATTTTATAGAGAATCTGATTTCGAATAAGAAAAAGTCAACCGCAACCGCGTAACTCGTACCCGTGAGAAAAAAATCGAGAAAATCTGTTTCGAATGCCATGATTTTTCGGACTCATTTTTCCAAGGGAGGGTACTGTGGATTTTCGAGAAAAAAACATTTCAAGCTAAAAGGAAACCATTAGGTACATTTTATAGAGAATCTGATTTCGAATAAGAAAAAGTCAACCGCAACCGCGTAACTCGTACCCGTGAGAAAAAAATCGAGAAAATCTGTTTCGAATGCCATGATTTTTCCGAGTCATTTTTCCAAGGGAGGGTACTGTGGATTTGCGAGAAAAAAAAATTTCAAGCTAAAAGGAAACCATTAGGTGCATTTTATAGAGAATCTGATTTCGAATAAGAAAAAGTCAACCGCAACCGCGTAACTCGTACCCGTGAGAAAAAAATCTAAAAAATCTGTTTCGAATGCCATGATTTTTACAAGTCATTTTTCCAAGGGAGGGTACTGTGGATTGTCGAGAAAAAAAAATTTCAAGCTAAAAGGAAACCATTAGGTGCATTTTATAGAGAATCTGATTTCGAATAAGAAAAAGTCAACCGCAACCGCGTAACTCGTACCCGTGAGAAAAAAATCGAAAAAATCTGTTTCGAATGCCATGATTTTTACAAGTCATTTTTCCAAGGGAGGGTACTGTGGATTGTCGAGAAAAAAAAATTTCAAGCTAAAAGGAAACCATTAGGTGCATTTTATAGAGAATCTGATTTCGAATAAGAAAAAGTCAACCGCAACCGCGTAACTCGTACCCGTGAGAAAAAAATCGAAAAAATCTGTTTCGAATGCCATGATTTTTACAAGTCATTTTTCCAAGGGAGGGTACTGTGGATTGTCGAGAAAAAAAATTTCAAGCTAAAAGGAAACCATTAGGTGCATTTTATAGAGAATCTGATTTCGAATAAGAAAAAGTCAACCGCAACCGCGTAACTCGTACCCGTGAGAAAAAAATCGAGAAAATCTGTTTCGAATGCCATGATTTTTCGGACTCATTTTTCCAAGGGAGGGTACTGTGGATTTTCGAGAAAAAAACATTACAAGCTAAAAGGAAACCATTAGGTGCATTTTATGGAGAATCTGATTTCGAATAAGAAAAAGTCAACCGCAACCGCCTAACTCGTACCCGTGAGAAAAAAATCGAAAAAATCTGTTTCGAATGCCATGATTTTTCCGAGTCATTTTTCCAAGGGAGGGTACTGTGGATTTGCGAGAAAAAAAAATTTCAAGCTAAAAGGAAACCATTAGGTGCATTTTATAGAGAATCTGATTTCGAATAAGAAAAAGTCAACCGCAACCGCGTAACTCGTACCCGTGAGAAAAAAATCGAGAAAATCTGTTTCGAATGCCATGATTTTTCGGACTCATTTTTCCAAGGGAGGGTACTGTGGATTTTCGAGAAAAAAACATTTCAAGCTAAAAGGAAACCATTAGGTACATTTTATAGAGAATCTGATTTCGAATAAGAAAAAGTCAACCGCAACCGCGTAACTCGTACCCGTGAGAAAAAAATCGAGAAAATCTGTTTCGAATGCCATGATTTTTCCGAGTCATTTTTCCAAGGGAGGGTACTGTGGATTTGCGAGAAAAAAAAATTTCAAGCTAAAAGGAAACCATTAGGTGCATTTTATAGAGAATCTGATTTCGAATAAGAAAAAGTCAACCGCAACCGCGTAACTCGTACCCGTGAGAAAAAAATCTAAAAAATCTGTTTCGAATGCCATGATTTTTACAAGTCATTTTTCCAAGGGAGGGTACGGTGGATTGTCGAGAAAAAAACATTTCAAGCTAAAAGGAAACCATTAGGTGCATTTTATAGAGAATCTGATTTCGAATAAGAAAAAGTCAACCGCAACCGCGTAACTCGTACCCGTGAGAAAAAAATCGAGAAAATCTGTTTCGAATGCCATGATTTTTCGGACTCATTTTTCCAAGGGGGGGTACTGTGGATTTTCGAGAACAAAACATTTCAAGCTAAAAGGAAACCATTAGGTACATTTTATAGAGAATCTGATTTCGAATAAGAAAAAGTCAACCGCAACCGCGTAACTCGTACCCGTGAGAAAAAAATCGAGAAAATCTGTTTCGAATGCCATGATTTTTCCGAGTCATTTTCCCAAGGGAGGGTACTGTGGATTTGCGAGAAAAAAAAATTTCAAGCTAAAAGGAAACCATTAGGTGCATTTTATAGAGAATCTGATTTCGAATAAGAAAAAGTCAACCGCAACCGCGTAACTCGTACCCGTGAGAAAAAAATCTAAAAAATCTGTTTCGAATGCCATGATTTTTACAAGTCATTTTTCCAAGGGAGGGTACTGTGGATTGTCGAGAAAAAAAAATTTCAAGCTAAAAGGAAACCATTAGGTGCATTTTATAGAGAATCTGATTTCGAATAAGAAAAAGTCAACCGCAACCGCGTAACTCGTACCCGTGAGAAAAAAATCGAAAAAATCTGTTTCGAATGCCATGATTTTTACAAGTCATTTTTCCAAGGGAGGGTACTGTGGATTGTCGAGAAAAAAAAATTTCAAGCTAAAAGGAAACCATTAGGTGCATTTTATAGAGAATCTGATTTCGAATAAGAAAAAGTCAACCGCAACCGCGTAACTCGTACCCGTGAGAAAAAAATCGAAAAAATCTGTTTCGAATGCCATGATTTTTACAAGTCATTTTTCCAAGGGAGGGTACTGTGGATTGTCGAGAAAAAAAAATTTCAAGCTAAAAGGAAACCATTAGGTGCATTTTATAGAGAATCTGATTTCGAATAAGAAAAAGTCAACCGCAACCGCGTAACTCGTACCCGTGAGAAAAAAATCGAGAAAATCTGTTTCGAATGCCATGATTTTTCGGACTCATTTTTCCAAGGGAGGGTACTGTGGATTTTCGAGAAAAAAACATTACAAGCTAAAAGGAAACCATTAGGTGCATTTTATGGAGAATCTGATTTCGAATAAGAAAAAGTCAACCGCAACCGCCTAACTCGTACCCGTGAGAAAAAAATCGAAAAAATCTGTTTCGAATGCCATGATTTTTCCGAGTCATTTTTCCAAGGGAGGGTACTGTGGATTTGCGAGAAAAAAAAATTTCAAGCTAAAAGGAAACCATTAGGTGCATTTTATAGAGAATCTGATTTCGAATAAGAAAAAGTCAACCGCAACCGCGTAACTCGTACCCGTGAGAAAAAAATCGAGAAAATCTGTTTCGAATGCCATGATTTTTCGGACTCATTTTTCCAAGGGAGGGTACTGTGGATTTTCGAGAAAAAAACATTTCAAGCTAAAAGGAAACCATTAGGTACATTTTATAGAGAATCTGATTTCGAATAAGAAAAAGTCAACCGCAACCGCGTAACTCGTACCCGTGAGAAAAAAATCGAGAAAATCTGTTTCGAATGCCATGATTTTTCCGAGTCATTTTTCCAAGGGAGGGTACTGTGGATTTGCGAGAAAAAAAAATTTCAAGCTAAAAGGAAACCATTAGGTGCATTTTATAGAGAATTTGATTTCGAATAAGAAAAAGTCAACCGCAACCGCGTAACTCGTACCCGTGAGAAAAAAATCGAAAAAATCTGTTTCGAATGCCATGGTTTTTCCGAGTCATTTTTCCAAGGGAGGGTACTGTGGATTTTCGAGAAAAAAAAAATTTCAAGCTAAAAGGAAACCATTAGGTGCATTTTATAGAGAATCTGATTTCGAATAAGAAAAAGTCAACCGCAACCGCGTAACTCGTACCCGTGAGAAAAAAATCGAGAAAATCTGTTTCGAATGCCATGATTTTTCGGACTCATTTTTCCAAGGGAGGGTACTGTGGATTTTCGAGAAAAAAACATTTCAAGCTAAAAGGAAACCATTAGGTACATTTTATAGAGAATCTGATTTCGAATAAGAAAAAGTCAACCGCAACCGCGTAACTCGTACCCGTGAGAAAAAAATCGAGAAAATCTGTTTCGAATGCCATGATTTTTCCGAGTCATTTTTCCAAGGGAGGGTACTGTGGATTTGCGAGAAAAAAAAATTTCAAGCTAAAAGGAAACCATTAGGTGCATTTTATAGAGAATCTGATTTCGAATAAGAAAAAGTCAACCGCAACCGCGTAACTCGTACCCGTGAGAAAAAAATCTAAAAAATCTGTTTCGAATGCCATGATTTTTACAAGTCATTTTTCCAAGGGAGGGTACTGTGGATTGTCGAGAAAAAAAAATTTCAAGCTAAAAGGAAACCATTAGGTGCATTTTATAGAGAATCTGATTTCGAATAAGAAAAAGTCAACCGCAACCGCGTAACTCGTACCCGTGAGAAAAAAATCGAAAAAATCTGTTTCGAATGCCATGATTTTTACAAGTCATTTTTCCAAGGGAGGGTACTGTGGATTGTCGAGAAAAAAAAATTTCAAGCTAAAAGGAAACCATTAGGTGCATTTTATAGAGAATCTGATTTCGAATAAGAAAAAGTCAACCGCAACCGCGTAACTCGTACCCGTGAGAAAAAAATCGAAAAAATCTGTTTCGAATGCCATGATTTTTACAAGTCATTTTTCCAAGGGAGGGTACTGTGGATTGTCGAGAAAAAAAATTTCAAGCTAAAAGGAAACCATTAGGTGCATTTTATAGAGAATCTGATTTCGAATAAGAAAAAGTCAACCGCAACCGCGTAACTCGTACCCGTGAGAAAAAAATCGAGAAAATCTGTTTCGAATGCCATGATTTTTCGGACTCATTTTTCCAAGGGAGGGTACTGTGGATTTTCGAGAAAAAAACATTACAAGCTAAAAGGAAACCATTAGGTGCATTTTATGGAGAATCTGATTTCGAATAAGAAAAAGTCAACCGCAACCGCCTAACTCGTACCCGTGAGAAAAAAATCGAAAAAATCTGTTTCGAATGCCATGATTTTTCCGAGTCATTTTTCCAAGGGAGGGTACTGTGGATTTGCGAGAAAAAAAAATTTCAAGCTAAAAGGAAACCATTAGGTGCATTTTATAGAGAATCTGATTTCGAATAAGAAAAAGTCAACCGCAACCGCGTAACTCGTACCCGTGAGAAAAAAATCGAGAAAATCTGTTTCGAATGCCATGATTTTTCGGACTCATTTTTCCAAGGGAGGGTACTGTGGATTTTCGAGAAAAAAACATTTCAAGCTAAAAGGAAACCATTAGGTACATTTTATAGAGAATCTGATTTCGAATAAGAAAAAGTCAACCGCAACCGCGTAACTCGTACCCGTGAGAAAAAAATCGAGAAAATCTGTTTCGAATGCCATGATTTTTCCGAGTCATTTTTCCAAGGGAGGGTACTGTGGATTTGCGAGAAAAAAAAATTTCAAGCTAAAAGGAAACCATTAGGTGCATTTTATAGAGAATCTGATTTCGAATAAGAAAAAGTCAACCGCAACCGCGTAACTCGTACCCGTGAGAAAAAAATCTAAAAAATCTGTTTCGAATGCCATGATTTTTACAAGTCATTTTTCCAAGGGAGGGTACTGTGGATTGTCGAGAAAAAAACATTTCAAGCTAAAAGGAAACCATTAGGTGCATTTTATAGAGAATCTGATTTCGAATAAGAAAAAGTCAACCGCAACCGCGTAACTCGTACCCGTGAGAAAAAAATCGAGAAAATCTGTTTCAAATGCCATGATTTTTCGGACTCATTTTTCCAAGGGGGGGTACTGTGGATTTTCGAGAAAAAAACATTTCAAGCTAAAAGGAAACCATTAGGTACATTTTATAGAGAATCTGATTTCGAATAAGAAAAAGTCAACCGCAACCGCGTAACTCGTACCCGTGAGAAAAAAATCGAGAAAATCTGTTTCGAATGCCATGATTTTTCCGAGTCATTTTTCCAAGGGAGGGTACTGTGGATTTGCGAGAAAAAAAAATTTCAAGCTAAAAGGAAACCATTAGGTGCATTTTATAGAGAATCTGATTTCGAATAAGAAAAAGTCAACCGCAACCGCGTAACTCGTACCCGTGAGAAAAAAATCTAAAAAATCTGTTTCGAATGCCATGATTTTTACAAGTCATTTTTCCAAGGGAGGGTACTGTGGATTGTCGAGAAAAAAAAATTTCAAGCTAAAAGGAAACCATTAGGTGCATTTTATAGAGAATCTGATTTCGAATAAGAAAAAGTCAACCGCAACCGCGTAACTCGTACCCGTGAGAAAAAAATCGAAAAAATCTGTTTCGAATGCCATGATTTTTACAAGTCATTTTTCCAAGGGAGGGTACTGTGGATTGTCGAGAAAAAAAAATTTCAAGCTAAAAGGAAACCATTAGGTGCATTTTATAGAGAATCTGATTTCGAATAAGAAAAAGTCAACCGCAACCGCGTAACTCGTACCCGTGAGAAAAAAATCGAGAAAATCTGTTTCGAATGCCATGATTTTTCGGACTCATTTTTCCAAGGGAGGGTACTGTGGATTTTCGAGAAAAAAACATTACAAGCTAAAAGGAAACCATTAGGTGCATTTTATGGAGAATCTGATTTCGAATAAGAAAAAGTCAACCGCAACCGCCTAACTCGTACCCGTGAGAAAAAAATCGAAAAAATCTGTTTCGAATGCCATGATTTTTCCGAGTCATTTTTCCAAGGGAGGGTACTGTGGATTTGCGAGAAAAAAAAATTTCAAGCTAAAAGGAAACCATTAGGTGCATTTTATAGAGAATCTGATTTCGAATAAGAAAAAGTCAACCGCAACCGCGTAACTCGTACCCGTGAGAAAAAAATCGAGAAAATCTGTTTCGAATGCCATGATTTTTCGGACTCATTTTTCCAAGGGAGGGTACTGTGGATTTTCGAGAAAAAAACATTTCAAGCTAAAAGGAAACCATTAGGTACATTTTATAGAGAATCTGATTTCGAATAAGAAAAAGTCAACCGCAACCGCGTAACTCGTACCCGTGAGAAAAAAATCGAGAAAATCTGTTTCGAATGCCATGATTTTTCCGAGTCATTTTTCCAAGGGAGGGTACTGTGGATTTGCGAGAAAAAAAAATTTCAAGCTAAAAGGAAACCATTAGGTGCATTTTATAGAGAATCTGATTTCGAATAAGAAAAAGTCAACCGCAACCGCGTAACTCGTACCCGTGAGAAAAAAATCTAAAAAATCTGTTTCGAATGCCATGATTTTTACAAGTCATTTTTCCAAGGGAGGGTACGGTGGATTGTCGAGAAAAAAACATTTCAAGCTAAAAGGAAACCATTAGGTGCATTTTATAGAGAATCTGATTTCGAATAAGAAAAAGTCAACCGCAACCGCGTAACTCGTACCCGTGAGAAAAAAATCGAGAAAATCTGTTTCGAATGCCATGATTTTTCGGACTCATTTTTCCAAGGGGGGGTACTGTGGATTTTCGAGAAAAAAACATTTCAAGCTAAAAGGAAACCATTAGGTACATTTTATAGAGAATCTGATTTCGAATAAGAAAAAGTCAACCGCAACCGCGTAACTCGTACCCGTGAGAAAAAAATCGAGAAAATCTGTTTCGAATGCCATGATTTTTCCGAGTCATTTTTCCAAGGGAGGGTACTGTGGATTTGCGAGAAAAAAAAATTTCAAGCTAAAAGGAAACCATTAGGTGCATTTTATAGAGAATCTGATTTCGAATAAGAAAAAGTCAACCGCAACCGCGTAACTCGTACCCGTGAGAAAAAAATCTAAAAAATCTGTTTCGAATGCCATGATTTTTACAAGTCATTTTTCCAAGGGAGGGTACTGTGGATTGTCGAGAAAAAAAAATTTCAAGCTAAAAGGAAACCATTAGGTGCATTTTATAGAGAATCTGATTTCGAATAAGAAAAAGTCAACCGCAACCGCGTAACTCGTACCCGTGAGAAAAAAATCGAAAAAATCTGTTTCGAATGCCATGATTTTTACAAGTCATTTTTCCAAGGGAGGGTACTGTGGATTGTCGAGAAAAAAAAATTTCAAGCTAAAAGGAAACCATTAGGTGCATTTTATAGAGAATCTGATTTCGAATAAGAAAAAGTCAACCGCAACCGCGTAACTCGTACCCGTGAGAAAAAAATCGAAAAAATCTGTTTCGAATGCCATGATTTTTACAAGTCATTTTTCCAAGGGAGGGTACTGTGGATTGTCGAGAAAAAAAAATTTCAAGCTAAAAGGAAACCATTAGGTGCATTTTATAGAGAATCTGATTTCGAATAAGAAAAAGTCAACCGCAACCGCGTAACTCGTACCCGTGAGAAAAAAATCGAGAAAATCTGTTTCGAATGCCATGATTTTTCGGACTCATTTTTCCAAGGGAGGGTACTGTGGATTTTCGAGAAAAAAACATTACAAGCTAAAAGGAAACCATTAGGTGCATTTTATGGAGAATCTGATTTCGAATAAGAAAAAGTCAACCGCAACCGCCTAACTCGTACCCGTGAGAAAAAAATCGAAAAAATCTGTTTCGAATGCCATGATTTTTCCGAGTCATTTTTCCAAGGGAGGGTACTGTGGATTTGCGAGAAAAAAAAATTTCAAGCTAAAAGGAAACCATTAGGTGCATTTTATAGAGAATCTGATTTCGAATAAGAAAAAGTCAACCGCAACCGCGTAACTCGTACCCGTGAGAAAAAAATCGAGAAAATCTGTTTCGAATGCCATGATTTTTCGGACTCATTTTTCCAAGGGAGGGTACTGTGGATTTTCGAGAAAAAAACATTTCAAGCTAAAAGGAAACCATTAGGTACATTTTATAGAGAATCTGATTTCGAATAAGAAAAAGTCAACCGCAACCGCGTAACTCGTACCCGTGAGAAAAAAATCGAGAAAATCTGTTTCGAATGCCATGATTTTTCCGAGTCATTTTTCCAAGGGAGGGTACTGTGGATTTGCGAGAAAAAAAAATTTCAAGCTAAAAGGAAACCATTAGGTGCATTTTATAGAGAATCTGATTTCGAATAAGAAAAAGTCAACCGCAACCGCGTAACTCGTACCCGTGAGAAAAAAATCTAAAAAATCTGTTTCGAATGCCATGATTTTTACAAGTCATTTTTCCAAGGGAGGGTACTGTGGATTGTCGAGAAAAAAACATTTCAAGCTAAAAGGAAACCATTAGGTGCATTTTATAGAGAATCTGATTTCGAATAAGAAAAAGTCAACCGCAACCGCGTAACTCGTACCCGTGAGAAAAAAATCGAGAAAATCTGTTTCGAATGCCATGATTTTTCGGACTCATTTTTCCAAGGGGGGGGGTACTGTGGATTTTCGAGAAAAAAACATTTCAAGCTAAAAGGAAACCATTAGGTACATTTTATAGAGAATCTGATTTCGAATAAGAAAAAGTCAACCGCAACCGCGTAACTCGTACCCGTGAGAAAAAAATCGAGAAAATCTGTTTCGAATGCCATGATTTTTCGGACTCATTTTTCCAAGGGGGGGTACTGTGGATTTTCGAGAAAAAAACATTTCAAGCTAAAAGGAAACCATTAGGTACATTTTATAGAGAATCTGATTTCGAATAAGAAAAAGTCAACCGCAACCGCGTAACTCGTACCCGTGAGAAAAAAATCGAGAAAATCTGTTTCGAATGCCATGATTTTTCCGAGTCATTTTTCCAAGGGAGGGTACTGTGGATTTGCGAGAAAAAAAAATTTCAAGCTAAAAGGAAACCATTAGGTGCATTTTATAGAGAATCTGATTTCGAATAAGAAAAAGTCAACCGCAACCGCGTAACTCGTACCCGTGAGAAAAAAATCTAAAAAATCTGTTTCGAATGCCATGATTTTTACAAGTCATTTTTCCAAGGGAGGGTACTGTGGATTGTCGAGAAAAAAAAATTTCAAGCTAAAAGGAAACCATTAGGTGCATTTTATAGAGAATCTGATTTCGAATAAGAAAAAGTCAACCGCAACCGCGTAACTCGTACCCGTGAGAAAAAAATCGAAAAAATCTGTTTCGAATGCCATGATTTTTACAAGTCATTTTTCCAAGGGAGGGTACTGTGGATTGTCGAGAAAAAAAAATTTCAAGCTAAAAGGAAACCATTAGGTGCATTTTATAGAGAATCTGATTTCGAATAAGAAAAAGTCAACCGCAACCGCGTAACTCGTACCCGTGAGAAAAAAATCGAAAAAATCTGTTTCGAATGCCATGATTTTTACAAGTCATTTTTCCAAGGGAGGGTACTGTGGATTGTCGAGAAAAAAAAATTTCAAGCTAAAAGGAAACCATTAGGTGCATTTTATAGAGAATCTGATTTCGAATAAGAAAAAGTCAACCGCAACCGCGTAACTCGTACCCGTGAGAAAAAAATCGAGAAAATCTGTTTCGAATGCCATGATTTTTCGGACTCATTTTTCCAAGGGAGGGTACTGTGGATTTTCGAGAAAAAAACATTACAAGCTAAAAGGAAACCATTAGGTGCATTTTATGGAGAATCTGATTTCGAATAAGAAAAAGTCAACCGCAACCGCCTAACTCGTACCCGTGAGAAAAAAATCGAAAAAATCTGTTTCGAATGCCATGATTTTTCCGAGTCATTTTTCCAAGGGAGGGTACTGTGGATTTGCGAGAAAAAAAAATTTCAAGCTAAAAGGAAACCATTAGGTGCATTTTATAGAGAATCTGATTTCGAATAAGAAAAAGTCAACCGCAACCGCGTAACTCGTACCCGTGAGAAGAAAATCGAGAAAATCTGTTTCGAATGCCATGATTTTTCGGACTCATTTTTCCAAGGGAGGGTACTGTGGATTTTCGAGAAAAAAACATTTCAAGCTAAAAGGAAACCATTAGGTACATTTTATAGAGAATCTGATTTCGAATAAGAAAAAGTCAACCGCAACCGCGTAACTCGTACCCGTGAGAAAAAAATCGAGAAAATCTGTTTCGAATGCCATGATTTTTCCGAGTCATTTTTCCAAGGGAGGGTACTGTGGATTTGCGAGAAAAAAAAATTTCAAGCTAAAAGGAAACCATTAGGTGCATTTTATAGAGAATCTGATTTCGAATAAGAAAAAGTCAACCGCAACCGCGTAACTCGTACCCGTGAGAAAAAAATCTAAAAAATCTGTTTCGAATGCCATGATTTTTACAAGTCATTTTTCCAAGGGAGGGTACTGTGGATTGTCGAGAAAAAAACATTTCAAGCTAAAAGGAAACCATTAGGTGCATTTTATAGAGAATCTGATTTCGAATAAGAAAAAGTCAACCGCAACCGCGTAACTCGTACCCGTGAGAAAAAAATCGAGAAAATCTGTTTCGAATGCCATGATTTTTCGGACTCATTTTTCCAAGGGGGGGGGTACTGTGGATTTTCGAGAAAAAAACATTTCAAGCTAAAAGGAAACCATTAGGTACATTTTATAGAGAATCTGATTTCGAATAAGAAAAAGTCAACCGCAACCGCGTAACTCGTACCCGTGAGAAAAAAATCGAGAAAATCTGTTTCGAATGCCATGATTTTTCCGAGTCATTTTTCCAAGGGAGGGTACTGTGGATTTGCGAGAAAAAAAAATTTCAAGCTAAAAGGAAACCATTAGGTGCATTTTATAGAGAATCTGATTTCGAATAAGAAAAAGTCAACCGCAACCGCGTAACTCGTACCCGTGAGAAAAAAATCGAAAAAATCTGTTTCGAATGCCATGATTTTTACAAGTCATTTTTCCAAGGGAGGGTACTGTGGATTGTCGAGAAAAAAAAATTTCAAGATAAAAGGAAACCATTAGGTGCATTTTATAGAGAATCTGATTTCGAATAAGAAAAAGTCAACCGCAACCGCGTAACTCGTACCCGTGAGAAAAAAATCGAAAAAATCTGTTTCGAATGCCATGATTTTTACAAGTCATTTTTCCAAGGGAGGGTACTGTGGATTGTCGAGAAAAAAAAATTTCAAGCTAAAAGGAAACCATTAGGTGCATTTTATAGAGAATCTGATTTCGAATAAGAAAAAGTCAACCGCAACCGCGTAACTCGTACCCGTGAGAAAAAAATCGAGAAAATCTGTTTCGAATGCCATGATTTTTCGGACTCATTTTTCCAAGGGAGGGTACTGTGGATTTTCGAGAAAAAAACATTACAAGCTAAAAGGAAACCATTAGGTGCATTTTATGGAGAATCTGATTTCGAATAAGAAAAAGTCAACCGCAACCGCGTAACTCGTACCCGTGAGAAAAAAATCGAAAAAATCTGTTTCGAATGCCATGATTTTTCCGAGTCATTTTTCCAAGGGAGGGTACTGTGGATTTGCGAGAAAAAAAATTTCAAGCTAAAAGGAAACCATTAGGTGCATTTTATAGAGAATTTGATTTCGAATAAGAAAAAGTCAACCGCAACCGCGTAACTCGTACCCGTGAGAAAAAAATCGAAAAAATCTGTTTCGAATGCCATGGTTTTTCCGAGTCATTTTTCCAAGGGAGGGTACTGTGGATTTTCGAGAAAAAAAAAATTTCAAGCTAAAAGGAAACCATTAGGTGCATTTTATAGAGAATCTGATTTCGAATAAGAAAAAGTCAACCGCAACCGCGTAACTCGTACCCGTGAGAAAAAAATCGAGAAAATCTGTTTCGAATGCCATGATTTTTCGGACTCATTTTTCCAAGGGAGGGTACTGTGGATTTTCGAGAAAAAAACATTACAAGCTAAAAGGAAACCATTAGGTGCATTTTATGGAGAATCTGATTTCGAATAAGAAAAAGTCAACCGCAACCGCCTAACTCGTACCCGTGAGAAAAAAATCGAAAAAATCTGTTTCGAATGCCATGATTTTTCCGAGTCATTTTTCCAAGGGAGGGTACTGTGGATTTGCGAGAAAAAAAAATTTCAAGCTAAAAGGAAACCATTAGGTGCATTTTATAGAGAATTTGATTTCGAATAAGAAAAAGTCAACCGCAACCGCGTAACTCGTACCCGTGAGAAAAAAATCTAAAAAATCTGTTTCGAATGCCATGGTTTTTCGGACTCATTTTTCCAAGGGAGGGTACTGTGGATTTTCGAGAAAAAAACATTTCAAGCTAAAAGGAAACCATTAGGTACATTTTATAGAGAATCTGATTTCGAATAAGAAAAAGTCAACCGCAACCGCGTAACTCGTACCCGTGAGAAAAAAATCGAGAAAATCTGTTTCGAATGCCATGATTTTTCCGAGTCATTTTTCCAAGGGAGGGTACTGTGGATTTGCGAGAAAAAAAAATTTCAAGCTAAAAGGAAACCATTAGGTGCATTTTATAGAGAATCTGATTTCGAATAAGAAAAAGTCAACCGCAACCGCGTAACTCGTACCCGTGAGAAAAAAATCGAAAAAATCTGTTTCGAATGCCATGATTTTTACAAGTCATTTTTCCAAGGGAGGGTACTGTGGATTGTCGAGAAAAAAACATTTCAAGCTAAAAGGAAACCATTAGGTGCATTTTATAGAGAATCTGATTTCGAATAAGAAAAAGTCAACCGCAACCGCGTAACTCGTACCCGTGAGAAAAAAATCGAGAAAATCTGTTTCGAATGCCATGATTTTTCCGAGTCATTTTTCCAAGGGAGGGTACTGTGGATTTGCGAGAAAAAAAAATTTCAAGCTAAAAGGAAACCATTAGGTGCATTTTATAGAGAATCTGATTTCGAATAAGAAAAAGTCAACCGCAACCGCGTAACTCGTACCCGTGAGAAAAAAATCGAAAAAATCTGTTTCGAATGCCATGATTTTTACAAGTCATTTTTCCAAGGGAGGGTACTGTGGATTGTCGAGAAAAAAAAATTTCAAGCTAAAAGGAAACCATTAGGTGCATTTTATAGAGAATCTGATTTCGAATAAGAAAAAGTCAACCGCAACCGCGTAACTCGTACCCGTGAGAAAAAAATCGAAAAAATCTGTTTCGAATGCCATGATTTTTACAAGTCATTTTTCCAAGGGAGGGTACTGTGGATTGTCGAGAAAAAAAAATTTCAAGCTAAAAGGAAACCATTAGGTGCATTTTATAGAGAATCTGATTTCGAATAAGAAAAAGTCAACCGCAACCGCGTAACTCGTACCCGTGAGAAAAAAATCGAGAAAATCTGTTTCGAATGCCATGATTTTTCGGACTCATTTTTCCAAGGGAGGGTACTGTGGATTTTCGAGAAAAAAACATTACAAGCTAAAAGGAAACCATTAGGTGCATTTTATGGAGAATCTGATTTCGAATAAGAAAAAGTCAACCGCAACCGCGTAACTCGTACCCGTGAGAAAAAAATCGAGAAAATCTGTTTCGAATGCCATGATTTTTCCGAGTCATTTTTCCAAGGGAGGGTACTGTGGATTTGCGAGAAAAAAAAATTTCAAGCTAAAAGGAAACCATTAGGTGCATTTTATAGAGAATCTGATTTCGAATAAGAAAAAGTCAACCGCAACCGCGTAACTCGTACCCGTGAGAAAAAAATCGAAAAAATCTGTTTCGAATGCCATGATTTTTACAAGTCATTTTTCCAAGGGAGGGTACTGTGGATTGTCGAGAAAAAAAAATTTCAAGCTAAAAGGAAACCATTAGGTGCATTTTATAGAGAATCTGATTTCGAATAAGAAAAAGTCAACCGCAACCGCGTAACTCGTACCCGTGAGAAAAAAATCGAAAAAATCTGTTTCGAATGCCATGATTTTTACAAGTCATTTTTCCAAGGGAGGGTACTGTGGATTGTCGAGAAAAAAAAATTTCAAGCTAAAAGGAAACCATTAGGTGCATTTTATAGAGAATCTGATTTCGAATAAGAAAAAGTCAACCGCAACCGCGTAACTCGTACCCGTGAGAAAAAAATCGAGAAAATCTGTTTCGAATGCCATGATTTTTCGGACTCATTTTTCCAAGGGAGGGTACTGTGGATTTTCGAGAAAAAAACATTACAAGCTAAAAGGAAACCATTAGGTGCATTTTATGGAGAATCTGATTTCGAATAAGAAAAAGTCAACCGCAACCGCCTAACTCGTACCCGTGAGAAAAAAATCGAAAAAATCTGTTTCGAATGCCATGGTTTTTCCGAGTCATTTTTCCAAGGGAGGGTACTGTGGATTTTCGAGAAAAAAAAAATTTCAAGCTAAAAGGAAACCATTAGGTGCATTTTATAGAGAATCTGATTTCGAATAAGAAAAAGTCAACCACAACCGCGTAACTCGTACCCGTGAGAAAAAAATCGAGAAAATCTGTTTCGAATGCCATGATTTTTCGGACTCATTTTTCCAAGGGAGGGTACTGTGGATTTTCGAGAAAAAAACATTACAAGCTAAAAGGAAACCATTAGGTGCATTTTATGGAGAATCTGATTTCGAATAAGAAAAAGTCAACCGCAACCGCCTAACTCGTACCCGTGAGAAAAAAATCGAAAAAATCTGTTTCGAATGCCATGATTTTTCCGAGTCATTTTTCCAAGGGAGGGTACTGTGGATTTGCGAGAAAAAAAAATTTCAAGCTAAAAGGAAACCATTAGGTGCATTTTATAGAGAATTTGATTTCGAATAAGAAAAAGTCAACCGCAACCGCGTAACTCGTACCCGTGAGAAAAAAATCTAAAAAATCTGTTTCGAATGCCATGGTTTTTCTGAGTCATTTTTCCAAGGGAGGGTACTGTGGATTGTCGAGAAAAAAACATTTCAAGCTAAAAGGAAACCATTAGGTGCATTTTATAGAGAATCTGATTTCGAATAAGAAAAAGTCAACCGCAACCGCGTAACTCGTACCCGTGAGAAAAAAATCGAGAAAATCTGTTTCGAATGCCATGATTTTTCGGACTCATTTTTCCAAGGGGGGGTACTGTGGATTTTCGAGAAAAAAACATTTCAAGCTAAAAGGAAACCATTAGGTACATTTTATAGAGAATCTGATTTCGAATAAGAAAAAGTCAACCGCAACCGCGTAACTCGTACCCGTGAGAAAAAAATCGAGAAAATCTGTTTCGAATGCCATGATTTTTCCGAGTCATTTTTCCAAGGGAGGGTACTGTGGAGTTGCGAGAAAAAAAAATTTCAAGCTAAAAGGAAACCATTAGGTGCATTTTATAGAGAATCTGATTTCGAATAAGAAAAAGTCAACCGCAACCGCGTAACTCGTACCCGTGAGAAAAAAATCTAAAAAATCTGTTTCGAATGCCATGATTTTTACTAGTCATTTTTCCAAGGGAGGGTACTGTGGATTGTCGAGAAAAAAAAATTTCAAGCTAAAAGGAAACCATTAGGTGCATTTTATAGAGAATCTGATTTCGAATAAGAAAACGTCAACCGCAACCGCGTAACTCGTACCCGTGAGAAAAAAATCGAAAAAATCTGTTTCGAATGCCATGATTTTTACAAGTCATTTTTCCAAGGGAGGGTACTGTGGATTGTCGAGAAAAAAAAATTTCAAGCTAAAAGGAAACCATTAGGTGCATTTTATAGAGAATCTGATTTCCAATAAGAAAAAGTCAACCGCAACCGCGTAACTCGTACCCGTGAGAAAAAAATCGAGAAAATCTGTTTCGAATGCCATGATTTTTCGGACTCATTTTTCCAAGGGAGGGTACTGTGGATTGTCGAGAAAAAAAAATTTCAAGCTAAAAGGAAACCATTAGGTGCATTTTATAGAGAATCTGATTTCGAATAAGAAAAAGTCAACCGCAACCGCGTAACTCGTACCCGTGAGAAAAAAATCGAAAAAATCTGTTTCGAATGCCATGATTTTTACAAGTCATTTTTCCAAGGGAGGGTACTGTGGATTGTCGAGAAAAAAAAATTTCAAGCTAAAAGGAAACCATTAGGTGCATTTTATAGAGAATCTGATTTCGAATAAGAAAAAGTCAACCGCAACCGCGTAACTCGTACCCGTGAGAAAAAAATCGAGAAAATCTGTTTCGAATGCCATGATTTTTCGGACTCATTTTTCCAAGGGAGGGTACTGTGGATTTTCGAGAAAAAAACATTACAAGCTAAAAGGAAACCATTAGGTGCATTTTATGGAGAATCTGATTTCGAATAAGAAAAAGTCAACCGCAACCGCGTAACTCGTACCCGTGAGAAAAAAATCGAGAAAATCTGTTTCGAATGCCATGATTTTTCCGAGTCATTTTTCCAAGGGAGGGTACTGTGGATTTGCGAGAAAAAAAAATTTCAAGCTAAAAGGAAACCATTAGGTGCATTTTATAGAGAATCTGATTTCGAATAAGAAAAAGTCAACCGCAACCGCGTAACTCGTACCCGTGAGAAAAAAATCGAAAAAATCTGTTTCGAATGCCATGATTTTTACAAGTCATTTTTCCAAGGGAGGGTACTGTGGATTGTCGAGAAAAAAAAATTTCAAGCTAAAAGGAAACCATTAGGTGCATTTTATAGAGAATCTGATTTCGAATAAGAAAAAGTCAACCGCAACCGCGTAACTCGTACCCGTGAGAAAAAAATCGAAAAAATCTGTTTCGAATGCCATGATTTTTACAAGTCATTTTTCCAAGGGAGGGTACTGTGGATTGTCGAGAAAAAAAAATTTCAAGCTAAAAGGAAACCATTAGGTGCATTTTATAGAGAATCTGATTTCGAATAAGAAAAAGTCAACCGCAACCGCGTAACTCGTACCCGTGAGAAAAAAATCGAGAAAATCTGTTTCGAATGCCATGATTTTTCGGACTCATTTTTCCAAGGGAGGGTACTGTGGATTTTCGAGAAAAAAACATTACAAGCTAAAAGGAAACCATTAGGTGCATTTTATGGAGAATCTGATTTCGAATAAGAAAAAGTCAACCGCAACCGCCTAACTCGTACCCGTGAGAAAAAAATCGAAAAAATCTGTTTCGAATGCCATGGTTTTTCCGAGTCATTTTTCCAAGGGAGGGTACTGTGGATTTTCGAGAAAAAAAAAATTTCAAGCTAAAAGGAAACCATTAGGTGCATTTTATAGAGAATCTGATTTCGAATAAGAAAAAGTCAACCGCAACCGCGTAACTCGTACCCGTGAGAAAAAAATCGAGAAAATCTGTTTCGAATGCCATGATTTTTCGGACTCATTTTTCCAAGGGAGGGTACTGTGGATTTTCGAGAAAAAAACATTACAAGCTAAAAGGAAACCATTAGGTGCATTTTATGGAGAATCTGATTTCGAATAAGAAAAAGTCAACCGCAACCGCCTAACTCGTACCCGTGAGAAAAAAATCGAAAAAATCTGTTTCGAATGCCATGATTTTTCCGAGTCATTTTTCCAAGGGAGGGTACTGTGGATTTGCGAGAAAAAAAAATTTCAAGCTAAAAGGAAACCATTAGGTGCATTTTATAGAGAATTTGATTTCGAATAAGAAAAAGTCAACCGCAACCGCGTAACTCGTACCCGTGAGAAAAAAATCTAAAAAATCTGTTTCGAATGCCATGGTTTTTCTGAGTCATTTTTCCAAGGGAGGGTACTGTGGATTGTCGAGAAAAAAACATTTCAAGCTAAAAGGAAACCATTAGGTGCATTTTATAGAGAATCTGATTTCGAATAAGAAAAAGTCAACCGCAACCGCGTAACTCGTACCCGTGAGAAAAAAATCGAGAAAATCTGTTTCGAATGCCATGATTTTTCGGACTCATTTTTCCAAGGGGGGGTACTGTGGATTTTCGGGAAAAAAACATTTCAAGCTAAAAGGAAACCATTAGGTACATTTTATAGAGAATCTGATTTCGAATAAGAAAAAGTCAACCGCAACCGCGTAACTCGTACCCGTGAGAAAAAAATCGAGAAAATCTGTTTCGAATGCCATGATTTTTCCGAGTCATTTTTCCAAGGGAGGGTACTGTGGAGTTGCGAGAAAAAAAAATTTCAAGCTAAAAGGAAACCATTAGGTGCATTTTATAGAGAATCTGATTTCGAATAAGAAAAAGTCAACCGCAACCGCGTAACTCGTACCCGTGAGAAAAAAATCTAAAAAATCTGTTTCGAATGCCATGATTTTTACTAGTCATTTTTCCAAGGGAGGGTACTGTGGATTGTCGAGAAAAAAAAATTTCAAGCTAAAAGGAAACCATTAGGTGCATTTTATAGAGAATCTGATTTCGAATAAGAAAACGTCAACCGCAACCGCGTAACTCGTACCCGTGAGAAAAAAATCGAAAAAATCTGTTTCGAATGCCATGATTTTTACAAGTCATTTTTCCAAGGGAGGGTACTGTGGATTGTCGAGAAAAAAAAATTTCAAGCTAAAAGGAAACCATTAGGTGCATTTTATAGAGAATCTGATTTCCAATAAGAAAAAGTCAACCGCAACCGCGTAACTCGTACCCGTGAGAAAAAAATCGAGAAAATCTGTTTCGAATGCCATGATTTTTCGGACTCATTTTTCCAAGGGAGGGTACTGTGGATTTTCGAGAAAAAAACATTACAAGCTAAAAGGAAACCATTAGGTGCATTTTATGGAGAATCTGATTTCGAATAAGAAAAAGTCAACCGCAACCGCCTAACTCGTACCCGTGAGAAAAAAATCGATAAATTTTGTTTCGAATGCCATGATTTTTCCGAGTCATTTTTCCAAGGGAGGGTACTGTGGATTTGCGAGAAAAAAAAATTTCAAGCTAAAAGGAAACCATTAGGTGCATTTTATAGAGAATTTGATTTCGAATAAGAAAAAGTCAACCGCAACCGCGTAACTCGTACCCGTGAGAAAAAAATCGAAAAAATCTGTTTCGAATGCCATGGTTTTTCCGAGTCATTTTTCCAAGGGAGGGTACTGTGGATTTTCGAGAAAAAAAAAATTTCAAGCTAAAAGGAAACCATTAGGTGCATTTTATAGAGAATCTGATTTCGAATAAGAAAAAGTCAACCGCAACCGCGTAACTCGTACCCGTGAGAAAAAAATCGAGAAAATCTGTTTCGAATGCCATGATTTTTCGGACTCATTTTTCCAAGGGAGGGTACTGTGGATTTTCGAGAAAAAAACATTACAAGCTAAAAGGAAACCATTAGGTGCATTTTATGGAGAATCTGATTTCGAATAAGAAAAAGTCAACCGCAACCGCCTAACTCGTACCCGTGAGAAAAAAATCGAAAAAATCTGTTTCGAATGCCATGATTTTTCCGAGTCATTTTTCCAAGGGAGGGTACTGTGGATTTGCGAGAAAAAAAAATTTCAAGCAAAAAGGAAACCATTAGGTGCATTTTATAGA
The DNA here is from genome assembly GCF_987345545.1 of Pholcus phalangioides. Lineage (NCBI taxonomy): Eukaryota > Metazoa > Arthropoda > Arachnida > Araneae > Pholcidae > Pholcus > Pholcus phalangioides. The sequence goes on from NW_028301628.1 coordinate 14,966,662, forward strand.
GAATTTGATTTCGAATAAGAAAAAGTCAACCGCAACCGCGTAACTCGTACCCGTGAGAAAAAAATCTAAAAAATCTGTTTCGAATGCCATGGTTTTTCTGAGTCATTTTTCCAAGGGAGGGTACTGTGGATTGTCGAGAAAAAAACATTTCAAGCTAAAAGGAAACCATTAGGTGCATTTTATAGAGAATCTGATTTCGAATAAGAAAAAGTCAACCGCAACCGCGTAACTCGTACCCGTGAGAAAAAAATCGAGAAAATCTGTTTCGAATGCCATGATTTTTCGGACTCATTTTTCCAAGGGGGGGTACTGTGGATTTTCGAGAAAAAAACATTTCAAGCTAAAATTAAACCATTAGGTACATTTTATAGAGAATCTGATTTCGAATAAGAAAAAGTCAACCGCAACCGCGTAACTCGTACCCGTGAGAAAAAAATCGAGAAAATCTGTTTCGAATGCCATGATTTTTCCGAGTCATTTTTCCAAGGGAGGGTACTGTGGATTTGCGAGAAAAAAAAATTTCAAGCTAAAAGGAAACCATTAGGTGCATTTTATAGAGAATTTGATTTCGAATAAGAAAAAGTCAACCGCAACCGCGTAACTCGTACCCGTGAGAAAAAAATCGAAAAAATCTGTTTCGAATGCCATGGTTTTTCTGAGTCATTTTTCCAAGGGAGGGTACTGTGGATTTTCGAGAAAAAAAAATTTCAAGCTAAAAGGAAACCATTAGGTGCATTTTATAGAGAATCTGATTTCGAATAAGAAAAAGTCAACCGCAACCGCGTAACTCGTACCCGTGAGAAAAAAATCGAGAAAATCTGTTTCGAATGCCATGATTTTTCGGACTCATTTTTCCAAGGGAGGGTACTGTGGATTTTCGAGAAAAAAAATTTCAAGCTAAAAGGAAACCATTAGGTGCATTTTATAGAGAATCTGATTTCGAATAAGAAAAAGTCAACCGCAACCGCGTAACTCGTACCCGTGAGAAAAAAATCGAAAAAATCTGTTTCGAATGCCATGATTTTTCCGAGTCATTTTTCCAAGGGAGGGTACTGTGGATTTGCGAGAAAAAAAAATTTCAAGCTAAAAGGAAACCATTAGGTGCATTTTATAGAGAATCTGATTTCGAATAAGAAAAAGTCAACCGCAACCGCGTAACTCGTACCCGTGAGAAAAAAATCGAAAAAATCTGTTTCGAATGCCATGATTTTTCCGAGTCATTTTTCCAAGGGAGGGTACTGTGGATTTGCGAGAAAAAAAAATTTCAAGCTAAAAGGAAACCATTAGGTGCATTTTATAGAGAATTTGATTTCGAATAAGAAAAAGTCAACCGCAACCGCGTAACTCGTACCCGTGAGAAAAAAATCGAAAAAATCTGTTTCGAATGCCATGGTTTTTCCGAGTCATTTTTCCAAGGGAGGGTACTGTGGATTTTCGAGAAAAAAACATTTCAAGCTAAAAGGAAACCATTAGGTGCATTTTATAGAGAATCTGATTTCGAATAAGAAAAAGTCAACCGCAACCGCGTAACTCGTACCCGTGAGAAAAAAATCGAAAAAATCTGTTTCGAATGCCATGATTTTTACAAGTCATTTTTCCAAGGGAGGGTACTGTGGATTGTCGAGAAAAAAAAATTTCAAGCTAAAAGGAAACCATTAGGTGCATTTTATAGAGAATCTGATTTCCAATAAGAAAAAGTCAACCGCAACCGCGTAACTCGTACCCGTGAGAAAAAAATCGAGAAAATCTGTTTCGAATGCCATGATTTTTCGGACTCATTTTTCCAAGGGAGGGTACTGTGGATTTTCGAGAAAAAAACATTACAAGCAAAAAGGAAACCATTAGGTGCATTTTATAGAGAATCTGATTTCGAATAAGAAAAAGTCAACCGCAACCGCCTAACTCGTACCCGTGAGAAAAAAATCGAAAAAATCTGTTTCGAATGCCATGATTTTTCCGAGTCATTTTTCCAAGGGAGGGTACTGTGGATTTGCGAGAAAAAAAAATTTCAAGCTAAAAGGAAACCATTAGGTGCATTTTATAGAGAATTTGATTTCGAATAAGAAAAAGTCAACCGCAACAGCGTAACTCGTACCCGTGAGAAAAAAATCGAAAAAATCTGTTTCGAATGCCATGGTTTTTCCGAGTCATTTTTCCAAGGGAGGGTACTGTGGATTTTCGAGAAAAAAAAATTTCAAGCTAAAAGGAAACCATTAGGTGCATTTTATAGAGAATCTGATTTCGAATAAGAAAAAGTCAACCGCAACCGCGTAACTCGTACCCGTGAGAAAAAAATCGAAAAAATCTGTTTCGAATGCAATGATTTTTCGGAGTCATTTTTCCAAGGGAGGGTACTGTGGATTTTCGAGAAAAAAAAATTTCAAGCTAAAAGGAAACCATTAGGTGCATTTTATAGAGAATCTGATTTCGAATAAGAAAAAGTCAACCGCAACCGCGTAACTCGTACCCGTGAGAAAAAAATCGAAAAAATCTGTTTCGAATGCCATGATTTTTCCGAGTCATTTTTCCAAGGGAGGGTACTGTGGATTTGCGAGAAAAAAAAATTTCAAGCTAAAAGGAAACCATTAGGTGCATTTTATAGAGAATTTGATTTCGAATAAGAAAAAGTCAACCGCAACCGCGTAACTCGTACCCGTGAGAAAAAAATCGAAAAAATCTGTTTCGAATGCCATGGTTTTTCCGAGTCATTTTTCCAAGGGAGGGTACTGTGGATTTTCGAGAAAAAAACATTTCAAGCTAAAAGGAAACCATTAGGTGCATTTTATAGAGAATCTGATTTCGAATAAGAAAAAGTCAACCGCAACCGCGTAACTCGTACCCGTGAGAAAAAAATCGAAAAAATCTGTTTCGAATGCCATGATTTTTACAAGTCATTTTTCCAAGGGAGGGTACTGTGGATTGTCGAGAAAAAAAAATTTCAAGCTAAAAGGAAACCATTAGGTGCATTTTATAGAGAATCTGATTTCGAATAAGAAAAAGTCAACCGCAACCGCGTAACTCGTACCCGTGAGAAAAAAATCGAGAAAATCTGTTTCGAATGCCATGATTTTTCGGACTCATTTTTCCAAGGGAGGGTACTGTGGATTTTCGAGAAAAAAACATTACAAGCAAAAAGGAAACCATTAGGTGCATTTTATAGAGAATCTGATTTCGAATAAGAAAAAGTCAACCGCAACCGCCTAACTCGTACCCGTGAGAAAAAAATCGAAAAAATCTGTTTCGAATGCCATGATTTTTCCGAGTCATTTTTCCAAGGGAGGGTACTGTGGATTTGCGAGAAAAAAAAATTTCAAGCTAAAAGGAAACCATTAGGTGCATTTTATAGAGAATTTGATTTCGAATAAGAAAAAGTCAACCGCAACCGCGTAACTCGTACCCGTGAGAAAAAAATCTAAAAAATCTGTTTCGAATGCCATGGTTTTTCTGAGTCATTTTTCCAAGGGAGGGTACTGTGGATTGTCGAGAAAAAAACATTTCAAGCTAAAAGGAAACCATTAGGTGCATTTTATAGAGAATCTGATTTCGAATAAGAAAAAGTCAACCGCAACCGCGTAACTCGTACCCGTGAGAAAAAAATCGAGAAAATCTGTTTCGAATGCCATGATTTTTCGGACTCATTTTTCCAAGGGGGGGTACTGTGGATTTTCGAGAAAAAAACATTTCAAGCTAAAATTAAACCATTAGGTACATTTTATAGAGAATCTGATTTCGAATAAGAAAAAGTCAACCGCAACCGCGTAACTCGTACCCGTGAGAAAAAAATCGAGAAAATCTGTTTCGAATGCCATGATTTTTCCGAGTCATTTTTCCAAGGGAGGGTACTGTGGATTTGCGAGAAAAAAAAATTTCAAGCTAAAAGGAAACCATTAGGTGCATTTTATAGAGAATCTGATTTCGAATAAGAAAAAGTCAACCGCAACCGCGTAACTCGTACCCGTGAGAAAAAAATCTAAAAAATCTGTTTCGAATGCCATGATTTTTACAAGTCATTTTTCCAAGGGAGGGTACTGTGGATTGTCGAGAAAAAAACATTTCAAGCTAAAAGGAAACCATTAGGTGCATTTTATAGAGAATCTGATTTCGAATAAGAAAAAGTCAACCGCAACCGCGTAACTCGTACCCGTGAGAAAAAAATCGAGAAAATCTGTTTCGAATGCCATGATTTTTCGGACTCATTTTTCCAAGGGGGGGTACTGTGGATTTTCGAGAAAAAAACATTTCAAGCTAAAATTAAACCATTAGGTACATTTTATAGAGAATCTGATTTCGAATAAGAAAAAGTCAACCGCAACCGCGTAACTCGTACCCGTGAGAAAAAAATCGAGAAAATCTGTTTCGAATGCCATGATTTTTCCGAGTCATTTTTCCAAGGGAGGGTACTGTGGATTTGCGAGAAAAAAAAATTTCAAGCTAAAAGGAAACCATTAGGTGCATTTTATAGAGAATCTGATTTCGAATAAGAAAAAGTCAACCGCAACCGCGTAACTCGTACCCGTGAGAAAAAAATCTAAAAAATCTGTTTCGAATGCCATGATTTTTACAAGTCATTTTTCCAAGGGAGGGTACTGTGGATTGTCGAGAAAAAAACATTTCAAGCTAAAAGGAAACCATTAGGTGCATTTTATAGAGAATCTGATTTCGAATAAGAAAAAGTCAACCGCAACCGCGTAACTCGTACCCGTGAGAAAAAAATCGAGAAAATCTGTTTCGAATGCCATGATTTTTCGGACTCATTTTTCCAAGGGGGGGTACTGTGGATTTTCGAGAAAAAAACATTTCAAGCTAAAAGGAAACCATTAGGTGCATTTTATAGAGAATCTGATTTCGAATAAGAAAATGTCAACCGCAACCGCGTAACTCGTACCCGTGAGAAAAAAATCGAAAAAATCTGTTTCGAATGCCATGATTTTTACAAGTCATTTTTCCAAGGGAGGGTACTGTGGATTGTCGAGAAAAAAAAATTTCAAGCTAAAAGGAAACCATTAGGTGCATTTTATAGAGAATCTGATTTCGAATAAGAAAAAGTCAACCGCAACCGCGTAACTCGTACCCGTGAGAAAAAAATCGAGAAAATCTGTTTCGAATGCCATGATTTTTCGGACTCATTTTTCCAAGGGAGGGTACTGTGGATTTTCGAGAAAAAAACATTACAAGCTAAAAGGAAACCATTAGGTGCATTTTATGGAGAATCTGATTTCGAATAAGAAAAAGTCAACCGCAACCGCCTAACTCGTACCCGTGAGAAAAAAATCGAAAAAATCTGTTTCGAATGCCATGATTTTTCCGAGTCATTTTTCCAAGGGAGGGTACTGTGGATTTGCGAGAAAAAAAAATTTCAAGCTAAAAGGAAACCATTAGGTGCATTTTATAGAGAATTTGATTTCGAATAAGAAAAAGTCAACCGCAACCGCGTAACTCGTACCCGTGAGAAAAAAATCGAAAAAATCTGTTTCGAATGCCATGGTTTTTCCGAGTCATTTTTCCAAGGGAGGGTACTGTGGATTTTCGAGAAAAAAAAAATTTCAAGCTAAAAGGAAACCATTAGGTGCATTTTATAGAGAATCTGATTTCGAATAAGAAAAAGTCAACCGCAACCGCCTAACTCGTACCCGTGAGAAAAAAATCGAAAAAATCTGTTTCGAATGCCATGATTTTTCCGAGTCATTTTTCCAAGGGAGGGTACTGTGGATTCGCGAGAAAAAAAAATTTCAAGCTAAAAGGAAACCATTAGGTGCATTTTATAGAGAATTTGATTTCGAATAAGAAAAAGTCAACCGCAACCGCGTAACTCGTACCCGTGAGAAAAAAATCGAAAAAATCTGTTTCGAATGCCATGGTTTTTCTGAGTCATTTTTCCAAGGGAGGGTACTGTGGATTTTCGAGAAAAAAAAATTTCAAGCTAAAAGGAAACCATTAGGTGCATTTTATAGAGAATCTGATTTCGAATAAGAAAAAGTCAACCGCAACCGCGTAACTCGTACCCGTGAGAAAAAAATCGAGAAAATCTGTTTCGAATGCCATGATTTTTCGGACTCATTTTTCCAAGGGAGGGTACTGTGGATTTTCGAGAAAAAAAATTTCAAGCTAAAAGGAAACCATTAGGTGCATTTTATAGAGAATCTGATTTCGAATAAGAAAAAGTCAACCGCAACCGCGTAACTCGTACCCGTGAGAAAAAAATCGAAAAAATCTGTTTCGAATGCCATGATTTTTCCGAGTCATTTTTCCAAGGGAGGGTACTGTGGATTTGCGAGAAAAAAAAATTTCAAGCTAAAAGGAAACCATTAGGTGCATTTTATAGAGAATCTGATTTCGAATAAGAAAAAGTCAACCGCAACCGCGTAACTCGTACCCGTGAGAAAAAAATCGAAAAAATCTGTTTCGAATGCCATGATTTTTCCGAGTCATTTTTCCAAGGGAGGGTACTGTGGATTTGCGAGAAAAAAAAATTTCAAGCTAAAAGGAAACCATTAGGTGCATTTTATAGAGAATTTGATTTCGAATAAGAAAAAGTCAACCGCAACCGCGTAACTCGTACCCGTGAGAAAAAAATCGAAAAAATCTGTTTCGAATGCCATGGTTTTTCCGAGTCATTTTTCCAAGGGAGGGTACTGTGGATTTTCGAGAAAAAAACATTTCAAGCTAAAAGGAAACCATTAGGTGCATTTTATAGAGAATCTGATTTCGAATAAGAAAAAGTCAACCGCAACCGCGTAACTCGTACCCGTGAGAAAAAAATCGAAAAAATCTGTTTCGAATGCCATGATTTTTACAAGTCATTTTTCCAAGGGAGGGTACTGTGGATTGTCGAGAAAAAAAAATTTCAAGCTAAAAGGAAACCATTAGGTGCATTTTATAGAGAATCTGATTTCGAATAAGAAAAAGTCAACCGCAACCGCGTAACTCGTACCCGTGAGAAAAAAATCGAGAAAATCTGTTTCGAATGCCATGATTTTTCGGACTCATTTTTCCAAGGGAGGGTACTGTGGATTTTCGAGAAAAAAACATTACAAGCAAAAAGGAAACCATTAGGTGCATTTTATAGAGAATCTGATTTCGAATAAGAAAAAGTCAACCGCAACCGCCTAACTCGTACCCGTGAGAAAAAAATCGAAAAAATCTGTTTCGAATGCCATGATTTTTCCGAGTCATTTTTCCAAGGGAGGGTACTGTGGATTTGCGAGAAAAAAAAATTTGAAGCTAAAAGGAAACCATTAGGTGCATTTTATAGAGAATTTGATTTCGAATAAGAAAAAGTCAACCGCAACAGCGTAACTCGTACCCGTGAGAAAAAAATCGAAAAAATCTGTTTCGAATGCCATGGTTTTTCCGAGTCATTTTTCCAAGGGAGGGTACTGTGGATTTTCGAGAAAAAAAAATTTCAAGCTAAAAGGAAACCATTAGGTGCATTTTATAGAGAATCTGATTTCGAATAAGAAAAAGTCAACCGCAACCGCGTAACTCGTACCCGTGAGAAAAAAATCGAAAAAATCTGTTTCGAATGCAATGATTTTTCGGAGTCATTTTTCCAAGGGAGGGTACTGTGGATTTTCGAGAAAAAAAAATTTCAAGCTAAAAGGAAACCATTAGGTGCATTTTATAGAGAATCTGATTTCGAATAAGAAAAAGTCAACCGCAACCGCGTAACTCGTACCCGTGAGAAAAAAATCGAAAAAATCTGTTTCGAATGCCATGATTTTTCCGAGTCATTTTTCCAAGGGAGGGTACTGTGGATTTGCGAGAAAAAAAAATTTCAAGCTAAAAGGAAACCATTAGGTGCATTTTATAGAGAATTTGATTTCGAATAAGAAAAAGTCAACCGCAACCGCGTAACTCGTACCCGTGAGAAAAAAATCGAAAAAATCTGTTTCGAATGCCATGGTTTTTCCGAGTCATTTTTCCAAGGGAGGGTACTGTGGATTTTCGAGAAAAAAACATTTCAAGCTAAAAGGAAACCATTAGGTGCATTTTATAGAGAATCTGATTTCGAATAAGAAAAAGTCAACCGCAACCGCGTAACTCGTACCCGTGAGAAAAAAATCGAAAAAATCTGTTTCGAATGCCATGATTTTTACAAGTCATTTTTCCAAGGGAGGGTACTGTGGATTGTCGAGAAAAAAAAATTTCAAGCTAAAAGGAAACCATTAGGTGCATTTTATGGAGAATCTGATTTCGAATAAGAAAAAGTCAACCGCAACCGCGTAACTCGTACCCGTGAGAAAAAAATCGAGAAAATCTGTTTCGAATGCCATGATTTTTCGGACTCATTTTTCCAAGGGAGGGTACTGTGGATTTTCGAGAAAAAAACATTACAAGCAAAAAGGAAACCATTAGGTGCATTTTATAGAGAATCTGATTTCGAATAAGAAAAAGTCAACCGCAACCGCCTAACTCGTACCCGTGAGAAAAAAATCGAAAAAATCTGTTTCGAATGCCATGATTTTTCCGAGTCATTTTTCCAAGGGAGGGTACTGTGGATTTGCGAGAAAAAAAAATTTCAAGCTAAAAGGAAACCATTAGGTGCATTTTATAGAGAATTTGATTTCGAATAAGAAAAAGTCAACCGCAACAGCGTAACTCGTACCCGTGAGAAAAAAATCGAAAAAATCTGTTTCGAATGCCATGGTTTTTCCGAGTCATTTTTCCAAGGGAGGGTACTGTGGATTTTCGAGAAAAAAAAATTTCAAGCTAAAAGGAAACCATTAGGTGCATTTTATAGAGAATCTGATTTCGAATAAGAAAAAGTCAACCGCAACCGCGTAACTCGTACCCGTGAGAAAAAAATCGAAAAAATCTGTTTCGAATGCAATGATTTTTCGGAGTCATTTTTCCAAGGGAGGGTACTGTGGATTTTCGAGAAAAAAAAATTTCAAGCTAAAAGGAAACCATTAGGTGCATTTTATAGAGAATCTGATTTCGAATAAGAAAAAGTCAACCGCAACCGCGTAACTCGTACCCGTGAGAAAAAAATCGAGAAAATCTGTTTCGAATGCCATGATTTTTCGGACTCATTTTTCCAAGGGGGGGTACTGTGGATTTTCGAGAAAAAAACATTTCAAGCTAAAAGGAAACCATTAGGTGCATTTTATAGAGAATCTGATTTCGAATAAGAAAAAGTCAACCGCAACCGCGTAACTCGTACCCGAGAGAAAAAAATCGAGAAAATCTGTTTCGAATGCCATGATTTTTCCGAGTCATTTTTCCAAGGGAGGGTACTGTGGATTTGCGAGGAAAAAAATTTCAAGCTAAAAGGAAACCATTAGGTGCATTTTATAGAGAATCTGATTTCGAATAAGAAAAAGTCAACCGCAACCGCGTAACTCGTACCCGTGAGAAAAAAATCGAAAAAATCTGTTTCGAATGCCATGATTTTTCCGAGTCATTTTTCCAAGGGAGGGTACTGTGGATGTGCGAGAAAAAAAAATTTCAAGCTAAAAGGAAACCATTAGGTGCATTTTATAGAGAATCTGATTTCGAATAAGAAAAAGTCAACCGCAACCGCGTAACTCGTACCCGTGAGAAAAAAATCGAAAAAATCTGTTTCGAATGCCATGATTTTTCCGAGTCATTTTTCCAAGGGAGGGTACTGTGGATTTTCGAGAAAAAAAAATTTCAAGCTAAAAGGAAACCATTAGGTGCATTTTATAGAGAATCTGATTTCGAATAAGAAAAAGTCAACCGCAACCGCGTAACTCGTACCCGTGAGAAAAAAATCGAAAAAATCTGTTTCGAATGCCATGATTTTTACAAGTCATTTTTCCAAGGGAGGGTACTGTGGATTGTCGAGAAAAAAAAATTTCAAGCTAAAAGGAAACCATTAGGTGCATTTTATAGAGAATCTGATTTCGAATAAGAAAAAGTCAACCGCAACCGCGTAACTCGTACCCGTGAGAAAAAAATCGAAAAAATCTGTTTCGAATGCCATGATTTTTCGGACTCATTTTTCCAAGGGAGGGTACTGTGGATTTTCGAGAAAAAAAAATTTTAAGCAAAAAGGAAACCATTAGGTGCATTTTATAGAGAATCTGATTTCGAATAAGGAAAAGTCAACCGCAACCGCCTAACTCGTACCCGTGAGAAAAAAATCGAAAAAATCTGTTTCGAATGCCATGATTTTTCCGAGTCATTTTTCCAAGGGAGGGTACTGTGGATTTTCGAGAAAAAAAAATTTCAAGCTAAAAGGAAACCATTAGGTGCATTTTATAGAGAATCTGATTTCGAATAAGAAAAAGTCAACCGCAGCCGCGTAACTCGTACCCGTGAGAAAAAAATCGAAAAAATCTGTTTCGAATGCCATGATTTTTCCGAGTCATTTTTCCAAGGGAGGGTACTATGGATTTTCGAGAAAAAAAAATTTCAAGCTAAAAGGAAACCATTAGGTGCATTTTATAGAGAATCTGCTTTCGAATAAGAAAAAGTCAACCGCAACCGCGTAACTCGTACCCGTGAGAAAAAAATCGAAAAAATCTGTTTCGAATGCCATGATTTTTCCGAGTCATTTTTCCAAGGGAGGGTACTGTGGATTTTCGAGAAAAAAAAATTTCAAGCTAAAAGGAAACCATTAGGTGCATTTTATAGAGAATCTGATTTCGAATAAGAAAAAGTCAACCGCAACCGCGTAACTCGTACCCGTGAGAAAAAAATCGAAAAAATCTGTTTCGAATGCCATGATTTTTCCGAGTCATTTTTCCAAGGGAGGGTACTGTGGATTTTCGAGAAAAAAAAATTTCAAGCTAAAAGGAAACCATTAGGTGCATTTTATAGAGAATCTGATTTCGAATAAGAAAAAGTCAACCGCAACCGCGTAACTCGTACCCGTGAGAAAAAAATCGAAAAAATCTGTTTCGAATGCCATGATTTTTACAAGTCATTTTTCCAAGGGAGGGTACTGTGGATTGTCGAGAAAAAAAAATTTCAAGCTAAAAGGAAACCATTAGGTGCATTTTATAGAGAATCTGATTTCGAATAAGAAAAAGTCAACCGCAACCGCGTAACTCGTACCCGTGAGAAAAAAATCGAGAAAATCTGTTTCGAATGCCATGATTTTTCGGACTCATTTTTCCAAGGGAGGGTACTGTGGATTTTCGAGAAAAAAAAATTTTAAGCAAAAAGGAAACCATTAGGTGCATTTTATAGAGAATCTGATTTCGAATAAGGAAAAGTCAACCGCAACCGCCTAACTCGTACCCGTGAGAAAAAAATCGAAAAAATCTGTTTCGAATGCCATGATTTTTCCGAGTCATTTTTCCAAGGGAGGGTACTGTGGATTTGCGAGAAAAAAAAATTTCAAGCTAAAAGGAAACCATTAGGTGCATTTTATAGAGAATTTGATTTCGAATAAGAAAAAGTCAACCGCAACCGCGTAACTCGTACCCGTGAGAAAAAAATCGAAAAAATCTGTTTCGAATGCCATGATTTTTCCGAGTCATTTTTCCAAGGGAGGGTACTGTGGATTTGCGAGAAAAAAAAATTTCAAGCTAAAAGGAAACCATTAGGTGCATTTTATAGAGAATTTGATTTCGAATAAGAAAAAGTCAACCGCAACCGCGTAACTCGTACCCGTGAGAAAAAAAAAAGAAAAAATCTGTTTCGAATGCCATGGTTTTTCCGAGTCATTTTTCCAAGGGAGGGTACTGTGGATTTTCGAGAAAAAAAAATTTCAAGCTAAAAGGAAACCATTAGGTGCATTTTATAGAGAATCTGATTTCGAATAAGAAAAAGTCAACCGCAACCGCGTAACTCGTACCCGTGAGAAAAAAATCGAAAAAATCTGTTTCGAATGCCATGATTTTTCCGAGTCATTTTTCCAAGGGAGGGTACTGTGGATTTTCGAGAAAAAAACTTTCAAGCAAAAAGGAAACCATTAGGTGCATTTTATAGAGAATCTGATTTCGAATAAGAAAAAGTCAACCGCAACCGCGTAACTCGTACCCGTGAAAAAAAAATCGAGAAAATCTGTTTCGAATGCCATGATTTTTCCGAGTCATTTTTCCAAAAGAGGGTACTGTGGATTTGCGAGAAAAAAAAATTTCAAGCTAAAAGGAAACCATTAGGTGCATTTTATAGAGATTCTGATTTCGAATAAGAAAAAGTCAACCGCAACCGCGTAACTCGTACCCGTGAGAAAAAAATCGAAAAAATCTGTTTCGAATGCCATGATTTTTCCGAGCCATTTTTCCAAGGGAGGGTACTGTGGATTTGCGAGAAAAAAAAATTTCAAGCTAAAAGGAAACCATTAGGTGCATTTTATAGAGAATCTGATTTCGAATAAGAAAAAGTCAACCGCAACCGCGTAACTCGTACCCGTGAGAAAAAAATCGAAAAAATCTGTTTCGAATGCCATGATTTTTCCGAGTCATTTTTCCAAGGGAGGGTACTGTGGATTTGCGAGAAAAAAAAATTTCAAGCTAAAAGGAAACCATTAGGTGCATTTTATAGAGAATTTGATTTCGAATAAGAAAAAGTCAACCGCAACCGCGTAAATCGTACCCGTGAGAAAAAAATCGAAAAAATCTGTTTCGAATGCCATGATTTTTACAAGTCATTTTTCCAAGGGAGGGTACTGTGGATTGTCGAGAAAAAAAAATTTCAAGCTAAAAGGAAACCATTAGGTGCATTTTATAGAGAATCTGATTTCGAATAAGAAAAAGTCAACCGCAACCGCGTAACTCGTACCCGTGAGAAAAAAATCGAAAAAATCTGTTTCGAATGCCATGATTTTTCCGAGTCATTTTTCCAAGGGAGGGTACTGTGGATTTTCGAGAAAAAAAAATTTTAAGCAAAAAGGAAACCATTAGGTGCATTTTATAGAGAATCTGATTTCGAATAAGGAAAAGTCAACCGCAACCGCCTAACTCGTACCCGTGAGAAAAAAATCGAAAAAATCTGTTTCGAATGCCATGATTTTTCCGAGTCATTTTTCCAAGGGAGGGTACTGTGGATTTGCGAGAAAAAAAAATTTCAAGCTAAAAGGAAACCATTAGGTGCATTTTATAGAGAATTTGATTTCGAATAAGAAAAAGTCAACCGCAACCGCGTAACTCGTACCCGTGAGAAAAAAATCGAAAAAATCTGTTTCGAATGCCATGATTTTTCCGAGTCATTTTTCCAAGGGAGGGTACTGTGGATTTGCGAGAAAAAAAAATTTCAAGCTAAAAGGAAACCATTAGGTGCATTTTATAGAGAATTTGATTTCGAATAAGAAAAAGTCAACCGCAACCGCGTAACTCGTACCCGTGAGAAAAAAAAAAGAAAAAATCTGTTTCGAATGCCATGGTTTTTCCGAGTCATTTTTCCAAGGGAGGGTACTGTGGATTTTCGAGAAAAAAAAATTTCAAGCTAAAAGGAAACCATTAGGTGCATTTTATAGAGAATCTGATTTCGAATAAGAAAAAGTCAACCGCAACCGCGTAACTCGTACCCGTGAGAAAAAAATCGAAAAAATCTGTTTCGAATGCCATGATTTTTCGGAGTCATTTTTCCAAGGGAGGGTACTGTCGATTTTCGAGAAAAAAAAATTTCAAGCTAAAAGGAAACCATTAGGTGCATTTTATAGAGAATCTGATTTCGAATAAGAAAAAGTCAACCGCAACCGCGTAACTCGTACCCGTGAGAAAAAAATCGAGAAAATCTGTTTCGAATGCCATGATTTTTCGGACTCATTTTTCCAAGGGGGGGTACTGTGGGTTTTCGAGAAAAAAATATTTCAAGCTAAAAGGAAACCATTAGGTGCATTTTATAGAGAATCTGATTTCGAATAAGAAAAAGTCAACCGCAACCGCGTAACTCGTACCCGTGAGAAAAAAATCGAAAAAATCTGTTTCGAATGCCATGATTTTTCCGAGTCATTTTTCCAAGGGAGGGTACTGTGGATTTGCGAGAAAAAAACTTTCAAGCTAAAAGGAAACCATTAGGTGCATTTTATAGAGAATCTGATTTCGAATAAGAAAAAGTCAACCGCAACCGCGTAACTCGTACCCGTGAGAAAAAAAAAAGAAAAAATCTGTTTCGAATGCCATGGTTTTTCCGAGTCATTTTTCCAAGGGAGGGTACTGTGGATTTTCGAGAAAAAAAAATTTCAAGCTAAAAGGAAACCATTAGGTGCATTTTATAGAGAATCTGATTTCGAATAAGAAAAAGTCAACCGCAACCGCGTAACTCGTACCCGTGAGAAAAAAATCGAAAAAATCTGTTTCGAATGCCATGATTTTTCGGAGTCATTTTTCCAAGGGAGGGTACTGTCGATTTTCGAGAAAAAAAAATTTCAAGCTAAAAGGAAACCATTAGGTGCATTTTATAGAGAATCTGATTTCGAATAAGAAAAAGTCAACCGCAACCGCGTAACTCGTACCCGTGAGAAAAAAATCGAGAAAATCTGTTTCGAATGCCATGATTTTTCGGACTCATTTTTCCAAGGGGGGGTACTGTGGGTTTTCGAGAAAAAAATATTTCAAGCTAAAAGGAAACCATTAGGTGCATTTTATAGAGAATCTGATTTCGAATAAGAAAAAGTCAACCGCAACCGCGTAACTCGTACCCGTGAGAAAAAAATCGAAAAAATCTGTTTCGAATGCCATGATTTTTCCGAGTCATTTTTCCAAGGGAGGGTACTGTGGATTTGCGAGAAAAAAACTTTCAAGCTAAAAGGAAACCATTAGGTGCATTTTATAGAGAATCTGATTTCGAATAAGAAAAAGTCAACCGCAACCGCGTAACTCGTACCCGTGAGAAAAAAATCGAGAAAATCTGTTTCGAATGCCATGATTTTTCCGAGTCATTTTTCCAAGAGAGGGTACTGTGGATTTGCGAGAAAAAAAAATTTCAAGCTAAAAGGAAACCATTAGGTGCATTTTATAGAGATTCTGATTTCGAATAAGAAAAAGTCAACCGCAACCGCGTAACTCGTACCCGTGAGAAAAAAATCGAAAAAATCTGTTTCGAATGCCATGATTTTTCCGAGTCATTTTTCCAAGGGAGGGTACTGTGGATTTGCGAGAAAAAAAAATTTCAAGCTAAAAGGAAACCATTAGGTGCATTTTATAGAGAATTTGATTTCGAATAAGAAAAAGTCAACCGCAACCGCGTAACTCGTACCCGTGAGAAAAAAAAAAGAAAAAATCTGTTTCGAATGCCATGGTTTTTCCGAGTCATTTTTCCAAGGGAGGGTACTGTGGATTTTCGAGAAAAAAAAATTTCAAGCTAAAAGGAAACCATTAGGTGCATTTTATAGAGAATCTGATTTCGAATAAGAAAAAGTCAACCGCAACCGCGTAACTCGTACCCGTGAGAAAAAAATCGAAAAAATCTGTTTCGAATGCCATGATTTTTCCGAGTCATTTTTCCAAGGGAGGGTACTGTGGATTTTCGAGAAAAAAACTTTCAAGCTAAAAGGAAACCATTAGGTGCATTTTATAGAGAATCTGATTTCGAATAAGAAAAAGTCAACCGCAACCGCGTAACTCGTACCCGTGAAAAAAAAATCGAGAAAATCTGTTTCGAATGCCATGATTTTTCCGAGTCATTTTTCCAAGAGAGGGTACTGTGGATTTGCGAGAAAAAAAAATTTCAAGCTAAAAGGAAACCATTAGGTGCATTTTATAGAGATTCTGATTTCGAATAAGAAAAAGTCAACCGCAACCGCGTAACTCGTACCCGTGAGAAAAAAATCGAAAAAATCTGTTTCGAATGCCATGATTTTTCCGAGCCATTTTTCCAAGGGAGAGTACTGTGGATTTGCGAGAAAAAAAAATTTCAAGCTAAAAGGAAACCATTAGGTGCATTTTATAGAGAATCTGATTTCGAATAAGAAAAAGTCAACCGCAACCGCGTAACTCGTACCCGTGAGAAAAAAATCGAAAAAATCTGTTTCGAATGCCATGATTTTTCCGAGTCATTTTTCCAAGGGAGGGTACTGTGGATTTGCGAGAAAAAAAAATTTCAAGCTAAAAGGAAACCATTAGGTGCATTTTATAGAGAATTTGATTTCGAATAAGAAAAAGTCAACCGCAACCGCGTAACTCGTACCCGTGAGAAAAAAATCGAAAAAATCTGTTTCGAATGCCATGATTTTTACAAGTCATTTTTCCAAGGGAGGGTACTGTGGATTGTCGAGAAAAAAAAATTTCAAGCTAAAAGGAAACCATTAGGTGCATTTTATAGAGAATCTGATTTCGAATAAGAAAAAGTCAACCGCAACCGCGTAACTCGTACCCGTGAGAAAAAAATCGAAAAAATCTGTTTCGAATGCCATGATTTTTCCGAGTCATTTTTCCAAGGGAGGGTACTGTGGATTTTCGAGAAAAAAAAATTTTAAGCAAAAAGGAAACCATTAGGTGCATTTTATAGAGAATCTGATTTCGAATAAGGAAAAGTCAACCGCAACCGCCTAACTCGTACCCGTGAGAAAAAAATCGAAAAAATCTGTTTCGAATGCCATGATTTTTCCGAGTCATTTTTCCAAGGGAGGGTACTGTGGATTTGCGAGAAAAAAAAATTTCAAGCTAAAAGGAAACCATTAGGTGCATTTTATAGAGAATTTGATTTCGAATAAGAAAAAGTCAACCGCAACCGCGTAACTCGTACCCGTGAGAAAAAAATCGAAAAAATCTGTTTCGAATGCCATGATTTTTCCGAGTCATTTTTCCAAGGGAGGGTACTGTGGATTTGCGAGAAAAAAAAATTTCAAGCTAAAAGGAAACCATTAGGTGCATTTTATAGAGAATCTGATTTCGAATAAGAAAAAGTCAACCGCAACCGCGTAACTCGTACCCGTGAGAAAAAAATCGAAAAAATCTGTTTCGAATGCCATGATTTTTCCGAGTCATTTTTCCAAGGGAGGGTACTGTGGATTTTCGAGAAAAAAAAATTTTAAGCAAAAAGGAAACCATTAGGTGCATTTTATAGAGAATCTGATTTCGAATAAGGAAAAGTCAACCGCAACCGCCTAACTCGTACCCGTGAGAAAAAAATCGAAAAAATCTGTTTCGAATGCCATGATTTTTCCGAGTCATTTTTCCAAGGGAGGGTACTGTGGATTTGCGAGAAAAAAAAATTTCAAGCTAAAAGGAAACCATTAGGTGCATTTTATAGAGAATTTGATTTCGAATAAGAAAAAGTCAACCGCAACCGCGTAACTCGTACCCGTGAGAAAAAAATCGAAAAAATCTGTTTCGAATGCCATGATTTTTCCGAGTCATTTTTCCAAGGGAGGGTACTGTGGATTTGCGAGAAAAAAAAATTTCAAGCTAAAAGGAAACCATTAGGTGCATTTTATAGAGAATTTGATTTCGAATAAGAAAAAGTCAACCGCAACCGCGTAACTCGTACCCGTGAGAAAAAAATCGAAAAAATCTGTTTCGAATGCCATGATTTTTCCGAGTCATTTTTCCAAGGGAGGGTACTGTGGATTTGCGAGAAAAAAAAATTTCAAGCTAAAAGGAAACCATTAGGTGCATTTTATAGAGAATTTGATTTCGAATAAGAAAAAGTCAACCGCAACCGCGTAACTCGTACCCGTGAGAAAAAAAAAAGAAAAAATCTGTTTCGAATGCCATGGTTTTTCCGAGTCATTTTTCCAAGGGAGGGTACTGTGGATTTTCGAGAAAAAAAAATTTCAAGCTAAAAGGAAACCATTAGGTGCATTTTATAGAGAATCTGATTTCGAATAAGAAAAAGTCAACCGCAACCGCGTAACTCGTACCCGTGAGAAAAAAATCGAAAAAATCTGTTTCGAATGCCATGATTTTTCCGAGTCATTTTTCCAAGGGAGGGTACTGTGGATTTTCGAGAAAAAAACTTTCAAGCAAAAAGGAAACCATTAGGTGCATTTTATAGAGAATCTGATTTCGAATAAGAAAAAGTCAACCGCAACCGCGTAACTCGTACCCGTGAAAAAAAAATCGAGAAAATCTGTTTCGAATGCCATGATTTTTCCGAGTCATTTTTCCAAAAGAGGGTACTGTGGATTTGCGAGAAAAAAAAATTTCAAGCTAAAAGGAAACCATTAGGTGCATTTTATAGAGATTCTGATTTCGAATAAGAAAAAGTCAACCGCAACCGCGTAACTCGTACCCGTGAGAAAAAAATCGAAAAAATCTGTTTCGAATGCCATGATTTTTCCGAGCCATTTTTCCAAGGGAGGGTACTGTGGATTTGCGAGAAAAAAAAATTTCAAGCTAAAAGGAAACCATTAGGTGCATTTTATAGAGAATCTGATTTCGAATAAGAAAAAGTCAACCGCAACCGCGTAACTCGTACCCGTGAGAAAAAAATCGAAAAAATCTGTTTCGAATGCCATGATTTTTCCGAGTCATTTTTCCAAGGGAGGGTACTGTGGATTTGCGAGAAAAAAAAATTTCAAGCTAAAAGGAAACCATTAGGTGCATTTTATAGAGAATTTGATTTCGAATAAGAAAAAGTCAACCGCAACCGCGTAACTCGTACCCGTGAGAAAAAAATCGAAAAAATCTGTTTCGAATGCCATGATTTTTACAAGTCATTTTTCCAAGGGAGGGTACTGTGGATTGTCGAGAAAAAAAAATTTCAAGCTAAAAGGAAACCATTAGGTGCATTTTATAGAGAATCTGATTTCGAATAAGAAAAAGTCAACCGCAACCGCGTAACTCGTACCCGTGAGAAAAAAATCGAAAAAATCTGTTTCGAATGCCATGATTTTTCCGAGTCATTTTTCCAAGGGAGGGTACTGTGGATTTTCGAGAAAAAAAAATTTTAAGCAAAAAGGAAACCATTAGGTGCATTTTATAGAGAATCTGATTTCGAATAAGGAAAAGTCAACCGCAACCGCCTAACTCGTACCCGTGAGAAAAAAATCGAAAAAATCTGTTTCGAATGCCATGATTTTTCCGAGTCATTTTTCCAAGGGAGGGTACTGTGGATTTGCGAGAAAAAAAAATTTCAAGCTAAAAGGAAACCATTAGGTGCATTTTATAGAGAATTTGATTTCGAATAAGAAAAAGTCAACCGCAACCGCGTAACTCGTACCCGTGAGAAAAAAATCGAAAAAATCTGTTTCGAATGCCATGATTTTTCCGAGTCATTTTTCCAAGGGAGGGTACTGTGGATTTGCGAGAAAAAAAAATTTCAAGCTAAAAGGAAACCATTAGGTGCATTTTATAGAGAATTTGATTTCGAATAAGAAAAAGTCAACCGCAACCGCGTAACTCGTACCCGTGAGAAAAAAAAAAGAAAAAATCTGTTTCGAATGCCATGGTTTTTCCGAGTCATTTTTCCAAGGGAGGGTACTGTGGATTTTCGAGAAAAAAAAATTTCAAGCTAAAAGGAAACCATTAGGTGCATTTTATAGAGAATCTGATTTCGAATAAGAAAAAGTCAACCGCAACCGCGTAACTCGTACCCGTGAGAAAAAAATCGAAAAAATCTGTTTCGAATGCCATGATTTTTCGGAGTCATTTTTCCAAGGGAGGGTACTGTCGATTTTCGAGAAAAAAAAATTTCAAGCTAAAAGGAAACCATTAGGTGCATTTTATAGAGAATCTGATTTCGAATAAGAAAAAGTCAACCGCAACCGCGTAACTCGTACCCGTGAGAAAAAAATCGAGAAAATCTGTTTCGAATGCCATGATTTTTCGGACTCATTTTTCCAAGGGGGGGTACTGTGGGTTTTCGAGAAAAAAATATTTCAAGCTAAAAGGAAACCATTAGGTGCATTTTATAGAGAATCTGATTTCGAATAAGAAAAAGTCAACCGCAACCGCGTAACTCGTACCCGTGAGAAAAAAATCGAAAAAATCTGTTTCGAATGCCACGATTTTTCCGAGTCATTTTTCCAAGGGAGGGTACTGTGGATTTGCGAGAAAAAAACTTTCAAGCTAAAAGGAAACCATTAGGTGCATTTTATAGAGAATCTGATTTCGAATAAGAAAAAGTCAACCGCAACCGCGTAACTCGTACCCGTGAGAAAAAAATCGAGAAAATCTGTTTCGAATGCCATGATTTTTCCGAGTCATTTTTCCAAGAGAGGGTACTGTGGATTTGCGAGAAAAAAAAATTTCAAGCTAAAAGGAAACCATTAGGTGCATTTTATAGAGATTCTGATTTCGAATAAGAAAAAGTCAACCGCAACCGCGTAACTCGTACCCGTGAGAAAAAAATCGAAAAAATCTGTTTCGAATGCCATGATTTTTCCGAGTCATTTTTCCAAGGGAGGGTACTGTGGATTTGCGAGAAAAAAAAATTTCAAGCTAAAAGGAAACCATTAGGTGCATTTTATAGAGAATTTGATTTCGAATAAGAAAAAGTCAACCGCAACCGCGTAACTCGTACCCGTGAGAAAAAAAAAAGAAAAAATCTGTTTCGAATGCCATGGTTTTTCCGAGTCATTTTTCCAAGGGAGGGTACTGTGGATTTTCG
Organism: Pholcus phalangioides; assembly: GCF_987345545.1. NCBI lineage: Eukaryota > Metazoa > Arthropoda > Arachnida > Araneae > Pholcidae > Pholcus > Pholcus phalangioides. Next base: position 14,987,071 of record NW_028301628.1, read on the forward strand.
AGAAAAAAAAATTTCAAGCTAAAAGGAAACCATTAGGTGCATTTTATAGAGAATCTGATTTCGAATAAGAAAAAGTCAACCGCAACCGCGTAACTCGTACCCGTGAGAAAAAAATCGAAAAAATCTGTTTCGAATGCCATGATTTTTCCGAGTCATTTTTCCAAGGGAGGGTACTGTGGATTTTCGAGAAAAAAACTTTCAAGCTAAAAGGAAACCATTAGGTGCATTTTATAGAGAATCTGATTTCGAATAAGAAAAAGTCAACCGCAACCGCGTAACTCGTACCCGTGAAAAAAAAATCGAGAAAATCTGTTTCGAATGCCATGATTTTTCCGAGTCATTTTTCCAAGAGAGGGTACTGTGGATTTGCGAGAAAAAAAAATTTCAAGCTAAAAGGAAACCATTAGGTGCATTTTATAGAGATTCTGATTTCGAATAAGAAAAAGTCAACCGCAACCGCGTAACTCGTACCCGTGAGAAAAAAATCGAAAAAATCTGTTTCGAATGCCATGATTTTTCCGAGCCATTTTTCCAAGGGAGAGTACTGTGGATTTGCGAGAAAAAAAAATTTCAAGCTAAAAGGAAACCATTAGGTGCATTTTATAGAGAATCTGATTTCGAATAAGAAAAAGTCAACCGCAACCGCGTAACTCGTACCCGTGAGAAAAAAATCGAAAAAATCTGTTTCGAATGCCATGATTTTTCCGAGTCATTTTTCCAAGGGAGGGTACTGTGGATTTGCGAGAAAAAAAAATTTCAAGCTAAAAGGAAACCATTAGGTGCATTTTATAGAGAATTTGATTTCGAATAAGAAAAAGTCAACCGCAACCGCGTAACTCGTACCCGTGAGAAAAAAATCGAAAAAATCTGTTTCGAATGCCATGATTTTTACAAGTCATTTTTCCAAGGGAGGGTACTGTGGATTGTCGAGAAAAAAAAATTTCAAGCTAAAAGGAAACCATTAGGTGCATTTTATAGAGAATCTGATTTCGAATAAGAAAAAGTCAACCGCAACCGCCTAACTCGTACCCGTGAGAAAAAAATCGAAAAAATCTGTTTCGAATGCCATGATTTTTCCGAGTCATTTTTCCAAGGGAGGGTACTGTGGATTTGCGAGAAAAAAAAATTTCAAGCTAAAAGGAAACCATTAGGTGCATTTTATAGAGAATTTGATTTCGAATAAGAAAAAGTCAACCGCAACCGCGTAACTCGTACCCGTGAGAAAAAAATCGAAAAAATCTGTTTCGAATGCCATGATTTTTCCGAGTCATTTTTCCAAGGGAGGGTACTGTGGATTTGCGAGAAAAAAAAATTTCAAGCTAAAAGGAAACCATTAGGTGCATTTTATAGAGAATTTGATTTCGAATAAGAAAAAGTCAACCGCAACCGCGTAACTCGTACCCGTGAGAAAAAAATCGAAAAAATCTGTTTCGAATGCCATGATTTTTCCGAGTCATTTTTCCAAGGGAGGGTACTGTGGATTTGCGAGAAAAAAAAATTTCAAGCTAAAAGGAAACCATTAGGTGCATTTTATAGAGAATTTGATTTCGAATAAGAAAAAGTCAACCGCAACCGCGTAACTCGTACCCGTGAGAAAAAAAAAAGAAAAAATCTGTTTCGAATGCCATGGTTTTTCCGAGTCATTTTTCCAAGGGAGGGTACTGTGGATTTTCGAGAAAAAAAAATTTCAAGCTAAAAGGAAACCATTAGGTGCATTTTATAGAGAATCTGATTTCGAATAAGAAAAAGTCAACCGCAACCGCGTAACTCGTACCCGTGAGAAAAAAATCGAAAAAATCTGTTTCGAATGCCATGATTTTTCCGAGTCATTTTTCCAAGGGAGGGTACTGTGGATTTTCGAGAAAAAAACTTTCAAGCAAAAAGGAAACCATTAGGTGCATTTTATAGAGAATCTGATTTCGAATAAGAAAAAGTCAACCGCAACCGCGTAACTCGTACCCGTGAAAAAAAAATCGAGAAAATCTGTTTCGAATGCCATGATTTTTCCGAGTCATTTTTCCAAAAGAGGGTACTGTGGATTTGCGAGAAAAAAAAATTTCAAGCTAAAAGGAAACCATTAGGTGCATTTTATAGAGATTCTGATTTCGAATAAGAAAAAGTCAACCGCAACCGCGTAACTCGTACCCGTGAGAAAAAAATCGAAAAAATCTGTTTCGAATGCCATGATTTTTCCGAGCCATTTTTCCAAGGGAGGGTACTGTGGATTTGCGAGAAAAAAAAATTTCAAGCTAAAAGGAAACCATTAGGTGCATTTTATAGAGAATCTGATTTCGAATAAGAAAAAGTCAACCGCAACCGCGTAACTCGTACCCGTGAGAAAAAAATCGAAAAAATCTGTTTCGAATGCCATGATTTTTCCGAGTCATTTTTCCAAGGGAGGGTACTGTGGATTTGCGAGAAAAAAAAATTTCAAGCTAAAAGGAAACCATTAGGTGCATTTTATAGAGAATTTGATTTCGAATAAGAAAAAGTCAACCGCAACCGCGTAACTCGTACCCGTGAGAAAAAAATCGAAAAAATCTGTTTCGAATGCCATGATTTTTACAAGTCATTTTTCCAAGGGAGGGTACTGTGGATTGTCGAGAAAAAAAAATTTCAAGCTAAAAGGAAACCATTAGGTGCATTTTATAGAGAATCTGATTTCGAATAAGAAAAAGTCAACCGCAACCGCGTAACTCGTACCCGTGAGAAAAAAAAAAGAAAAAATCTGTTTCGAATGCCATGGTTTTTCCGAGTCATTTTTCCAAGGGAGGGTACTGTGGATTTTCGAGAAAAAAAAATTTCAAGCTAAAAGGAAACCATTAGGTGCATTTTATAGAGAATCTGATTTCGAATAAGAAAAAGTCAACCGCAACCGCGTAACTCGTACCCGTGAGAAAAAAATCGAAAAAATCTGTTTCGAATGCCATGATTTTTCGGAGTCATTTTTCCAAGGGAGGGTACTGTCGATTTTCGAGAAAAAAAAATTTCAAGCTAAAAGGAAACCATTAGGTGCATTTTATAGAGAATCTGATTTCGAATAAGAAAAAGTCAACCGCAACCGCGTAACTCGTACCCGTGAGAAAAAAATCGAGAAAATCTGTTTCGAATGCCATGATTTTTCGGACTCATTTTTCCAAGGGGGGGTACTGTGGGTTTTCGAGAAAAAAATATTTCAAGCTAAAAGGAAACCATTAGGTGCATTTTATAGAGAATCTGATTTCGAATAAGAAAAAGTCAACCGCAACCGCGTAACTCGTACCCGTGAGAAAAAAATCGAAAAAATCTGTTTCGAATGCCATGATTTTTCCGAGTCATTTTTCCAAGGGAGGGTACTGTGGATTTGCGAGAAAAAAACTTTCAAGCTAAAAGGAAACCATTAGGTGCATTTTATAGAGAATCTGATTTCGAATAAGAAAAAGTCAACCGCAACCGCGTAACTCGTACCCGTGAGAAAAAAATCGAGAAAATCTGTTTCGAATGCCATGATTTTTCCGAGTCATTTTTCCAAGAGAGGGTACTGTGGATTTGCGAGAAAAAAAAATTTCAAGCTAAAAGGAAACCATTAGGTGCATTTTATAGAGATTCTGATTTCGAATAAGAAAAAGTCAACCGCAACCGCGTAACTCGTACCCGTGAGAAAAAAATCGAAAAAATCTGTTTCGAATGCCATGATTTTTCCGAGTCATTTTTCCAAGGGAGGGTACTGTGGATTTGCGAGAAAAAAAAATTTCAAGCTAAAAGGAAACCATTAGGTGCATTTTATAGAGAATTTGATTTCGAATAAGAAAAAGTCAACCGCAACCGCGTAACTCGTACCCGTGAGAAAAAAAAAAGAAAAAATCTGTTTCGAATGCCATGGTTTTTCCGAGTCATTTTTCCAAGGGAGGGTACTGTGGATTTTCGAGAAAAAAAAATTTCAAGCTAAAAGGAAACCATTAGGTGCATTTTATAGAGAATCTGATTTCGAATAAGAAAAAGTCAACCGCAACCGCGTAACTCGTACCCGTGAGAAAAAAATCGAAAAAATCTGTTTCGAATGCCATGATTTTTCCGAGTCATTTTTCCAAGGGAGGGTACTGTGGATTTTCGAGAAAAAAACTTTCAAGCTAAAAGGAAACCATTAGGTGCATTTTATAGAGAATCTGATTTCGAATAAGAAAAAGTCAACCGCAACCGCGTAACTCGTACCCGTGAAAAAAAAATCGAGAAAATCTGTTTCGAATGCCATGATTTTTCCGAGTCATTTTTCCAAGAGAGGGTACTGTGGATTTGCGAGAAAAAAAAATTTCAAGCTAAAAGGAAACCATTAGGTGCATTTTATAGAGATTCTGATTTCGAATAAGAAAAAGTCAACCGCAACCGCGTAACTCGTACCCGTGAGAAAAAAATCGAAAAAATCTGTTTCGAATGCCATGATTTTTCCGAGCCATTTTTCCAAGGGAGAGTACTGTGGATTTGCGAGAAAAAAAAATTTCAAGCTAAAAGGAAACCATTAGGTGCATTTTATAGAGAATCTGATTTCGAATAAGAAAAAGTCAACCGCAACCGCGTAACTCGTACCCGTGAGAAAAAAATCGAAAAAATCTGTTTCGAATGCCATGATTTTTCCGAGTCATTTTTCCAAGGGAGGGTACTGTGGATTTGCGAGAAAAAAAAATTTCAAGCTAAAAGGAAACCATTAGGTGCATTTTATAGAGAATTTGATTTCGAATAAGAAAAAGTCAACCGCAACCGCGTAACTCGTACCCGTGAGAAAAAAATCGAAAAAATCTGTTTCGAATGCCATGATTTTTACAAGTCATTTTTCCAAGGGAGGGTACTGTGGATTGTCGAGAAAAAAAAATTTCAAGCTAAAAGGAAACCATTAGGTGCATTTTATAGAGAATCTGATTTCGAATAAGAAAAAGTCAACCGCAACCGCGTAACTCGTACCCGTGAGAAAAAAATCGAAAAAATCTGTTTCGAATGCCATGATTTTTCCGAGTCATTTTTCCAAGGGAGGGTACTGTGGATTTTCGAGAAAAAAAAATTTTAAGCAAAAAGGAAACCATTAGGTGCATTTTATAGAGAATCTGATTTCGAATAAGGAAAAGTCAACCGCAACCGCCTAACTCGTACCCGTGAGAAAAAAATCGAAAAAATCTGTTTCGAATGCCATGATTTTTCCGAGTCATTTTTCCAAGGGAGGGTACTGTGGATTTGCGAGAAAAAAAAATTTCAAGCTAAAAGGAAACCATTAGGTGCATTTTATAGAGAATTTGATTTCGAATAAGAAAAAGTCAACCGCAACCGCGTAACTCGTACCCGTGAGAAAAAAATCGAAAAAATCTGTTTCGAATGCCATGATTTTTCCGAGTCATTTTTCCAAGGGAGGGTACTGTGGATTTGCGAGAAAAAAAAATTTCAAGCTAAAAGGAAACCATTAGGTGCATTTTATAGAGAATTTGATTTCGAATAAGAAAAAGTCAACCGCAACCGCGTAACTCGTACCCGTGAGAAAAAAAAAAGAAAAAATCTGTTTCGAATGCCATGGTTTTTCCGAGTCATTTTTCCAAGGGAGGGTACTGTGGATTTTCGAGAAAAAAAAATTTCAAGCTAAAAGGAAACCATTAGGTGCATTTTATAGAGAATCTGATTTCGAATAAGAAAAAGTCAACCGCAACCGCGTAACTCGTACCCGTGAGAAAAAAATCGAAAAAATCTGTTTCGAATGCCATGATTTTTCGGAGTCATTTTTCCAAGGGAGGGTACTGTCGATTTTCGAGAAAAAAAAATTTCAAGCTAAAAGGAAACCATTAGGTGCATTTTATAGAGAATCTGATTTCGAATAAGAAAAAGTCAACCGCAACCGCGTAACTCGTACCCGTGAGAAAAAAATCGAGAAAATCTGTTTCGAATGCAATGATTTTTCGGACTCATTTTTCCAAGGGGGGGTACTGTGGGTTTTCGAGAAAAAAATATTTCAAGCTAAAAGGAAACCATTAGGTGCATTTTATAGAGAATCTGATTTCGAATAAGAAAAAGTCAACCGCAACCGCGTAACTCGTACCCGTGAGAAAAAAATCGAAAAAATCTGTTTCGAATGCCATGATTTTTCCGAGTCATTTTTCCAAGGGAGGGTACTGTGGATTTGCGAGAAAAAAACTTTCAAGCTAAAAGGAAACCATTAGGTGCATTTTATAGAGAATCTGATTTCGAATAAGAAAAAGTCAACCGCAACCGCGTAACTCGTACCCGTGAAAAAAAAATCGAGAAAATCTGTTTCGAATGCCATGATTTTTCCGAGTCATTTTTCCAAGAGAGGGTACTGTGGATTTGCGAGAAAAAAAAATTTCAAGCTAAAAGGAAACCATTAGGTGCATTTTATAGAGATTCTGATTTCCAATAAGAAAAAGTCAACCGCAACCGCGTAACTCGTACCCGTGAGAAAAAAATCGAAAAAATCTGTTTCGAATGCCATGATTTTTCCGAGTCATTTTTCCAAGGGAGGGTACTGTGGATTTGCGAGAAAAAAAAATTTCAAGCTAAAAGGAAACCATTAGGTGCATTTTATAGAGAATCTGATTTCGAATAAGAAAAAGTCAACCGCAACCGCGTAACTCGTACCCGTGAGAAAAAAATCGAAAAAATCTGTTTCGAATGCCATGATTTTTCCGAGTCATTTTTCCAAGGGAGGGTACTGTGGATTTGCGAGAAAAAAAAATTTCAAGCTAAAAGGAAACCATTAGGTGCATTTTATAGAGAATTTGATTTCGAATAAGAAAAAGTCAACCGCAACCGCGTAACTCGTACCCGTGAGAAAAAAATCGAAAAAATCTGTTTCGAATGCCATGGTTTTTCCGAGTCATTTTTCCAAGGGAGGGTACTGTGGATTTTCGAGAAAAAAACATTTCAAGCTAAAAGGAAACCATTAGGTGCATTTTATAGAGAATCTGATTTCGAATAAGAAAAAGTCAACCGCAACCGCGTAACTCGTACCCGTGAGAAAAAAATCGAGAAAATCTGTTTCGAATGCCATGATTTTTCGGACTCATTTTTCCAAGGGGGGGGTACTGTGGATTTTCGAGAAAAAAACATTTCAAGCTAAAAGGAAACCATTAGGTACATTTTATAGAGAATCTGATTTCGAATAAGAAAAAGTCAACCGCAACCGCGTAACTCGTACCCGTGAGAAAAAAATCGAGAAAATCTGTTTCGAATGCCATGATTTTTCCGAGTCATTTTTCCAAGGGAGGGTACTGTGGATTTGCGAGAAAAAAAAATTTCAAGCTAAAAGGAAACCATTAGGTGCATTTTATAGAGAATCTGATTTCGAATAAGAAAAAGTCAACCGCAACCGCGTAACTCGTACCCGTGAGAAAAAAATCGAAAAAATCTGTTTCGAATGCCATGATTTTTACAAGTCATTTTTCCAAGGGAGGGTACTGTGGATTGTTGAGAAAAAAAAATTTCAAGCAAAAAGGAAACCATTAGGTGCATTTTATAGAGAATCTGATTTCGAATAAGAAAAAGTCAACCGCAACCGCGTAACTCGTACCCGTGAGAAAAAAATCGAAAAAATCTGTTTCGAATGCCATGATTTTTACAAGTCATTTTTCCAAGGGAGGTTACTGTGGATTGTCGAGAAAAAAAAATTTCAAGCTAAAAGGAAACCATTAGGTGCATTTTATAGAGAATCTGATTTCGAATAAGAAAAAGTCAACCGCAACCGCCTAACTCGTACCCGTGAGAAAAAAATCGAAAAAATCTGTTTCGAATGCCATGATTTTTCCGAGTCATTTTTCCAAGGGAGGGTACTGTGGATTTGCGAGAAAAAAAAATTTCAAGCTAAAAGGAAACCATTAGGTGCATTTTATAGAGAATTTGATTTCGAATAAGAAAAAGTCAACCGCAACCGCGTAACTCGTACCCGTGAGAAAAAAATCGAAAAAATCTGTTTCGAATGCCATGATTTTTACAAGTCATTTTTCCAAGGGAGGGTACTGTGGATTGTCGAGAAAAAAAAATTTCAAGCTAAAAGGAAACCATTAGGTGCATTTTATAGAGAATCTGATTTCGAATAAGAAAAAGTCAACCGCAACCGCGTAACTCGTACCCGTGAGAAAAAAATCGAGAAAATCTGTTTCGAATGCCATGATTTTTCGGACTCATTTTTCCAAGGGAGGGTACTGTGGATTTTCGAGAAAAAAAAATTTTAAGCAAAAAGGAAACCATTAGGTGCATTTTATAGAGAATCTGATTTCGAATAAGGAAAAGTCAACCGCAACCGCCTAACTCGTACCCGTGAGAAAAAAATCGAAAAAATCTGTTTCGAATGCCATGATTTTTCCGAGTCATTTTTCCAAGGGAGGGTACTGTGGATTTGCGAGAAAAAAAAATTTCAAGCTAAAAGGAAACCATTAGGTGCATTTTATAGAGAATTTGATTTCGAATAAGAAAAAGTCAACCGCAACCGCGTAACTCGTACCCGTGAGAAAAAAATCGAAAAAATCTGTTTCGAATGCCATGATTTTTCCGAGTCATTTTTCCAAGGGAGGGTACTGTGGATTTGCGAGAAAAAAAAATTTCAAGCTAAAAGGAAACCATTAGGTGCATTTTATAGAGAATTTGATTTCGAATAAGAAAAAGTCAACCGCAACCGCGTAACTCGTACCCGTGAGAAAAAAAAAAGAAAAAATCTGTTTCGAATGCCATGGTTTTTCCGAGTCATTTTTCCAAGGGAGGGTACTGTGGATTTTCGAGAAAAAAAAATTTCAAGCTAAAAGGAAACCATTAGGTGCATTTTATAGAGAATCTGATTTCGAATAAGAAAAAGTCAACCGCAACCGCGTAACTCGTACCCGTGAGAAAAAAATCGAAAAAATCTGTTTCGAATGCCATGATTTTTCGGAGTCATTTTTCCAAGGGAGGGTACTGTCGATTTTCGAGAAAAAAAAATTTCAAGCTAAAAGGAAACCATTAGGTGCATTTTATAGAGAATCTGATTTCGAATAAGAAAAAGTCAACCGCAACCGCGTAACTCGTACCCGTGAGAAAAAAATCGAGAAAATCTGTTTCGAATGCCATGATTTTTCGGACTCATTTTTCCAAGGGGGGGTACTGTGGGTTTTCGAGAAAAAAATATTTCAAGCTAAAAGGAAACCATTAGGTGCATTTTATAGAGAATCTGATTTCGAATAAGAAAAAGTCAACCGCAACCGCGTAACTCGTACCCGTGAGAAAAAAATCGAAAAAATCTGTTTCGAATGCCATGATTTTTCCGAGTCATTTTTCCAAGGGAGGGTACTGTGGATTTGCGAGAAAAAAAAATTTCAAGCTAAAAGGAAACCATTAGGTGCATTTTATAGAGATTCTGATTTCGAATAAGAAAAAGTCAACCGCAACCGCGTAACTCGTACCCGTGAGAAAAAAATCGAAAAAATCTGTTTCGAATGCCATGATTTTTCCGAGTCATTTTTCCAAGGGAGGGTACTGTGGATTTGCGAGAAAAAAAAATTTCAAGCTAAAAGGAAACCATTAGGTGCATTTTATAGAGAATCTGATTTCGAATAAGAAAAAGTCAACCGCAACCGCGTAACTCGTACCCGTGAGAAAAAAATCGAAAAAATCTGTTTCGAATGCCATGATTTTTCCGAGTCATTTTTCCAAGGGAGGGTACTGTGGATTTGCGAGAAAAAAAAATTTCAAGCTAAAAGGAAACCATTAGGTGCATTTTATAGAGAATTTGATTTCGAATAAGAAAAAGTCAACCGCAACCGCGTAACTCGTACCCGTGAGAAAAAAATCGAAAAAATCTGTTTCGAATGCCATGGTTTTTCCGAGTCATTTTTCCAAGGGAGGGTACTGTGGATTTTCGAGAAAAAAACATTTCAAGCTAAAAGGAAACCATTAGGTGCATTTTATAGAGAATCTGATTTCGAATAAGAAAAAGTCAACCGCAACCGCGTAACTCGTACCCGTGAGAAAAAAATCGAGAAAATCTGTTTCGAATGCCATGATTTTTCGGACTCATTTTTCCAAGGGGGGGGGTACTGTGGATTTTCGAGAAAAAAACATTTCAAGCTAAAAGGAAACCATTAGGTACATTTTATAGAGAATCTGATTTCGAATAAGAAAAAGTCAACCGCAACCGCGTAACTCGTACCCGTGAGAAAAAAATCGAGAAAATCTGTTTCGAATGCCATGATTTTTCCGAGTCATTTTTCCAAGGGAGGGTACTGTGGATTTGCGAGAAAAAAAAATTTCAAGCTAAAAGGAAACCATTAGGTGCATTTTATAGAGAATCTGATTTCGAATAAGAAAAAGTCAACCGCAACCGCGTAACTCGTACCCGTGAGAAAAAAATCGAAAAAATCTGTTTCGAATGCCATGATTTTTACAAGTCATTTTTCCAAGGGAGGGTACTGTGGATTGTTGAGAAAAAAAAATTTCAAGCAAAAAGGAAACCATTAGGTGCATTTTATAGAGAATCTGATTTCGAATAAGAAAAAGTCAACCGCAACCGCGTAACTCGTACCCGTGAGAAAAAAATCGAAAAAATCTGTTTCGAATGCCATGATTTTTACAAGTCATTTTTCCAAGGGAGGTTACTGTGGATTGTCGAGAAAAAAAAATTTCAAGCTAAAAGGAAACCATTAGGTGCATTTTATAGAGAATCTGATTTCGAATAAGAAAAAGTCAACCGCAACCGCCTAACTCGTACCCGTGAGAAAAAAATCGAAATAATCTGTTTCGAATGCCATGATTTTTCCGAGTCATTTTTCCAAGGGAGGGTACTGTGGATTTTCGAGAAAAAAAAATTTCAAGCTAAAAGGAAACCATTAGGTGCATTTTATAGAGAATCTGATTTCGAATAAGAAAAAGTCAGCCGCAACCGCGTAACTCGTACCCGTGAGAAAAAAATCGAGAAAATCTGTTTCGAATGCCATGATTTTTCGGACTCATTTTTCCAAGGGAGGGTACTGTGGATTTTCGAGAAAAAAAAATTTCAAGCTAAAAGGAAACCATTAGGTGCATTTTATAGAGAATCTGATTTCGAATAAGAAAAATTCAACCGCAACCGCGTAACTCGTACCCGTGAGAAAAAAATCGAAAAAATCTGTTTCGAATGCCATGGTTTTTCCGAGTCATTTTTCCAAGGGAGGGTACTGTGGATTTTCGAGAAAAAAACATTTCAAGCTAAAAGGAAACCATTAGGTGCATTTTATAGAGAATCTGATTTCGAATAAGAAAAAGTCAACCGCAACCGCGTAACTCGTACCCGTGAGAAAAAAATCGAGAAAATCTGTTTCGAATGCCATGATTTTTCGGACTCATTTTTCCAAGGGGGGGTACTGTGGATTTTCGAGAAAAAAACATTTCAAGCTAAAAGGAAACCATTAGGTACATTTTATAGAGAATCTGATTTCGAATAAGAAAAAGTCATCCGCAACCGCGTAACTCGTACCCGTGAGAAAAAAATCGAGAAAATCTGTTTCGAATGCCATGATTTTTCCGAGTCATTTTTCCAAGGGAGGGTACTGTGGATTTGCGAGAAAAAAAAATTTCAAGCTAAAAGGAAACCATTAGGTGCATTTTATAGAGAATCTGCTTTCGAATAAGAAAAAGTCAACCGCAACCGCGTAACTCGTACCCGTGAGAAAAAAATCGAAAAAATCTGTTTCGAATGCCATGATTTTTACAAGTCATTTTTCCAAGGGAGGGTACTGTGGATTGTTGAGAAAAAAAAATTTCAAGCAAAAAGGAAACCATTAGGTGCATTTTATAGAGAATCTGATTTCGAATAAGAAAAAGTCAACCGCAACCGCGTAACTCGTACCCGTGAGAAAAAAATCGTAAAAATCTGTTTCGAATGCCATGATTTTTACAAGTCATTTTTCCAAGGGAGGTTACTGTGGATTGTCGAGAAAAAAAAATTTCAAGCTAAAAGGAAACCATTAGGTGCATTTTATAGAGAATCTGATTTCGAATAAGAAAAAGTCAACCGCAACCCCGTAACTCGTACCCGTGAGAAAAAAATCGAGAAAATCTGTTTCGAATGCCATGATTTTTCGGACTCATTTTTCCAAGGGAGGGTACTGTGGATTTTCGAGAAAAAAACATTACAAGCTAAAAGGAAACCATTAGGTGCATTTTATAGAGAATCTGATTTCGAATAAGAAAAAGTCAACCGCAACCGCCTAACTCGTACCCGTGAGAAAAAAATCGAAAAAATCTGTTTCGAATGCCATGATTTTTCCGAGTCATTTTTCCAAGGGAGGGTACTGTGGATTTGCGAGAAAAAAAATTTCAAGCTAAAAGGAAACCATTAGGTGCATTTTATAGAGAATCTGATTTCGAATAAGAAAAAGTCAACCGCAACCGCGTAACTCGTACCCGTGAGAAAAAAATCGAAAAAATCTGTTTCGAATGCCATGATTTTTCCGAGTCATTTTTCCAAGGGAGGGTACTGTGGATTTTCGAGAAAAAAAAATTTCAAGCTAAAAGGAAACCATTAGGTGCATTTTATAGAGAATCTGATTTCGAATAAGAAAAAGTCAACCGCAACCGCGTAACTCGTACCCGTGAGAAAAAAATCGAGAAAATCTGTTTCGAATGCCATGATTTTTCGGACTCATTTTTCCAAGGGAGGGTACTGTGGATTTTCGAGAAAAAAATATTTCAAGCTAAAAGGAAACCATTAGGTGCATTTTATAGAGAATCTGATTTCGAATAAGAAAAAGTCAACCGCAACCGCGTAACTCGTACCCGTGAGAAAAAAATCGAAAAAATCTGTTTCGAATGCCATGATTTTTCCGAGTCATTTTTCCAAGGGAGGGTACTGTGGATTTGCGAGAAAAAAAAATTTCAAGCTAAAAGGAAACCATTAGGTGCATTTTATAGAGAATTTGATTTCGAATAAGAAAAAGTCAACCGCAACCGCGTAAC